>NC_092721.1:61335117-61949360 GCF_047496885.1 Scyliorhinus torazame | reverse complement strand
GGTTCTGGTGTGAGGAGCTCCGGAGGGTGAACGCCTCCATCTCGTGCGCGAGGTTGGGGCTGATACAGCTGAAGGTGGTATATAGAGCACACCTCACAAGAGCGAGAGTGAGCCGGCTCTTTGAGGGGGTAGAAGATGTGTGTGAACATTGCGGGGGGGGGGGCGCGCAAAACACGTTCATATGTTTTGGTCCTGTCCAAAGCTGGAGGATTACTGGAAGGAAGGTTTTAGGGTAATCTCTAAAGTGGTGCACGTGAAACTGGACCCGGGCCCTCGGGAGGCCATATTCGGGGTGTCAGACCAGCTGGAGTTGGAAATGGGTGCGGAGGCAGATGTTGTAGCCTTTGCCTCATTGATCGCCTGAAGGCGGATCCTGTTAGGGTGGAGATCTATCTCTCCACCCTGTACCCTGGCGTGGCGGGAATTCTTGACGCTTGAAAATTCTACAATTCTACAATTCATGGGCGTCATTCATTATGCACTTTCGAGAATTGGATCACATCAAACATTAGGGGAGGGTTGGGGGGAGGGAGTCTGTCTGTGTTAATGGTGATTATGGGTGATTCCTGATTCCTTTTTGTTTTTGTTTATGTTAACATGCGGGCTAATGTTTGGGGATTTGATGGGAGGATGGGATTGTTGTTATTGATATGGGGATTGACATTACATTCGTCACTGATTATTGTTTATTGTTTGGTGTAAATTTGGGAGAAAATGTGAAAAAGGAGGAAAATAAAAATATTTTTTAAAAAATCACAGGCAGTCCTCCGAAGTACTGCACAATTGGTCCCTAAAAGCCATGTTGTAAGTTGGAATCGATTTTCTCATACGAACAATATTATAAATGGTAGGTTGGTACCTGAACCCTAATTTCACTGAAAAGTAACATTCTCTTATGATCAATTTGTGGCTGTGACATTAAGGATAGAGGTTCAGAATCCCCTTATTTGATATTTTGTAATTTTGAAGAAAAAAATAGTTTACAATGAGTGTTGAGTGAACTCAAACTTTCCATTAAACAGGCATCTGACTCACCAATTTCTGCTGAGTCAGTTAGTTTTAAACTAGGGCTTGTGTTGACAAAGAGTCATGAGACTCGAAACGTTAGCTCTTTTCTCTCCCGACAGATGCTGCCAGACCTGCTGAGATTTTCCAGCATTTTCTCTTTCGTTCCATGTTCACAATAGGTTCTCCATAGTTACTTTTAAACATGTCACATCCATTGTTGGCACTTATGTATTATTAAATGTAAAAATTGGAAATAAAAATATACTTTCTATTTTTTGATATTATTTGGAGATCTAAATAACTTGTGAAAATCTCTGAACAGATGCCCTGAATTGGATGGATGGAATTCCCAAACCCACACCCATCCTTCCAGAGCCGAGTTCAGAAGGGGGCAAACATGAATCAGCTTCCTAACAATGAACCACTTGAAAGGCATGGAGATCCCCACAGAACTCACAGGAGTTATCTGCTAAATTTTGTAGATGGGTGTCCTCCAGCTACGAGTTGCTGACTGGGGTACTTGTCAAAACCGATTCCAATAAGCAATCATTTGGTTTTGGCTGGGAGATGGCCTCGGACAACCTCTGGCAAGCACTGTTCAGTACTGGTCCCCACAAATGGGTACAATGGAATGGCACTCGTGGGGGTCACCCAGAGGATTGGAGGCCCGAAGCTGCATTCCTTTTGGGCAGGGTGATGCCCTGGCACTGCTAGTGCCACCTGGGTACACTGGTTGTGCCACCTGGGTGATAGCTTGGTGCTGCCTGGGTGGCACTGCCACCTGGCCAGGGTGCCAGATTGGCATTGCCAAGCTGGCATTTCTTGCGTGCATGTGATTGGGTTGGGGTGCCCTGTGTGGGTTTGGGGGGGGGGGGGGGGTTGGGTACCCTTCCATAATGCATTTGGGCTGGGGGAGAAAAAAAAAGTGTGCAGCACAGTAGCATAGTGGTTAGCACAGTTGCTTCACAGGTCCAGGGTCCCAGGTTCGATTCCCGGCTTGGGTCACTGTCTGCACGTTCTCCCCGTGTCTGCGGGGGTTTCCTCCGGATGCTCCGGTTTCCTCCCACAGTCGAAAGATGTGCGGGTTAGGTGGATTGGCCATGATAAATTGCCCTTAGTTTCCAAAATTGTTAAGTGGGGGTTACTGGATTAAGGGAATAGGGTAGATATGTGGGCTTCAGTAGGATGCTCTTTACAAGGGCCGGTGCAGACTCGATGGGCCTAATGGCCTCCTTCTGCACTGTAGATTCTATGATTCTATGTAGGCCTGGAAAAATGAGAGTGAAGCACTGCTGGAAACTAGCACTGTGCAGAAGGAGTATCTACAGGAAAGAAATTTTAAAATAATTTATTTTTCTTTGTAATTCTTCAGTTTAAAAAAATATATTTTTATTCTCCTTTTTCACATTTTCTCCCACATTTACACCCATCAACAATAAACAATAATCAGAAACATCAGCCCGCATGTTTACATAAACAAATGACAAAAAGGAATCCGGGATTACCCGTAGTCACCCTTAATCTACACAGCCCCCCCCCAAACTAATGTTCGATGTTATCCAGTTCTTGAAAGTGCATAATAAATAGTGCCCATGACTTGTAGAACCCCTCCGAGATTCCCCTCAGTTCGAACTTAACCTTCTCAAGGGTCAAGTATTCCAACAGGTCCCCCCGCCACGCCAGGGCACTGGGTGGAGAGGCTGCTCTCCATCCCAGCAGGATCCGCTTTCGGGCGATCAACGAGGCGAAGGCTATAATATCTGCCTCCGCTCCCGTTTCCAACCCTGGCTGGTCCAATGCCCCGAATATGGCCTCCTGGGGACCCGGGTCGAGTTTCACATGCACCACCTTGGAAATTATCCTGATCACCTCCTTCCAGTACTCCCCTAGCTTTGGACAGGACCAAAACATATGAACGTGATTCGCGGGCCGCCCCCCCGCAATGCTCACACACATCCTCTACTCCTTCAAAAAATCGGCTCATCCTCGCCCTCATGAGTTGCGCTCTATATACCACCTTCAGCTGTATCAGCCCCAACCTCGCACATGAGGTGGAGGCATTCACTCTCCGGAGCACCTCACACCAGACCCCCTCCTCTATAACCTCTCCTAGCTCTTCCTCCCACTTTGCTTTGATCCCTTCCAATGGTGCCTGATCCTCTTCCAAAATAGCTCCGTACACCGCTGACACTGCCCCCTTCTCCAGTCCCCTTGTCGTCAACACCTCCTCCAGCAATGTGGAGGCCGGTTCCTCTGGAAAGCTCTGTATCTCCTTCCTGGCAAAATCCCAAACCTGCATGTACCTAAACACTTCTCCCTGCTCTAGCCCATACTTCGCTTCCAGCTCCCTCAATCCTGCAAACCGACCCCGAAGAAACAAATCTTTTAGCGTCTTAATCCCCTTCTCTTCCCATTTCCGAAAACTTCCATCCCACCTCCCTGGCTCAAATCTGTGGTTCCCCCGAATCGACATTTCCCTTGACCCTAAACCCAACCCGAAGTGTTGGCGCAACTGCCTCCAGATTTTCAATGAAGCTAGTATTACAGGACTCCCTGAATATTTTCCTGGAACTATCGGGAGCGGCGCTGTTGCAAGTGCCTTCAGCCCCGACCCCCTGCACAAACTCTCCTCCATTCTGACCCACTGAGAATCAACCCCTCTGACCCAGCTCCGCACTTTCTCCACATTCGCCGCCCAGTAGTAGTACAACAGGTTCGGGAGACCCAAACCCCCTGCCTGCCTTCCCCTCTGTAGCAGCACCTTTCTCACTCTGGCCACCTTCCCTCCCCATATGAATGAGGTAATCCTTCCCTCAATCTCCCTGAAAAAAGACTTTGGCAGTAAAATCGGTAGGCATTGAAAAATAAACAGGAATCGCAGCAACACATTCATTTTAACCGCCTGTACCCGACCCGCCAGTGACAGAGGAAGGCCGTCCCACCTTGCCAGATCGGCTTTCACTCTCCCCACCAAACTAGTGATGTTGTACCTGCGAAGCCTCCCCCACTCCCGGGCAACCTGCACCCCAGATACCTAAAATGAGTCCCTGCTCTACGGAATGGCAGCCCCCCCCACCTCTGCCCCCAGCCCCGGCCGAGACACCACAAAGTACTCACTCTTGTCCAGGTTCAACTTGTACGCCGAGAAAGACCCAAATACCCGCAGTAGCTCCAATATTCCTCCTATCGACGCACTCGGCTCCGACACATAGAACAGCAAGTCGTCGGCATATAAGGACACCCTACGCTCTATCTCCCCCCCGCATTATTCCTTTCCATGCTCCCGAACTTCTCAATACGATGGCCAACGGCTCAATCGCAAGTGCAAACAGCAGGGGGGACATAGGACATCCCAAATTCTTCAGTTTTAGTTGCTGGTGCTGAGTAACTTGGCCGATCAGCTGCTGCAGAAATGGGAGTCGCTTCTTGAGGCTGCATTGATGGCAGTGCGGTAACAGTAATCCCGGGAGGCAAGAAAGCCCTCAGCACTGGTCTCTACATCAGCCTCATGTGGTCATACACAGTACTGCATCGAGAATTTACCCAGAGAGAAATAGGAAAAAATGGTCAGGCGATCTCTCGGGATAATCTTTGGCAACATTTTGGCGACCCATTTTGCACCATCCTACAAAACACACTTGGGTTTTGGACCCCCACATTGAAAAAAACTGCCTTATGAGATATGCGTCTTGTTCTAACCTTCAACAGGCATTGCCCAAACTTGCCCAAACTGATCAAATGTATTTAGACATGCAACAAGTAAATCAAAGAAAGAAAACCTTTAAAAAAATTCATTTACAGGATGTGGGCACCGCTGGCTAATTGACCTTGCGAAGGAGGTGGAGAGCTCCCTTCTTGGGCCAGCATGGTGGCACCATGGTTAGCACTGCTGCCTCACAGTTCCACGGTGTTAAGTAATGGGTTCAGAGACATTCCAATTAGTTGTCTCATTTATGTTAAGTATCCAATAATTGACACTGATATGTAAAGGGGCTTCAGGTGGCCTTTGTGTCAGGCAATGTGAAGATATAGTTTTGTGCAGAGTCTGTTAAAATGAAATAAAGGTATTTGTAAAAGGAGCAGTACCGTTGACTCTTTACACAACAGCAGCTAAACATTTAACAAATGGGAGCAGAGGATGGTTGCTATGCAAATGTGAAGGGTTGAAAGATACAACTTTTACAGACCAAACCAAGGGGTGAGTGAGAAGAAAAAAAAAGATATATGGCTGAACCTAGGATAAAGATGGCTGGATATGACTACTCCCCCCTTATTTTCTGAAAGGGGATCATACGACCAATGGAGAAGTGCAGTAGTTGTGTGGACTAAAGTAACTGCCTTGGTAAAGAGAAAACAAGATATGGCATTGGCTCTTTCTCTACCTTCTGACAGTAAAATCCGAAGCAAAGTGTTTTCTGAGCTGGAATTGGACGAGTTAGACTCAGAAGAAGGTCTGGAGACTCTATCACGTTATATGGATAAGATTTATAAGAAGGATAACTTGCTAAGTGCCTATGAAGCATGGTCGGATTTTGATAGGTTCTGGAAAATAGAGGATTTCTCCATGGAAGACTATATAATGGGATTTGGCAGACTGTATAAAAGGCTGCAGAAACACAACCTGGAATTTCCACAGTCTGTGTTGGCCTTTAAATTACTTGACTGTGCTAGAGTGAGCAATGTGGTTAGGGTCTTGGTTTTGACAGGAGTTCAGTTTGCGGATAAGGATACCTTATTCAGTCAGATGACAGAAGCTTTAAAAACGTTTCTGGGGAAACATTTGATTCCGATGGCTCTGATGACCCAAATAGGTCAGTCTGCAATAAAGCAGAATATGGAAGATACACTACTAACAGGATGGCGAAATTGCACGGCTACAAACAGGTCCCAGGGACCTGGAAATTATGAAGACAGAAACCCAGTTAGAACCTACAATAGGAAGATGAACCCCAGAAATGCCTGGGGTATGATAAATCGATGTTTTCATTGTGACTCTCAATACCATTATGCTTTCAACTGTCCAACACGTTATAATGGAGTGTTTGAAGCGACACATGACACGGAACAGTCAGACGAGGAAAAAGATAGTGACCAGAAAGAAGGCATTGTCCTATTAACAAGCAGTTTTACGCCGGTAATGAGGGTGTTGGTTGAAGAATCCTTCAATTGTGCTGTATTGGACAGTGACTGCACATCTACTGTGTGTGGAATTGACTAGTTAAAATGTTACTTGGACTCCTTGAATGCTGAAAATCGTAACAAGGTTAAGGAATTTGAAAGTTCCACAAGTTTCAGGTTTGGGGATGATAATACTCTGAAGTCAATGAAAAGAGTGGTGATCCCTTGCAATATTGCCAGAGTGAATCATTTCATTAGCACGGATGTTGTATCAAGTGAGATACCTTTGCTTCTGAGCAGACCATCGATGAAGAAAGCACACATGAAACTGGATATGGAACAGGATAAGGCAACAGTTTTTGGAAAGACGGTGAACTTACAATTTACACAGTCGGGGCACTATTGTATTCCATTACTGACAAATAACATTTCAAGAACAGTTGTTAAGGATGTGTTAATGGCAGTTGAAAATGGGACTTTAGCTGATAAAAAGCTTGTTGTATTAAAACTGCAAAGGCAATTTGCACATCCGTCTCCTCGGTGGCTGAAAAATTTATTAAAGGATGCAGGGGTAAGGGATGAAGATGATACTAAACTGATGGAACAAGTTCGTGATTGCTATGAAGTTTGTAGGAAGTACAGAAGGACACTACATGACTGATAGTAACCCTACCTTTGGTCAGAGATTTTAACAACATTGTGGCCATGGACCTTAATATCTGGGATAAAGCCAATAATATATTTATTTTGCATTTTGTAGATTTAGCAACCAGATTTAGTCAATCAAATATTGTATGAAGTAAAGAAACGATAGTAATTCTGGATCAAATCGTGGAAAAATGGATAGGTACAGGAATGGGCCCACCTGCAAAATTCCTTACGGACAATCGGGGAGAATTTGCTAATGATGAGTTTCGGGATATGTGTGAAAACGTGAATATCACAGTTATGAATACGGCTGCGGAAAGCCCATTTAGTAATGGTGTGTGTGAAAGAAACCATGCGGTAATAGATGGCATGCTCCGGAAAATTTCAGCAGATAGATCAAACTGCAAGCTAAATTCAGCTTTAGCATGGGCAGTACATGCAAAGAATTCATTGCAGATGGTTGGGGGCTATAGTCCCTATCAATTAGTGTTTGGTAGAAATCCTAAAATTTCGTCTATTTTAGATGGCCAGTTTCCAGCTTGGGAAGGGGCTAAAATTAGTTCTGCCTTTGCTGAGCATTTAAATGCATTACATAGCAGTAGAAAAGCTTTTTTGGAAATAGGAGTCTCTGAAAGAATTCGCAGAGCTTTAAGACATAATGTACGGCCATCAAGTACCGTTTTTCAGCAAGGATACATAGTATACCATAAGAGAGACAATTTTAATGAATGGAAAGGCCCAGGGAAGATCATAGGCATAGATGGCAAAACAATTATTTTGCAACTTGGCAATCAAACTGGTAGGGTACATTCAGCAAGGATAATGGGTACAGATTACACATTTTCAAATTTAGACAGAGCAGACAAACATGTCGAGTTACCAGAGTCATCTGGTATGCACGTGTTACAGAACAATGAGGACAAGTTAACTGATATACACAGGGTTTCTGTAGAGGAACACTACACTTCTGATGAATTCGAACAGGCCATTTTTCCAAAAGGACAACTGCCAAAAGTTGGTACAAAAGTGACATATTTGCCTGAAGGGTCTAGTCAATGGAAGGATGCAACTGATATTAGTAGGCCACTGGAATGTGTAAACATTGGTTGAATGTACAGCATTCAGGGGAAGGAGCCAAGGCAATGGATTGGGAACACGAAGTTCAAAAATGGAGGGCACAGAAACGCAGTGCAAGTTCAGACAGTGAACAGGTCTGCAGGAAAAGGTCGAGAACTATTGAATGGACATCCCACAGCAGAAGGGGAAGATCAAGCAGTAGCAGTACAGAACAAGATACCAGGCGGGAGAGGGGACGTAGTTTATCAAGATCTCGGAACATGAGTAAGACTACAAATACTAATCGGAGTAGAAGCCCACATGCACGTGAGATTTTGGTGGCTTCCAATAAATTAGATGAAAAAGTTATCAAAGGTGCCAAACAGCAAGAACTGCATAGTTGGAGTGAATTTGGGGTATACACGGAGGTACCGGATAGGGGACAAAGAACTCTATCCCACAGATGGATTTGCACAGAAAAGGTTGTTCCGGATGGAACTTATAAGGCAAAGGCCAGGCTTGTGGCAAGGGGATTTGAAGAAAACATCGAAGATCAGGATTTAAGGGTAGATTCACCTACAGCAGGAAAGGTTATTTTAAAGATCCTCTTGGCTCTATTAGCCACAAAGGCATGGAAATGCAAATCTATAGATGTAAAAACTGCCTTTTTGCAGGGGCATCAGCTCCAGAGAGACATTTTTCTCCGTCCTCCTAAAGAGGCAGCTAACACAGAAGGGGTACTTTGGAAGTTGAACAAATGTGTATATGGCTTGAATGAAGCATCTCGTGTCTGGTACTTTTCGGTAAGGTCAGTTCTGTTAAAGTTCGGCTGTTGCCAGTTGAAAGCAGATCTGGCAATGTTTTACTGGCACTATAAAGGAAATCTTTCTGGCATCTTTATGATGCGTGTTGATGATTTTTTGTGGGGTGGGACTAGTGATTTCAAAGCTATAGTAATCTCTGGTTTGAGGAAAGAATTCAGGGTTGGAAGTCAGGTTTCCGGTGCATTTAAATATATTGGACTGGAAATCGGACAGACTAAGTTGGGCCAACTTTACGTCAGCAATCTTATTTGGAAAGCATTAGCCCAATAGCAATTAGTCGTGGCCAGGTTTCACAAAAAGACGCAATGGTTTCAAAGATGGAAAAAGAGTAACTGTGAAGTTTTATTGGGCAACTGAATTGGTTAGACAGACTAGACCGGACGTGAGTTTTGATGTCTAAGAGTTGAGTACAAAAATGAATGATCCAAAAGTGGAAGACGTAATAAGAGCAAATAAAGCATTGGCCAAACTAAAAATGCAGGAGTGTGTTTTGAGGTTCCCGGTTTTAGGTGACCTTAGGCACTTGAAACTCATAGTTTATAGTGATGCGCGCTATGCAAATTTATGTGATGGGGTTTCAAGCGCAGGAGGTTTTATAATTTTCTTTTGGGGATACAATGGTAAATGTTTCCCTCTTGTGTGGGAAACAAAGAAAATAAGGAGAGTGGTCAAAAGCACTTTGGCTGCTGAGACGTTAAGTCTTGTCGAGGCGGTAGATATGGCCTTTTATATATCTCAGAAATTGACAGATATTTTGGGATTAGGGGATTTGGGTAATATACCTATTGAATGTCACATTGACAATAAATCCCCGTGGGAAAATATGCACTCTACAAAAAGTGTCAATGAAAAAAGGTTAAGGATAGATATCGCAAGCTTGAAGCAGATGTTGGACAGAGGGGAAATAGCAAAAACTAAATGGATCGACAGTAGCTGTCAATTGTCAGACTGTTTTACAAAAAGAGGGGCTAGCTCACAGAGACTTTTGGATATTGTTCATGAAGGACACCTGTTTCTGTGACTGTTTTCTTTCTTCCAAAAAAAAAAGAAGGGAGGAAATTACATGTGTGTTTTTGAGTTTCTTGTAATTTTGTTTTCACCTAATTTTTTTTTTTCTCCAAGGAAGGGGAGACTGTTAAGTAATGGGTTAAGAGACATTCCAATTAGTTGTCTAATTTATGTTAAGTATCCAATAATTGACACTGATATGTAAAGAGGCTTCAGGTGGCCTTTGTGTCAGGTGATGTGAAGATATAGTTTTGTGCTGAGTCTGTTAAAGTGAAATAAAGGTGTTTGTAAAAGGAGCAGTACCTTTGACTCTTTATACAACAGCAGCTAAATGTCAAACACAAGGACCTGGATTCAATTCCAGTCTCGGGTGACAGGCTGTGTGGAGTTTGTACATTCTCATCCTGTCTGCGTGGGGTTCCTCCGGGTGCACCGTTTTCCTCCCACAGTCCAAAGATGTGCAGGTTAGGTGGATTGGCCAAGATAAATTGCCGCTCAGTGTCCAAAGGTTAAGTTGGGTTACAGGGGATTGCACCCGAGTGGGGTGCTCTTTCAGATGGTCTGTGCAGATTTGATGGGCCCAATGGCCTCCTTCTGCACTGTAGGGATTCTATGATTCCTGAACAGCCAAAATCTTCATAGTGTAGGTACCCACAGTGCTGTTAGGGAGCGTCAACCTGCCACTGCTGGTATTAACCCACCATTAGGCAGCCCTGCTGCAGTGCTGTGTGAACAGCAGATAAAATTGTGTGGCCAGCCTATCACCTCTGGTTACTGGAGGGATGGGGGTGGGGGGGCGGGGTAGGATGGAACGGTGGGGGGAGGTGTTTCCTTCGATCAACGGCACTCAATGCCTGATTGAAGGACTGAGCAACGGGAAATGGGGTCTGCTGAGACCCACACACCCTGCCCTTGCTGTTGAACCATATGCAACCCATTCCCCATAATCTGCACCCCACTCTCTTCACCCCTTCCCACCCCGAACATTACTTATCTGTGGCCTACATAACTCTGTGATCCTTGGACTCTGGTGTCTGTTCTTCCAGCAGCAGTAACAGCCTTCCCAGTTGCGCTCCTGATGACAAGAGCTGCTGGCCTCTGATCTCAGCGGAAGGCCTACCGTTGACCTTGCCACTGCCTGATTGGCACATGGTTCAGCAGGCCTTCCTGAAAAGAGGCAGTTTGAGTTTCTTGCTGACTTTCCAGTGGCAAGTGAGATCCCTGATGCCTCATCAAGATTATGCCCCAGAACTCTGCATCATGGTTTCAATTTACTGTTGTATAAATCACCCTTAATTTCCAAATATTGATTTTCCTTAATGGCTTTTATGTAATTGGAGCTGTATATTCTAATTGAATTTCACACTAATTGTTAGTGGAGATTCCTAATCCCTTCTAATTATATTGGTCATTAGCAAATGAATGCATTCACAATGAGAAAGTCAAGTAAGCATGAATGAACTTCAGTGTTCATCCTTGACAGACAAATGCAGTAGGGCTGCTTTCGCATTATTAGTGCAAATAGAAGCTGTGCAGAATATGCAGAAAAGCTCAGAACCAAAGTAAAATCTTCTTGTGATTCAGATAGGATCATTTTAAATTTACTCAATCTATGTAACATGCAACGGGACATAGGAATATTGGAATTTGGTGAACCAGCAAAATCCATTGTGATCGATCCTACTTTTGCCGTGGTTTGAAAATACCAGCCAGCTTTCTGTTTTTCTACCCAGCATCTATACAATTCTTTTTTGAATTTGGCAACACTGACCATCTGCACTCACTCTGTATGGCAAATTTATTTGTTAGCCTCTTTGTAAAGTTCTGTACTCCTAATTGGTTGTACGTATGTAAACATTGCTGAGGTCTAACTTGATTATCCATTCTTGGAGCAACAGAAAGCTGGCTGGTATTTTCAAACCACGGCAAAAGTAGGATCGATCACAATGGATTTTGCTGGTTCACCAAATTCCAATATTCCTATGTCCCGTTGCATGTTACATAGATTGAGTAAATTTAAAATGATCCTATCTGAATCACAAGAAGATTTTACTTTGGTTCTGAGCTTTTCTGCATATTCTGCACAGCTTCTATTTGCACTAATAATGCGAAAGCAGCCCTGCAGTTATTCCCAGCCCCTGGCCTACTTTTGTCATATTTGTATGGGTTAAGGTTCTGATCAATGGTAACCCCCAGGATGTTGATGGTGGGGGTTCAGTGATGGTGATGTTGTTAAATGCCAAATATGCGGATAGTTAGATTCTCTCTTGTTGGAGATGGTCATTGTCTGGCACTTGCCTGGTGGCAACGTTACTTGGCACTTATCACTCCAAAGCCTGAATGTGGTCCAAATCTTGGTGCATGAAAGCATGTACTGCTTCATTTTCTGTGGCCTTGCAAATAGTCCTGACACTGTAATCAGCAGCTTTCTCATATCCATCCACGACACATTCCCCATTGGGTCCTATCTTTTTCTTTAATTTAGTGTATCCAATTACTTTTTTTCAATGAAGGGGCAATTTAACATAACCAATCGACCTACCCTGCACATCTTTGGGTTGTGGGTTGAGATCCACGCAGCCACAGGGAGAATGTGCAAACTCCACGCAGACAGTAACCCGGGTCTGGGATCATACACTGGTCCTCGGCGCCGTGAGGCTGACAACTGCGCCACAATGCCACCCTGGGTCCTATCATATATTGACTTCCATTGCGAAGCAATTATACAGAACACACTGCTGGGAAAAATGTGGAAGTGGGGCTGATCAATCAATAATCCTTTGGAACATGAGATAGCATGTTGGGTTGGCGGGTGTTGGAAAATGGATGAGAAGTAACAGTGCTTTGAGGGGAATTCCCAGGTTTGTGACACCCAATCACCATCATCCTCTCGAGGCACACAATCCTACTATTCAGCTGGAAATTTAGCCAAGGCACAAAGGCTAAATATTGCTTTAAAAAAAGGAAACTGAACCATGGCGTTTGTCAAGCATTCGTGTGCATATTCTTGGTAAATTATCATTTATTTCTCTTACACTACCAGCTTCCACATGCGGCATCTCACAGAGTAGAGGTATGCTGCTCAAATTGCTGATCTGCCTGCTGTCTTTGGCTGACCTCTTTTGGGTTTTGGGCCCCTTAAAGCCTGGCCAAAAACTGTTCCACCTGCAAATTTTCAAGAGAAACTCCACTATTGGGAGATGAGTTAACATATTGACCACTGCCGAGATTGGATAACAGGTGGAGAAGTGGGAGTGCTTTGAATGGAGTTCCAACTTCTGCCCATAACACCATCATCCCTCTCCAGTGCAGAATCACTCCTACTGCTCTGCTGGAAAGTAACTTTGTCCAGATCAATGGTGCACTGCAAGGTTACAGTTACAGTATCTGTCATCTTGTTTAAGGAGTAATATTTTTCTTGAATAGCCAAGACCATGGAGTGCATTGACTCATTTGAGAACCATTGTTTAGAATCTACAACTGCTCTCCTTGGCAGACACTCTCCTAATTACGTGCAAGGCCAAAGCCCTACTGTTGGAGCTAGGCTTCTTCATCTGGGTCAGTGACAGAAAGCAAAGAGTGGGGATAAATGGGTGTTTTTCTGGTTGGCAATCAGTAGCTAATGGTGTGCCTCAGGGATCAGGGCTGGGTCCGCAATTGTTCACAATTGACAGAGATGATCTGGTGTTGGGGACCAATTGTAATGTGTCAAAGTTTGCAGTTGACAGGAAGTTGGGTGTTAGAGCCAAATGTGCAGAGGGCACTGAAAGTCTGCAGAGGGATATAAATAGTTTAAGTGAGTGAGCAAGGGTTTGGCAGACGGAGTGCAATGTTGATAAATGTGGGGCATAATTCTCCCCCCCCCCCCGCCACACGCCGGGTGGGAGAATCGCTGCGGCATCGCGCGAGTCCCACCACGCCGCACTGGCACCCGCATGCGATTCTCCCACCCCCCCCAAACCGGAGCGGCGAGAATCACGGCTGGCCGCTGGGAGAATCGCCGCTCGTCGTTTGTAACGGGCAAGCGGCGATTCTCTGGCCTGGATGGGCCGAGCGGCCTGCCCAACACGACGGCTTCCCACCGGCGCCGTCCACACCTGGTCACTGCCAACGGGAACAGCGCAGGAACGTTGGGGGGGGGGGCGGCCTGTGGGGGGGGGGGGGGGGGGGGAAGGGGGTTCCTGCGCCGGGGGCAGCCTCAAAAGGGGTCAGGGCCGCGATCAGTGCCCACTGATCGGCGGGCCGGCATCTCTGGAGGAGGACCTCCTTTCCTCCTCCACCCCGCAAGGTCCATCCGACAGCTTCTTGCGGGCGTGGGTGACGTCATTTACGCGGCGCCGGCCGTGTCATTTAAGCGCCGCCGCTTTTGCGCGGCGCCAAGGTCCGGCGCTTGTAAATGACGTGACGCCGATTCTAGCCCCCCGGGGGCGGGAGAATAGGAGGCTGGGAGTGGCCTCCGATGCCGGAGTGAAACACTCCCGTTTTCACTCCGGCGTCGGGACTTTGTCTCCCGATGGGAGAATTGCGCCCAGGATGTTAGCCATTTTGGGAGGAATAACAGCAAAATGGGCTATTATTTAAATGGTAAAAAAATGCGGCATGCTGCTGTGCAGAGTGGTCTGGATATCCGTGTGCATGGATCTCAAAGTTGGTCTTCAGATCCTTTTCCATTATCTTCCCGACCACCGAAGTAAGACTAACTGGCCGAAAATTTACAGGACCATTCCTGTTCCCTTTCTTGAACAGAGGAACAACATTCGCCATGCTCCAGTCCTCTGGGACTATCCCTGTGGGAGCCATGATGTGGAGATGCCGGCGTTGGACTGGGGTGAGCACAGTAAGAAGTTTTACAACACCAGGTTAAAGTCCAACAGGTTTGTTTCGATGTCACTAGCTTTCGGAGCGCCGCTCCTTCACCTGAGGAAGGAGCAGCGCTCCGAAAGCTAGTGACATCGAAACAAACCTGTTGGACTTTAACCTGGTGTTGTAAAACTTCTTACTATCCCTGTGGACAGCGAGGACCCAAAGATCAAAGCCAAAGGCTCTGCAATCTCATCCCTTGCCTCCCAAAGAATGCATGGGTATATCCCATCTGGCCCCGGGGACTTGTCGACCCTCGGGTTTTCAAAATTGCTAATACATCCTCAGATCAACTACATCCTCCAGCCATCCGCCTGAATCACACTCTCATCCTCAAAAACATGGCCCCTCTCCTTTGTGAACACTGAAGAAAAGTATTCTTTCAACGCCTCTCCTATTTCTTCTGACTCCATGCACAAGTTCCCACTACTGTCTTTGACCGGCCCTACCCTCACCTTGGTCATTCTTTTATTTCTCACATAAGAGTAAAAAGCCTTGGGGTTTTCCTTGATCTGACCCGCCAAGGACTTCTCATGCCCCCTCCTAGCTCTCCTAAGCCCTTTTTTCAGCTCATTCCTTGCTACCTTGTAACCCTCAAGCGACCCTACTGAACCTTGTTTTCTCAGCCTTACAAACTCTTCCTTTTTCCTCTTGACAAGACATTCAACCTCTTTTGTGAACCATGGTTCCCTCACACGGCCATTTCCTCCCTGCCTGACAGGGACATGCCTACAAGGACACGCAGTATTTGTTCCTTAAACAAGCTCCACTTTTCATTTGTGCCTTACCCTGACAGTTTCTGTTCCCTAATTCTTGCCTAATCACAATATAATTACCCCTCCCCCAATTATAAACCTTGCCCTGCCGTATGGCCCTATCCCTCTCCATTGCAATAGCGAAAGACACCGAATTGTGGTCACTATCTCCAAAGTGCTCTCCCACAAACAAATCTAACACTTGGCCCAGTTCATTACCCAGTACCAAATCCAATGTGGCCCCCCCTCTTGTCGGCCTATCCACATATTGTGTCAGGAAACCCTCCTGCTCACACTGTACAAAAACTGCCTCATCCGAACTGTTCTACATATAGAGGTTCCAACCAATATTTGGAAAGTTAAAGTTACCCATGACAACTACCCTGAGACCTCCACACCTATCCATAATCTGTTTTGCAATTTCTTCCTCCACATCTCTATTACTATTTGGGAGCCTATATAAAACTCCTAACAATGTGACCGCTCCTTTCCTATTTCTAACTTCGGCCCATATTACCTCAGTAGGCAGATCCCCTTCAAACTGCCTTTCTGCAGTTGTTCAAATATCCTTGATTAACAATGGTACTCCTCCACCTCTTTTACCACCTTCCCTACTCTTGCTGAAACATCTATACTCCGGAACTTCCAACAACCATTCCTGTCCCTGTCCGAACCATGTTTCCGTAATGGCCACAGCATCATAGTCCCAAGTACCAATCCACGCTCCTATTTCACCTACCTTAGTCCGTATGCTCCTTGCATTGAAGTAGACACGCTTCAATCCACCTTTCTGTCTGCCGGTACACTCCTGCGACCTTGATACCCTCCTCAGTACCTCACTACTCTCGACACTGGCTTCTGGAACACAGCTCGTTTTCCCAGCCCCCTGACAAATTAGTTTAAGCCCCCCGAAGAGCCGCAGCAAATTTCCCTCCCGGGATATTGATGCCCCTCTGGTTCAGGTGCAAACCGACCTGTCTGTACAGGTCACAGCTTTCCCAGAATTATCCACGTAACTGAAACCCTCCCTCCTACACCATCCCTGTAGCCACGTGTTTATCTGCACTCTCTCCCTGTTCCTCACCTCGCTACCACTTGGCACCGGCAACAAACCAGAGATGAAAACATGGTTTGTCCTGGCGCTCAGCTTCCACCCTAGCTCCCTAAATTCCTGTTTTAAATCCCGTCCCTTCTCTTATGTCGTTGGTACAGATGTGTACCATGACTTGTGACTGCCCCCCCTCCCCTTTAAGGATTCTGAAAACACGGCCCGAGACGTCACAGACCCTGGCACCCGGAAGGCAACATACCATCCGTGAGTCTCTTTCGCTGCCTCAGAACTGTCTATCTGTCCCTCTAACTATCGAATCCCCAATAACTATTGCTCTCCTGCTCTCCCTCCTTCCCTTCTGAGCCACAGGGACGTACTCAATGCTGGAGATCCGTTCACCGTGGCTTACCTCTGGTAGTTCGTCGCCCTCAACAGTATCCAAAATGGTATACTTGTTACTGAGGGGAATGACCACAGAGGATCCCTGCACTGACTGCTTCCTCCCAGCCCCTCTCACTGTCACCCATCTACCTTGATTCTTCGGAGTAACTACATTCCTGAAGCTACTATCTATGACCACCTCTGCCTCCCGAATGATCCGAAGTTCATCCAGCTCCAGCTCCAGTTCCCTAACGCGGTTTGTGAGGAGCTGGAGATGGGTGCACTTCCCACAGGTGAAATCAGCAGGGACACTGACGGCGTCCCTCACCTCAAACATTCTGCAGGAGGAACATTGCACTGCCTTCCCTGTCATCCCCTCTAGATAAAACAAGAAAAAGAAAGAAAGAGCTTACCTGTTATTCACTCTACCCCTGAGGTTAAAGGAGGTGGAAGGGTGGGGGACACTACAAGTGTAGTGTCTAGGGTTTAGAAACTGCCCAACTTAAATACAGGTAAAAATTAACACTTAATCAGCAACCACTGCGCCCCACACGAGAACAGCAATCAGCTGTTATGGGCGTGCGCAAACAATTGAAATCTTTACTACTTACCCAGCAGTCACTCTGTCCTCACTCCGACTGGATTCAGCTGGAAACTCCCAACAGTAAGTTTTTAAAAAAAAATTACTCCCCTTCTCAGCAAGCACTCACTCAGCAACCACTGCGCCTCGCACGATAACACCTCAGGAAAAGAAAACTGCTTACCAGTCACCAGCCAATCAGAGCAACACAGTAGCATAAGTGATTAGCACTGTGGCTTCACAGCGCCAGTGTCCCAGGTTCGATTCCCTGCTGGGTCACTGTCTATGCGGAGTCTGCACGTTTTTCCCCGTGTCTGCGTGGGTTTCCTCCGGGTGCTCCTGTTTCCTCCCACAGTCCAAAGACGTGCAGGTTAGGTGGATTGGCCATGATAAATTGCCCTTAGTGACCACAAAAGGTTAGGAGGGGTTATTGGGTTATGGGGATGGGGCTTAAGTGGGTCGGTGCAGGCTCGATAGGCCGAATAGCCTCTGTCTGCACTGTATGTTCTATGTTCTATCACTTACCTGCAGGCTGTGACGTCAAGGTTCAACTTCTTTCTACTTCTACCTGCCCTCGAGTCTCCCTCTTGATCTTTACTCGACTGGGATCCTTACAATGATTGTCTTTTTTTTTTGGTTAGAGGAGGAGGTAGGAAGGGAAACACTGAAGTGACCGCAATGCACTGATGCAAATTTTCCCTGCAACGGCCAATCAGCAGCTCCGCTCTACTGCCCTCTGCTGGCTGAAGAGAGACTAAGTAGATTGGTACTATACTCATTGGAATTTGGAAGAATGAGGGGGGGGGATCTTATAGAAACATATAAAATTGTGAACATAAGAACATAAGAACGAGGAGCAGGAGTAGGCCATCTGGCCCCTCGAGCCTGCTCCACCATTCAATGAGATCAAACAAACAAAGAACAAAGAAATGTACAGCACAGGAACAGGCCCTTCGGCCCTCCAAGCCCGTGCCGACCATACTGCCCGACTAAACTACAATCTTCTACACTTCCTGGGTCCGTATCCTTCTATTCCCATCCTATTCATATATTTGTCAAGATGCCCCTTAAATGTCCCTATCGTCCCTGCTTCCACTACCTCCTCCGGTAGTGAGTTCCAGGCACCCACTACCTTCTGCGTAAAAAACTTGCCTCGTACATCTACTCTAAACCTTGCCCCTCTCACCTTAAACCTATGCCCCCTAGTAATTGACCCCTCTACCCTGGGGAAAAGCCTCTGTCTATCCACTCTGTCTATGCCCCTCATAATTTTGTATACCTCTATCAGGTCGCCCCTCAACCTCCTTCGTTCCAGTGAGAACAAACCGAGTTTATTCAATCGCTCCTCATAGCTTATGCCCTCCATACCAGGCAACATTCTGGTAAATCTCTTCTGCACCCTCTCTAAAGCCTCCACATCCTTCTGGTAGTGTGGCGACCAGAATTGAACACTATACTCCAAGTGTGGCCTAACTAAGGTTCTATACAGCTGCAACATGACTTGCCAATTCTTATACTCAATGCCCCGGCCAATGAAGGCAAGCATGCCGTATGCCTTCTTGACTACCTTCTCCACCTGTGTTGCCCCTTTCAATGACCTGTGGACCTGTACTCCTAGATCTCTTTGACTTTCAATACTCTTGAGGGTTCTACCATTCACTGTATATTCCCTACCTGCATTAGCCCTTCCACAATGCATTACCTCACATTTGTCCGGATTAAACTCCATCTGCCATCTCTCCGCCCAAGTCTCCAGACAATCTAAATCCTGCTGTATCCTCAGACAGTCCTCATCGCTATCCGCAATTCCACCAACCTTTGTGTCGTCTGCAAACTTACTAATCAGACCAGTTACATTTTCCTCCAAATCATTTATATATACTACAAACAGCAAAGGTCCCAACACTGATCCCTGTGGAACACCACTGGTCACAGCCCTCCAATTAGAAAAGCATCCCTCCATTGCTACCCTCTGCCTTCTATGGCCTAGCCAGTTCTGTATCCACCTTGCCAGTTCACCCCTGATCCCGTGTGACTTCACCTTTTGTACTAGTCTACCATGAGGGACCTTGTCAAAGGCCTTACTGAAGTCCATATCGACAACATCTGCTGCCCTACCTTCATCAATCATCTTAGTGACCTCCTCGAAAAACTCTATCAAGTTAGTGAGACACGACCTCCCCTTCACAAAACCGTGCTGCCTCTCACTAATACGTGGCTGATCATGGCTGATCTTTTGTGGACTCAGCTCCACTTTCCGGCCCAAACACCATAACCCTTAATCCCTTTATTCGTCAAAAAACTATCTATCTTTATCTTAAAAACATTTAATGAAGGAGCCTCTACTGCTTCACTGGGCAAGGAATTCCATAGATTCACAACCCTTTGGGTGAAGAAATTCCTCCTAAACTCAGTCCTAAATCTACTTCCCCTTATTTTGAGGCTATGCCCCCTAGTTCTGCTTTCACCCGCCAGTGGAAACAACCTGCCCGCATCTATCCTATCTATTCCCTTCATAATCTTATATGTTTCTATAAGATCCCCCCTCATCCTTCTAAATTCCAACGAGTACAGTCCCAGCCTACTCAACCTCTCCTCGTAATCCAACCCCTTCAGCTCTGGGATTAACCTAGTGAATCTCCTCTGCACACCCTCCAGTGCCAGTACGTCCTTTCTCGAGTAAGGAGACCAAAACTGAACACAATACTCCAGGTGTGGCCTCACTAACACCTTATACAATTGCAGCAGAACCTCCCTAGTCTTAAACTCCTTCCCTCTAGCAATGAAGGACACAATTCCATTTGCCTTCTTAATCACCTGTTGCACCTGAAAACCAACTTTTTGCGAAGGGAATAGATAAGACCATAAGAGTATAAGACATAGGAGCAGAATTAGGCCACTCGGCCCATCGAGTCTGCTCCGCCATTCAATCATGGCTGATATTTTCTCATCCCCATTCTCCTGCTTTTGCCCCATAACCCCTGATCCCCTTGTTAATCAAGGTGAATAGAAGCAGGGAGGTTGTTTCCACTGGGGGTGAAACTAGAACTAGAGGGTACAACCTCAAAATAAGGGTGAGCAAATTTCAGACTGAGTTGAAGAGGAATGTCTTCACCCAAAGGGTCGTGAACCTGTACAATTCCCTGCCCATTGAAGCAGTTGAGGTTACCTCGTTAAATGTTTTTAAGGCGAAGGTAGATAGACTTTTGAACAGTCAAGGAATAAAAGGTTATGGCGAGCGGGCGGGTAAGTGGAGCTGAGTCCACAAAAGGATCAGGCATGATCTTGTTGAATGGCGGAGAATGCTCGAGGGGGGCAGATGGCCTACTCCTGCTCCTAGTTCTTACGTTCTTTTGCTCTTATGTAAACAGTTTATTAACAAGAAAAAAGACATCTTAAGCACTCTAGATTACAGTTACGCAGTTAAACCTAGTGCTACAAAACATTCCTCAAAAAGACCCTCTGCATGGTCAGACCCACAGTAAACACCACCCAGGCAATACTCCTTTGTTGATGTTTATCTATAAAAATCCAATAATATTACCCTAAGGTAAAGCTGTTGTTGCTTTAATCAGGCACACCACACAACTTCTCAAATTCACTTCTACTCTGCTGTGGAAATTCAAAACTTCATAACAAGACTGTTTTTTGCCACCTCAATGCTTTTCTGGCTTGGCTGGGTGCCTGACTCAACCTGCACCTCTTCTCGCAGCCCAGACCTGTTTCCAGCAGGTCTTTCTCACACAGCCGACCATTAAGCTTTCAACACCTCTCCTTCAATACCTTTCTCCTATAATCCCATTTTCCTCAGCACTTCTTTGAACTTAACTTTTCCAAACTATAAAAATATTCAATGTTTTCCTATGGCTCCCACTTTCTGCTCAAATAAAATTTAATAACCTTCCCTTGTTTACATTTGCAAGCTGCAAAAACCTTTTACTCCCCTACAAAATTTAACAGTTGAAAATAACAAATCCATAAGTATCTCTGAATGAAAATTCTAAATATAGCCTGTTTACTGATAAACCACTTGGCCAAGAAAATCTTACAAATGCACACACACCATCAAAACAGTGCCTTTTACTTTAACACGAGTCAGGGCAATATATATTGAGCATGAATTAACAGAATGGACAGTTTGTTACAAATAGAAATTATGCATGGAATAGCAAATAAACAGAGACTATCTCACAGAGTTAGTGGACAACAGTAGTAGGCCATTAGATCCACTAAGGCTGCAACCCCCAATAGGAGGGTTGGCAGCTCTGTAGACTCAGCAGCATGACCAGGAGAGGTAATCATTGCTGAGTCATGCAATAGACCTTGGGAACTGGGTCATAGAATCTCAGGAGGCCAAAGGTTGGCGGGAAATCTCTTCCACGGAGATCATTGGGGCTATGGGAGCTGCATTTCCTACCCGCAGTCTCTCTTTTGGGCATTGGACACTTTGGCTCCAATTGGGTATTTAATTATGCTGTTGAATGCCCACTCCTGGGAGCAGGCAGCCTCTCTGCATGCAGTTGTGCTGCTGGTAAATGCCATGGCAGGAGAGCCCTGACAGGGAACTTACCTGACATGGTCCCCTGCAATTTCTCCAGCTTCCTGTCTCCCAGCCTGCTTCCCAAGGGTTGTTTAAACCCTGGGCAATAATCTGGGAGAAAATAAATAGCCACTGGGACAAGCATGGAATGTGGAGACAAGTGGAGAATCAGCATCTATCTATCATTTTCTACATGCTTTCTCACTTCCCCAATAATCAATCAACTCACTCCAATCCTCAGCAAATGCACTACTGCCGTGGTAATTTTCAATAATTCAGAGGTCGGTTCTTTGTCCCTTGTAGAAGGGGAGAGTGTAAAATTGCAAAGGAGAGGACTGGAGGTGGCCCACCATAAATTGTGCAGTCCACAGATGTAGAGGTGGGGGCCATGGAGAAAGATCATAGAATCACAGGAAGGCTACAGAAAAGAAAGAACGGTATTGCCCATTCTTTCCATTGCCACTCTCTGTACTAGCAGTTCAGTTAGCCTTGCTCCCCTGCCATTTTCCTGTCGCCTTTCGAAAACTATGATTGATTCTGTCACCACCACCACACTCTCAGGATGTGAGAGGTGCCACGCAGATGGCACATCTATATTAATGTCAATTAGAGCTGGAAACTCGCAGATTCCTGGTGTGACAACCATTGATCCAGAACAGTAAGAAAAAATTGGTAATCACTTTAAAATGTTGGGGAATCTGTAAATGTCTTTAAATGTTTTGAAATAGACATTTGAGTTCACATCACTTGTAAAGGGATCGAGCATAACTTTTGGCTAATTGGAAATACTATTGGTCTATATGACCTGCAAATCCTTAATCTGGAAGCAGAACCAACAGAAAGGAAATTAAAAATAAAGAAGCCTTCTGGCAGGCAGGGACAAAGTAGAAAAGGAAGAGCTGGAGAGGCAGAAGATGGTCAGCAAGTTGAGTCAGAGAGCTGGATTCCTGAGTAGTCGAAAAGTCCATTTATGACTGCTACTGCTATTTCTTTCACTTCAGAGTGATTGAAGACCCGGAAATGATCATACCGTACCAAGGTAAAGGTGGTTCTTGTAATTCCACACTTCCTGTTTGAAGGGAGCTGAAAGTTGAGAAAGGTCTGGAAAAAAATGTGCCCCACAGAGGGAAGATTGTCCACTTTTGCAAAAAGAGTAGAGAAGCAGAATATTATTTAAATGGAGAGAAACTGCAGAAAGCTGAGGTCAGCGTACCCTCAAATAAATCATAAAAAGTTAGTATACCATGTACAGCAAGTAATTATGAATGAAAATGTAATGTTTACCTTTATTATGAGCGGGTTGGAGTATAAAAGTAGGGAAGTCTAACAACTGTACAGGGCATTGGTGAGGCCACATCTGGAGTACTGTGTATAGTTTTAGTCTCCATACTTTAGAGGCATATGCTTGCATTGGACACAGTTCAGAGAAGTTCACTTGACAGATTCCTGGGATGATGTGGTTGTCTTATGAGTAAATGTTGAGTAGATTGGGCTTTAGAAGAGTGAAAGGCGAATATAAGATCCTGTGGGGTCTTAACAGGCCCCTATTAGGAGATGTTTATGACAAGGACAAATCTGGTGGTAAGAGGCACATTTTAAAGATTAGGGGTCTCCCATTTAAGGCAGAGAGGAAGAGGAATTTATTTTCTCAGTCATTATTCTTTGAAATTCTTTTCCACAGAAAGGAGTGGAGGTGGATTATTGAATATATTCAAGGCAGAGTTAGACACATTTTTGACTGACAATGGAGTCAAGGGTATGGTGGACAGGCAAAAAAGTGGAGTTAAGGCCGCAATCATATCAGCCATGATCCTACTGAATTGTGAATGAAAATCGCTTAATGTCACAAGTAGGCTTCAAATGAAGTTATTGTGAAATGCCCCGAGTCGCCACATTCCGGCGCCTGTTCGGGGAGGCTGGTACGGGAATTATAGTAGAGGACTCAGCGATGGCCGTTGAATGTCCAGGGACAATGGCTAGATTCTCTCTTGTTGTAGATGATCGTTGCCTAGCGCATGCGTGGTATAAATGATAGGTTTTGTCATGGGGTGATCATGTCTAACAAATTTGATTGAATTTTAAAGAAGGACAAGGATCCGGAGCAGTGTGGGTCCTCCAGGCCAATTTCACTATTATGAAAATCGCTTATTGTCACAAGTAGGCTTCAAATGAAGTTACTGTTAAAAGCCCCTAGTCGCCACATTCCGGCGCCTGTTCGGGGAGGCTGGTACGGCAAGTTACTGGCCAAGATCTTGGCCTCAAGGATTGAGGATTGTGTGCCGAGGGTGATGGGGAGGACCAGACGGGGTTTGTTAAGGGGACGCATCTGTCGGCCAACATCAGGAGGTTATTGAACGTTATAATGATGTGTCCGGATGGACGAAATGTAGTCACCATGGATGCGGAGAAGGCCTTCGATCGGGTGGAGTGGGATTATTTGTGGGAGGTGCTTGGGCGGTTTGGGTTCAGTCAGGGGTTTGTGGACTGGGCCTGGTTATTGTACCAGGCTCCGGTGGTGAGTGTGCAGACAAAGTGGGTGAGCTCGGAATACTTCAGGCACCGGGGGACGAGACAGGAGTGTCCATACTCCCCACTGCTCTTTGCCTTGGCTATAGAGCCACTGCCAATGGCGCTGAGAGCAGCATGGGATTGGCAGTGGATAGTATGGGAGGGGTGGAGCATCGGGTCTCACTTTATGCGGATGATCTGCTGCATTATATTTCAGACCCGTTGGAAGGTATTGGGGTATTATGAGGATTTTGGAGGAATTTGGATGGTGCTCAGGGTATAAATTCAACATGTGGAAGAGCGAGGTCTTTCCGATCCAGGCAACGGGACAAGAGAAGAGACGGGGGGAGTTGCCATTTAGGGTGGTGGGGGGGTGAACCTTCGGTACTTGGGCATTCAGGCTGCTGAGCAACGATTTTACCTGCAGGAAGTGCAGCCATCTCCAGCTCCTCCAAGACCGAGTTAGGGAACTGGAGCTGGAGTTGGATGAACTTCGGATAATTCGGGAGGCAGAGGGGGTCATAGATAGCAGCTTCAGGGAATTAGTTACACCAAAGATTGGAGATAGATGGGTAACTGTAAGAGGGACTGGGAAGAAGCAGTCAGTGCAGCGATCCCCTGCGGTCGTTCCCCTGAGTAACAAGTATACCGCTTTGGATACTTGTGGGGGGGATGACTTACCAGGGGTAAGCCATGGGGTACGGGCCTCTGGCACGGAGTCTGTTCCTGTTGCTCAGAAGGGAAGGGGGAGAGGAGCAGAGCATTAGTAATTGGGGACTCGATAGTCAGAGGCACAGATAGGAGATTTTGTGGGAGCGAAAGAGACTCACGTTTGGTATGTTGCCTCCCAGGTGCAAGGGTACGTGATGTCTCGGATCGTGTTTTCCGGGTCCTTAAGGGGGAGGCGGAGCAGCCCCAAGTCGTGGTCCACATTGGCACTAACGACATAGGTAGGAAAGGGGACAAGGATGTCAAGCAGGCTTTTAGGGAGCTAGGATGGAAGCTCAGAACGAGAACAAACAGAGTTCTTATCTCTGGGTTGTTGCCCGTGCCACGTGATAATAAGATGAGGAATAGGGAGAGAGAGCAATTAAACACGTGGCTACAGGGATGGTGCAGACGGGAGGGATTCAGATTTCTGGATAACTGGGGCTCTTTCTGGGGAAGGTGGGACCTCTACAGACAGGGTGGTCTACATCTGAACCTGAGGGGCACAAATATCCTGGGGGGGAGATTTGTTAGTGCTCTTTGGGGGGGTTTAAACTAATGCAGCAGGGGTATGGGAACCTGGATTGTAGTTTTAGGGTACGGGAGATTGAGAGTATAGAGGTCAGGAGCACAGATTTGACTTCGCAGGAGGGGGGCCAGTGTTCAGGTAGGTGGTTTGAAGTGTGTCTACTTCAATGCCAGGAGTATACAAAATAAGGTAGGGGAACTGGCAGCATGGGTTGGTACCTGGGACTTCGATGTTGTGGCCATTTCGGAGACATGGATAGAGCAGGGACAGGAATGGTTGTTGCAGGTTCCAGGGTTTAGGGGTTTTAGTAAGCTCAGAGAAGGAGGCAAAAGAGGGGGAGGTGTGGCGCTGCTAGTCAAGAACAGTGTTACGGTGGTGGAGAGGATGCTAGATGGGGACTCTTCTTCCGAGGTAGTATGGGCTGAGGTTAGAAACAGGAAAGGAGATGTCACCCTATTGGGAGTTTTCTATAGGCCTCCTAATAGTTCTAGGGATGTAGAGGAAAGGATGGCGAAGATGATTCTGGATAAGAGCGAAAGTAACAGGGTAGTTATTATGGGAGACTTTAACTTTCCAAATATTGACTGGAAAAGATATAGTTCGAGTACATCAGATGGGTCGTTTTTTGTACAATGTGTGCAGGAGGGTTTCCTGACACAATATGTTGACAGGCCAACAAGAGGCGAGGCCACATTGGATTTGGTTTTGGGTAATGAACCAGGCCAGGTGTTAGATTTGGAGGTAGGTGAGCACTTTGGGGACAGTGACCACAATTCGGTGACGTTTACGTTAGTGATGGAAAGGGATAAGTATGCCCCGCAGGGCAAGAGTTATAGCTGGGGGAAGGGCAATTATGATGCCATTAGACATGACTTGGGAGGGGTAGGTTGGAGAAGTAGGCTGCAAGTGTTGGGCACACTGGATATGTGGACCTTGTGCAAGGAACAGCTACTGCGTGTTCTTGATAAGTACGTACCGGTCAGGCAGGGAGGAAGGCGTCGAGCGAGGGAACCGTGGTTTACCAAAGAATTGGAATCTCTTGTTAAGAGGAAGAGGGAGGCCTATGTGAAGATGAGGTGTGAAGTTTCAGTTGGGGCGCTTGATAGTTACAAGGTAGCGAGGAAGGATCTAAAGAGAGAGCTAAGACGAGCAAGGAGGGGACATGAGAAGTATTTGGCAGGTAGGATCAAGGAAAACCCAAAAGCTTTCTATAGGTATGTCAGGAATAAAAGAATGACTAGGGTAAGAGTAGGGCCAGTCAAGGACAGGGATGGGAAGTTGTGTGTGGAGTCTGAAGAGATACTAAATGAATATTTTTCGTCAGTATTCACTCAGGAAAAAGAGAATGTTGTGGAGGAGAATGCTGAGACCCAGGCTAATAGAATAGATGGCATTGCGGTACGTAGGGAAGAGGTGTTGGCAATTCTGGACAGGCTGAAAATAGATAAGTCCCCAGGGCCTGATGGGATTTATCCTCGGATTCTCTGGGAAGCCAGGGAAGAGATTGCTGAGCCTTTGGCTTTGATTTTTATGTCATCATTGGCTACAGGAATAGTGCCAGAGGACTGGAGGATAGCAAATGTGGTCCCTTTGTTCAAGAAGGGGAGTAGAGACAACCCCGGCAACTATAGACCGGTGAGCCTCACGTCTGTTGTGGGTAAAGTCTTGGAGGGGATTATAAGAGACAAGATTTATAATCATCTAGATAGGAATAATATGATCAGGGATAGTCAGCATGGCTTTGTGAAGGGTAGGTCATGCCTCACAAACCTTATTGAGTTCTTTGAGAAGGTGACTGAACAGGTAGACGAGGGTAGAGCAGTTGATGTGGTGTATATGGATTTCAGTAAAGCGTTTGATAAGGTTCCCCACGGCAGGCTATTGCAGAAAATACAGAGGCTGGGGATTGAGGGTGATTTAGGGATGTGGATCAGAAATTGGCTAGCTGAAAGAAGACAGAGGGTGGTAGTTGATGGGAAATGTTCAGAATGGAGTTCAGTTACAAGTGGCGTACCACAAGGATCTGTTCTGGGGCCGTTGCTGTTTGTCATTTTTATAAATGACCTAGAGGAGGGCGCAGAAGGATGGGTGAGTAAATTTGCAGACGACACTAAAGTCGGTGGTGTTGTCGACAGTGCGGAAGGATGTTGCAGGTTACAGAGGGACATAGATAAGCTGCAGAGCTGGGCTGAGAGGTGGCAAATGGAGTTTAATGAAGAGAAGTGTGAGGTGATTCACTTTGGAAGGAATAACAGGAATGAGGAATATTTGGCTAATGGTAAAATTCTTGGAAGTGTGGATGAGCAGAGGGATCTCGGTGTCCATGTACATAGATCTCTGAAAGTTGCCACCCAGGTTGATAGGGTTGTGAAGAAGGCCTATGGTGTATTGGCCTTTATTGGTAGAGGGATTGAGTTCCGGAGTCATGAGGTCATGTTGCAGCTGTACAAAACTCTGGGACGGCCGCATTTGGAGTATTGCGTACAGTTCTGGTCACCTCATTATAGGAAGGACGTGGAAGCTTTGGAACTGGTGCAGAGGAGATTTACCAGGATGTTGCCTGGTATGGAGGGAAAATCTTATGAGGAAAGGCTGATGGACTTGAAGTTGTTTTCGTTAGAGAGAAGAAGGTTAAGAGGAGGCTTAATAGAGGCATACAAAATGATCAGAGGGTTAGATAGGGTGGACAGTGAGACCCTTCTCCCGCGGATGGAAATGGCTAGCACGAGGGGACATAGCCTTAAACTGAGGGGTAATAGATATAGGACAGAGGTCAGAGGTAGGTTCTTTACGCAAAGAGTAGTGAGGCCGTGGAATGCCCTACCTGCAACAGTAGTGAACTCGCCAACATTGAGGGCATTTAAAAGTTTATTGGATAAGCATATGGATGATAATGGCATAGTGTAGGTTAGATGGCTTTTGTTTTTTGACTTCCCATGTCGGTGCAACATCGTGGGCTGAAGGGCCTGTACTGCGCTGTATCGTTCTATGTTCTTTGTATTCATTCCATACTTCAATTGTACCCTCTACCTCCCCAATCAAGCTCCATTCTGTTCCTAATGGACCCCATTGCTGCTTTGACAGTCTTTTTTACAGTTAATATGACAATGTGATCTTTGTGTTTCCTTTTATGTTATCCTCTATTATTAATACTGTGATGAAAATTTTTTCTGTTAAACCACTTATTCCTTTTCGGGAATTCCTCAAAGTTGTTTGTACTATTTTTGACTGTTTCCCACATCATGGGTGTCATTCTCCGACCCCCCAGAGGGTCGGAGAATGGCCGTTGGCCGCTGTGAATCCCGCCC
Organism: Scyliorhinus torazame; assembly: GCF_047496885.1. Classification (NCBI taxonomy): domain Eukaryota; kingdom Metazoa; phylum Chordata; class Chondrichthyes; order Carcharhiniformes; family Scyliorhinidae; genus Scyliorhinus; species Scyliorhinus torazame. Next base: position 61,920,478 of record NC_092721.1, on the reverse strand, counting down.
CTGCCGGTTGCCGAAGTCTCCGAAGGGAGAAAAGTCGGCGGGGCGTTAATGTCGCCGCTGCCGTCGGAGAATGTGACGGGTCTGCGCAAGGCAGCCGATTTCGGCCTGCCAATATTCTCCCTTCCGGATGGGCCGAAGTCCCGTCGACGTAAATTAAACCTCCTTTTCATCGGCGTGACCCTGTGCTTCAGGTTCACGCCAACCAGCGTGGAGGTGAGTGACGGCCTGGGGGGTTGGCTCTGGGCAGGCGATGGCGTGGCCGCAGTCTGAATGCGTGAGGAGAGGTGTGTCTCGGGTTGTGTGTGTGTGTGTGTGGCTGGGGGGGGGGGGGTGGTTAGAGTCGGCTGGGCTCCGGGGGAGTGCCGGGAGGGGGTCCGTGCCGGGGAGGGGGATGGGGGGTCTGTGCCGGGGTGGAGGTTGGGGGGGGTGGTCCATGCCGGGGTGGAGGTTGGGGTTGGTCCGTGCCGGGGAGGGGGATGGGGGTCCGTGCCGTGGTGGAGGTTGGGGGGGGGGGGGTCCGTGCCGGGGTGGAGGTTGGGGGGGGGGGGTCCGTGCCGGGGTGGAGGCTGGGGGGGGGGGTCCGTGCCGGGTTGGAGGTTGGGGGGGGTCCGTGCCGGGGAGGGGGATGGGGGGTCTGTGCCGGGGTGGAGGTTGGGGGGGTGGTCCGTGCCGGGGTGGAGGTTGGGGTGGGTCCGTGCCAGGGAGGGGGATGGGGGTCCGTGCCGTGGTGGAGGTTGGGGGGGGTCCGTGCCGGGGTGGAGGTTGGGGGGGGGGTCCGTGCCGGGGTGGAGGTTGGGGGGGGGGGTCCGTGCCGGGGTGGAGGTTGGGGGGGGGGGGTCTGTGCCGGGGTGGAGGTTGGGGGGGGCACGGAGGTTGGGGGGTGGTCCGTGCCGGAGTAGAGGTTGGGGGGGGGGTCCGTGCCGGAGAGGGGTATGAGGGGTCCGTGCCGGGGTGGAGGTTGGGGGGGGGGTGTCCGTGCCGGGGTGGAGGTTGGGGGGGGGGGTCCGTGCCGGGGAGGGGGATGGGGGGTCCATGCCGGGGTGGAGGTTGGGGGGGGTCCGTGCCGGGGTGGAGGTTGGGGGGTCCGTGCCGGGGTAGAGGTTGGTGGGGGTCCGTGCGGGGGTGGGGGATGGGGGGTCCATGCCGGGGTGGAGGTTGGGGGGGTCCGTGCCGGGGTGGAGGTTGGGGGGGGGTCCGTGTCGGGGTGGAGGTTGGGGGGGGTCCGTGTCGGGGTGGAGGTTGGGGGGGGGGTCCTTGCCGGGGTGGAGGTTGTGGGGGGGTCCATGCCGGGGAGGGGGATCGGGGGGTCCGTGCCGGGGTGGAGGTGGTGGGGGGGGGGGTCCGTGCCGGGGAGGGGGATGGGGGGTCCGTGACGGGGTGGAGGTTGGGGGGGTGGTCCGTGCCGGGGTGGAGGTTGGGGGGATCCGTGCCGGGGAGGGGGATGGGGGGTCCGTGCCGGGGAGGGGGATGGGTGGGCGGGGTCCGTGCCGGGGTAGAGGTTGGGGGTGGGGTCTGTGCCGGGGAGGGGGATGGGGGGTCCGTGCCGGGGTGGAGGTTGGGGGAGGGGGGTCCGTGCCGGGATGGATGTTGCGGGGGGGGTCCGTGCTGGGGAGGGGGGGTCCGTGTCGTGGTGGAGGTTGGGGGGGGGTCCGTGCCGGGGTGGAGGTTGGGGGGGGGGGGGTCCGTGCCGGGGTAGAGGTTGTGGGGGGGTCCGTGCCGGGGTGGAGGTTGGGGGGGGGGTCCGTGCCGGGGTGGTGGTTGGGGGGGGGGTCCGTGCCGGGGAGGGGGATGGGGGTTCCGTGCCGGGGTGGAGGTTGGGGTGGGGTCCGTGTCGGGGTGGAGGTTGAGGGGGGTCCGTGCCGCGGAGGGGGATGGGGGGTCCGTGCCGGGGTGGAGGTTGGGTGGGGGGGGGTCCGTGCCGGGGAGGGGGATGGGGCGGTCCGTGCCGGGGTGGAGGTTTGGGGGTGTCCGTGCCGGGGAGGGGGATGGGGGGTCCGTGCCGGGGTGGAGGTTGGGGGGCGGTGCCGTGCCAGGGTGGAGGTTGTGGGGGGGGGGTCCGTGCCGGGTTGGAGGTTGGGGGGGGCGGGGTCCGTGCCGGGGTAGACGTTGTGGGGGGTCCGTGCCGGGGAGGGGGAAGGGGGTTCCGTGCCGGGGAGGGGGATGCGAGGGCAAGTGAGTTGGTCCACCTGGCCAGGTGCCAGCCTCCAACAGTTGGACCCATGCGGTCCATGCCACCTGGCTGGGGGGAGGAGGGGATATGGGCAATGATGACATGTCGTCGTTCCCCTCCCCCCCACCAGGCCGTCATGTTTTCCGATCATCCAGCGATGTTGGCCGCCGTGGCGGCAGCTGCTCATGTCTATGTTGCCCTGGATGAGGAGGAGGAGCGTGCCAGAGAGGCGGCGCAGGCTGCCGCAGAGGGACAGGCGGCAGCCGCCCAGGCTGGAGGGACACCTGACCGACAGGACGAGGAGGGGGAGGAGGACGTCGCGGCCCCACGGCAACGGAGGCACCCGAGGGCGCCCCGTGTGTACCGGCCCCGGCAGTCATACCAGTTACATGTACCAGCACACAAGGAAACAGACTCCGGGCCCTGCACGATAGCCTTTGACACCCGGGAGTCACACGGTTGTACCATATTGTCAAGGCTCGCAATCTGCCCTACTCCGCCGAGGAAGTACGGACAATCACCAGGGAATGCCAGGTCTGTGCAGAGTGCAAGGTGCACTTCTACCGGCCGGACCATGTGCGCCTGGTGAAGGCCTCCCGCCCCTTTGAAAGCCTCAGCGTGGATTTCAAAGGGCCCCTCCCCTCCACCGACCGAAACACGTATATTCTCAGTGTGGTCGATGAGTACTCCAGATTCCCCTTCGCCATCCCATGCCCCGATATGACGTCTGCCACCGTCATCAAAGCCCTAAACACTATTTTCGCTCTGTTCGGTTTCCCTGTGTAAATATCCACAGGAGGCAGGGGTTCCGTCACCACACCAGTATTTATTTGCAATAACTACAAGAGCAGCTCCAAACAGTGCTGCTAGCATTCCAGTCAACTTAAGACTGCCTCACAAAGCCTACACAGCTGCTTATATGGGCCCCCTCAATGAGCTATCATTGAGGGAGCTCATACTCCAATTGGAGGTCATTACACCCCTCCACCCCAAGGTCCGAGGAATTACTGCCAGCTGACGTTCCTCTGAGCTTCTTCCTGCTCCTCCTGTCCGGGTCTGTCACCTCGGTGTCATCCGCCGGGTCGTTCTCCGACGTGGGTGGGGTGTACCTTATAGGTGCCCGTCTTTTCCTTGACGACCTCCTTGGAAGTTGCACTTCCTCCTCCTCGGGGAGAGGTGTCGCGGCGGCCTCGAACGTGTCCATCTCCGACTCTGACGACTGGATGACGGGGTCTGGAGAAATTGCTCGGGGCTGGGGATCTTTCCCGTCTGAGCTATCCCAGCTGGAGGCGGTCCTGCTTCGACTGCCTCCAGGTGTGGTTCCGCTGCCCTTATTTGGTCTAGGTGTTTCTTCAGCACCTTACCTCCTATTGAAACTTCATATGATATGGGCCCTGTTTGGGACTCTACCGTGCCTTTGACCCACGTTGGTCCATTCCCATAATTCTTGACCCAAACCGGTGCCCCCACCTGGAAATGTCTCTGCTGCCGACTATTATCATGCCCCCTGCGTTGGACCTCCTGTTGTTTCTCCACATTCCCCGTTAAATTTGGGAAAAGGAGACTCAGCCTCGTTCGCAGCCGCCTTCCCATTAAGAGTTCAGCTGGCGGTATGCCCGTTGTGGAATGCGGTTTGGTCCTGTAGTCAAACAGCCAGCGGGAGAGCTTTGTGTCCATTGACGCTGCTTCTTGAGTCCCACTTTTAGTGTCTGGACCGCTCTCTCTGCCAGGCCGTTGGACGCTGGATGGTAAGGGGCCGTTTTGATGTGGCAGACTCCGTTTCCCTTTAGGAATTTTCCAAATTCCCCACTTGTGAATGCCGTTCCGTTGTCCGACACCAATACCTCCGGAAGTCCATGTGTTGAAAACGAGGCCCTGAGCTTTTCAATTGTCGATGCTGCGCTTGCCGCGTTTACCCGGTGGACGTCCAACCATTTGGAGTGGCCGTCCACTATCACCAAAAACATGGAGCCCATGAAAGGGCCGGCGTGGTCAATATGCAGGCGGGTCCATGTTCTGCCTGGCCATTCCCACGGGTGCAATGATGCAGCTGGTGGCACTTTGCCCCTGTTGGCACTCCTGGCACCGACGTACCAAGGCTGCCATGTCGGTGTCCAATCCTGGCCACCAAACGTAGCTTCGAGCTAGCATCTTCATTTTAGACACCCCTGGGTGTCCGTAATGTAACTCAGTTAAGATTGCCCGACGGCCCTGAGCTGGGACTATTACCCGGGCTCCCCATAATAAGGATACCATCTTCTACGGTTATTTGGTCCCTTCTGCGTCAGTATGGGTGCATCTGGGGCTCCACTGGTCTCTCCAGTTCCCCTGTTAGCAGTAGATGCTTCATCTTGGCTAAAACTGGGTCTTTTTGCATCCACAACCGAATATGTTGTGCGTCCACTGGTAGGTTGTCCAAAACATTTAGAGTCATTACTGTCTCCTCTACTTTCGGTATTAGCGGCGGGCTGTCTGGGAGGGGAAGTCTGCTCAAAGCATCTGCATTTGCTACTCGCGTTCCCGGTCTGTGCTCCAGAACGTATCTATAAGTCGCCAGTAGCAACGCCCAGCGTTGGATTCTAGCTGATGCAATTGGGGGTATTGACTGGTCTTCTTTTAATAACCCTAAAAACGGCTTATGGTCCGTCACTATGGTGAATTTCTGTCAGTGCAGATACTGGTGAAATTTTTTTTACTGCAAATATCACCGCCAGTCCTTCCTTCTCGATTTGGGCGTACTTTCTCTCAGCCACCGCCAAGGTCCTCAAAGCATAGGCTATTGGCCGTTCTTCCCCATTCCTTCCTTTATGGGCTAAGACGGCTCCTACCCTGTAAGGTGATGCGTCACACGTGACCACCAACTCCTTCCTTGGGTCATAATGCTCTAGGACATTTTTGGATGACAGCTGTTCCTTTTTGTCCCTAAATGCTCGGTTTTGGCGGGCGGACCATTTCCATTCTTGTCCCTTTTTTAGTAGCTGGTGGAGGGGTTCTAGGATGGATGCCCTATTTTCAATAAATCTGCCATAATATGTTACCAATCCTAGAAATGATCGTAGCTCCTGGACCGTGGTGGGAGCTGGTGCCTCTTTTATTGCCCTTACTCGGTCTTCCAATGGGTGTACGCCCGACTCTTCTACTTTATATCCCAGGTACGTCACTTGTGGGGCCAGAAAAACACATTTTTCTCTTTTCAGCCGTACGCCTGCCTTTGCGAAACGCCTGAGCACTTCCTCCAGGTTCCTGAAGTGTTCCCTGTTTGTCCTACCCGTGATTAAGACATCGTCCAAATAAATCGCCACCTGCGGTAGTCCCTGCAGAATATTTTCCATTGTACGCTGGAAGAGAGCGCAGGCTAATGACACTCCGAAGGGTAGCCTAGTATAACGAAAAAGTCCCTTCAGGGTGTTGATCGTAGCGAACTTCTGGGAGTCCTTGTCCAGTTTTAACTGCAGGTAGGCGTGGCTCATGTCCAGTTTCGTGAACAAAAGCCCACCTGCCAATTTGGCATATAGGTAGTTAACGTTGTCTACATGGATTTTAGCAAGGCCTTTGACAAGATATCACATGGTAGGTTGTTGCATAAGGTTAAATCTCATGGGATCCAGGGTGAAGTAGTCAATTGGATACAAAATTGGCTTGACAACAGAAGACAAAGTGTGGTTGTAGAGGGTTGTGTTTCATACTGGAGGCTTGTGACCAGCAGTGTGCCTCAGGGATTAGTGCTGGGTCCACTGTTATTTATTAATTATATTAATGATTTGGATGAGAATTCAGGAAGCATGGTTTGTAGTTTGCAGATGACACAAGATTGGTGGCATAGTGGACAATGAAGAAGGTTATTTAGGATTGTAACCAGATCTTGATCAATTGGGCCAGTGGGCCGAAGAATGGCGGATGGAGTTTAATTTAGATAAATGTGACGTGATGCATTTTGGTAGATTGAATCGGGGCAGGGCCTATCAGGTTAATGGTCGGGAGTTGGGAAGAGTTACAGAACAAAGAGATCTAGAAGTACAGGTTCATAGCTCCTTGAAGGTGGAGACATAGATGGAGAGGGTAGTGAAGAAGGCATTTGGTATGCTTGGTTTCATTGGTCAGAACTTTGAATACAGGAGTTGGGACATTTTGTTGAAGTTGTACAAGACATTAGCAAGGCCACAATTGGAATGCTGTGTTCAGTTCTGGTCATCCTAGTATAGAAAGGATATTATGAAACTAGAAAGAGTGCAGAAAAGATTTATTCGGATGCTACCGGGAGTTGACGGTTTAAGTTATAAAGGGAGGCTGGATAGACTGGGACTTTTTTCGCTGGAACGTAGGAGCTTCCGGGTGATTTTATAGAGGTCTGTAAAATAATGAGGGACATAGATATGTTGGGTATCAACATCTTTTCCCAAAGGTAGTGGAATCTAAAACTAGAGGGCATAAGTTTAAGGTGAGAGGGGAGAGATAGAAAAGGGTCCAGAGGGGCAATTTCTTTGCACAGAGGGTGGTGAGTGTCTGGAACGGGCTGCCAGAGGCAGTAGTAGAGTTGAGTACAATTTTGTCTTTTAAAAAACATTTAGACATTTACATTGGTATATATATCTGTTGTATGTGTATAGTGGGATATGGGTCAAATGCAGGCAATTGGGACTAGCTTAGTGGTAAAAACTGGGCAGCATGGAAAAGTTAGGCCAAAAGGCCTGTTTCCATGCTGTAAACCTCTATGACTCTATGACTCCATTTGCTTTGGCAGTCAGGACTCTGGCATCCTAAGCATAAGGCTGGCAATGGGAGTCAAAGATCAGCTTTGATGGGGGTTGGGGGATTTCCTCAAAAACGTCTTCATCCATGATTGTATCACAGTTTAGGAGTTCTTTGACGTGTTCTCTTCATCAAAGGCTGATGTTTTCTCTGTCTCTCAAAACTGCAGCATGGTGGCAAAGTGGTTAGCACTGCTGCTTCATAGTACCAAGGACCCGGGTTCGATTACAGCCTTGGGTGACCGTCTGTGTTGAGTTTGCATGTTCTCCCCACCTCTACATGGGTTTCCTCCAGATGCTCCGGTTTCCTCCCACAATCCAAAGGTGTGCAGGTTGATTGGCCATGATCAATGCGCTGTGTTACAATGGATAAGGCAGGGGAGTGGGCCTAGGTAGAGTGATCTTTCGGGGGGTTGGTGCAAACCCAATGAGCTGAATGGTCTCCTTCTGCAATGTCGGGATTCTATGGAATCTATGGTTCTGTCCTTATTCTGGTTTGCAGCCTAGGGTGTCGGGTCCATATTTTGCTTTACTGGCACCGAAGAAGCTTCGGGTGTCATGCTTGTTGGTGAGGAGTTGCAGCTCCTTAGCTTTCATTGGTTCTTGATTTCCTTAGTTCTTCTTTGTACCCCACCTTGGCTGTTGGAGGAGCTCTCCTCTTTGCCTTGCTGGTGATGTCGTTTTTCCAGGCTCAGAGAGCTTTCCTCTTCCTGTCAATTAGACCTTGGATGGTGTGATTGTCAAACTAGTCTTGGTGTTTCCTGGTCTTGTAGCCAATGGTTTCTTTGCAGCTGGAGATGATGGCTATCATCAGCTCTTTCCAGCTTTCCTCCACTCCATTAGAATTTTTCCATTGCAGTCGTTTGTTTTTCTTTGTTATCCATGAGAATTTGTATATTCCAGGTTCTGAAATTGTCTTTAACTTCCATTTTGTGATTGTAGTTGAGCCTGCTGAATTCGCTTTTCCAGCCTGGTTGTAGATGGAACAGAGTTTTGGATTTGGATTTTGTTTATTGTCACGTGTACCAAGGTACAGTGAAAAGTATTTTTCTGCGAGCAGCTCAACAGATCATTAAGTACATGGAAAGAAAAGGAAATAAAAGAAAATACATAATAGGGCAACACAAGGTACACAATGTAACTAGATAACCACCGTCATCGGGTGAAGCATGCAGGGTGTAGTGTTAATCAGGTCAGTCCATAAGAGGGTCGTTTAGGAGTCTGGTGACAGTGGGGAAGAAGCTGTTTTTGAGTCTGTTCGTGCGTGTTCTCAGACTTTTGTATCTCCTGCCTGATGGGAGAAGTTGGAAGAGTGAGTAGGCCAGGTGGGAGGGGTCTTTGATTATGCTGCCCGCTTTCCCCAGGCAGCGGGAGGTCTCACTCTCCCTCCTGTATTCTGACTCGTCGTTATTCGAGATCCGGCCCACTATGGTCGTATCGTCAGCAAACTTGTAGATGGAGTTGGAACCAAATTCTGCCACGCAGTCATGTGTGTACAGGGAGTAGAGTTGGGGGCTAAGTACGCAGCCTTGCGGGGCCCCGGTATTGAGGCCTAGTGTGGAGGAGGTGTTGTTGTTTATTCTTACTGATTGTGGTCTGTGGGTTAGAAAGTTGAGGATCCAGTTGCAGAGTGAGAAGACAAGTCCTAGGTTTTGGAGCTTTGATATGAGCTTGGCTGGGATTATGGTATTTTTAGAGCACCTTTTACAGCACCTTTTCTAGCCCTTTCCCCATGTGGAGTGGAATGAGTGGATCTTGAAGAGGGCTGATCAGTTGTGAAGAAAGCTGCCGAAACGTTCTCCTCTTCCTGTTCCAAGAGCGCAACGACTGAATCAAACTCCAGCACCTACGTACTGGTGCAAAGCAGGGACTTAAAAATCTCATGATCCTGCCTCCGTCACCTCTCGTCATCCACTTTGAGACTAAGTGCCTTGGCGAGTACAGGGATGTGGCATGTTTCCGACCCCAGCGGCCAGTGGGAAACATGCCAAATCTTCCGCCCCTGACCTCATTAATTGTGCACCTGGGTAGTTCACACCATATTCAGTGCGGGGAAGGCTTGGATGGCACTTAGTCAGTCGTCATGTCTGGAAGCTATATTGAAAAAGCACTCAACTTCACTGATCCACTATAGAAGAATGAACGTGGATCTCCTGAGAATGAAGATGGATCTCCTGGAACATTCTGAGGCTGGAAAGTGGGCATCTTCCAGGACACCTAATCTGGATGGTTCACCTGCAGATGCATTGTTGTGGTGCTCCAGGATCCAGCATTGTGGCAAGCCTCCACCTTGAGCTCTGGGTCAGCCCCAGGCATTGTTCAGATGAGCCCCAACATCTGCACGTCACGTTGCTCTGAACATGTTTCATGCTGGCACCATAGAGAACCTGACATGGGCAATTGGGTCTTCATCTGAATCCCATTAACAGCATGCAAATGAGATTCATACCATGATCTGGTAACTTTTCTGATCTGCCATGGTGTGCATCAGTGGAAGATCCCTCTGTAAATTCATGCCGGCATAAAAATGATTTCTGGGCTTCCCGCCGTATTCTCTCACCATGCCCACCATTGAACCCACCAGTTGGTAGAATTCTGCCCACCTTCACATCCTTTCCAAGGTTATGACATCTTTCATTTCGGAATTAATTAATTTGGTGATTCCTAGTTACATTGGAAATTAAAGTAGACTATTAATGTTTATCTGAGAGTAAATTCTGAAACTAATGTGTTAATTACTCTTTGGAGCATTTTTATTCATATTGATCTTATGAGGGTGTTACAGCCCATTTCTAATAAAAGTTGTTTTACAAACATTTGTATTCTAGTGCAAGCACAAAGCTAATGATTTAAACATAAGCAATTAAATAAAAGTAGGAATTCATTTGAAGAAAACTGCCAGTCCAATTTATGTAACAATTTAAACGTCACAACTATTTCAGTTTTTATCAAAAAATATCAATGTTTATCTGCTTCAGTTGTTTTTTGAAAAGTAAGATCAGTCTGGAATAGATCATGTGGCTTTAAAATCCTCAACATTATTTATGAAATGTTTGTCATGCTGCCAATAAAACTTCAGTAGAAGGGAAATGATGTTCAAGATGCTTTGAGCTGATGGTGAAAGATATTCTGTCATGTTACTTTTATAAATTAGGATTGGATTTGTTTATTGTCACGTGTACCGAGGTACAGTGAAAAGTATTTTTATGCAAGCAACTCAACAGATCATTAAGTAATGGGAAGAAAAGGGAATAAAAGAAAATACATAATAGGGCAACACAAGGTATACAATGTAACTACATAAGCACCGGCTCATTAGAGCTAAATTAGAGCAACAAAATAAATACTACATGCAGATCGAGTTGTTAACACTGGTTAGCTATGTTCTGGGAAATTTTCATAGAATTCATAGAATTTACAGTGCAGAAGGAGGCCATTCGGCCCCTCGAGTCTGCACCGGCTCTTGGAAAGAGCACCCTACTTAAGCCCTAGCCGCCACCCTATTCCCGTAACCCCGTAACTCAGTAACCCCACCTAACCTTTTTGGACACTTAGGGCAATTTATCATGGCCAATCCACCTAACCTGCACACCTTTGGACTGTGGGAGGAAACCGGAGCACCCGGAGGAAACACATGCAGCCACGAGGAGAACGTGCAGACTCCGCACAGACAGTGACCCAAGCAGGAATCGAACCTGGGACCCTGGAGCTGTGCGACCGTGACAACCATTTTGCCACATGTTTGTCGGCCCCAGTCCCACGATTGCTCACCAGCAGCATAATCCTGCAGCGCACAACAGCCCCACTTGGATTGAAAAGGAGTTTCTTTGTTACCCGCTTGGATGATTCTTGACTGCCAGTCAAACAGCCTTTTTGTTAAAATACCCTTTGATTTATATAGAATTAGATGGAGGGCGGGATTTAGCCCCTTGTTTCCTGGCGCTCAGGGCCAAGGCTGTACAGCCCCGTTTTGTCCACGAAGGAGCTCCACTCGCCTCAACTCCTCAGTGTTGCGTGAGGTCAGGACACCATTTTTAAACGGCATCCTGATCTCCGAGGCCCCCAAAGCGACCCCCAACCCCTCTAAGCCCCAATGCACTATGGGGGCTTCCCGCCCGCACCCCCTCGCACCCTCCAACATTCACTCAGTGCATCCCCAGCCTGATTGCACCGGTGCAAAAAATGCCAGCTTGGCAGTGCCAGGCTGGAACCCAGGTGGCACTGCAAGGGTGCCAGGCTGCACTGTTAGCATGCCCAGGATGCTGATTAGTCGTAGAAGCATTGAAGGGCCTGGCGAAGTTGGCATGAAACTGCACCCAAGGCTGACCTGGTCATTCCCATGGGTGGAGCGAGGTTGATGATGTGAGATTTTGACGCTCTTGGAAGGTCTCATTCTGCTGCACCAACCTTTCGATATCATCATCAAGTCCTGGCCACTACACGTAGCTCCTGGTGAGCGTCTACATTTTGGACACCCCCAGATATCCATTTCTGGTGCAGGTCCTGCAAAATGGCTTTACTGCCTTGCCTCAGAACTAATACAGAAGCTTCCCACAGGAGAATGCCGTCTTCAACATTATGCTCCTGGTTGTGTCTGCCCACAGTTCTTCAGGAAGTTTCCCCTGAAGTCCCCAGTGTAGGATGACATGGCGCAACTGTGCCAATGTAGGATCCTTTTGCGTCCACACACAAATTTGAGAGGCTGTGACAGGCCTTAACATGTCCTTAAAATTTAGCAGCAATACAACTTTGTCCGCTACTGACGGAGACGGGAATGTGTAGGCAATGGGAGTCAGCTAAGGGTATCCGCCTGTGTAATCTGCGCTTGCAGGCGATACTCGGAGGTATACTCATACGCTGCAAACAGGTCATCGCTGGATCCTGGTCGACCCTATCAGTGGTATCACCCTGCCTTCTTTGAAAATGTCGAGTCAGGGTTTGTGGTCTATGATGATTACGAAGCGCCGTCCATAGACGTACTGATGAAACATTTTAACCGTGAAGATCAGGGCAGTCCCGCCTTTTCAAATTGAGCGTACCTACGCTCTCCGTTAGCCAAGGTTCTTGAAGCATAGGCTATCGGCCTCTCTATCCCATCATCCCACTGATGGGATAATACCACCTCGATGCCATATGGGGATGCATCGCACATGATTATAGGTGATCTAGATGAATCATGGTATGTTAGTAGCTTAGAGGATAAAAGTTGACGTTTTACTTTGACAAATGCCTCTGGTGGCAACTTCCAAGCCCATTTCTGGTGTTTCTTTAAGAGCGCCTGTAATGGTGCCAGTATGGTTGCCAGATTTGAAATGAATGTTCTATAATAACTAATGAGCCCGAAGAATGACTTTCGCTCCATCATACTCTCTGGTGTTGGGGCCTGCTTGATAGCTTGAACCTTCCCTTCCACCAGGTGCAAACCGTCCTTGTCAACCAGATTAGTACCTCAGGCATATGACCTCTCTCACCTGGAAAATGCACTTTCCCCTTTCCAGGCTGTCACCTACCGCCAAGAAATAGCGAAGGACTTCCTCAAAGTTACCTAGGTGTTTCTTCTCGGAGGCTCCTGTATTCAATACATCGTCCAGGTAGACAATACATTGTCCAGGTAGACCATCACCCTTGGGAGCCCTTGAAGAATGCTCTCTATAACCCACTGGAAAATTGCATAGGCAGATGATACTCCAAATGGGAGCTTGGTGTACTCATACAGTCTGCTGTGGTCATTGATGGTCACATATTCGCTGGACACCGCATCCGACTCCAACTGTAGGTATGCGTGGTTTATGACCAACTTGGAGAGAGAATAACCTTCCAGCCAACTTTGCATATAGGTCCTCCATTGAGTACCTGTCCAATTATTTGCCATCATTTTATAATCGCCACACAAGTGGACGGTGTTGTGCTGGATCGCCCTGCGAAATTTCAGGTACATTTGTTGCCCAATGACAGATTTAGCAGCCCCTGAATCTATTTCCATCTCTAAGAGGTGGCCCTTAACTGATTGTGATCTTGGTGGGGACTACTTTTGGTGCCGTAATGTAATTTAGTTGGCTGCAATTGTCCTCATCGGGCTGAGCTAAGTGTAAATTCCTGGCTTGGGATAGTGTCACCCGACCAGGGCTGCATGTTCGCTGTCGATTCTGGCATTCCTGGCCCCCACGGTTCTTGCGACCACAACTGCAGCACAGTTGCGGGTCTTCTTCCTGGACCTCAGGAGAGCTGTCTTGTCGGGTTGCGGTGGCTCTTGGCAACAAGGCTCTGCTCTTGCGGGGCGTTATTTGCCGGAATGAGGGGCGCCCAATGCTATGTACATACATATCCAAGGAATCTCAGAGTTCCTGGACTTCCTTTTCCTTGTTTTCATGTGAAAGGGATAATTTTATGGCCCTTTATAAGTCCAAAGAAGGTTCTGCCAACAACTTAAGTTGGGTCACCATGTTGTTAATGCCACATAATAGGCGGTCTCGCAACATTTCTGGGAAAGATGGCCTGTAGCCGCAATGCTCGGCCAGCTTGCGAAGGTGCATCAGGAATTCCGTGATCGACCACCTTATGGTTTGCCCAGCAGCATTGAACAGGTCATTCTGCACAGTGGTTTGGGGTCATAATGCTCTGCAATAAGCGCTATCAGCTCGTCAAAGGTCTTTGAATCGGAGGCTGCTGGGTAGGTAAGGCTTTTGAGCATACCAAAAGTTGGGGATCTGTCAGCGCTCAGGAGTATTAGTTTTTGTTACTTTTCTCCTATAATAGCATTCACCTGGAAGAAATGCTGCATCCGTTCGGGGTACTGGGCCCAATCTTCCATGCCTGCGTCAAAGGCTTCAAGCCTTCCAAAATGCACATTTTACAATTCTCTCTGAGCTTGCTCTCATTCTGAGGAACTTGAGTGCAGTCCGGACGTCCAGAATCGCAGCCGTAGTTTTTCCTTGTTGTTATTTCATCTCCTGTCACCTGTAGCCTGATTCCCTCCCCCTTCCTCCCAAGGACCCCATCAGCACCACCACCAACCTACACTTTTAAGGCACTCCATCCCACACCTCACACTTTCCCCAGACATTCCCCATTCTCTCCCCATCCTTCCCTGGTAAACCTGTCTTCCCTGTTGAGACTTTGCTCCATCCTTCTGCTCACCCCTTCCACATTGCCTACCTCCTTTGTCTGGACTTGGCAAAGTATTTGCTAATGGCACTCGAATGAAGGTATGCAAGTCAGAAGAAAGCAATATCTAATGACCCCAAAGTCATCGAAGAGGTGAAGCTCAACAGGTTCATGCCACTTACATGTAGTCGTAAACTGAACATTATAATTATAATAATCTTTATTGTTACAAGTAGGCTTACATTAACACTGCGATGAAGTTACTATGAAAAGCTCCTAGTCGCCATATTCTGCGCCTGTTCGGGTACAGAGGGCCAAATTACCTAACAGTATGTCTATCGGGACTTGTGGGAGGAAGCCGGAGTACCCAGAGGAAACCCATGCTGACACAAGGAGAACATGCAGACTGCGCACAGACAGTGACCCGAGCTGGAATCAAACCTGGGACCCTGGAGCTGTGAAGCAACAGTGCTACCCACTGTGCTATCGTGCTGCCCTATAAATTCTCTCTGATGGGGAACATTTGGTAGAAGATCTTAATTCCAGCGAGGTGGTTTTTTAATAAGCATGTACGGGATGTTAATGTCTGACATTGTTCGTTGGATGCGCAATTCACCTTTAACCCGCCTTGAAAATCAAGAGAACAAAACTTCACAGATTATCTTGCCATCAGGAAACTGATTTTTTGTCTCCCCATGATTCCTGCCACTGAGGAAGCGGAAAATTCCTCTCCAAAATCCAACTGGATGCTACTTCACCACCAGCCGACAAGAGAGGCACTGCAACGAGTCAAACTATTAGTGATCAATATATATTCTTATGACTGAGAAGATAAAGATGAAAGCCTTCCGATGTTTAGAGCAACTGAATCCTGAATCTGAATGAATGTTTTGCAGGATAAACATATACAACCCAAGATAAAATGGCTGGGACAAAAGCTTTACGGATATGTTCAGCAGACAAATATTAATGTCCATTACCATGGCCAAGAAAACGGCCATCTTCAAATTATTCTTTGAAGCCATTATTTCCAGTGTCCAACACAAATGCTGTCACAAGTTACGAATTGTGTAACTGGCCATTGCGTGAGGCTGAAACGTACGGTCATCAATTTTGGTTGGTTGACCATGAGATGAACTTCTGACCACATATCTGTTCCAACAGCAGATTCTCTACTTCCACCACTGTAAATTTATACAACTCCACCCTGGCCTCAGCTCATCTGCTAATATAACTCACATCATAACTCCTGTTCACCCATCACCACTGTGCTTATTAGCCTGCATTAGTTCCCAGTCCAACAATGTTTCAAGTTTTACATTTTTATCTATGTTTTCAAATCATCCCTTTCCTAACCCCCCCTATTTTTGTAACCTCTTTCATCTCTACAAACCTCCATGATATCTGCATCCCTTCAGTTCTGGCCCTTTACATACTTTCAATTTTCTTCTCGCCACCACTGGAGGCCGTGTCTTCAGCTGCTGGAACTCTGGATACCCTTCCTCATGCCCCTTTGCCTCTCTATTTTTCACTCTTCCTGTAAGTTGCTCCTTAAAATTTATCTCTTTCACCAAGCTTTTGCTCATTCGTCGTATTATCCTCTAATGTGATTCAGTGTCAAGTTTTGTTTGAAGGTTTAGTTTCCATTGAAGTACCTTGGTACATTTAATTATGAGAAAGGAGGTTTATAAATGCAAGTTACTATTGTTTAGTAATCTTCTCGAAACCCACCTTTGTCTTGGAATAAGATCACAGACAGCATCTTTTTCTTAATTCATGCTGTTATATTGCAAAATATTCCAGTTATTTATGCTTTATTAAAATGTTACTTACAGGTGTTGATGCAAATTCCTTACGGCAGATGAAGTTGCAGCGTCCTTCAAAAATGTTGGCAGATGTTAGGAACCTCCTGGCAGCTGGCGGAAATGTCAATCAAATGAATGATGAAGGAGTCACATTGGTAAGATCTTATCTTCAATTGCCTTGCCCCAGTTTAGTCCACTAAACGTGACCAATCTTTTTACATGGTACTGTTCAAATATAAACCTTTGGTGTACTCATGTCTGGTGGATATCTAGTTGTCTAAATAAGCGTATAGATTTCACAGTTCATTGCTGGTATCTGCATTCCCCATGGGGCTAATTGGGAAAGTTCTCGGTTTGGAAAACTGCACACAATTCAGCAAGTCCAATTACTTTTGGATTTATCTCCATACCACTAAGCATGTTAAAAGGTTTTGGTGGAATTTTTTTGGGTGATGCTGCATGGTGCATTCAAATGAAATCTGAATGTCTTCTACTTTGAAGTTAATCTTCTATGTGTGTGGTGAGGATGAGGAAGAGAGTTTTGAAGTTTTATCGATTTCTTCAATAATATCCCTTGAGTAATTTGCATGGAGTTCCACTTCAGATTGATTTGTTGGAGCGTCCACTGTTGTTCACAATTTATAATGTTGATTTTGACTTTGGAATGCAATGCACAACTCCTGATTTTGTGAATGACACCGCATATGAGAGGCTGAGAGATTTGTATGCGAAGAATAGTCAATATTGAGGAGGCCTGCACCAAATTACAGAACATTTAGAGTCCAAAATTAGAGAAGCACAAATATCTCAGGGGGTTGTAGAGCTGGAGAAGATCACAAAGATAGGGAGGGACAAGACATGGAGGGATTTGAAAAATTGGATGTGAATTTTCAAAGCAAGAAATTGCTTAGAATCATAGAATTTACAGTGCATCAAGTCTGCACTGGCCCTTAGAAAGAGCACCCTACCCAAACCTACACCTCCACCCGATCCCCGTAACCCCACCCAACCTTTTTGGACACTAAGGACAATTAATTATGGCCAATCTACCTAATCTGCACGTCCTTCGGGATTTGTGGGAGGAAACCGGAGAACCTGGAGGAAACCCATGCAGACACAATGAGAATGTGCAGACTCTGCACAGACAGTGACCAAAGCCAGGAATTGAACCCGGGTCCCTTGCGCTGTGCCAAGGTGGGGGTAAGAAACAGAGGGGCTGACCAGTCCCTCGTCCTGTCCCTAAGTGTGGGGAATCCCATCAGCTGTCACAATGAGGGGCAAGGCCAACTTTGGTCCCACAAAGAGCAAACCAAAACTGGGCTGCGGGTCACCACCGCGCATCCGGTTCGAGTTAACACATCGGAGAGCCGGAGAAACTCTCGGCTTCCTGCGAGGGCCCCGTCGGGGATTCCGAGCGAACCCCACTATAATCAGAGATCGAGTGGTTCACAACTGCCGTTCCAACACTCCTCAAATGCTTAATTTTAAAACTTTTAGAACAAATCACAAACTTTCAGACAAATCGCAGGGTGCCGGGGGTGGTGGGTGGGGGGGTGGGGGGGAGGGGGGGGGCGGGAGGGGGGGGGGCGGCGGGAGGGACAAGTTACCCTGCTATCTTTTAAATAAATACTCAAAAACATTGGTCCAAGAATGTCAAATCAATCTCTCATCTCAGTACCAGGCACAGCAGAATGGAGTGGGTTTTTCTTTAAAACATTCTATGTATATATAGGATCCAATGTAGATCAGTGAGCACAGGGGTGAGGAGTGAACACAAGTGTAGTGAATTAGTACAGGAAGCAGAGTTTTGGATTACCTCAAAGTTATCAACTGTAGAAAGTAGGAGACCAGCAGGGATTGGACTGGAATAGTTAAGTCTTGAGAGACCAGAAGTATGAATGAGAGTTCTGTAACAATGTGTATATTATGAGGAATACAAAGGGTTAACAATACTTCTCTCCACCAGATGGGGATAAGGAGCAGTCATATAAATAGTACGTGACTCCTGGGATTCTGGGAGAAAGTGTTTAGGACTGAGATAGATTAATTGCATAGTGTAGAGCTCTGAAGTTAGAGATATCGTATAGTTTAATTTAATAACTTATACCTTGTTGACTTGGTCGAATCTTATTTAAGTAAATAAGTTAAATAAATTAGCTTTGTTCAGTAACGTAGCTCGATGTTCTTTGTGTCACAATACGTACTCAAGACATCCTGATAGATACAACAGGGAACATCACAAGTTCCAGCAGCAGAACTGAGGCAGAGCCAACGTCAGGTTGTAGTGATCTTGGTGATGACACTGTTATAGTGGTTTATAGCACTAAATTTCTTATTTTCATTTTCAATTTAAATTGAGTATTAGTTTATTGTTGTATTTATAAGGCAGTAATAAAACCTGAACTTCAAAGTTGCTTCCCAGCTACCTGACTTTAACAATCTGCTCGAGGATGGTTCAACTGAAAGGAATCAAATTACCATTCATTCCACTGGAATGGGATTTCTAAAATCCCTCGCATTTAGACATTGCTGACCTTGCAGATTATGTTGGCAATAGCCTTGAAATCATCAAAGTAACTAAACATGTCCATAGCAATCAATGCCTCCAGCATTGTTGTAGTTCCCATCATCAGTGTGCACATGTGATAATCTAAGCTTTAAGCTTAGTAAAATAGCATCTACTGCAAGGTGCATCTGATTTCAGTAAATGTATTTCCTTTGTAGCCCAGTGCTTAGAATTCTCCTCATTATAATTATGTGCCCATGTTTTGCATTTATATAAGTCTTCATAGTTACCTTTTATGGTTATCATATTTTGCTTATTAATGTATTCATTTGTTACTGTTGCAGCTGCACATGGCATGTGCTAGTGGCTATAAAGATGTGTCCGCCCTTCTCCTACAGAACAGAGCTGACACTAATGTTTCTGATAACTGTTATTGGACACCACTTCACCTAGCTGCAAAGTATGGACAGGTAAATAAAAGTCTAAAGTTTAGCTCATTTCACCCTCACCAGAAATATCAAAGATTTTCTCATGGGAATTTGTGACTATTTTTGCCTGCAATGCAGCGTTATAAATCCCAGGGAATACAAGTAAACGTTCACAGTCTCTTAGTTGTCAGGAAACTAGCTCGCCTTTTTGTTGCTGCAGAAACAGATTTTTAGGCAAACGTCACAGTAAATTTACAGAGCTGCAATGTTCCAAATTCATCATTTTTAACTGCAATTAGTCAAACCTCCCTGCTCTTTCCTCATAGTCCCACAGTTGTTTAATTTCCAAATACATACCCATTTCCCCTTTGAAAGTTGTTGCTATGGAAGCGTGACCCATCTTCCGGAAGGGGGAGAGATCTCGGAGGGCCATGTGACCTGTTCAGCCAATCAGAGCAGAGCACGTGAACCCTGGGGCTGAGCGTGGGTTTTCCTTGCTAGTTTGGAGATTGGAGTCATGGAGCATGGTAGCCTTTATCTCACTCTCTGTAAATGGTTCCATACCTTAATTACCGTTTATTCGTTGACCTACTGGGTGGTCGCTACTCTTACAGGATACTACATTTGGCGATGATTATCAATCAGAGTGCCTTCCTACTGCTACATAAAATCAGGAGAGCAGACACCATGTGGAAACCTTTGTAACAACAAGAAAGCTTGTTCAGCTGGTTGCGAGTGTCAAAATCCCCCTTTTCGGAAACTTGAGCCATTTGACCCCAACATGGAGCAGTGTTGACTATGTGTCAAATACTTTTGCTATATTTTTAAGGCCAATTAAATTGGGGGAGTGAAGAGAAGCAACGGGTGATGCACGATCAATTGCACAAAGACTTGAGTTGGGTACAACTGAGGTTTTATTGCTCTAAGATGTGTGGCCTCCCACAGCAGCTGGCAAAATGGCTGCTGAATGGAGGACACGCATATTTATACTCCGCCTACTGAGCGGAGCCAGCAGGCAGGGACTACCGGCGAACCTGTAGTACAGATCCTACCTTACCTCACCTAATACAGGTGCAACAGTGGTTTATCACATTTACCCCCTGTTAAAATTGAGTCCGGCGGGGGTGGTGGAGAACTATATACAGCAATGAATTTATATTTACAGTATTTGATCAGAAAAAAAAATGTATTTTGAAGTCTGGCGGACCAGTTAGAGATTTAACCGGTCCGGTGCCTTGATGTTCCGCTGGTAGCGACGTAGCGGTGGCGGCGATGTCGGTGCTGGCCTGATGTTTGGTGATTCCGGGGCGTACCAAAATCCTTTTCATCCTCGGGCGTGAGCAGGGGAAGGACGGATGGTCCTGGTGGGGTTAATGCTGGGAGCACCGGGGGAGGGAAGAGTGGCGCCGGACCGGAGAGGTGTGTGTGTGTGGAACCTGCTGGTGCCAGGTCCCTGAGGGAGACAGTATCTTGGCGGCCATCGGGGTATGGAAGTTGGAGTTGGCATGGAGCAATTGCACCCTTTCCACCAACGGGTCCGCCTTATGGAGGCGGACGTGCCTACGGAGCAGGACTGGTCCTGGAGCTGCGAGCCAAGTAGGGAGCGACACCCCGGACGTGGACTTCCGTATCCGGGTGTATGAAGCTTTCAGTGCTCCCGGAGTCCAGCAGGCAAGAGGTCACGTGGCCGTTGACTTTCACACTGATCGATTTGGTGGCCAGGTTGTGAGGACGAGACTGGTCGATCGTCACTGAGCCGAGTCATGGTCGGTTGTGGCTGAGGTCGGATGATGGGGAGGCTGGGGGGGCACAGGTCCTGGAATGCTGTCGGTGTCCATGTCCCGTGGGGGAGACAAGATGGCGGCACGTGAAGATCCTGCGGGGGACAAAATGGTGGTGCCCATGGGCCGCACATTGCGGGGGTTGGTCAAGATGGCGGCACCCATGGGCCGCACATGGACTGAGGGGGAGAAGATGGTGGCGCTCACTGGCCGCACGTGGCCCCGGGAGGTGAAGATGGCAGCGCCCACTGGCTGCGTGTGGCCCCGGGAGGTGAAGATTGCGGCACCCACTGGCCGCGCGTGGTCCGGGGAGATGAAGATGGCGGCACCCATTGTGTGTAGGCTAGGTGGGTGGGGGCGATAGCGGGGACTGCTCGGGCCTGGCGAAGTGCCCCTTTTTGCCGTAAGCCTAGCAAAGGGCAGCGCGGGCTGGGCAGCATTGGCGAGGGTGCTTCTGCTGGCCGCAGAAGTAACATCGAGGACCCCCGGGGTGTGCGGGCTGGCGTGTGGCGCAGGCGTACTGGCTGGGGCGGCCGTCTGTGGGGTCCACGAGGGGTAGGAGGGGTGGGCCGCGCGGCTAGTGGGGTAGGCCTGAATGTTACGTGAGGCAACCATCATGGAGAGCGTTGGCTTCTTTGTTTCAGCTAGGTCGAGCGTGGCCCCTTCTAACAGTCTTTGGCATATGAGGTCCGACCCAATCCCCGTTACGAACGCGTCCGCATAAAAAGGTTGGAATGTTCGGTGGCCGTAATGGCCTGACAGTCACAGTCCCGGATGGGTGGGATTAGGGCCCGCCAGGAGTCTTCTATAGACTCACCAGGGAGTTGAGAGCGAGTGGCGAGTACATGCCTGGAGAAGAGCGTGTTCGTCTTCTGTGCATAGTTTTCTTTGAGAAGCGCCATGGCGTCGGCGTCGTCCTGGATCAGCGGAACACGTTGGAGCTCAACCTTGAGTACAGGATCTGTATCTTCTGAGCCTCCGGAACAGGGGTGGTCGCTGAGTTGATGTACGCCTCGAAGCAAGCTAGCCAGTGATTAAAGTCCTTTTTGGCGTCGCTTGATTGCGGATCCAGCTGCAGGCGATCTGGTTTGATTCGGAGGTCCATCTTGTAGAAAATCTTAGAGCAATAAATTGATGCACGAGCAATTGCACAAAGACTTGAGTTGGGTACAACTGAGGCTTTATTGCTCTAAGATGTGTGGCCTCCCACAGCAGCTGGCGAAATGGCTGCTGAATGCAGGACACGCATATCTATACTCCGCCTACTGGGCGGAGCCAGCAGGCAGGGTCTACCGGCGAACCTGTAGTACAGGTCCTACCTTACATCACCTAATACAGGTGCAAATGTGGTTGACCACAACGGGTGATCCTATTAACAGCCTGCGGGGCTCTGACCTATAATCTGATAAGGATTTTGACTTCTCCAGGTGCCCCTGACTCTAAACCTTTTGAGGAGCTTGTGGAATTACTCAAGATATGTTATCACTCAAGGTCCTTGGTAATTCTGCAACAATACAAATTTATTTCGACAAAAACCCCAGGGGAGACGATAGCAGCGTTCATGGCACGCCCAAGACAAATGGCTGAACATTGCAAGTTTGGGTCTGCACTCAATGACATATTGAGAGCAGGCTAGCCTGTGGTGTTAACGACACGGCCATACAAAACAAATGATCAGAGGCAGCGATTACCCAAAAGAAGGCATTAGAGATCGTACATGTTATGGAAAGTGCCGAAAGCGTGAAAGCCGGTGAGGTTTACCACGTTTGGCGGGAAGCCACTGGTAGTCGTACCGCCAGGGATGAGGTTGCAGAAGCTAATGGGCAAAGAGGCTCAGAGTAAAAGAGAGTGCAGAGGTGTTTGGTTTTTTAGTCCGCACACCAGGAGCAATGAAGAATGCTATCAGTGTGGGGGAGATTACCCCTGGCAGAGATGTAAATTCAGGTGTTAAGATCCTGGATGAAACACAACAATTTGCAATTTGTAAAACTGTGTGGAAAGGATGCTTCACCACAGGAGTGATATCACTGAACATTGGGTATCTTTTATGTTAAAAAAACTTTAATTTAAACGAAACAATCACATTAGTAGCAGAGTTAACAGTTCAAACAAAGATCTTAAATAAAAGGAAAAAACCTTAACCCGCAACTATATATTCCAATTAAGCAAACCAATACAGTTTCAAAGACCACTTATAAATCAAGTTAACAATCAGGTTTACTTATTTTCTCTATGAATAATCCTCAGAGAGAATATTTCCTGAGCCAGAGGAATAGCGGACCTGTCAGCCACTTCTGTTCAACGTAAAATTCTATGGCAGACTGCAAAAACCTGGCTGCACCCATTAATTACTTCATAGGCATTCTTCTGTCTCCTCCCGATAGCGGATAGCGATGAGGACTGTCAGAGGTTACAGCAGGATTTAGATTGTTTGGAGACTTGGGCGGAGAGATGGCAGATGGAGTTTAATCCGGACAAATGTGAGGTAATGCATTTTGGAAGGTCTAATGCAGGTAGGGAAGAAACAGTGAATGGTAGAACCATCAAGAGTATTGAAAGTCAAAGAGATCTCGGAGTACAGGTCCACAGGTCATTGAAAGGGGCAACACAGGTGAAGAAGGTAGTCAAGAAGGCATACGGCATGCTTGCCTTCATTGGCCGGGGCATTGAGTATAAGAATTGGCAAGTCATGTTGCAGCTGTATAGAATCTTAGTTAGGCCATACTTGGAGTATAGTGTTCAATTCTGGTCGCCACACTACCAGAAGGATGTGGAGGCTTTAGAGAGGGTGCAGAAGAGATTTACCAGAATGTTGCCTGGTATGGAGGGCATTAGCTATGAGGAGCGGTTGAATAAACTCGGTTTGTTCTCACTGGAACGAAGGAGGTTGAGGGGAGACCTGATAGAGGTCTACAAAATTATGAGGGGCATAGACAGAGTGGATAGTCAGAGGCTTTTCCCCAGGATAGAGGGGTCAATTACTAGGGGGCATAGGTTTAAGGTGAGAGGGGCAAGGTTTAGAGTAGATGTACGAGGCAAGTTTTTTACGCAGAGGGTGCCTGGAACTCGCTACCGGAGGAGGTGGTGGAAGCAGGGACGATAGTGACATTTAAGGGGCATCTTGACAAATACATGAATAGGATGGGAATAGAGGGATATGGACCCAGGAAGTGTAGAAGATTGTAGTTTAGTCGGGCAGCATGGTCGGCACGGGCTTGGAGGGCCGAAGGGCCTGTTCCTGTGCTGTACATTTCTTTGTTCTTTGTTCTCCCACTAAGATGTCCCATGACCTGTTTAGCTAGGACTAAACACAATCCCTCATAAATTACATACACCCCAGGGATCCTCCATAATCAAAACAATGTTCCATTAGCCATCTCTGTGTAAACAATTAAATGGTTAAAATTAATGATTACCTCACCTTTATAACCCATTAATCGCAGCTTTAATAGACATATTGTCTGTATGTATTTGTTGCAGTAACGCTGTTACTGCAACAAATAGAAAATATAATATGGAACAATTTCCTACATTCATTACACAGGGAAGCTAGTATGCTATGCCTGCAATAGGAGGGATACATTAGAAGCAAGTGAAAGACTAAACAGAGCCTACAGGGGCCAACAAAGAAATCCTAATTCCAGTGCACAGTAAAATAGAATAGAATACCTAAAGTACAGAAAGAGGCCATTTGTCCCATCGAGCCTGCACCGACCCTCTGAAAGAGCACCTTACCCAGGCCCACTCTGCCCTATACCAGTAAACTCACCTAACCTTTGGACACTCGAGGGCAATTTAACATGACCAATCCATTTAACCTGCACATCTTTGGACTGTGAGAGGGAACAGGAACATCCAGAGGAAACCCACACAGACACAGGGAGAATGTGTAAATTCCAGTCAGTCACCCAAGGCTGGAATCATACCCGGATCCTTGCCGCTGTGAGGTATCAGTGCTAACCACTGTGCCACAGTGCCCTCTTTGAGAATGACACTTCATTCACCTGAGGAAGGAGCAGTGCTCTGAAAGCTTGTGATTTGAAACAAACCTGTTGGACTTTAACCTGGTGTTGTAAGACACCTTACTGTGCTCACCCCAGTCCATTGCTGGCATCTCCACAACAAGGCTAACACTGAAAGTGGAACAGAAGTATACAGGTTAAACAACATTAAGGCGGCAGACAGCCCCAATCACGATTGTGTTGATGGTAAGTGGTTAGCCACTCAAAATGGAGGTGGATACAGGTGCTTCCGCTAAAGTTACAGGAGAACAAACATGTTATTATTTGCAGGGGGGGTAGTCCAGCCCCTGAAGTTAAGAAGCATGCTGGACTGATAGTCACGTATACTGGGGAAGCTTTAAGAATTTTAAACAACAATGGCACAAGTCGGCTTAACTGCCTCTAATAGTAATGGGGATCCATGGGTCAGGTTTGATGGGCCTATATTTGCTGAGGCAAATTAGATTAACTCGATTAGAAATTTTCAAAATTAATGAAGGAGATTTTAATGACATCTCAAAAAAGAACCAGGAGGTGTTCCAAGATAGGTTGGGGAAGATACAGGGCCTAAAGCCAAAATTTTACATGGATCCTGAGGCCACGTCAAAGTTTTACAGAGCCCAATCCGTGCACTATGCCTTACATGAGAAGGTTGAGTCTGAACACAAGTGGTTGGAAGAATTAAGCATCATCAAGCCTGTACAGTGCTTGGAGTGGCAGTTCCCACCGTGCCAGTGGTTAAGACAGATGGAATCATTCGGTCATGTGGGACTATAAATTAACCGTGAATCAGGCAGCAAAATTGGACCAAGACCCAATGCCAAGAACTGAAGATTTATAGATGAGGAGGCAGTTTACGTTACGCTAAATTTGATATGAGCCATGCGTACAATTAGAATTGGATGAAGCATCTGGAGAAGTTGTTATTATAAATGCTAACAAGGGCCCACACCAGTATAGCCGACTACCTTTTGAAGTCTCATTGGCGTGTGCAATCTTTCAGTTTACAATGGAAATCTTACTACAAGACCTACCCAAGGTGATTGTCTATCTCGATGATGTGCTGATTACAGAAGTGACAGAAGAGGAGCATCTGGAAAATTCTGAGAAGTTTTTAGCAGATTTAAGAAGGCTAGAGTAAGGCTAAAAAGGAGAAAGTATATTCCAGGCTCATGAAGCAATGCGCTTGGGGTTTAGAGTTGATGCCCAAGAGCTGCACCCTATAGAGGAGAAGGTAAAAGAAATTGAGGAAGTAACGCCCTCCAGAAATGTGTCAGAATTGAAGCCCTCTTTGTAAATGGTCAATTATTATGGAAGATTTATTCCTAATCTTTCTACAATATTGGCACAAATGCTCAAGAAGCACCAGAGACGGTTTTGGAGAGAGCATCAGTCAGAAGATTTTGAACAGGTTTGATGCACGATCAATGACCACTAAAGCGAGGTTGTAGTCCAGCTGAAGGCGTTAATAAGCTAGATGTTCCCCCAGCAGCTCAGGTATAGAATGAAGGCTGCTGGGGTGGCACGGGCTCTTATACCCCGCCTAGCAGGGCGGAGCTACCATACAGCTTGACCAATAGGAAGCATACAATTTCTACCAATGGTGTTCCAGCATTACCAGGTACCGTAATACCCCTACTACCACATTCACCCCCTGTTAAAAAAGAGTCCGGCGGGTGTGGTGGCCTGATACTACAAACATGGCAACGTGGTAGAATTAGTTATGGAGGTACCGTAATACCTCCGTACAGCGTTTTGTAACTATTTATAATTCTAGTAACTATTTACAATTTATGATTTAAATTTACAATTTAAAATGAAGCAATCAGTCGATCGGGGGCCCTGGTTGGCCTCTGTGATCGTTGGAGCTTCGGTGGTGACTCCGGTGGAGGCTCGGGCGTCTGTGACTCCGGGAGCGTGGCCTCGATCTCTGTGGCAGCTTCGACACCCCTAGATGGCGCTGGTGGGGAAAACGGTTGGCCTGGGAAGGGAGCGCCTGCGGGGTGCGTCGGTGGGTGGGGGGGCCTAGACGGGGCTTGCAGAAGGACCGATCCTCCTGTAAGGTGCCCTGGTGGAGGGGAGGGTGGGACTGGTGGCTGGGGTGTGCGTGGGGCTCCGGTGGGCACCAGGTCTCGTAGGGAGACCGTATCTTGTCGGCCGTCGGGGTGCGCCACGTAGGCGTACTGGGGGTTAGCGTGGCGAAGATGGACCCTCTAGATCAACTGGTCCGACTTGTGCGCCCACACGTGTTTTCGGAGCAGGATGGGTCCGGGAGCTGCCAGCCAGGTCGGGAGTGAGGTCCCAGAGGAGGACTTCCTGGGGAAGACAAGGAGATGAACGTGAGGTGTCTGGTTAGTTGTGGTACAAAGCAGTGACCGGATGGAGTGGAGGGCATCCGGGAGGACTTCCTGCCAGCGGGAGACTGGGAGATTTCTGGACCGTAGGGCCAGTAGGACGGTCTTCCAGACTGTTCCGTTCTCCCTATCTACCTGTCCGTTACCCCGGGTGTTGTAACTGGTCATCCTGCTCGAGGCGATGCCCTTGCTGAGCAGGAACTGATGCAGTTCGTCGCTCATAAAGGAGGACCCCTATCACTATGTATGTAGGCGGGGAACCCAAACAGTGCAACGATGCTATGGAGGGCCTTGATGACGGTGGTTGCGGTCATGTCGGGGCAGGGGATGGCGAATGGGGACCAGGAATACTCGTCAATCACGTTCAGGAAGTACGTGTTGCGGTCGGTGGAGGGGAGGGGGCCTTTGAGGTCCATGCTGAGGTGTTGAAAGGGACGGGAAGCCTTTATCAGGTGCGCTTTCTCTGGCCGGTAGCAGTGCGGTTTGCACTCCGCGCAGATTTGGCAGTCCCTGGTGGCTATCCTGACCTCCTCGATGGAGTAGGGCAGGTTGCGGGTCTTGCTAAAGTGGAAAAAGCGAGTGACTCCCGAGTGGCAGAGGTCCTCGTGGAGGGCTCGGTGGCGGTCTACTTGTGCAGTGGCACATGTGCCGCGGGACAGAGCGTCAGGAGGCTCGCTTAGCTTCCCGAGACGATGCAGGATCTCGTAGTTGTAGGTGGAGAGTTCAATCCTCCACCGCAAGAACTTATCGTTTTTTATCTTGCCCCGCTGTGCATTATCGAACATGACCACCCGTTGGTCAGTGAGGAGAGTGAATCCAGGGGGCTGCCGCGCGGTCGGGAACATAAGCCCGGACGTTTCTGGAGGCGACATCCAGGGAGCCTGCAAGGGCCCGTGCCTCCTTGAGACTTAGAGTGTCTTTTTCCAGCAATCGCTGGCGGATTTGGGAGGACAGCATACCAGCCACGAAAGCGACCCGGACCAAGAGTTCAGTGTGTTCGCTCGCCGAAACTTGCGGGCAGCTGCAGTTTCTCCCCAACACCAGGAGTGCACAGTAGAATTCTTCCAGTGATTCCCCAAGGATTTTCCGCCTCGTCGCTAGCAGATGTCGGGCGTAGACCTGGTTTACCGGGCGAATATAATGTCCTTTTAGCAGCTCTATTGCCGCATCAAAGTCTTCTGCTTCCTCAATGAGGGTGTAAATCTCCGTGCTCACCCTCAAGTGCAGGACTTGCACTTTCTGTTCTTCCGTGGGTGTGTTTTCGGCCGTCCCGAGATAGCCTTTAAAACACGCCAGCCAGTGCTTGAAGATTGCCGCTGAGTTTGCCACGTGGGGGCTGAGTTGCAGACACTCTGGCTTGATTCGAAGCTCCATCCTTTTAAATCTAGCTTATTAAATTGATGTACGATCAATGACCACTAAAGCGAGGTTGTAGTCCAACTGAAGGCTTTAATAAGCTAGATGTTTCCCCCAGCAGCTCAGGTACAGAAAGAAGGCTGCCGGGATGGCACGGGCTCTTATACCCCGCCTAGCAGGGTGGAGCTACCATACAGCTTGGCCAATAGGAAGCATACAATTTCTACCAATGGTGTTCCAGCATTACTAGGTACCGTAATACCTCTACTACCATAAGATTAAACTAGTTTCACAATCATCCAGCCTCTTAGTTCACTTTGACCCCTCAAAAGAGATCATTCTTACCTGTGATGCATCTCCTTGCGGAATTGGAGCATTCTATTGCATAAGATGGAAGATGGTACAGAAAGGTCTACCGCCTAAGCGTCGAGGACTCTGACCGGCTGATAGGCTTATTCTTAAATCAATAAAGAGGGACTAGCCATAATCTTTGAATTGAAGAAGTATGATCAAAACGTTTATGGATGGCATTTCATATTTGTTACTGACCACAAAGCCTGTTAGGCTTACTTAGGGAGGATAAAACCATTCTCCCTTAGCTTCAGCTAGGGTCCAATGCTCGGCTCTATTATGCGAGTATATTTTCCAGCATAGGCCAGGCACACATATATCAAATGTGGACATTTTAAGCCATCTTCCCCTACCAGAAAGTATACCGTCTCCATCAGTACCACAGCAAATTTCTCTTGATCTTGTCTTTCTTGACACATTCATTTTGGCACGACAGATCAAGTTTTTGATGCAGAAGGCCCCTGTATTATCTAGACTTTAGCATATGGTCCTCTGTGGCTGGCATTATGATAACAGTCCTGAACAATTAAGACATTTACTGGTTAAAAAAAGATGAGTTAAGTTGTGAAGACGGTATATTATTATGGGGAGCAAAAATGGTCATTCCCACTCCCACCAGAAAGTTATTATTACGAGAGTTACACTGTGTCCATCTTGGCATGAAAAAGGTGAAGATGTTTGCACGCAGCTACGTGCAGTGGCCTGGGATGAATACTGACAGGGAGAATCTGGTCGGTTCTCTCCAGATTCTGGCCAATGTTAAATGCAGCAAAAATTACCATCTGTGGCCCTAACGCAGCCTAACGTCCAAGTCGATCATGGGGGCAACTGCACAATTTTGTTGTCCCATTTATGGGCACCATGTTCCTGGTCATAATAGAGGCCCACTCCAAGTGGTTGGACATACATAAATGAAGTCACAACCTCATCAGCAGCGGTAGAGAAAATGCAACAGACATTCTCCACCCACAGTCTGCCTGAGGTGCTATCTCAGATAATGGACTTGCATTCACTCGTGAAGAGTTCCAGCATTTCATGAGTACCATTGGTGTTCAACACCATCAAACAGCTCCCTACCACCCTGCTTCATATGGACTGGCTGAGAGAGCCATCCAACCATTCAAAGTCGCCAAGAAGAAACAGTCATCAGACTCTACAAACGAAACTGGCCCGTTTCCTGATTGTCCACAAAACAACACCTCATGTCACCACAGGTGTTACATCTGCTGAGTTACTAATGGGCAGGCGTATTAGAACAAGTTTGGATATGGTATTTCCAAATTTGGTGGGGAGGGTGGAGGCAAAATAGAAGAGACATCACGATTCGACTGAGAGAACATTTGAGGTGGATGACTTGGTATATATAAAGGATTTTGGTGCTGGTCCAAATTGGATCCTGGTTGTGGCCAGAACAGGTCCAGTGTCGTATGAAACAGATGTCCAAGGTAAAAAGGTGAAGAAAAACTTGGACCAATTGTGAAAAAGTGAATTGCGCATAGAGCCAGTGGGGCAATCAACCCCTGGTATGCCTGTCAGCGATATTGCTACAGATGAGAGTAATACTGCAGCAAGCTACCCCGAGGAAGAGCCCAGTAATGTCGTAGGGGGAACTGGGGAAATTATCTGCCCGGATCGTCACAAGTTGAGAGGCAACCCATTGAGGTTCAAACTGAATTTACCTCTACTACCAGTGATTTACAACCCTCCCAAAGGATCAGGAAGTCCCCGGACTGACTTATCTTATAAGGGACTGTGTTGAGTTCCATTTGTGGTATAATATTGTAAATAGTTTCATTGTTATTGAAATGTGTTAATCAGGAACC
This sequence comes from Scyliorhinus torazame, assembly GCF_047496885.1. Taxonomy (NCBI): domain Eukaryota; kingdom Metazoa; phylum Chordata; class Chondrichthyes; order Carcharhiniformes; family Scyliorhinidae; genus Scyliorhinus; species Scyliorhinus torazame. Next base: position 61,890,051 of record NC_092721.1, on the reverse strand, counting down.
GAAAGGGGAGTGCTGCAGTAGCATGCCCCTTTAAGGGACATGTTCTCGGAGGGTCATGTGACCTGTTTGGCCAATCAGGCCGGAGCGTGTGAATCCTGGGGCTGAGTGCGGGTTTTCACTGGCAGTGTGGAGTCGTGGATTACAGTAGTGTTTATCTCACTCTCCGTAAATAGTAACTTACTTTAATGAACCATTTACTTGTTGAACGACTTGGTGGTTGCCAGTCTTACAGTGTACTGCAGTTGCTAATTCTATAACTAACACTTTTAATGTAGAAAATGTCTCTATTAAAAGCAATACAATCAGATTTAGAAATTGATACTGAACCAAACCAATAGGACAAGTTAACCATATGCTTGATCAAAAAGCTCGGCTTTTAGCAGCATCTTAAATGAGGAGAGACAGGTGGAAGTTTATGAGGGAATCCCCGATGGCTGAAGAACGACCATTTCTGGCTGTATGAAGGACGCTGCTCTTCTTCTTTGGGTCGCTCGTGTCTTTGTAATCTTCTCTTTGTCCTCTGGAATGCTGGCCAGAGTTGAGAAAACGGACTCTGGTAGAGAAGACTCGTTCTGGCCATCCCTGCACAGTGCCACATCCAACCTAGTTGGTTTCGTAGAATTTCTGCTTGAATGTTTGTGTAGCTGGCTTCACAAGGGACACTAGCATTTGTTTGACGGTCCTCCCATTGAATCCAGAGGATGCAGAAGAGATGTTGCGAATGGAATTTCTCTAGAGCTCTTATGTGTCAGTTACACACAGCCCAGCTAACACTTTTTGATACAGGAGCATGGTGACGACAAATGCTCTGGCTTGTGGAGGTCTTTGTTGTCAAACACTTGCTTCCATAGTTTTCAGAAGGCTAAGCAGGCGTAGATGACCTAGTGTTGGATCCCCTCTTCAGTGGTAACCATTTCAGAGAGGTGGGTGCCAAGGTATGGGAAGTAGCCAACATATTCCAGTGTCTCCTTCAACATATATGGATGGTGGAATTTGTTTCATTTATTCATTCATGGGATGTGGACATCGCTGGCTAGGCCAGCATGAGAAGCTTGGGGGGGGGGGGGGGGGGTGAGTTGCTCTCCTGAAAGTCCATGTGATGTAAGTACAGCCATAATGCTGTTGTGGAGGAAGTCAGGATGGTGGGTGACTTGGAGGAGAACTTCCAGTTGATGGTGCTCCCGGGTATCTGCTGTCCTTGTCCTTCTAGATGGTAGCGTGTGGGCTGGAAGGTGCTGTCAAACGAGCTTTAGTGAGTTCCTGCAGTGAGTCTTGTAGATGGTACACACTGCTGCTACGGTGCGTTGGTGGTTGAGGGGGTGAATGTTTGTGAATAGGGTGGTAATCAAGCAGCCTACTTTGTCCTTGATGGTGTCGAGCTTTTTAAATGTTGTTGAACCTGCACTCATCCAGGGAAGCGGAGAGTATTGCATCACACAACTGAGCTGTGGCTTGTAAATGGTGTAAGACTTTGGGGAGTTAGGAGGTGAGTTACTCGCTGTAGGATTCCCAGTCTTTGACATGCTTTTATAGCCACGGTATTTATATGGCTAGTCCAGTTCAGTTTCTGGTCAATGATAAATCCCAGGGTGTAGATCATGGGAGATTCAGTGATGATCATGCCATTGAAAGTCAAGGGGCGATGGTTAGATTTTCTTTTGTTGGAGATGGTCATTGCCTGGCACTTCTGTGGCGCAAATGTTACTTGCCTCTTGTCAGCCCACGTTTGGGTATTTTCCAGGTGAAGCTGGTTAGTCCGAGGGATCTCCCTAAGGAACATCTGCAGTGATGTCCTCAAAACTGAGATGATTGACCCCCAGCAACCACAACCATCTTCTTTTGTGCCAGGTGTGGCCCATATCAGTGGAGAGTTTTCCCCCCTGATTCCCTGGCTCTGGTTTTTCTGGGGCTCCTTGATGCCACGTTCAGTCAGTTCCAGCTTCCTGTCGCTCTCACCTCATCTCTGGCATTCAGCTCTTTATCCCATGTATGAACCAAGGCTGTAATGAGGTCAGGAGCTCAGTAACCCTGGCTGTACCCAAACTGAGCAGTGAGCAATTCATTACTGAGTCAGTGCCTCTCTAGCTCTGCTAATGACCCCTTCCATCACTTTGCTGATCATCGAGAGTAAACTGATTGGCGGTAATTGGCCGGGTTAGATTTGTCCTGTTTCTTGTATACAGGACATAACTGGGAAGTTTTCCACATTGCCAGGTAGATGCCAATGTTGTAGCTGTACTGGAACAACTTGGCTAGCTCTGGACCACAACTCTTCAGTACTATTGCCAGAATATTGTCAGGGCCCAAAGCCTTTGTAATATCCAGCGCCTTCAGCTGCTACTTGGTATCATGTGGAGTGAACAGAGTTGGCTGAAGACTGGCTTCTGTGATGCTGGTACCTCCGGAGGAGGCCGAGGTGGATCATCCACTCAGAACTTCTGGCTGGGATTGTTGCAAATGCTTCAGTTTTATCTTTTGTGCTTATATGCTGGGTTCCTATATCATTAAGGATGGGGATATTTGTGAAGCTTTCTCTTCCAGTGAGTGAGTTCAATTGTATGGCGACAGGATGTGGCAGGACTCCAGAGCTTAGCTCTATCTATCACTTGCTGCTTATGCTGTTGTCACACAAGTAGTCCTGTGCTGTGGTTTCATCAGGTTGACACCTCATTTTTAGGTATCCCTGGTGTTGCACCTGGCATGCCCTCCTGCACTCTTCATTGAACCAGATTGATCCTCTGGCTCGGTGGTAATGGTAGAGTGGCAATGAGATTATAGATTGTGGTTGTGTCTCCAGCTGTGTCTCATGGATGCTCTTGAATTGCTAGATCTGTTTGAAATTCATCCCATTAAACATGGTGATAACGCCACACAACACAATGGTGGGTATTTGTGTCACAAATGTATTTCGTCTCCTCAAAGGCTGTTCTGTGGTCACTCCTACCAATATTGTCATGGGCAGATGCAGCTGTGGCAGGCAGATTAGTGAGAGTGACGTCAAGTATGTTTTTCTCCTCACCTCCTGCCGCAGTCCCAGCTAACTATGTCCTTTCAGACCCGGCCAACTCAGTCTGTGGTGGTACTGACGAGCTAGTCCTGTGATGGACATTGAAGTTCCCCATCTAGAGTACATCCGTAGTGCTTCCTTCAGATGCTGCTCAACATGGAGGAGTACTGAAAGGAGGAAAGTATGTGGAGATCAGCAGGTGGTTTCCTAGCCCATGTTTGACCTGGTGCCATGAAACTTCATGAGGTCAGAGTCGATGTTGAGGACTCCCAGGGCAACTCTCATCTGTCTGTGTACCACTGATGCCAGCACCTCTGCAAGGTCTGTCCTGCTGCTGGAACAGGACATACCCAGGGATAGTGATGGTGTCTGGGACATTATCTATAAGGTATGATTCCGTGAGTATGACTGTGCCAGGCTGCTGTTTGACTAGTCTGTGAGGTAGTCTGTGAGAAAGCTTTCCCAATTTTGGCACTTCACCCCAAATATTAGTAAGGAGGACTTTGCAGGGTCAACTGGGCTGAATTAGCCATGTCATTTCTGGTGTTTAGGTCAGTGCTGCATAGACCATCCGGTTTCATTCCTTTGAGACTTCTTACAGGTGGCTTGGCCTCACAGCAGCAGGGACCTGGGTTCAATTCCAGCCTTGGGTCCCTGTCTTTGTGGAGTTTGTACATTCTCCCCGTGTCTGCTCCGGTTTCCTCCCACAGTCCAAATATGTGCGGGTTAGGTGGATTGACCATGCTAAAATTGTCCCTGTGTGTGCAGGGATGTGCAGGTTAGTTTATGGGGTTACAAGGATGACGGGAGTGGATATGGGTAGAGTGCTCATTTGAAGGATCGGTGCAAACTCGATGGGCTGAATGACCTTCTGCACTGTAGAGATTCTATGATTCTTAGTGGTTTGAGACAACTTAGTGACTTGCTAAGTTATTTCAGGGGGCATTTAAGAATCAACCACATTGCTGTGGATCTGTAGGCACATGTCGGCCAGGCAAGGTAAGGATGGCAGATTTTCTTCCCTAAAGGACATTAGTGAATTGGCTGTTTTTTTTGTACAAGAATTGATAATGGTCTAATGGTCATCGTTAGAACATTGGAACGACCTAGTCTTGGTTGATATCTAAGTCTGTTTGAGCAACATTCAATGATAAGCTCAGTCTCCTAATGCAGAATTGAAGATACTGAGAGTGGTTTACAAATCTGGAGCAGGGTAGGCATTGGCACTGCAGTTATCTGCATATTATAGATCATGAATATGTATAGTGGTCAGTTACGTTTTGGCATGGAGGCGACTGAGATAAAAAAGCTTTCCATTTAGGTGGTATTTGATACTTACAGAGAGTTGTTAATTCAGGAAGATGCATGTCAGGATTTTCTATGCTGTGGACAACAGGGAAATACCTCCATAGTTTCCACAGTATGATTTATCTCCCATCTTAAAGGTAGTTACTGTTGTTGCATTCCTTAAGTCTGGGGAAAGTGGTGGGGTAGTTTGTTTTTTGCCCTAATCCATAAGTGCATGGAGTATTGATGTGAGCAAAAGCCCACCAGCTGTGTAGACCACAGCTGGAAAACCAACAGGGGCGCAGGCTTTGTTATTTTTCATCCGTTTGATTGCTTGTTGCAACTCCACATTTGATGGTCGTTCACCCATGGATTTTGCCACAGGGCACTAGGGATAGACTGGAGAATATCAGCTGCAACTGTGGATTCATAGTTGCGTTGTTGAAAGTGTTCTTTCCAGCATTGAAATAAATCATTGTCACCTTTAAGAAGAGATACTATCTGTGGCGGGAGGGGAGTTTAATCTATAGATCACCCTGGTGATTTCAAAAAGCCTTGGATATCATGACAGTCAGCATACTGTTGGATCTCTCGGGATTTCTTTTCCCTCCACTTGTGTTTTGATGATGGTGACACATTGGCTATACATAGAAACATAGATATAAAATAGAATTAAGAGGAGGCCATTCAGCCTTTTGAACCTGCTTTGCCATTCATTGTGATCATGGTTGATTATCAAGTTCAATACACTGATCCCGTCTTCCACCCATATCCCTGGATCCCTTTAGCCCCAAGAACTATACCTCATTTTTTATTGAAATTATATAACATTTTCACCCCAACTACCTTTTGTGGTAGTGAATTCCACGGATTCACCACTCTCTGGATAAAGGAATTTCTCCTCACCTCAGTCCTAAAAGATTTACTCCTTCTCCTCAAACTATGACCCCTAGTTCTGGACTCTCCCACCATCGGTGACATTCTTTCTGAATGTATCCAGTCTAATCCTGGTAGAATGTTAGAAGTTTCATTGAGATCTCTTTTCACTCTTCTAAACTCCAATAAATATAATTCTAACTGACTTAGTCTCTCCTCACATATAGTCCCGCCAGCCCAGGAATTAGCCTGGTAAACCTTCCCTACACTCCCTCCATAGCAAGAACATCCTTCCTCAGGTAAGGACACCAAACCTGCACACAATAGTCCAGGTGTGGCTTCGCCAATGCTCTACACAATTGCAGTAAAGCATCCCTTTCCTATACTCAAATCCTCTCGCTATGAAGGGCAACATACCAATTGCCTTCTTACTGCCTGCTGTACCTGTGCGCTTACTTTCAGGGACTGATGCACGAGGACACCAAGGTCTCGCTGAGAATCCTATTCTCTCAATTTACACCCATTCAAATAATAATCTGCCTTCCTATTTTTGCTACCAAAGTGGATAACATCACGGGCGGGATTTTGTGCTCCTGAGGCTAAGTGTTGGTGCCGTCGGAAACGCTGTCATGCCCTCTGGAATCGTTCCTAAAGATTGGTGGTTAGCTAATATATCTCTGCTTCAAAAAGAGAGGTAGAGAGAAAATAGTGAACTATAAACCAGTTCCCTAGGATCTGCCTTAGGATCAGCAATTCTGGCCCCTACAGGGGGCCAGCACGGCGCTGGAGCGGCACACGCCGCTCTAGCTGCGGATCCCGATGTCAAATGGGCGCTGTGGGATCAACGCATGCGCAGTGGCACCGGCGCCAATGTGCGCATGCACCGTAGCTTCCTTCAACGCGCCGGCCCCGACGCCACATCTCGCAGGACTACAGGGGCCGGCGCGGAAGGAAGCCATGGTGCATGCGCGTATTGGCGAATGTGAACAGTTGGGATCCAGCACAGATCCCTGTGGTACCCCACTAGTCACTGCCTGCCAGTTGGAAAAGGACCCATTTACTTCAACCTTTTGCTTCCTGTCTGCTGACCAGCTTTCTATTCATCTCAAGGTGCTACTCACAGCTGTATGCACTTTAACTTTACATAGTAATCTGCCTTGTGAGACCTTGTTGAAAGCCTTCTGAAAGTCTCCATGAACCACATCCACCGGGTCTCCCTGGTCAACTTGTTACACCTTCAAAGAATTCCAGTAGATTTGTTAAGCATGATTTCCCTTTCATAAATCCATGCTGGTTTTGATTGATTGTACCACTGCTTTCCAAATGCTGTGCTATGAAATCCTCGATAACGGACTCGAGCAACTTCTCTACTTACTGACGTTAGGCTCACTGGTTTATAGTTCCCTATTTTCTCTCTACCTCTCTTTTGGAAGCAGAGTTATATTAGCTAACCACCAATCTTTAGGAACGATTCCAGAGTCCAAAGAACTTTGTAAAATGACTGGCAATAGATCTACTATTTCTAGGACTACTTCCTCAAGTACTCTAGGATGAAGATTATCAGGCCCTGAAATTTGTCTGCCTTCAATCCCATTAATTTCCCCCAAACCATTTCTCTATTAATACTAATTTCTTTCAGCTCCACACTAAAACTTGAGTTGCTCAGAACTTCTGGTACATTATTCATATCTTCCTTTGTGAAGCCAGAAACAAAGTATGAATTTAGTTCCTCAGCCGTTTCTTTGTTCCCCGTTATGAATTCCCCTCTTTCTGACTGTAAGGGGCATACATTTTTTTTTTTTTTCCAATTAAGGGGCAATTTAGCCTGGCCAATCCACCTATCCTGCACATCTTTTGGGTTGTGGGGGTCTGACCCACACACAAACGGCGAGAATGTGCAAACGCCACACAGACAGTGATACGGGGCCGAGATCGAACCTGGGTCCTTGGTGCCATGAGGCAGCGGGGCCGAACACTGCACCACCGTGTCGCCCCTACATTTGTTTTTATCAGTCCTAGTCTTTTTACATACATATAGAAATTATTACAGTCAGTTTTTATGCTCTCGACTAGCCTACTTTCAGATTGTATTTTCCCCTTCTTAATCAATTCCTTGGTCCGCCTTTGCTAAATTTTGAACTATTCCCAATCCTTGGGTCTATTGCTTTTTCTTGTTAATTTGTATGCCTCTTCTTTGAATCTAATACTTTCTCTAATTTCCTGGAAAGTCATGGTTTGGCACAGTTCCCTTTCTAACCTTGCGCCAAAAAGGAATAAAAAACTTTTGGAGTTCACCTATTCACTTCTTGAATGCCTGCCATTTCCTGTCCACTATCCTTCCTTTCAGTAATGGTTCATAGAATTTACAGTGCAGAAGGAGGCCATTCGGCCCATCGAGTCTGCACCGGCTCTTAGAAAGAGCACCCTACCCAAGGTCAACACCGCCACCCTATCCCCATAACCCAGTAACCCCATAACCCAGTAACCCCACCCAACACTAAGGGCAATTTTGGACACTAAGGGCAATTTATCATGGCCAATCCACCTAACCTGCACATCTTTGGACTGTGGGAGGAAACCGGAGCACCCGGAGGAAACCCACGCACACACGGGGAGGATGTGCAGACTCCGCACAGACAGTGACCCAAGCTGGAATTGAACCTGGGACCCTGGAGCTGTGAAGCAATTGTGCTATCCACAAGGCTACCGTGCTGCCCAGTCCACCATTGCCAATTCATGCATTTGAGCCTCTGATTATGGCTGAGCTGTAAGTGAAGTACCATTTATGCAACTGGGGAGTTTTGGCAGTTCATCCAAGATCCTATTCCGGATGGCAAAGCCAACGCTGTGGATACGAGGGCCAATGTCAGCCTTTCCTTTCCAGTGGAAGATGTATCCACCTATTTTTTTCCAACTGCCCCGGGGAGATTCCCTCGCACTGAGGGCCGTGAGGCCAGTTTGAAGTTTTGATAGCCCATGTGATACAATTGCAGCTCTTCTATCCATACAGTCACTTGAGATTATCCATGAGTTCACTATCATTCCAAGTTGTAAGATTTATAGTTTCTTTGACTGTGAAGATGGTGATTCCACAGGCTGTGTTTTCCCAGCCAGGAGAGGTTGTGACAACATGTTTTTAGAATGCTTTTTCTAGCCCCTTCCACATTTGGAGTGCTCTGTGGATATCCTGTGGAGGACTGCTCAATTACAGATACTGCTGCCCAAAGGCACCTCCATCCCAACACCAGTGGCTAGTGATCTTCATATATCTGTTATCTGTGTGCAGTTTTTGACGAGGGACTCCAAGGTCCTTGTTACCAATTCATCATCACCACAGGACTTGGGAAATGGACCTTTGTTGAATTCTGCACGTGACTTTGTTTAACAGTAGGATTTTTAAGTGCCGTCATTGTCTACATGATCTCAATGGGTTAGTGGTGAGATTTCAGGGATGTGTCCACCAGGATAATCAGGCCGACCTTGCTGGTGCAGTCTCCTTCGCCTTCACAACTGGTGAGACACACAGACTTCCTTCACCTGTTCCGACATCGCGGACCTCACTTTGGCACATCGATCATACCACCATGGGTGGATCTGCAAGGAGCTCACAATCGCATTGCTTAAGGGATCGCTGGAGCACACAGCCTCTTCGCCACCTCAAGGTATTGATCCACGGAAAGCGAGAGAATCAGAGTTAATGTTTCAGGTCTGTGGCCACCCCCTCTGGTACTTCTTCCAGGAATGCCGACCTTGAACATAGAACATAGAACAGTACAGCGCAGTACAGGCCCTTCGGCCCACGATGTTGCACCAAAACAAAAGCCATCTAACCTACACTATGCCATTATCATCCATATGTTTATCCAATAAACTTTTAAAAGCCCTCAATGTTGGCGAGTTCACTACTGTAGCAGGTAGGGCATTCCACGGCCTCACTACTCTTTGCGTAAAGAACCTACCTCTGACCTCTGTCCTATATCTATTACCCCTCAGTTTAAAGTTATGTCCCCTCGTGCCAGCCATATCCATCCGCGGGAGAAGGCTCTCACTGTCCACCCTATCCAACCCCCTGATCATTTTGTCTGCCTCTATTAAGTCTCCTCTTAACCTTCTTCTCTCCAACAAAGAACAAACAAAGAACAAAGAAATGTACAGCACAGGAACAGGCCCTTCGGCCCTCCAAGCCCGTGCCGACCATACTGCCCGACTCAACTACAATCTTCTACACTTCCTGGGTCCGTATCCTTCTATTCCCATCCTATTCATATATTTGTCAAGATGCCCCTTAAATGTCCCTATTGCCCCTGCTTCCACTACCTCCTCCGGTAGCGAGTTCCAGGCACCCACTACCCTCTGCGTAAAAAACTTGCCTCGTACATCTACTCTAAACCTTGCCCCTCTCACCTTAAACCTATGCCCCCTAGTAATTGACCCCTCTACCCTGGGGAAAAGCCTCTGACTATCCACTCTGTCTATGCCCCTCATAATTTTGTATACCTCTATCAGGTCGCCCCTCAACCTCCTTCGTTCCAGTGAGAACAAACCGAGCTTATTCAATCGCTCCTCATAGCTTATGCCCTCCATACCAGGCAACATTCTGGTAAATCTCTTCTGCACCCTCTCTAAAGCCTCCACATCCTTCTGGTAGTGTGGCGACCAGAATTGAACACTATACTCCAAGTGTGGCCTAACTAAGGTTCTATACAGCTGCAACATGACTTGCCAATTCTTATACTCAATGCCCCGGCCAATGAAGGCAAGCATGCCGTATGCCTTCTTGACTACCTTCTCCACCTGTGTTGCCCCTTTCAATGACCTGTGGATCTGTACTCCTAGATCTCTTTGACTTTCAATACTCTTGAGGGTTCTACCATTCACTGTATATTCCCTACCTGCATTAGCCCTTCCAAAATGCATTACCTCACATTTGTCCGGATTAAACTCCATCTGCCATCTCTCCGCCCAAGTCTCCAGACAATCTAAATCCTGCTGTATCCTCAGACAGTCCTCATCGCTATCCGCAATTCCACCAACCTTTGTGTCGTCTGCAAACTTACTAATCAGACCAGTTACATTTTCCTCCAAATCATTTATATATACTACAAAGAGCAAAGGTCCCAGCACTGATCCCTGTGGAACACCACTGGTCACAGCCCTCCAATTAGAAAAGCATCCCTCCATTGCTACCCTCTGCCTTCTATGGCCTAGCCAGTTCTGTATCCACCTTGCCAGTTCACCCCTGATCCCGTGTGACTTCACCTTTTGTCATAGTCTACCATGAGGGACCTTGTCAAAGGCCTTACTGAAGTCCATATAGACAACATCTACTGCCCTACCTGCATCAATCATCTTAGTGACCTCCTCGAAAAACTCTATCAAGTTAGTGAAACACGACCTCCCCTTCACAAAACCGTGCTGCCTCTCACTAATACGTCCATTTGCTTCCAAATGGGAGTAGATCCTGTCTCGAAGAATTCTCTCCAGTAATTTCCCTACCACTGAAGTAAGGCTCACCGGCCTGTAGTTCCCGGGATTATCCTTGCTACCCTTCTTAAACAGAGGAACAACATTGGCTATTCTCCAGTCCTCCGGGACATCCCCTGAAGACAGCGAGGATCCAAAGATTTCTGTCAAGGCCTCAGCAATTTCCTCTCCAGCCTCCTTCAGTATTCTGGGGTAGATCCCATCAGGCCCTGGGGACTTATCTACCTTAATATTTTTTAAGACACCCAACACCTCGTCTTTTTGGATCACAATGTGACCCAGGCTATCTACACCCCCTTCTCCAGACTCAACATCTACCAATTCCTTCTCTTTGGTGAATACTGATGCAAAGTATTCATTTAGTACCTCGCCCATTTCCTCTGGCTCCACACATAGATTCCCTTGCCTATCCTTCAGTGGGCCAACCCTTTCCCTGGCTACCCTCTTGCTTTTTATGTACGTGTAAAAAGCCTTGGGATTGTCCTGAACCCTATTTGCCAATGACTTTTCATGACCCCTTCTAGCCCTCCTGACTCCTTGCTTAAGTTCCTTCCTACTTTCCTTATATGCCACACAGGCTTCGTCTGTTCCCAGCCTTTTAGCCCTGACAAATGCCTCCTTTTTCTCTTTGACAAGGCCTACAATATCACTCGTCATCCAAGGTTCCCGAAAATTGCCGTATTTATCTTTCTTCCTCACAGGAACATGCCTGTCCTGTATTCCTTTCAACTGACACTTGAAAGCCTCCCACATGTCAGATGTTGATTTGCCCTCAAACATCCGCCCCCAATCAATGTTCTTCAGTTCCCGCCTAATATTGTTATAATTAGCCTTCCCCCAATTTAGCACATTCATCCTCGGACCACTCTTATCCTTGTCCACCATTACTTTAAAACTTACTGAATTGTGGTCACTGTTACCAAAATGCTCCCCTACTGAAACATCTACCACCTGGCCGGGCTCATTCCCCAATACCAGGTCCAGTACCGCCCCTTCCCTAGTTGGACTGTTTACATATTGTTTTAAGAAGCCCTCCTGGATGCTCCTTACAAACTCCGCCCCGTCTAAGCCCCTGGCACTAAGTGAGTCCCAGTCAATATTGGGGAAGTTGAAGTCTCCCATCACCACAACCCTGTTGTTTTTACTCTTTTCCAAAATCTGTCTACCTATCTGCTCCTCTATCTCCCGCTGGCTGTTGGGAGGCCTGTAGTATACCCCCAACATTGTGACTGCACCCTTCTTATTCCTGATCTCTACCCATATAGCCTCACTGCCCTCTGAGGTGTCCTCTCGCAGTATAGCTGTGATATTCTCCCGAACAAGTAGCGCAACTCCGCCTCCCCTTTTACATCCCCCTCTATCCCGCCTGAAACATCTAAATCCTGGAACGTTTAGCTGCCAATCCTGCCCTTCCCTCAACCAGGTCTCTGTAATGGCAACAACATCATAGTTCCAAGTAGTAATCCAAGCTCTAAGTTCATCTGCCTTACCCGTAATGCTCCTTGCATTAAAACATATGCACTTCAGGCCACCAGACCCGCTGTGTTCAGCAACTTTTCCCCGTCTGCTCTGCCTCAGAGCCACACTGTCCCTATTCCCTAGTTCTCCCTCAATGCCCTCACCTTCTGACCTATTGCTCCCGTGCCCACCCCCCTGCCATACTAGTTTAAACCCTCCCGAGTTGAAAACAACCTCAAGTCCATCAGCCTTTCCTCATAAGATTTTCCCTCCATACCAGGCAACATCCTGGTAAATCTCCTCTGCACCCGCTCCAAAGCCTCCACGTCCTTCCTATAATGCGGTGACCAGAACTGTACGCAATACTCCAAATGCGGCCGTACCAGAGTTCTGTACAGCTGCAACATGACCTCCCGACTCCGGAACTCAATCCCTCTACCAATAAAGGCCAACACTCCATAGGCCTTCTTCACAACCCTATCAACCTGGGTGGCAACTTTCAGGGATCTATGTACATGGACACCTAGATCCCTCTGCTCATCCACACTTTCAAGAACTTTACCATTAGCCAAATATTCCGCATTCCTGTTATTCCTTCCAAAGTGAATCACCTCACACTTCTCTACATTAAACTCCATTTGCCACCTCTCAGCCCAGCTCTGCAGCTTATCTATATCCCTCTGTAACCTGCTACATCCTTCCACACTATTGACAACACCACCGACTTTAGTATCGTCTGCAAATTTACTCACCCACCCTTCTGCGCCTTCCTCTAGGTCATTGATAAAAATGACAAACAGCAATGGCCCCAGAACAGATCCTTGTGGTACTCCACTTGTGACTGTACTCCATTCTGAACATTTCCCATCAACCACCACCCTCTGTCTTCTTTCAGCTAGCCAATTTCTGATCCACATCTCTAAATCACCCTCAATCCCCAGCCTCCGTATTTTTTGCAATAGCCTACCGTGGGGAACCTTATCAAATGCTTTGCTGAAATCCATATACACCACATCAACTGCTCTACCCTCGTCTACCTGTTCAGTCACCTTCTCAAATAACTCAATAAGGTTTGTGAGGCATGACCTACCCTTCACAAAGCCATGCTGACTATCCCTGATCATATTATTCCTATCTAGATGATTATAAATCTTGTCTCTTATAATCCCCTCCAAGACTTTACCCACAACAGACGTGAGGCTCACCGGTCTATAGTTGCTGGGGTTGTCTCTACTCCCCTTCTTGAACAAAGGGACCACATTTGCTATCCTCCAGTCCTCTGGCACTATTCCTGTAGCCAATGATGACATAAAAATCAAAGCCAAAGGTCCAGCAATCTCTTCCCTGGCCTCCCAGAGAATCCTAGGATAAATCCCATCAGGTCCCGGGGACTTATTTATTTTCAGCCTGTCCAGAATTGCCAACACCTCTTCCCTACGTACCTCAATGCCATCTATTCTATTAGCCTGGGGCTCAGCATTCTCCTCCACAACATTATCTTTTTCCTGAGTGAATACTGACGAAAAATATTCATTTAGTATCTCGCCTATCTCTTCAGACTCCACACACAATTTCCCATCCCTGTCCTTGACTGGTCCTACTCTTTCCCTAGTCATTCGCTTATTCCTGACATACCTATAGAAAGCTTTTGGGTTTTCCTTGATCCTTCCTGCCAAATACTTCTCATGTCCCCTCCTTGCTCGTCTTAGCTCTCTCTTTAGATCCTCCCTCGCTACCTTGTAACTATCCATCGCCCCAACCGAAACTTCACACCTCATCTTCACATAGGCCTCCTCTTAACAAGAGATTCCACTTCCTTGGTTAACCACGGTTCCCTCGCTCGACGCCTTCCTCCCTGTCTGACCGGTACATACTTATCAAGAACACGCAGTAGCTGATCCTTGAACAAGCCCCACTTATCCAGTGTGCCCAACACTTGCAGCCTACTTCTCCACCTTATCCCCCCCAAGTCACGTCTAATGGCATCATAATTGCCCTTCCCCCAGCTATAACTCTTGCCCTGCGGTGTATACTCATCCCTTTCCATCATTAACGTAAACGTCACCGAATTGTGGTCACTGTCCCCAAAGTGCTCTCCTACCTCCAAATCCAACACCTGGCCTGGTTCATTACCCAAAACCAAATCCAACGTGGCCTCGCCTCTTGTTGGCCTGTCAACATATTGTTTCAGGAAACCCTCCTGCACACACTGTACAAAAAAACGACCCATCTATTTTACTCGAACTATATCTTTTCCAGTCAATATTTGGAAAGTTAAAGTCTCCCATAATAACTACCCTGTTACTTTTGCTCTTATCCAGAATCATCTTCGCCATCCTTTCCTCTACATCCCTAGAACTATTAGGAGGCCTATAAAAAACTCCCAACAGGGTGACCTCTCCTTTCCTGTTTCTAACTTCAGCCCATACTACCTCGGAAGAAGAGTCCCCATCTAGCATCCTCTCCGCCACCGTAATACTGCTCTTGACTAGCAGCGCCACACCTCCCCCTCTTTTGCCTCCTTCTCTGAGCTTACTAAAACACCTAAACCCCGGAACCTGCAACATCCATTCCTGTCCCTGCTCTATCCATGTCTCCGAAATGGCCACAACATCGAAGTCCCAGGTACCAACCCATGCTGCCAGTTCCCCTACCTTGTTTCTTATACTTCTGGCATTGAAGTAGACACACTTCAAACCACCTACCTGAACACTGGCCCCCTCCTGCGACGTCAAATCTGTGCTCCTGACCTCTATACTCTCATTCTCCCTTACCCTAAAACTACAATCCAGGTTCCCATGCCCCTGCTGCATTGGTTTAACCCCCCCCAAAGAGCACTAACAAATCTCCCCCCCAGGATATTTGTGCCCCTCAGGTTCAGATGTAGACCACCCTGTCTGTAGAGGTCCCACCTTCCCCAGAAAGAGCCCCAGTTATCCAGAAATCTGAATCCCTCCCGCCTGCACCATCCCTGTAGCCACGTGTTTAAATGCTCTCTCTCCCTATTCCTCATCTCACTATCACGTGGCACGGGCAACAACCCAGAGATAACAACTCTGTTTGTTCTAGTTCTGAGCTTCCATCCTAGCTCCCTGAAAGCCTGCCTGACATCCTTGTCCCCTTTCCTACCTATGTCGTTAGTGCCAATGTGGACCACGACTTGGGGCTGCTCCCCCTCCCCCTAAGGACCCGGAAAACACGATCCGAGACATCACGTACCCTTGCACCTGGGAGGCAACATACCAAACGTGAGTCTCTCACGCTCCCACAAAATCTCCTATCTGTGCCCCTGACTATAGAGTCCCCAATTACTAATGCTCTGCTCCTCTCCCCCCTTCCCTTCTGAGCAACAGGGACAGACTCCGTGCCAGAGGCCCGTACCCCATGGCTTACCCCTGGTAAGTCCCCCCCCCCCCCCCACAAGTATCCAAAGCGGTATACTTGTTTCTCAGGGGAACGACCGCAGGGGATCCCTGCACTGACTGCTTTTTCCCAGTCCCTCTTACAGTTACCCACCTATCTCCAATCTTTGGTGTAACTAATTCCCTGAAGCTGCTATCTATGACCCCTTCTGCCTCCCGAATGATCCGAAGTTCTTCCAACTCCAGCTCCAGTTCCCTAACTCGGTCTTGGAGGAACTGGAGATGGCAGCACTTCCTGCAGGTAAAATCAGCAGGGACACTAACTGCATCCCTCACCTCAAACATCCTGCAGGAGGAACATTGCACTCCCTTCCCTGCCATTCCTCTAACTTTCTACCAAGATCTGGCTAGCAACTAAATTAAATTTTTTATAAAAAATAATAATAATATAATAAAATATGGTACTTACCTCAGACCAATGGGTCTCGGGTTTCCTCTCCACCAGAATTTATTGGTGAGGGTCTTCCCAGACGTCCGCGGGTCGACTTCCTGTTCCCGCCTAAAACACTAATTTTTTTTTAAAAATTCTCAGCTCCTGCTGAAATTGACTAACCAGCCAGCTCCACTCCCGCCAAAATCGACTGGCCTGCCCCTGCAAAGACAAGTGCTTTTAAAGGACAGACTTACCTCCCAGCAACCACTTCCGCACTGCTCCCGCTGAAACTGACTCACCAGCTGTTCTCCCGCCGAAATCGACTGGCCTGCCCCTGCAAAGACAAGTGCTTTTAAAGGACAGACTTACCTTCCAGCAACCACTTCCGCACTGCTCCCGCTGAAACTGACTCACCAGCTGTTCTCACGCCGAAATCGACTGGCCTGCCCCTGCAAAGACAAGTGCTTTTAAAGGACAGACTTATCTCCCAGCAACCACTTCCGCACTGCTCCCGCTGAAACTGAGTCACCAGCTGTTCTCCCGCCGAAATCGACTGGCCTGCCCCTGCAAAGACAAGTGGAGTTATGCTCTTCGCTCATGATGGAATTTTCCTCTTTTTTTTTAATTTTATTTTAATTTCTTTTTTAGTTTGTTCACCTTCTTTACTTTCTATTTCCCTCCTCGCGTTTGATCATGTATCCACCAAAACTAGGTTCCACTGCCACATTTCCTTTCTCGGGAACTGTTTCCAGTTCCAACTTATTCCATGTGAATTCCGACTGAAATTCCACTGTACATGTTTCTGATCCACCCATGATTACAAGTACCTCCAAGGCATAGAGCTGCTGTTCTCGCCACAACCTGAGACCCACACTCAGTGCCATGTGCTGCCACAGGTACAAATTCAAACTTTCTGAAGCTGTCCCACTTCATAGTTTAATTTCATCCTTCGACTCATCTGACGCTTTAACTACTGACAAGGAGGGCGCTCTTGTTATCTGGCGTACCGACCTCTACCTTGCACTCAATGAATGCGAACTCTTCGACATTTCCTTCCCCGAACCACGACTTTACCACTGAATATCAAGACATTCTTTATGGGACTATCACTGACCTCATCCCCTCCACAGCTTCCACTTCACAGTACCCCAACCCTGTACTGCTTGCTTCTGTCTCGTTTCCAAAATCCATTAACAGGACTGTCCTGGTGGACCTATCATTTCAGCCTATTCCTGCTGTAATGAATTAATTTTTTCCTACCACGACTCTGTTTTTTCTCGCCTTGTCCTCTTCCTACCACCATCATATTGAAAGTTTCCAATTTCCTTGTCTTATTTACCTCTTCTTCATTTTGGATGTTGAATCTCTCTCCACCTCTATTCCCTACTAGGGTGATCTCAGTGCTTTCTGCTTCTTCCTCAATTTTCCAACCAGCCCCCATCCACCACCAGCCTCCTCTGCCTGGGTGACCTTGTTCTCATTCTGAACTTTTCCTCCAACTTTATTCACTTCCGTCAAATAAAAGCTGTTGCTGTGGTTACCCATATGAGCCCCTGCTATACTTACCTTTTCGTAGCACCTATTATTGTTCCATGCCCCCTCCCTCGACTCTTTTTCCGGTACACAGCTCGATGTATTGGTATCATATCCTGCTCTCATTCTGAACTGGAAAAATTTATTGGGAGCAATTTGCCTAGAAAATGACCAGTGTCATTTTAGGGGGTTTGGTGGGGTGTTTCCCGTCAGCTTTTTGGATGTGATCTAGTCCTGTATTCACCCACACTTAGTCATTTTGTTGGGGCTTGGTGAATTTCTCACCGGTCAATCCCACACTTTGTTCTTGCAGTGGGGAACCAAACTCGCTGGCCAGATCAGCTCCTCAGAAATCAGGGCACCATTTTGAAAGGGTGCTCCGATCTCAAAGTGAGCTTGAGGGTCCCCCACACCTCCCACCCACGGACAATGCCGATTTACCGCAGACATAGGCAACAGCCCCAACCCTCATCCCCTAAGGGGCAACCTTCCCCCTTCACTAAAATTTAGAGTGAGCCCCCCCTTCCATTCCCCACCACCCAAGCATGAGAGTGATCCTGCCCCACACCCATCCATCCTTGTGGCCATCGGAGCATCGCTCCCCCTCCCCCAAGTGAGCATACCTCGCTATGGGGTCGGCAATGCCCCCCCCCCCCCCCCCACACCTTTTGGGCCTCCCCCTTTCAGTGCACACCCCCTTTCAGGCTCCCCCCTTTCAGGACCCCTCTGTGTACCCCACCCCCCTCCCCAACCTTCAAGATGCCTCTTCCTACCACCCCACCCACACCCTCCAATCTTCATTGCCCTCCTTCACCCCCCCTTTCATGGGCAAGAGGCCCTTAGGCCCCACTCCTTGGCACTACCAACTTGGCACCCAGGCACTGCCCATGACAGCCTGGCAGTGCCAGCCTGGCACCCTGACAGGGTTCCTAGGTGCTGGGCACTGCCGTGCCCTGTCCCCGACCACCCAAGAGACTCTAATGGCCTCTGAGACACTCCGAGTGACCATCAAGCCTGGTCTCCGCTTGTGGAACCCAGTGCTAATCTGCGCCCGGTTAATGCCTGACCGATGTGTCTGGTGACTCCCGGTAGCTGGGAGACTGTGACACTAAAACCAGCCCTGAATATTTAGATGAGTCTAAACATTTAAACATGATTATCTGGATCACCCTCATTGATGGGCTTGGCACCCGGTGCAAAGCTCTTTGGTCCTCTTTCGTGATGCTCCCGGCACAATGGGATCAGCGCCGAGCGCGATGCGGTGGGAAAACCATGCCCATTATCTTTTCTTTCAATTTCCGTTCTTCTTTCACCTTTACATAGTCTATCTCTGACTCTTCCCTTTCCTTCCTCGACTTCTCTGTTTCCATTTGTGACTCACAATTAATATTCATTATGAACCCACTGACTTCCAAAGCTACTTCGACTACACTTCCACACACTCTGTTCCTGCAAGACTCTGTTCCATCTCACAGTTCCTCTGTCCCCATTAAATCTATTTTGCTGATACAACTTTTCAGAACAGCACTTTTGGGATGTCTTCTCTTTTCCTCAACCGAGCATTCTCACCCAGCATGGTTGACAGGACCCTCAATCATGTCTATCACATTTATCACACTTCTTCCTTCTTTCCCCTCCCTTCCAGACCCATGATAGGGTTCCCCTTGACCTCACCACCAGCCTTCATATTCAA
Source organism: Scyliorhinus torazame (assembly GCF_047496885.1). NCBI lineage: Eukaryota > Metazoa > Chordata > Chondrichthyes > Carcharhiniformes > Scyliorhinidae > Scyliorhinus > Scyliorhinus torazame. The sequence goes on along the minus strand of NC_092721.1, from coordinate 61,870,918 downwards.
CGGATCATTTTCTGCCTTTTCCACAGCCTTCAGTGCAATTCCATCACCAGGCACATCTTCCCTTTAAGTATTCCGAGGGGAGCATTCCCTCCGTGAGACCCAGGAGAACAAATTTTCTGCTGTTCAATCTCTCCTAATCTTCCACCTATCATAGACTTGGGGCGGGATGCTCCGGTCACCGACGAAGAAATCGCGGTTGGCGATCAGCCAGAGAATCCCCGTTCACGACCAAATCAGGGGCGGTGCCGTTTCTGCGATGCTCCACCCCTCCAAAGCGCCGTACTCTGAGAGTACGGCGCGTGCCGTATTGATGGCCTCAGGTCACGTGCGGTCCCGTGTGGGGGGACTTTGCTAGGGGCTGGGGGCACTTTTGGGGGGTGGGCCAGGGTGCACGATCAACCAAAGCCAGGGGGCATTATTTCGCAGGCCGGGTCTGCGCGCAGCCGGCGCCATGATGAACGGCGAGGCCGCTGTGCGCATGCGCGGCCATGGATCCAGCAATTCTCCGGGCTATATCGGCAGCTAGAGCCGGGTGTTCTACGCTGCCTTGTTGCTATCCCCCAGCAAAACGGGGAATCGGTGGCTGTTTTGTGCCATTTTTTCTGGCATAAAACGCCAGCGTGGGGATATAGCCTCAAAAATTGGAGAATCCAGCCCCTTGCTTTGTCCTTGTCCCACCCACCCACCCTTTGTTCAGAACCGATTACATCTGTAACTTTTCCCAGTTCTGATGAAAGGCCACAGACCTCAAATGTTAACTGTTTCTCTCTCTACATAGGTGTTGCTCAACTTGTGAAGTTTTTCCCCCAGTATTTTCAGTTTATTACAGGGAAGACCAGTCCATATTGTGGAGGTTATTTATTGCGGAGCAGCAATAATTTGATGGTCGAAGGGTCAAATTGCCAGTCATCAACAGAACAGCCCTGCGATTAGTCTATCCTGGGCTGAGATTCAAAAGAAGGATGCTGTCTGAGCACCAATTTTCTCAGAAATCAACCATACATGTGTCAAATATTCTAAACCATCTGACATTTTTGAGCCTATAGGTATGCATGACTGTTTAACTGAACTGCATGATCCTGCTATTAGAGCTGGTGCCCATATTTGCCCAGGAAAGAATGAATAACTTTAGCGTGAAATGAAATGAAAATTGCTTATTGTCACAAGTAGGCTTCATATGAGGTTACTGTGAAAAGCCCCTAGTCGCCACTTTCCGGTGCCTGTTTGGGGAGGCTGGTACGGGAATTGAACCCGCGCTGCTGGCCTGCCTTGGTCTGCTTTAAAAGCCAGCTATTTAGCCCTGTGCTAAACCAGCCCCTTCTACGCTAAACCAGCGTATTGTGAGATGCTGGTTTCCTGAGAACTATTGGGACCAGTAAACCTCACCATAGATAGTTAACAGGAAAGAGAATGTGAATAGGCTCCTCCCAATCTCCTGCTGTATTTAGGAGTGAAGATACGAGGAAATTGATGAAAGATGTCTTCAATAGAGTTACAGCAAGAAATTGGTGAACTGGAAGAATTGGATGAACTCCATAGAAATTCCAGGGGAATCTCTTAATTCCATCTATTATCTGGCTTTAAATGTCATGCGCGGGATTCTCTCTCCTGCGCACCTGTTTTCTGGTGAGGCGTGCCCCCACCGGCAGCGAGAATCTCTGTCCCGGCAGCAGGCCGATAAGGTTTCCCATTGGGGGCACCCCCACGCCATCAGGAAATCTGCGGGTGTGAGTGCGTTGCCGACGAAACGGAGGATCCCGCTGATGGAGAATCCAACCCCATGTTTATGTTTAAATAGTGCGAGTCAGTTACTCCTAATGTTAGAATTCAAGTCGCTATATAACTGCAGAAATTGCTCCCGACGTCTTCCTCCTTTTTCAGAACAATGCTCGACTGCAATTTTATTTCATATTCTGTGAAATTCAATGACCCATAGACATTCGTCTCCAAAGGAGGGATTTGAGAGAGAATAAATAAAAATTTGTAGATTGCTGTGCATGCTGTTTTTGTGAGAGGCAATATATAAAAAGTAGATGGGGCTATAATCCATCATAGTGATAAGTGTAAGCAAAGTTTCTCAAAATGATTTTGTATTTCAAAGAAAATACATCTTTCCTTGCGCATGAAGAATAAAATGAATAATTTGTGTGGACAAATAATATATCGTTAAAAAAAATTAGTTATTTCGGAGTTCTATTTTGGTGCATTTTGTAATAATCCAGGAGACTCGAAGAAGAAGGCTATACAGGTTTTTTTTAACCCAGAAGATAAAGCTGCTACCACGGCATACAATGCAAATATTACAACGCAGGACTATAGGAACTCCCGGTCTGGACCATTGAAAGGGCGAACTAACGAGCCCCAGCTTGGCCACTACCACGGAAACTCATAATTCCCGAGCCCCACGGGGACATCGATTAGTGATCCATGTGGTCCTCGTGAGGGTTATCACACATTTCAAAAGAAAAGTCCACATGCTAGATCCTGTTCTGGTTATGGAAAATGTATAGATGGCAAGTTGAACGAATACAGAGGCAATTCACATTTATCTCATCCATCTAACTTGAAAAAAAATCTCATGGCACTTTAGAGAGGCACAATGTGGATGTTACTGACTGGGCTAACATTTATTGTCCATCCCTAATTGGCCTTGAGAAGGTGGTAGTGAATCACCCTCTTGAACAGCTGTTATTCATGTGGCATAGGTACACGCACAGTGCTGTTAGGGAGAGGGTTTAAAAATTTTGACCCAGCGACTGAAGGAACGAACGGCCTTATATTTCCAAGTCAGGATGTGGTATAGAGGGGAACTTCCAGGTGGTGGTGTTCCCATGTATCATGGTTTGGAAGATGTTGTCAAAGATGTTGGTTTGCACTTGAGTGCTGAATTTGTGAGCATTAGAGTGTTAAAGTGAGAGTTTGGTGACTGAGGGAGTTAGGTGAGGAGGGAGCAAGGTGCTCCTTTCATTTCATTTCCTACATTTCCTCAAAGAGCGTGAAGGGTGCCGGGAGGTTACAGAGAGTGCAGCTGACTGGGAGCAGAGTCGGAGGGCGGAGTTCCAGTTGGTTCACAGGTCAGGAAGGTAAGAGCTGTTTTTTAAATTTTAAATTTTAAAAAATTTTTGTGTTTGTTTTGTTTTTTAGGGGCAGCAAGCTAGCTTTGTATCATTTAGCAGAATCACTAATTTTAGAGGGTTCACTTGGGAGAGTAGTAGTATATATATATATATTTTTTGTTTTAAGGGCCAAACGTGTTTTTAATTCAGGAGTTCTGATCAGAGGGGATGGAGGCTAGGGCAGTTGCATGCTCCTCCTGTCGGATGTGGGTGGTGAGGGACACCACCGGTGTCCCCGCTCACTATACCTGCGGGAAGTGCGACCCTGGCGACCTATTGCTCCACGGACCTGGAATAACTGACCGTGAAGTGCTATCTTCCACGTGAGTTCACTTCAGCCATTATCACAGCGGTCTACATCCCACCCCAGGCAGACGTGAGGAAGGCGCTGGACGAACTGTACACAGTTATAAACAACTACGAAACAGAACATCCAGAGGCCTTGTTCATCGACTTCAACAAAGCCAACCTCAAGAGTGTACTGCCAAAATTCCACCTGCACATCTGTCCCACCAGGGACGGCAACACTCTTGACCACTGCTACTCAAAAATCAAGGGCATCTACCGTTCCATTCCCCGACCGCACTGTGGGAAATCAGACCATAAGACGGTGCTCCTTCTCCCGACATACAAGCAGAAACTCAAGCGGAAGAATCCAGCTAAGAAGGTCGTGCAGTGCTGGTCCGAGGAAACAGAAGAGCTCTTATGTGCCTGCTTAGAGACAGTGGACTGGTCCATATTTAAGAACTCAGCGACCAACTTAAATGAGTATGCCACCACGGTCACAGACTTCATCAGCAAATGTGTGGATGACTGCGTGCCAAAGGAAGCAGTACGTACATTCCTAACCGGAAACCAAGGCTCAATCGCAAGATTGACTCCCTACTGAAGGACAGGTTAACATAGAATTTACAGTGCAGAAGGAGGCCATTCGGCCCATCGAGACTGCACCGGCTCTTGAAAAGAGCACCCTACACAAGGTCAACACCTCCACCCGATCCCCATAATCCAGTAACCCCACCCAACACTAAGGGCAATTTTGGACATGAAGGGCAATTTATCATGGCCAATCCACCTAACCTGCACATCTTTGGACTGTGGGAGGAAACCGGAGCACCCGGAGGAAACCCACGCAAACATGGGGAGGATGTGCAGACTCCGCACAGACAGTGACCCAAGCTGGAATCAAACCTGGGACCCTGGAGCTGTGAAGCAATTGTGCTATCCACAATGCTACCATGCTGCCCATATCTGAGATCTGAGGCGTTCAAGTCAGACGACCCTGACCGATACACAAAATCCAGGTACGACCTCCGCAAAGCCATCCGAGGCGCCAAGAGAGAATATCGAACCAAGCTAGAGTCACAGACAGACTCTCGGCAATTGTGGCAAGGCCTAAACAACATAACGAACTACAAAGCGAAGCCGAGCAGTATCTCCAGCAGCGCACACCTCCCGATGAACTCAATGCATTATATGCACGGTTCGAGCAGGTAACCAACAATCCACTGTTGAGTGCCCCAGCAGCACATACCTCACCCATACCCACCATCACAGCTTCCGAAGTCAGATTGGCCTTCCTGAAAGTGAACCTTCGGAAGGCGACGGGCCCGGACGGGATCCCTGTTCGTGCACTCAGAGCCTGCGCGGACCAGCTGGCAGAGGTGTTTGCGGACATCTTTAACCTGTCTCCACTTCACTCCGAAGTCCCCACCTGCTTCAAGAAGACCACCATCATACCGGTGCCAAAGAAGAATCTGGCAACGTGCCTCAATGACTACCATCCGGTGGACCTGACTTCAGTCGTAATGAAGTGCTTCGAGAGGTTGATCATGAAGCGCATCACCTCCATATTCCCAGAATGCCTTGATCCACTGCAATTCGCATACCATCGCAACCGGTCCACAGCAGACGCCATTTCTCTAGCCCTACACTCATCCCTTGAGCATCTCGACAACAAGGACTCCTACATCAAAGCTCCAAAACCTAGGACTGGGCTCCCCACTCTGCAACTGGATCCTCGATTTTCTGACCAACAGACCACAATCAGTAAGAATGAACAACAACACCTCCTCCACAATAGTCCTCATCACCGGGGCCCCACAAGGCTGCGTACTTAGCCCCCTACTCTACTCCCTGTTCACACACGACTGTGTGGCAAAATTTGGTTCCAACTCCATTTACAGGTTTGCTGACGATACGACCATAGTGGGCCGGATCTCGAATAACGACGAGTCAGAATACAGGAGGGAGATAGAGAACCTACTGGAGTGGTGCAGCGACAACAATCTCTCCCTCAATGCCAGCAAAACTAAAGAGCTGGTCATTGACTTCAGGAAGCACAGTACTGTACACACCCCAGTCAGCATCAATGGGGCCGAGGTGGAGGTGGTTAGCAGTTTCAAATTCTTAGGGGTGCACATCTCCAAAACTCTGTCCTGGTCCACCCACTTGGACGCTACCACCAAGAAAGCACAACAGCGCCTATACTTCCTCAGGAAACTATGGAAATTCGGCATGTCCACATTCACCCTTACCAACTTTTACAGATGCACCACAGAAAGCATCCTATCTGACTGCATCACAGCCTGGTGTGGCAACTGCTCGGCCCAGGACCGCAAGAAACTTCAGAGAGTCGTGAACACCACCCAGTCCATCACACGAACCTGCCTCCCATCCATTGACTCCATCTACACCTCCCGCTGCCTCGGGAAAGCGGGCAGCATAATCAAAGACCCCTCCCACCCGGCTTACTCATACTTCCAACTTCAGGAGATACAGAAGTCTGAGAACACGCACGAACAGACTAAAAAACAGCTTCTTCCCCGCTGTTACCAGACTCCGAAATGACCCTCTTATGGACTGGCCTCATTAACACTACACACTGTATGCTTCATCCGATGCTTATGTAGTTACACTGTATACCTTGTATTGCCCAATTATGTATTTTGTTTTATTCCCTTTTCTTCCCATGTACTTAATGATCTGTTGAGCTGCTCGCAGAAAAATACTTTTCACTGTACCTCGGTACACGTGACAGTAAAATCAAATCCAATCCAATCCCCTTCAAAACAAGAATACTGCTTTGGATGCTGTTGGGGGGGATGACCTACTGGGGGAACGCCCTAGTGGCCAGATCTCTGGCACTGAGCCTGGCTCTGTGGCTCAGAAGAGAAGGGGGGGAGAATAGTAAGGCAATAGTGATAGGAGACTCAATGGTTAGGGGAACGGATAGGAGATTCTGTGGTCGTGAATGAGACTCCCGGAAGGTATGTTGCCTCCCGGATACCAGGGCCAGGGATGTCTCGGATCGAGTCTACAGCATTTGTAAGGGGGAGGAGGAGCAACCAGATGTCGTGGTGCACATAGGCACCAACGACACTGCTAAGAAAAGGGATGAGTATTCAAAAAGTGATTTTAGGGAGTTAGGTTGGAAGTTAAAGAGCAGGACAAGCAGAGTAGTGATCTCAGGATTGTTACCGGTGCCACGTGCAAGTGAGGCAAGGAACAGAGAGCGAGTGTAGCTGAACACGTGGCTACAGGACTGGTGCAGGAGGGAAGGCTTCAGATATGTGGATCATTGGGATATCTTCTGGGGAAGGTGGGACCTTACATGAAGGACGGATTGCACCTCAACTGGAGGGGCACCAATATCCTGGGTGGGAGGTTTACTAGAGCTCTTCGGGAGGGTTTAAACTAGTTTGGCAGGGGGATGGGAACCAGAGCTATGGATCAGAGGATAGAGCAGCTGTTGAACAGGTTAAAATAGTATGCAACGAGTCTGTGAGTAAGGATAGACAGTTGATTGGGCAGAGTTGCACTCAGTGGAATGGGTTAAAGTGTGTCTGTTTCAATGCAAGGAGTGTCAGGAATAAACGAGAGGAACTTAAGAGCATGGATCAGTACTTGGAACTACGATGTTGTGGCCATTACGAAGACATGGTTTTCACAGGGGCAGGAATGGTTGTTAGATGTTCCGGGGTTTAGATGTTTTCAGAAGAATAGAGAGGGAGGTAAAAAAGGAGGGGGCGTGGCACTGTTAATTAGGGAATGCACCACAGCTGCAGAAAAGGAGGTAGTTGAGGAGAGTTTGTCTACTGAGTCGGTATGGGTAGTAGTCTGAAACAAGAAAGGAGCAGTCACTTTATTTGGAGTTTTCTATAGACCCCCCAATAGCAGCAGAGAGATAGAGGAACAGATTGGGCGTCAGATCTTGGAAAGGTGCAGAAGTAACAGAGTTGTTGTCATGGGTGACTTCAACTTCCCTAATATTGACTGGAACATCCTTACTGCAAATGGTTTGGATGGAGCAAATTTTGTCATGTGTGGAAAGGAAGGTTTCCTGACTCAATATGTGATAGGGCGACTAGGGTTGAGGCCATATTGGACTTGGTGCTCGGCAACAAACCAGGCCAGGTGTCAGATGTCTCGGTGGGAGAGCATTTCGGTGACAGTGACCACAACTCCTTGACCTTTACCATAGTCATGGAGAGGGATAGGAACACCACAGTATGGGAAGGCCATAGTCTTGGAGAGGGATAGGAACACACAGTATGGGAAAGTATTTAATTGGAGGGGAAATTATACTGCTATTAGACAGGAGCTGAGGAGCATAATGTGGGAACAATTGTTCTTGGGGAAATGCACAACAGTAATGTGGGGTTGTTTAAGGAGCACTTGCTGCGAGTGCTGGATAGTTTTGTCCCACTGAGACAAGGAAGGAATGGTAAGGTGAAGGAGCCTTGGATGACGAGAAATGGAGCTTCTAGTAAGAGGAAGAAGGAAGCTTACGTAAGATTGAGGAAGCAAAGAGATGTTACGGCTCTAGAGGGTTACAAGGTAGCCAGGAAGGAACTTAAAAAAATGGACTGAGGAGAGCTAGAAGGGGGCATTGAAAAGCCCTGGCGGGAAGGATTAGGGAAAACCCCAAGGTGTTCTACACTTCTGTGAGAAATAAGAGGATGATCAGAGTGAGAGTAGGGCCGATCAGGGAAAGTGGAGGGAACTTGTGCCTAGAGTCTGAGGAGATGGGGGAGGCCCTAAATGAATATTTTGATTCGGTATTCACTAGAGAGATTGACCTTGTTGCTCATGTGAACAGTGTGAACCAGTTTAATAGACTCAAACAGGTTGATATTAAGAAGGAGGATGTGCTGGAAATTTTGAAAAGCATCAGGATAGATAAGTCCCCTGGGCTTGATGGGACATACCCAAGGTTACTACAGGAAGCAAGGGAGGAGATTGCTGCGTCATTGGCAATGATCTTTGTGTCCTCACTCTCCACTGGAGTAGTACCGGATGATTGGAGGGAGGCAAATATTGTTCCCCTGTTCAAGAAAGGGAAGAGGGAAATCCCTGGGAATTACAGACCCATCAGTCTTGCGTCTGTGGTGAGCAAAATATTGGAAAGGATTATGAGAGATAGGATTTATGATTATTTAGAAAAACATAGTTTGATTAAAGATAGTCAGCATGGCTTTGTGAGGGGCAGGTCATGCCTCACAAGCCTCATTGAGTTATTTGAGGATGTGACGATTCACATTGCTGAAGGTCGGGCAGTGGATGTGGTGTATATGGATTTCAGTAAGGCATTTGATAAGGTTACCCATGGTAGGCTCATTCAGAAAGTTAGGGGGCATGGGATACAGGGAAATTTGGCTGTCTAGATACAGAATTGGCTGGCCGAAAGAAGACAGCGAGTGGTAGTGGATGGAAAGTATTCCGCCTGGAGGTCGGTGACCACTGGTGTCCCGCAGGGATCTGTTCTGGGACCTCTGCGCTTTGTGGTTTTTATAAATGACTTGGATGAGGAAGTGGAAGGGTGGGTTAGTAAGTTTGCCGATGAAACAAAGGTTGGTGGAGTTGTAGATAGTGTTGAGGTCTATTGCAGGTTACAACAGGATATTGACAGATTGCAGAGCTGGGCTGTGAAGTGGCAGATGGAGTTCAACCTAGATAAATGTGAAGTGATTCATTTTGCGCGGTCGAATTTGAATGCTTAAGACTTTGATTTGATTTGATTTGATTTATTATTGTCACATGTATTCGTATACAGTGAAAAGTATTGTTTCTTGCATGCTGTACAAACAATGCATACCGTACATAGGGAAGGAAGGTGAGACTGCAGAATATAATGTTACAGTTATAGCAAGGTGTAGTGAAAAGATAAACTTAATACGAGGTAGGTCCATTCAAAAGTCTGATGGCAGTAGGGAAGAAGCTGTTCTTGAGTCGGTTGGTACGTGACCTCAAACGTTTGTATCTTTTTCCTGCCGGAAGAAGGTGGAAGAGAGTATGTCCGGGGTGCGTGGGGTCCTTAATTACGCTGGCTGCCTTTCTGAGGCCGCGGGAATTTTAGCCAGAGTCGATGGATGGGAGGCTGGTTTGAGTGATGTACTAGGCTACATTCACGACCTTTTGTAGTTTCCTGCGATCTTGGGCAGAGCAGGCTCTATACCAAGCTGTGATACAACCAGAAAGAATGCTTTCTGTGGTGCATCTGTAGAGGTTGGTGAGGGTCGTAGCTGACATGCCAAATTTCCTTAGTCTTCTGAGAAAGTAGAGTCGTTGGTGGGATTTCTTAACTATAGTGTCGGCATGGGGGGAACAGGACAGGCTGTTGGTGATCTGTACACCGAAAAACTTGAAGCTCTCGACCCTTTGTACTTCGTAGATAGGATAGATAGATAGATAGGATAGATGCGGGCAGGTTGTTTCCACTGGCGGGTGAAAGCAAAACTAGGGGGCATCGCCTCAAAATAAGGGGAAGTAGATTTAGGACTGAGTTTAGGAGGAACTTCTTCACCCAAAGGGTTGTGAATCTATGGAATTCCTTGCCCAGTGAAGCAGTAGAGGCTCCTTCATTAAATGTTTTTAAGATAAAGATAGATAGTTTTTTGAAGAATAAAGGGATTGGGGGTTATGGTGTTCGGGCCGGAAAGTGGAGCTGAGTCCACAAAAGATCAGCCATGATCTCATTGAATGGTGGAGCAGGCTCGAGGGGCCAGATGGCCTACTCCTGCTCCTAGTTCTTATGTTCTTATGTTCCTGTTGATGTAGACAAGGGCATGTTCTCCATACGCTTCCTGAAGTCGATGACAATCTCCTTCGTTTTGTTGACATTGAGGGAGAGATTATTGTTGTCGCACCAGTTCACCAGATTCTCTATCTCATTCCTGTACTCTGTCTCGTCATTGTTTGAAATCCGACCCACTACGGTGGTGTCATCAGCAAATTTGAAAATTGAGTTGGAGGGGAATTTGGCCACACAGTCATAGCTGTATAAGGAGTATAGTAGGAGGCTGAGGACACAGCCTTGCGAGGCACCGGTGTTGATGATGATCGTGGAAGAGATGTTGTTGCCTATCTTTACTGATTGTGGCCTGTGGGTTAGAAAGTTCAGGATCCAGTCACAGAGGGAGGAGCTGAGGCCAAGGCCACCGAGTTTGGAGATGAGTTTCGTAGGAATGATGGTGTTGAAGGCTGAGCTGTAGTCGATAAATAGGAGTCTGACATAGGTGTCTTTGTTATCTAGGTGTTCCAGGGTAGAGTGCATGGCCATGGAGATGGTGTGTGTTGTGGCCTTGTTGCAGTGGTAGGTGAACTGTAGTAGATCAAGGCAATCCGGAAGGCTGGAGTTGATTCGTGCCATGACTAACCTTTCAAAGCACTTCATGATGATGGATGGCAGAGCCACTGGACGATAGTCATTAAGGCACGCTGCTTGGCTTTTTTTTTGGTACAGAGATAATGGTCATCTTCTTGAAGCAGATTGGGACCTCGGATTGTTGTAAAGAGAGGTTGAAGATATCTGCGAATACCCCTGCCAGCTGATCCGCGCAAGACCTGAGTGCTCGTCCGGGTACCTCATCCGGGCCAGTGGCTTTCCATGGGTTGACCTTCGAGAAGGCTGCTCTGATGTCTCTAATGGTGATCTCAGATACAAGGTCATCCGCGGATTCTGGGGTGGAGGACTCACTCTCGCTCTCGCTGATTTCTTGCTCTAAGCGGGCATAGAATGCTTTGAGCTCATCAGGGAGGGGTGCGTTGGAATACAGGTTTAAAGGCAGGATTCTTGGAAGTGTGGAGGAACAGAGGGATCTTGGGGTCCACGTACATAGATCCCTCAAAGTTGCCACCCAGGTTGATAGGGTTGTTAAGAAAGCGTATGGTGTGTTGGCTTTCATTAACAGGGGGATTGAGTTTAAGAGCCGCAAGGTTTTGCTGCAGCTTTATAAAACCCTAGTTAGACCACATTTGGAATATTGTGTCCAGTTCTGGTCGCCTCATTATAGGAAGGATGTAAATGTTTTGGAGAGGGTACAGAGGAGATTTACCAGGATGCTGCCTGGACTGGAGGGCATGTCTGATGAAGAAAGATTGAGGGAGCTAGGGCTTTTCTCACTGGAGCGAAGAAGGAAGAGAGGTGACTTGATAGAGGTGTACAAGGTGATGAGAGGTATGGATAGAGTGGATCGCCAGAGACTTTTCCCCAGGACGGAAATGGCTGTCACGAGGGGACATAGTTTTAAGGTAATTGGAGGAAGGTATAGGGGAGATGTCAGAGGTAGGTTCTTTACACAGAGACTGGTGGGTGTGGGGTCACAGAGGTGGTGGAGTCAGAGTCATTAGGGACATTTAAGCGACTCTTGGACAGGCACATGGACAGCAGTAAATTGAAGGGGTGTAGGTTAGGTTGACCTTAGATTAGGAATAATGGTCGGCACTGCATCGTGGGCTGAAGGGCCTGTACTGTGCTGTACTGTTCCATGTTCTATGAACCTTGGTGAGTTGCTCTCTAGTAGGTGGTACATGTTGCAGTCACCGTGCCATGGTGGTGGAGGGGGTGAAGATTGAATGTGATGGATGGGGTGCCAATCAAGTGGGCTGCTTTGTCCTGGAAGCTATTGAGCTTCTTGAGTGTTGTTGAAGCTGCAGTTACCCAGGTTGCCTGATGGCACCCCCTACCTGGTATAATTACAATGTGGGGAGGGGCAGTCAGATAGGCGGTGAACAGATTGTCCACTGGATTTAAAAAGTCCTCCACCTGCCTTCAAACCTGTCAACTGGGAGTGTAAAATTCAGCTCCATGCATCATTAGATGAAGTTACCATAGCTAACATGCTTCTTACATAATAGGTTCTTCAGTAAAGAACTAATGATTTGTTAACATAATTGATGGAGTAATGATCTTCATTTGATTATTGAGAAGTGCACTTTAGATTTAAACATTATTTGTTACTATTTAAAAACAGTGCCTATTGACATTAAGCCAGAGCATAAATGATTATCCCACAATATAACGAATCATGGACACGATGAAGTTATTTTCTTTGTTTTATTAATACCGTATTGTGCTAATAGGGGAGTTGCATTTTGTTTGAGATGTTCAAATATTCCTGCTCATACCTGCTGAGGTACACATTATGATATTGTGGAACCACTGAAAAAAGACCAAGAGACATCTCTTGACTTCATCCTGGCCAACATTCATCCCTCAATCAGCATCATTAACATCATTGTGACCATACATTTTTTTCTTATTTGTTTGACTTTGCTGTACTCAAATTGGCCACTGATGGCTTCTAGAACAGTAAGGAATGCACTTGACCAGTAATTAATTTGGTGTAAACACTTTGGAACCTTCTGAGGATGTTGAAAGATGCAATATAAATGCAAGTTCTTTCTCTAACTGATATATAATCCTGCGAAAGGCATCTTCAAAATTAAAATTCAGACATGTGTTTTAAACTTTAGTGCTTCTGGAGGACAATGTTTTGTGCCAGGAATACATATTGGAACTTTCTGATAAGACGAAAATCAACTTCACATTCTCCTAAGAGACAATGATCTGGAGTTTACAAAAAAAGTAACGATGCTGCGATCGGCTCTCACAGTTATTGAACAGAAAATCAGTTTACAACTTCCGGTCGCCAGATATGCCAATTTAAACATAACGTTTGTGAAGCTGCTGTCAGGTGGTCCTGCTCCTTCAGAAGCTGTGCTATACCAGTATCTCAATGAGAAACTCATCATTGAAACCTCTGCATGAGAGATCAACTTGCCAGAAAATGTTAGGACTTGTCCATTCCAGTTTTTTATAGCGTACCTTCACACCCAAGCATTTTTCTTTGCCCTTTGGGGAATAGTGGGAGAGGGATGGAAGTACTCCTGAGCTGATTATCAGCCCGTTGAACCACGTTATGAATGCTCCTTCTGTGCCCTGTCATTGAATTTGAACCTGGAGCTTCTGGTCCAGCAGTAGGGATGTGACCACTACGCCCCATGGCCTCCTGTCCACTCCAGTGCAAGTACATTTGTAACACTTGTCAATTGTAATTACTCTGCAAATTTGTAACTTATACCTTCTAGTTCAGACTCTTCACTCCTCAGTTTTGGAGGAGATACATGGTTGCTTGTTGCGTGGTTACTGAGGATACAGGGATAGAAGTCTCTACAGCCATTTTGGCAGATTACATTAAAATAGGTGGGACGGTAAGTTGCAATGATGAAATAAGAACCTTATAAATGGATAAAGAAAGGTTAGGAGAATGGGCCAAAATGTGGCAGATGGAGTTTCATAGAATCATAGAATTTACAGCGCAGAAGGAGGCCATTCGGCCCATCAAGTCTGCACCAGCCCTTGGAAAGAGCCCTCTACCTAAGCCCATACCTTCACCCTATCCCCACACTTCCAACCTATCCCCGTAACCCAGTAACCCCACCTAATCTTTTTGGACACTAACGGCAATTTAACATCGCCAATCCACCTAACCTATACATCTTTGGACTGTGGGAGGAAACTGGAGCACCGGAGGAAACCCAAGCACACACTGGGAGAACGTGCAGACTCCGCACAGACAGTGACCCAAACCGGGAATCGAACTTGGGATCCTGGAGCTGTGAAGCAACTGTGCTAACCACTGTGCTACCGTGCTACCCAGAATTTAATCTGGATAAGTGTGAGGTCATCCATTTTGGTCGGCAAAATGGAAAGGCAACTTATTATCTAAATGTGGAGAGACATCGGGCTGCTCCAGTGCAGAGGGATCTGGGTGTCCTTGTGCATGAGTCGCAAAAAATGAGCATCCAGGTACAGCAGGTAATAAAGAAAGCAAATAGAATGTTGGTATTTATAGCTAAAGGAATAGAGTATAAAGGTCAGGAAGTGCTGTTGCAACTAATAATAATAATCTTTATTAGTGTCACAAGTAGGCTTACATTCACACTGTCATGAAGTTACTGTAAAAATCCCCTTGTTGCCACACTCCGGCACCTGTTCGGGTACACTGAGGGAGAATTGAGAATGTCCAATTCACCTAACAAGCACGTCTTTCAGGACATGTAGGACAAAACCAGAACGCCCGGAAGAAATCCACGCAGACACGGGAGAAGGTGCAGACTCCACACAGACAGTGACCCAAACCGAGTATTGAACCTGGGACCCCGGCTCTGTGAAGCAACAGTGCTAACGACTGTGTTACCGTGCAGGGATTGAGCAGTTGAGGTCTATACTGTAAGGAGTTTAGAAGAATGAGAGGAGATGGAAGGTATGTAAGATGATAAAAGTTATGGATAAAGTAGACATGGAGCGGGTGCTTCATCTTGTGGGGCATTCTAGAATGAGAGGTCATGGACTGAGCGAAGGTGTTCCACAAAGTGATCATTTTACGTTTAGTCTCCCCAATAAAGAAGACGTCATTGGGAGCAGCGAATACATTAAACCATATTAAGGAAGTGGAAGTGAAACGGCACTTAACCTAAAAGAGTGCTTCCGGCCTAGAATGATGTGGGAGGAGGTAAAGGTGAAGGCATTGTATCTTTTGCAACTGCAAGGGAAGGCGCGTGGGAGGGGGATGTGGAGTTGGGCGTGATGGAGGAGTGAACCAGGGTGTTATGGAGCAAGTGGTCCCTGCATAATGCTGACAGGGGTGAGGGAGGGGGCGGGGGTGCGAGGGAAAGAAGTGGCAACATCATGTTGGAATTGACAGAAATGGCAGATGATGATATTTTCAATGTGGAGGCTGATGGGGTGGAAAATGGGGACAAGAGGGAGGGGAAGGGGTGAGGGCAGAGGTGCAGGAAATGGGTTGAACCCAGTCAAGTGCCTTGTCAACCACAGTGGGAGGGGGGACCCTCAGTTATGGTAAAACAAAACAGACATGTCAGAAGCACCATTTTCGAAGGTGGCATCATCATAACAGATGTGATGGAGGGTGGATAAACTGGGAGAATGATATAAATTCCTTGCAGGAAGCAGGGTGTGAGGAACTGTAGTCAAGGTAGCTGTGCGAGTCATGTGGGTTTGTGGTCAGTTTATCATCAAATATGAACAGTAAGAAGTTTTACAACACCAGGTTAAAGTCCAACAGGTTTGTTTCGATGTCACTAGCTTTCAGAGCGCTGCTCCTTCACCTGAGGAAGGAGCAGCGCTCCGAAAGCTAGTGACATCGAAACAAACCTGTTGGACTTTAACCTGGTGTTGTAAAACTTCTTACTGTGCTCACCCCAGTCCAACGCCGACATCTCCACATCATCAAATATGAAGACAGATAGATCGAGAAAAGGAAGCTAAGTGTCAGAGATGGATCACGTGAAGATGATATCGGGGTGGAAATTGAAATCAAAATTGATCAATTATTCCAAGTGCAGACAAGAGGAGCATGAAGCGGCACCAATACGGTCATTGGTGTAATGGAAAAAGAGTTGTGGGAGTGGGTCCGAGTAGGACTAGAACAAATAGTTCCACATATCCCCATAGAAAGACGGGCGTAACTGGAGCTATGTGGATATCCATAACCACACTTTTTATTTTCAGGAAGTGAGACAAGTTAAAGGAGAAATTATTTAGTGGCAGAACAGGTTCAGTCAGGCGAAGGAGCATGGTAATGGAAGGGGATTGTTTTGGCCTCCTCTCAAGGAAGATATAGGGATCCTTCATGCCCTCCTGGTAGACGATGCAGGTGCAGAGGGATTGGACATACATTGTGAAGAGGAGGTGGTTCGGACCAGGAAACTGGAAATTGTTGATTTATTGTAGGGCATCAGAGGAATCGTGAATATAGGTGGGAAGAAACTGGAATAGGGGAGAGGGACTGGAAGCATGATCGGAAGAAATGAGTTTCATGGGGCAGGAACAGGCTGATATCATGGGTTAACCAGGCCAAAGCAGCCCTGTTTACGGATTTTAGGAAGGAGGTAGAAGCGGGCTGTGCGGGGCTGGGGGGCTGAAGTTGGAGGCTGTGGATGAAAGATCTCCAGAGGCCTAATTTGCCCTAATTGGACGCCTAATTTGCCCTATTTTGGCCAGACACCGGAGACAGCAGCAGCAGCGGCAGAAGGGACACCAAATGCTCGTCTAGGTGTCTCCTCAGGAGGCAGTCAGCTGGTGACCATTGCCGGTGACATCTCCTGCATCCCTAGCCTCTGGAACTCCTCCAAGTGGCTATGGATCTGCTGGAGTGGCACTGACATCTTCTGAATGTCCTGGCCACTCCCTAAAGTCTCCATCAGCTCCGGGTAACCCTGTTCCAGAGGCTCAGCATCAGGTGGGACCCAGCTGGGTCGAGGGATCCAGCAGACCTCTGACTGCTGTCTCGCCTGGGGATTCCTGCCTCCACCTGATGTGCATCAGCAGCAGTGTGGTGCTCACCAGATTGTGCCCCAGAAGCCTGACCACTAACATTTCCCACCGAGGTGTGCGTATCTGTGCTGGTGAAGGGTGGGGAAGACAGCTGTGCTGCGGCTATTATGCTGGCATCCTCGGAGCTCTCCTCCGAGGTGGTCTCCTGGGAAGCTGGAGAGGGGGCCACCTGGGATGGGCTGGCGCCATCGGCTGGAGGACCTGCTGGAGAATGGACATGTGGTCAGTGGGAGAGATGGGTCAGTAAGGCAATACCGACTCACGTTTGACAGGTCTCCCAGATGGAGTCCGGTGGTTCCTCACCTCTGCGGCATCTGTCAGCCTTCACGTTGGTGACTGCTCTGTCCTCGGCCACAGCGGTCACCTCCAGGGCACGGTCCTCAAAGGTGGTGAGGATTCTGATGTCTGGCACCCCTGCGCCAGTCTGGGCCCTCTCCTTATGATTATGGGAGAGCTTTTCTCTGTGGGAGACACAGAGGGCATCCTAAGCCACAAGCGTGGTTAACAGTGGTGGGAGGGTGTGTGTGAAGGGTGGGTTGGGGGGGGTTGAAGGGGGAGGGAGATGGAGGGAGGGTTGGGCTTGCATGGAGAGTTGGGGGGTGGATGCTCCCTGTGGGTGGACAGGTCTTGGGGTGGGGGTGGGGAGAGAGAATGGGGTGGTGCTGGTAGCAGGGTGGCATTGGGGTTTACTCACTTGTGCTGCCCGGTGTAGGCCACTGACCTTCTTCCTGCCCTGGAGGCCAGTCCTCCTGGTCACACTCCTGCCTCTAACTCGCCTCCAACTCATCCCAGGTAGCTTTGGCTGCCCTGTGGCTCACTCTCCTGGACCCTCGGCACCTGTCTTCCACGGCATCTCGCAGCTACCCCAGATCAGCGTCCCCGAATCTTGTGGCTGGTCTCCTAGGCGCCATTATTGTGAGCTGGCTGGGGTTGGCTGAGCAAGTGCAGCTTAAGTGCTGCTTGACCTTGTTCGCGGGAGGCTGGCGAGCGTGGTGCCGGTGAATTGACTGACAAATCTTCATATGCGGTGGGAAGCTTGTGAGGCCTTGTTAAGTGGGCCAATTAGCTTTGAATAGCGTTGCTGGCCTCACTGGGCCGAGCACCGGGAAGCTCGCGGCAATTCCTGCTCGCTACCACACTTAGAAATCTTTCTGGAGAATTTTAACCATAATATTTTGAGGTGAAACCACGCAACACAATAATATTGTGAACACTTTAGGGTAGATTTTATTAGCCCTTGTTCACAGTGAGAGAACTCGTGAGCTGAGATTCTTATGTCTGTTGCACGTAAAAGTCTTAAAAAAATATTTTGTATATGTGTTTAAACCTTTAATGGAGAGGCCATTTGTAAGTTTGTATTCTTCATGCTGGACGTTTCCTTGAGTTCAGCATCACCACAATGTGGATGCTGGAGGGGGAACTGTACAGATACAGAAGAATGATGCCAAAGTTGCTTTTGAAGCATCATGCGAATCCTAATCATCTTAACGGCAATGATGAGAAACCCTCAGGTTCGAAAATCTGAATCGTTGAATTTGCATCAACCTGGCTTGTTTTTCTTTGCGTTTCAAAGGTTGATGGATAAATTATCCAAAGTATTTGAAATGATTAAAAGATTTGACGGGATAGGTGCAGAGAAAATATTTCCTCTCGTTGAAAAGTCCAGTGCAAGGAAACATAGGTTTATTTAGATCAAGACCATTTAGGAGTGAAACGGGCATATTTTTACGAACATGCTGTGGAATCCCAAATAAGCTGCAGATAATATGTCACTTGCAGTTTTCTGGATTTAAATTATTCTCTCAGGATAGCGAGGGATATGGAACAAATGTGAGTGAATCAAGTTGATGTCATGATCTAATTGAACAGACTTGAGGGGCTGAATGGCCTACTCCTCACCCTATTCTCATGGCAACTAGATGTTTTGAATAATAAAAATATGTAAAGATTAAAGTAAAATGTGAAAATGCTTTTCCTTCCTCTGCAGATTGCCATAGTGAAGTTGCTTTTGAAGCATCATGCGAATCCTAATCTTCTTAACTGCAATGATGAGAAACCCTCAGGTTCGTAAATCTGAATCGTTGAATTTGATAACTGAGTTATGACTATTATTGTACCTCCTAATAAAATGTAACCTGTGAGACAAATGAGACTTACAAATCTCACAGACACACATGTACAACAAACTATATTTATACAGCGACTTGAATGTCAGGGCAGCACGGTAGCACGAGTGGATTGCAGTATGGCTTCACAGCGTCAGGGTCCCAGGTTTGATTCCCTGCTGGGTCACTGTCTGTACGGAGTCTGCACGTTCTCCCCGTGACTGCGTGGGTTTCCTCCGGGTGCTCCGGTTTCCTCCCACAGTCCAAAGACGTGCAGGTTAGGTGGATTGGCCATGATAAATTGCCCTTAGTGACCAAAAAGGTGAGGAGGTGTTATTGGTTTACGGGGATAGGGTGGAAGTGTGCGCTTAAATGGGTCGGTGCAGACTCGATGGGCCGAATGGCCTCCTTCTGCACTTCTGTCAGGAGTCCAGTGGGGTCTTGGAAATGGGAGAGAGACAGTACCATAATCACCTAGAAGTTATAAGTAGTTTCAATATTTCTAACTTTCCTGGGTAATTTTTCTGCAAAGAGAGTCAGAACCAACTGAGCTCTCAGATGGTTCCAGTGCAGAGTAATTTCCCATTGGAAGATTAAACTTCCTGGGTATTCCTTGGGTGTGGACTTCCTGGGGGTTCCCAGCGCATCTTACAGGGTACCTCCCAGGTTCGGTGGATTGGTCATGCAAAATAAATTGTCTTTTAGTAAACAAGGAATGTGCAGGTTAGGTGGGGTCATGGGGCTAGGTCAGGGGAGTAGACCTTGGTAGGGTGCTCTTACAGAGGGTTGGTTTAGTCTTGATGGGCCCAATAGCCTCCTTCAGCACCTAGTACCTTGTCCTTGATATCCTCTCTTGGCTCTCTTCGCTCCAGCACGTTCATTTCAAAATCTAGTTCCTTATTTGTTTATACTTCCATGCCTCACCCTCCCTTTTGCAACCTCCTCTACCTTAACTCACAGATGACAACAGGACCAGATTTCCACACAGTTGTATTCTGTTCTGTGAAATTTATGTGTTCTGTGAATAATGCTACTCAGAACATAATTTCCACAGACCCCACGTGATGAAAGAGATTTTCCGGAATGATTGATGTTTTTCTCTCTATTAGATGTTGCACCATCTGAATGTCTTGAAGATATCCTTTTGAAAGCAGAGGAAGACTGGAAGGAGACATGGAGACAGACTGGAACATTTTGCCCTGATCCAGAAATGCAAGAGGAAACATACGAAGAAATCATTCATGATGCTCCTGTGCCAGTGAAAAACCTGTAAGCTTTCCGATTATAAATGACCATTCTACACACACCCTTTTATTTTGTGATTTAACATTTTAGAGTTTGAGAGCAAGGATCTTTTTCTTCATTATTGCTGAAAAAAATGCTGTGAATCTTTTCATTTTGCACTCATCAGAACAGATTTGCAAGGATATCAAATCTCAACCAATCAGAGTCTACTTGCCAACTAATTAGCCTCTCACACAGCATACATTTTCATCTTCTTGCAGCTGTACTCCAGCTCTACACTATCAAGCAACATTTTCTTTGTATTGCCAGATTTAATAGGTTATCATTCAAATGTATAACCAAAGTTAAGGCTATAGGGTATACAGCAGACACGATCCAAAATATTTAAGTGTTTACTCTTTTTTCTGGTTAACTTGTGTAGTCAGAAGGGTTAGGAGAGCTCCCCTGCCCTAGGATTTCCTCCCTCTACACCAACTAGGAGACCCTTCCGACCATTTTCGTAAGTGTCAAGCACTGTTACTTCCTGTTGTCTGAAATTCTCCTCCATATCTGACAGATTCAGTCAAGAGACTGTCATGGGCTTATTGCGGATGATGTCTTGGAGTTCAAATTTGCCAAGTGTCATGCTGTGGTTCCCATATGGTTTGCCATCTGCCTCAGCTACTAACCATAGAACTCTTGCCCTATTTAAAAACAGCCATTTGGCATCCTCTTCATGAAGAGTTTATGATTTTCAGAGAGCATTGAAAAGTGAAATGTCATTGCAGACAATTCAATGAAACAGATACCAGTCATGTCGATATATCTATATATTTTTATATGTGCCAAAATCTTGGGAAGGGGAAAAATATATGTCAAATGAAAGATTGTAGCCAGGGGGCAGGATTCTCCGTTTCTGAGACTAAGTGTTGACGCTGACGCAGGACTTGTGAACTTGCGCAACAGCAAAACTGGCGCTGAACCTGGATCAATTCAGCAACTATGGAGGGGCTAGCATCGGCGCACGTGGAACACAATCGATTCCAATGAAAAATGGTGCGTGATTCGCCATGTCCGTGATTGACACTCGGGAAGCTGACAAGCTATAGCTGCTTATACACACTTCGCTCCCCACATACACTCATCCCAGCCAACAAGATGGCACTGGTTGTGATGGAGCGTACCCATACAGCTGGTGGGTTGACTGGGGTCAGAGGGCACCTAGGGGAGTGGCCTTGGGGGACACCTATACAACCCTTGGACCGAGGTTCACAGTGGGCAGTCAGTGGCGAGTGCAACTGCATGGCTGCCTTGCCGGCAACGGCAATGGTGTTCCAGCCCGTCCACCCCGATCCCACAGCCCAACTCTTGGCCACCCCCCCCCGGTACTCCCCCCCCCCCCCCCCCCCCCCCACACACACCCCTGGCAGAAGCCCCTCCTAGACAGCGTCACAACTATCAGCAAACTATTACAATGTTGGTCACTTTCCGTACCCCTCTCCCTCAGCAGCCACGACGCCTGTTTCACTATTTTGAAAAGCCCAAGTGAACCTCACCATCGGGAAATCGGCCCATCAGAGGTGGAGCATCGCGGAGGCCTGGAGAATACTGGGTCGGGCCCACTAATGACATGCAACGTGTGGTTACAGTACGTGCGTTCTGGGCTGCATTGACTCTGTTGTTGAGGTGATGGAGAATTATGATTTAGCCTTGATGTACATCTCTGGATGGGTACTTCTTATAGGTACAAGGAGGAGAAAGTTTTTCTTTGCATCCAGTTATTGCATACGGATTTTGATTAAGAACAATATAACACTTCATTAATTCTCATATGCATATCAATCATTACCCTCACTTAGGTTTATAGATGGCATTGGTGCTATCTTTTACCTTTTCATGAAAAAGATCTCAGGCTGAATTCTCAGTTTGGGAGACTTCCTGCCAGAACTGAATCGTGTCCAATTCAATTTCCCACTGGAGATGCTATTCGTTCCACGATTCAGGACATGCAAATTGGCCAGCACTCTGCCAGCGTGAATTGGAAGCAATTCCCAACCCAGGAGGTGGTGTAACCACTGCGACCAGAATTAGCATGAAAGAGCCTGATAAGCTGGAGCAGCTGATTAGCATTCCATTCACCACACATCACATTCATTGCAATCACGAAGATGGCTCAGAGAAGACCTGCCCCCTGATTTTGGGAGTCTGAAGTGGACTCCTCTCCCCCAGAGTGGGCTGCAGTGTCCTCCCGAGCAGCATCTGGGAGGAGGTGGTAGGGGCAGTCAGTGCTGCCAGCCTCACCAGGAGGAGACATCTCGTGATTCTGAGGGGTGGGGGTCACTGGTGACGCCCCAGCCCTGAGAGGGGCCGAGTGCCAGGGAGGGTTCCTAAGGCCATGATGTAGGTTAGGGGTGTTCAGATTTAGGGTTGCGACCCGCGGGTGGGTCGTGGGCAGGTTTCAGGATCGCGGCGTGATCGTTCGCGGTGTTCCCAATCGCAGGAGGAACGCCCAACGGCCGGGACTGACTTTTTAAAATGCCGGCCAGGCTTTTCCCCAGGGTAGAGGGGTCAATTACTAGGGGGCATAGGTTTAAGGTGAGAGGGGCAAAGTTTAGAGTAGATGTACGAGGCAAGTTTTTTACGCAGAGGGTAGTGGGTGCCTGGAACTCACTACCGGAGGAGGTAGTGGAGGCAGGGACGATAGGGACATTTAAGGGGCATCTTGACAAATATATGAATAGGATGGGAATAGAAGGATACGGACCCAGGAAGTGTAGAAGATTGTAGTTTAGTCGGGCAGTATGGTCGGCACGGGCTTGGAGGGCCGAAGGGCCTGTTCCTGTGCTGTACATTTCTTTGTTCTTTGTTTGGAATTTGAGATTGCCGGCCATCACATGCATGCATACCGGATCGTGCAGTGAGCAGGCTCGGAGCCCAGTGGAGTGGACCGCCTCCTTCTGACTTCAGTGCATTGTCCACGGCCATTTTTTTTCAGTAAACGACAAAGTCCTCCCACCAGAAGTGGCAGCAGAGAACAGATCACGCTCCCCATTCGCAGATGTCATGTGTTCTGGATGCGAGGGAGATTCCTCTATCTTGTAGCTGCCGGCAGTGCTGGTGTGAACTTCAGGGCCTCTGGTGAACAACCCATGAAGATGAAGCTGTAAACAGGAACAAAGCAGCATAAAGATGATTAGTTAAGCTTCAGGTTTATTAATTGTGCTGCTGCAAATCAGGATTCAAAGTTCATGTGTGCTGCGTTCAGGGAAGCACTGGCAAATGAAAGTTTAAGACCCTCAAAACCTTGAAGACATTTGAAGACTAAACATGGCGAGTTCCAGGACAAACGCTTTATTCTTTATAACAGATGCAGTTACATAACGGATGCAGTTACATTATCAGAAATGTAACATTGAATAACAAAGCAGGTGAGATCATTAGGATCAAGCAGGCTCACCTGTCACATTGAAGGTAAGTGAAAATGGTGCGTTACGAATGTTGACCGGCGTGGGTCGCAATGTTCGGCTGGCATGGATCTCGATGGATGGCCGGTTGGCAAAAATGGGTCCCGGGCAAAAAAGTTTGAAAAACACTGGTGTAGGTGTCCTTTGGTTGGGGTGAGCTCTGATAATCCCCTACTTCCTCCATAGTGGGGTTGTGTTTCAGAGCAGTGTACTGAGGAATGCCAACACCTGGTGGGCCAATTATTGAGTGGGGCCATATCCATCACCTTGATGATACCGCTGGGGTCTGAGGGTTTCCTGGGGTGGCCTGGGTGGGCTCCCACATCTCCAGCAGTTCTTTGAATATTTAGAGGACACAGTGAGCAGTCAGCAGTGTGAGCAGCCAGGAGCCTGTGAGTAGCATCAAAAGGGTGTATTTAAATCAAATACTGCAGCGATGCCGGTCTGAACCAGACCACCCTGACCGGAACACCCGACCGGAACACCCGACTGGATGGCTGGCCGCCGCTCAGCCCCTAGGTTCCAGTCACGCGATGTGGAGGCGCTCCTGGACGCAGATAAGCAGAGGAGGGACGCCCTGCATCCCGGGCACGGCCGCAGAGTTGCCCCACGCCACAGCCGGTGTCTGTGGAGGGAGGTGGCAGAGGCCGTCACCGCTGCGACACCACGGACAGACACCCAGTGCCACAAGAAGGTGAATGACCTCGTCAGAGCAGGCAGGGTGAGCCTCCCCCATATCCCCCCTCCCCCATATCCCCCCTCCCCCATATCCCCCCTCCCCATATCCCCCCTCCCCCATATTCCCCCCTCCCCCATATCCCCCCTCCCCCATATTCCCCCCTCCCCCATATCCCCCCTCCCCCATATCCCCCCTTCCCCCATATCCCCCCCTCCCCCATATCCCCCCTCCCCCATATCCCCCAGTGAATCCAGCCCTAACCTTAACCTCTGCAATGCACGCGCAACCGATGGCGTGCATTCATCTACCTGCCTAACACTGTTGCCTTTTACCCCTGCCACCACCCCCACCCACCCCCCCGCCACAGGAGAAGCGCGCACACAACAATAGGGAGCATGTGAGGACTGGAGAAGGCCCCGCTGATGAGAGGCCACTGACCGAACACGAGGAAAGGGCCCTGGAACTGGCTGGCGGACCTGACGACCGGGAGGTTGCTGATGCAGAGGTCGGGGGCGTACTAGCAAGTGAGCCACCGACAGCCCGTCCCCATATCCCCCCTCCCCCATATCCCCCCTCCCCCATATCACCTGATCACTGCCTGCGTGTCTAACCATGCATGCTTCATTGTGTATCGCAGGAGCAAACGTCGAGGCACCCATCCCCGCAGATGCAGACCGCCCGCAGGATGCCCCTCGGAGTCCACGGGAGACGGAGAGACCCAGACCCTCTGGCATGCGACGCCCGCAGGATGCCCCTCGCACACCACGGGAGACGGAGAGACCCGGACCCTCCGGCATGCGACACCCGCAGGATGCCCCTCGCACACCACGGGAGACGGAGAGACCCGGACCCTCCGGCATGCGATGCCCGCAGGATGCCCCTCGCACACCACAGGAGACGGAGAGACCTGGAGCAACAGGGAGACGACACCCCCGTCACGTGCGGGAGCGACGAGGCAGGTGTGTGCCACCCAGCGACGAGGGGGGCAGCCACAGGCCCCCGTCACATCCGAGCCAGGACACCACTACCCAGGACACCACTACCCAGGACACCACTACCCAGGACACCACTACCCAGGACACCACTACCCAGGACACCACTACCCAGGACACCACTACCCAGGACAGCACTACCCAGGAAGACGAAATACCGGACAGTGACTCAGAGTGGATGGGTGGAGACGAACCCCCACCCCAAAGTGCCATGGACTCAGAGTGGGACGAAGAGCACGACACAACGCCACTGCTGTCACCAACACCCTCCACCATCGCAGAAACACTCACCTCGGTTGGGCACTTTAGTGATGAGGCGTCTGGTACACTCACTGGTGCGCACAACACAGCCGTCCCGGTACAGCAGGTGGAGGTAGGAGCAGCAGAGGGGCCGGGCGGTCGGAGTGCAGCCCAGCCGAAGCGAACATCTGGCGCCCAGATGGATCCCGGGTTCCTGGAGTTTCCACACCCACACATAGATCCGATGCAACCACCGACCCGGAGACGAGCGAAGAGGGTGACGGGCGGCTTGCGGCGGCTGCAGTCGCAGGTGGAGGAGTCCACCCGCGTCCAGGAGCTGGAAGTGGTGCTGGTCATGCGTGCCACCCAGGCCGACACCGCACGGGTGGCGTCCGCTGTGGAGGCAATGGGTGCGATGGTGTCAGGCATGGGGAACGGTTTGCAAGGCCTGGGGCTTTCCGTGCAGGCGGCGTCTGTGGCCCAGGACATGGCTGCACTCTCACAGGAGGCCATGAGTCAGTGCCAGCGCCAGATGGCAGAGGCGCTCAACACCATGGCCCAGTCTCAGCAGGCCATGGCCCAGTCTCAGCAGGCCATGGCCCAGTCTCAGCAGGCCATGGCACAGTCTCTGCAGGCCATGGCCCAGTCTCTGCAGGCCATGGCCCAGTCTCTGCAGGCCATCGCTGAGGGCATCGGCGCCAGTGGCCATGTGCGTGCCGGCGTCGCACTGTCACAGACAGGGTTTGCCAACCCCCTGGGCTCCATGGCTGCAAACCTGCAGACCCCTGTCGATACCAGCACGGGCCTCCAGGACTGGCAGCTCCAGATGTCGGGGGGGCGTCGGATGGCCAGTCCGTTCGCATCCCCCACCCATGTAGAGGCCTGGGGGCCATCGGGCACCCCGAGGGAGGAGGAGGTGGTGTGGTCCGTCCCGGCTCCCCCTGTAGGGGAGGTCCCGGAACACCGCGACACCTCGGACTCCCCCCCCCCCCCCCCCACTTCCCAGGTGCATCGGGTGGGCAACGGGCAGGACAGGCTGGCAGTTCGCCATCCCAGTCGCCCGGGCCACAGCCTGGCCCATCTAGGCCAGGACGCCCCAGGAAACGGCCGCCAAAGGGATCCAGTGTCAGAGGGCAGGAATCACAGGAGTCCACCTCCAGTTCTGCTGTACCGTCTGGGGAACCACGTAGACGTAGTCAAAGGGCCCGTAAGGCCAAACAATTAGACACTGAGTAAGTTGGCACGGGTGCAGGGCACAGATGAGTTTTAGGGGCTAGGGCACGTGCATGAACTTGTTTGGTTATTAAAGTCAATGTTACACCTACAGAAGCTGCCTTTGTGCTCTGTCCAAAGCGTGCGGGGGTGTCATGTACGTTGAGCGCAAGTGTGTGCGTGAGGGGTGGTCGTACCTCAGCCCCAGGTGAGTCTGCCCCCTTCCCCCTGGGCCGCCATCAGCATCCCCCCAGGCAGATGACGGGACCGTGCGCTGCAGTGTCACAGGCGCATGCAGGGATGGTGCGGGTGGATGGTGGTACTGTGGCCATGGGTCAGACATAATCCAACGATGTGGAGCCAGGAGATCACCGCAGGGCGGGTTGTCATCATCCTCCATGGCCTGCAATAGACACGCGTCCACCCGCAACTGTGTGAGCCTGGCCGTTGTGCCGCAGGTGGATCGACAATGGGGGGGGTGGTGTGCATGCGGGTGGGGTGGGTGGGGTTGGAGAGGGGGGTGAGGGTGCTGGGTGGGTGGATGGGTGGGGGGTGTGGGTGGTCGGCTGTTGCCATGGTGTGCGGTCTGTGGCCATACTACCCGATTCCCATGCCCATCTAGTCAGTGAAGCGGGCGGCTATCAGTCTGTCCCATGCCCGCTGGGCCAGCCGGTAACGGTGGACAGCCACCCGCCTGTGTCTAGCCCATCTGCCCTGTCCATTGCCCCCATCTCCCTCATCTGGGGAGGACTGCGCCTCTTCCTGCTGCTCCTCCACTCCACCCTCCTCTGCCTGCGGCACATCGCCCCTCTGTTGGGCTATGTTGTGCAGGACGCAGCACACCACAATGATGCGGCCGACCCTATCTGACCGATACACTGCCTGGGTAACGGGCGCAGACTTGCAGGATCATCATGCGGTGGTCGCAGACCACCTGTATGTTCATCGAATAGGTCCCCTTCCTATTGGTGAACACGGCCCTGTTATCTGCAGGTGGCCGCACGGCAACGTGCATCCCATCGATCGCGCCCTGGACCATGGGGAACCTGGCCACGGCAGAGAAGCCCACGGCCCGGGCATCTTGGCTGACCCGGTCCACAGGGAAGCGGATGTAGCGGTGCGCCATGGCATATAGGGCATCTGTTACTGCCCGGATGCACCGATGTCTGCGCTATGCCGGACAGGTCCCCACTCGGTGCCTGGAATGACCCCGTTGCATAAAAGTTCAGGGCCACCGTAACCTTGACGGACACCGGAAGAGGGTGTCCCCCGCCAGTGCCACGCGGTGACAAGTGTACCAGCAGGTGGCAGATGTGTGCCACGCTTTCCCGCCTCATCCGGAGTCTCCTCCTGCATTCCCGGCCCGTGAGGTCCTGGTATGACTGCCGGGGCCGGTACACACGGGGCGCCCTCGGGTGCCTCCGTTGCCGTGGGGCCGCGACGTCCTCCTCCCCCTCCTCGTCCTGTCGGTCAGGTGTCCCTCCAGCCTGGGCGGCTGCCGCCTGCCCCTCTGCGGCAGGCTGCGCCGCCTCTCTGGCACGCTCCTCCTCCTCCTCCTCCTCCTCATCCAGGGCAACATGGACATTAGCGGCTGCCGCCACGGCGGCCAACATCGCTGGATGATCGGAAAACATGACGGCCTGGTTGGGGGGGGGGGAACGACGACATTCATCATTGCCCACATCCCGTCCTTTCCCACAGCCAGGTGGCATGGACCGCATGGGTCCAACTGTTGGAGGCTGGCACCTGGCCAGGTGGACCGACTCACTTGCCCCCCCATCCCCCTCCCTGGCATGGACCCCCCCCCCCCTATCCCCCTCCCCAGCACGGAACCCCCTCCCCGGCACGGACCCCCACCCCCATCCCCCTCCCCGGCACAGACCCCCCCCCAATCCCCCTCCCCGGCATGGACCCATCCCCCTCCCCGGCACGGACCCCCCCAACCCCCTCCCCGGCATGGACCCCCACCCCCATCCCCCTCCCCGGCACAGACCCCCCCCAATCCCCCTCCCCGGCATGGACCCATCCCCCTCCCCGGCACGGACCCCCCCAACCGCCTCCCCGGCACGGACCCCCCCAACCTCCTCCCCGGCATGGACCCCCCCCATCCCCCTCCCCGGCTCGGACCCCCCATCCCCCTCCCCGGCACGGATCCCCCTCTCCGGCACGGAGTCCCCATCCCCCTCCCCGGCACTGACCCCCCCTCTCCCTCCCCGGCACGGACCCCTCCCCCCATCCCCCTCGCCGGCACGGACCCCCCCCATCCCCCTCGCCGGCATGGACCCCCCCATCCCCCTCGCCGGCACAGACCCACCCATCCCCCTCCCGGCACGGACCCCTATCCCCCTCCCCGGCACGGACCCCCCATCCCCCTCCCCGGCATGGACCCCCCATCCCCCTCCCCGGCACGGACACCCCCCCATCCCCCTCCCCGGCACGGACCCCCCCCCCCATCCCCCTCCCAGGCACGGACCCCCCATGCCCCTCCCCGGCACGGACCCCCCCCCCTACCCCCTCCCCGGCACGGGCCCCCCCCATCCCCCTCCCCGGCACGGGCCCCCCCCATCCCCCTCCCCGGCACGGACCCCCCCCCCCCATCCTCCTCCCCGGCACGGACCCCCCTCCCGACACTCCCCCGGAGCCCAGCCCATTCTAACCACCCCCCCCCTCGCCGCGCGCGCACACACACACACAACCCAAGACACACCTCTCCCCACACATTCAGACTGCGGCCACGCCATCGCCTGCCCAGCGGCCAACTCCCCAGGCCGTCATCACCTCCACGCTGGTCGGCGTGAACCTGGAGCCCCCCCCACCAGTTCAGGAACGAGAAATTGGAGGTGGAGGGGGTGACGGGTGCCTCCCTCAAGCCTTTCCACATCATGCACTCCCCCAAGGCTTTCCCTTGGGTGTTCACTCCAATACCACAAGGCATCTTCATTAAGATCTCCAACCTCTCTTCCCACCCATAATTATTTATTATACATGATGGTGACTACATTTAAAGGTACAGTCCAAAACTGTAATTATCTTATAAATCAGAAGATACAGTCCTGAAACAGTGGGCAGACTTTTCCAGTGCCCCCGGGGTGCGTTTAGTGGTCGGAGATGGGGTGGTGGAAGCTTGAAAAGTCGATTTGAATTGACGGTGGGAACGTGCGCTCCTGCCTGTCCTGGCATCATTCCCCAAAAAGATTGTTGTGAAACCATTTTTGCATCCCGTCAATGGAATGCAGATGAAGGCCTGACCAGAATCGGCTCCCGGTCCAACCATCCATGCAGTCAGGAGGTGCTCATCCCAGACCAGAAAATGTCTGGACAAATGTGGCATTGAAACGTTACTACTTATCTAAAGAAAGCCTCTGGCAGCTAGCGGAAATTGGGATGAAGGCCTTCAATGATCATGGACCCTGGAACACCATGTGTAGCAGTGGGTGGGTGGAGCATCAGCCACATGGATTTTCCTGGGGCAGCAGCTTCCTGGAGGTGGATTTTCAAGCTGCAATTGGACAACTGCAGGTTGTACTTTGGGTGGTGATGTTCTATGCTGGGGGTGGGGGATTAGACAGGGAGGAGAGGAATGAAGACGTGGGGCAGGTTTAGAGACCTAGAGGGGGGGGGGGGGGTAGGGGGAGGTTGTGTGTGGTAGGGAAACAAATAGATACCCTATGGTCATGGAATGCATCAGGTGGTCTGGAGTGGGAGTGTGGGGGAGGGTGGGGAAGTGCCATTCTGGAATGTGGGCAGAGGTGTGGTGTGCATGCGTGAATGGACATGGGGGGGGAAAAAGAGAAAGGGTTTCAGAGGGAGGAGTCCATGGTATCAATTGATGGGTCCGAGGGGGAAAACTGAGGAGATTGGTGAAAAGAAGGGATGGTGAGGATTAAAGGGGTCATTGGGAGCTAGTCGAGTGGGAGGGTGAGACATTACGATGGCAGGGGAAGAGGCACTGATGATTGTTGGCGGGGATACGAAAATGGAAGTGGATTCTGGGGGTCGGCAGAATGAGGATGGGAAGATCTACTGTCACGGGGGTGAGCACCTCAGGAAGGTTGGGGAAGTGGACATTCATCTATATGGGATGGAGTGTTGGGGGAGGATTGAAGGGTAACCATTGGAAGTTCAAAACTTGCACTTGGGCATCAGTGGTTGTCGGGGGAGGATGTGGGTGAGGGGGTGAGTGTGGGTGAGGGGGTGAGGGGTAACATACAGACTTAAAGAGTACATTGCAAATAAATCACATCCTTTAAGTGCAAGTGGACTATATTTACAAAAGTGCCATAAGATTTACAATCATAGTGCACCCGTGGAACCAAATGTGAAATGGAAACATCTTAAATTTGTGTGTAAACTTCTTCTCAGTGCTCCCTGACACCCACAGCAGGGGTGGAGGCCGCCTGCTGATCAGTTTACCCTGTTGCCTTGGATCACCTTGGCAGCCTTCTCCACGTTCTGCACTGCTCCAACTTATGTTGGCTGTCCTGCTATGGGGCAGCTGTTCCCTCTGCCATCATAGAGGACATAGCTGAAGGGGTCACATGCAAGGGGCATTCGAAGGACCTGAAACCCTCATAAGTCCTGAGTGAAAGTCCCGGGAATATCCAAAAGCTGCTCCTCCTCCTTATGGGTACCCGAGAACCCCTGCCTGACTCCTTGAGGGGAAGGGGGACCTGGAGCGAGGTTGAGGGGCTGCATCCCTCTCTCGCACAGCCACAACAAATGTTCACCCATGGCTACAGCCATGGAGTGCAAGTCTGTGTGCATCCCTGTAGAAACTCGTCATTTTGCTGGAACTGGTTCTCCGTACTGCCTTCCCATGGAGACCTCAATGCGTGCACATGTCAGTATCACTTCATCACAGAGCAGGTGCACGGATTGCTTAATGTGTCGCTCTGTTGAGGGTTTCAACACCTCTGCATGATGTTCCTCTGCCCCCCCCCGCAGCTTCCCCATCATCTCGTGGATAACCCATCCCAGAGACTCATCATCCGACTTGGACATCGCAGATGCCTCTTCCTCAGTAGTCCCCCAAGTGCTTGAGAGCTTGGCTGGCACTGCAGCCACCTGCAGTGGACAGGTTCTCCATGGTTGCCCACCAGAGTGTGAGAATTGGCCTTACATCCAGTACTCAATGAGATGTGTGTCTTTCACTGTTGGAGAATGCAGCTGATTGCTGTGATGCCTCTTTTTCCTTCCCAATGTCCTCAGTCCTCTGTGGGCTGGTTAATCCTCTGGACAATGTCTCTTCTTGTTCCCTTGCCCCCTTCCTGCTTTGTCATGTGAGAGTACCTTTGAGAAATGGATGTTGAAGAAATGTACCTTTAAGAAATGGGTGTTTATCAGTGATGTCAGAGTGTGGGTGGAGCTGGGTTGTCTGTCAGCTTTTTACTTTCGTTTTAGGCTGTTTGCTGCAGGGTATGTTTTAGTTTCGTTTTCAGAGCTGGATAGCTGCAGTCACAGCCAGAAGGGGTATTAGTCACTCTCTCTCTAATCTAAAGAATAAATCAATCCTGTGGTGATATGCATCACTGTAAATACGCAAGGGGTTAATGTAAATACACTACGACTAAGTAAACACTAGAGGGAGCACCAGAGATGTCATGACATGCAGACATACAGCTTATGAATACATAGAATAGGATACGACCAATGGGGAGTCAAGACACCCAGAGGTGACACTACCACAAGGGGGCATTAGGCAATCCATATATAAGGACAGGGCACACATGCTCTGTCTCTTTCCACAGGCGACACTTAGAGAGTAGGACAGGGGCAGATCAGAAGCATCACACCTACCATGTGGCTTAGAGCAGACTGGTTAGTTGGACTGAGTTACTGTAGCAAGATTAGCAGGAGAGTCGAACTCATAGAGAACTGTGCTAATGGTTCAATGTGGTAGTATGTATTGGGGGTCATGTGGGACTGGAAGCCCTAGTGTCATTGGCTGACAGATCCCGGGTCCTGGTTGGCCGTTGACCTCAAGCTCCGCCCTGAAGGCGGAGTATAAGAAGCCGGAGTCTTCCCCCGCAGGCCAGTTTACGATCGAGCTGCGGGGGAACAGACACGCTTAATAAAGCCTCATCGACTTCACTCTATTCTTCTCACGGAGTCTTTGTGCGCTACATTCAATATATCTAATTGAACTTACTTCAAAGTCTGGAGTATCTTTTGGTCAAAGCTGCATTGAGTTGCAGCCTGTGTTATCCCAGAGTACATAACACAACATGGTACCAGTAGTGCCTGTTGACTCTATATAGTTCAACTCAGCAAGATCCGTGACTACCAGCAACAGCACCCAGGCAAGATGATCGAGATTCCGGTTCCTCAGCAGCCCACGGCAATCTCAGTGCCAACTGGCGTGCATTCAAGCAGGGATTTGAGATTTACATGGTAGCATCCGACTTAGATGACTGCGGGTGAAAGTGCAACAGAAATCTTCAACTCCTTCAAGTACTCTCAAGGGCAGGAGAAGAGAGACTTCCAGACAGTCCTGGACAAGTTTGACAACTACTGCGAGGTGAACACAACAGAAATAGGTAAAACTGGCGCCTATACTCACCACGAGGCAAAGTTAGGCTTGCAAGAAGCAAACAGCAATTTTGATTGGCAGCCATCTTGCGCAAGGAGTCGAACATGCGCAGTTCCCGAGAAGATGCGAACCGGCGAAACAGTGTTTTGCGCATGTGCGAGAAGCCACACATGCGCAGTTGCGCAAAGAGCGCACAGTAAAGGAAAAGCGATTTCCACATGCGCAATCCATTGTTACGCTCTACGTCACAAGTGTCATGACGTCAGAGGCCCCGGACCACGCCCACTTAAAGGGGAAATGTCCGAAAATAGTGAAAAAAACTTTTAAAGCCAGAAACACAATTCTTTCACCTGTAACGACAGCACAATGCCTGAACTTCAACCAATAGCTGAAAGTAACCTCTGCAGAACCCTGCAACAGGCAGTTAGCACCGCCCTAAGAGATGATTTAGTCCTTGAAGATTACGACTCAGACGATGATTTCATCATTGGACGTGGCGACCTCAGTACCAAATCTGAATCGCAACGAGATGTGTTGTACATTGAAGCATCCGACACAGTTATGGACGAGTTTTTCGGATTTGAGGATCCTCAGCCCAGCATAGACGACATCCCGACCCATGAGTGCAGGATTCTGCTGCCGCCTAACGCCGAGAGACAGAGAGCGGTTCAAGCCTACAGAGAGCGGCCTGACGCCAAGTGAGTGGTCCACGCACCACTAAGAATCCCCGCCTCCGCACAGAAAGTGATGACAGAATCCACAGCGAGACCACTGCATGACTCCGCATGGGGAATGATGCCAGACTCCACAGAGAGAGCGACACAAGCCTCCACAGCGAGCTCGTTGACAGACTCCACGATAGAAGCAACGCAAGACTCCAGAGCGCAGTCCTTGCATGATCAAGACCATGAAGGTCTAGAAACCTTATCTGAGCAACCAGCAGCAGACGATGCAAGTCTGCCATGCTCAAGTGCATAGCAAGCCGACTATGACAGTCTACCACGCTCACGTGAACAACAAAAAGACTATGGCAGTCTACCCAGATTATTTGAGCCGCCAGAAGAAGACTCTGCTAGTTTACCCAGCTCATCTAACCGACAAGAAGACACTGAAGGTCTATCCACTGTATGTGCGACAAGTGACAAAGGCTTCACAATTCCCATACAAGATTTGCGACATTTCAGCGAGACTGACAGATCTCAGCTAGTATGTACAGAGGCATTCGGCAATCAAAGTGAGGCTACTAGTGACTCCAGTGACACCACGTTAATTCAAACCTCATCTACTCGAGCCTCTCCACAAGAACCTGAAATGACTCCAGACGGGGAGCATCAAGAAACCAAAGGTGATTCAGGTGAATCAGAAAGGACTCCAGACGGGGAGCATCGACAAGCCAAAGATGATTCAAGTGAACCCGACATGACTCCAGACGGGGAGCGCCGAGGAATCAGAGACGGCACGCTCAATGAAACAGCAGATGCCACAAAGGACACTGACGCAAGTAACTTTGTGAAGGACTCGAATTCTCCACTCGGTGTGGTCATTGAGCGCAACAAACACAACAACAAAATCTACAAAAACAACAACAAAGACAACAACAAGAAGCGTACCAGAGGCAACAAACACAACAACAAGCACGTCAATATCAACAATGACAACAACAATAGAACAACAACTGGTACGACATGGTACAACTCTGCCCATGAAGGACAATGTTACTGCTCAGCTCAGAACAATGGCGAGAGTGCAAACATAGCATGGCATGTCAACACATCTTACCAATTCACGTCTGCTCCAGTACGGACAAGCAAACCAGCTTTCAGGAAAGATGTCATCAAGAATTGCTACCACAAGCATAAAAAAAAAGAGTCCACTCAGACAATGAAGTGATTTGACCATTTGAACACCACCTGATGACTTCTTGGTTACGAAAACACCAGGACACTGACGGCGTTCACAAGGGAATGACAACATCAAGATCGACACTTCCATAACAGCACAAGAAAACCTCTTGACCGTGTAAATTCATGAACTTTGGACTCATAACTATTATTTGTTATTGCATAACCCTCACAGTCATCATAACTTGTACATGTCATCACTTATTTACCTGTTTTTGTTCAATTTTTCTTTAACACTGTACAGAAACTATGTAACACGAAAAAAGGGGGATGTGCATCGCTGTAAATACGCAAGGGGTTAATGTAAATACACTACGACTACATAAACATTAGAGTGAGCACCAGAGATGTCATGACATGCAGACATACAGCTAATGAACACTGAGAGTAGGATATGACCAATGGGCCGTCAAGACACCCAGAGGTGACACTACCACAAGGGGGCATTAGACAACCCATATATAAGGACAGGGCACACATTGCTCTGTCTCTTTCCACAGGCGACACTTAGCGAGTAGGACAGGGGCAGATCAGAAGCATCACACCCACCATGTGGCTTAGAGCAGACTGGTTAGTTAGACTGAGTTACTATAGCAAGATTAGCAGGAGAGTCAAACTCATAAGTTTGGAATATCTTTTGGTCAAAGCTGCATCGAGTTGCAGCCTGTGTTATCCCAGAGTACATAACAAAACAGATCCTTTGGTGATTTAAAACTAATAACTACTCTCAGTAGTGACTTTAACCTGATGTGCTTCTGTTTAAAGGTTTTTTTTCAATCCTATGGGTGTTAAAAGGACAACTTAAGGATTACTTAGTGTTGTATTCTTTGGGGTCATATTTGAATTGATGGTTGCTAAGATGTTCACTGTATGATTTAAAAACGTTGAACTTGAGTTCATAGAATAAAGATTGTTTTGCTTTAAAAAATACTGGTCCATTTCTGCAGTACCACACCTGTAGAGTGGCCGTGTGCTCCCCACACCACAATCTATTAAACATTGTGGGTCAGGTGAACTCCATGATACACTTTGGGGTTCTCTAAACCCTGGCCCATAACAAATTGGGGGCTCGAGGGAGATACAATCTATCTATTGGATTGGCTTAGTGAACTTAAAGACAGTGAGGAGTGAGCATATCAGATGTGGTATTCTAGTTTAAGTGGGGAGTGTGTTGTGGACAGTGGCTCTTTCAGAGGCTCACGTATTTGGGGGTGGAGATGGTCACACGCAGTACCTTACGGACGGAGACTAAAAGCAGACTGTAAGATTCGGCAAAAACATTGCAGTTAACATTACCTGACAAAATGCGAAAAGATGAGGTAATGGCGGTGGCTAAGCATTTAAAGTTGCTTGAGATACAGTTTGACTCACTGGAAATGGCAAAAATTTTGTTACAAATTAAACAAA
This sequence comes from Scyliorhinus torazame, assembly GCF_047496885.1. NCBI lineage: Eukaryota > Metazoa > Chordata > Chondrichthyes > Carcharhiniformes > Scyliorhinidae > Scyliorhinus > Scyliorhinus torazame. Next base: position 61,834,407 of record NC_092721.1, on the reverse strand, counting down.
TGGAACATGAGAAAGAATTAAAGCAGCTTGAATACAAAAGAGGTAGAGAGGAAAAAGAAAGAGAGAGAGAGAAAAAAGAGAGTTAAAGGGAGATACACATCAGGGAAAAAGAAAAGGAGATAGAGTTTGAACTTCAGAAAATGGCCATGAATCATGACAGTCAGTTAAAATTGGCAGGCGTAAAGGGAAACGTACAGTTTGGTGATAGTGATGAGGATAGTGAGAAAGAGCGTCACAGTCAAAGGCTTGGTGGGGATCTATTTAAATATGTCCAAGCATTGCCAAAGTTTGATGAGAAGGAGGTAGAAGCCTTTTTCATTTAATCTGAGAAGGTAGCTAAACAGATGAAATGGCCACAGGACATGTGGGTATTACTGATTCAAACAAAGCTGGTAGGTAGGGCTAGTGAAGTATTTGCATCACTACCGGAGGAGGTATCTGAGTCGTATGAGGATGTGAAAAAATCCATCTTTGATGCATATGAACTGGTGCCTGAAGCCTACAGACAAAGATTTAGAAATTTAAGGAAAGAACCTGGTCAAACATACATGGAGTTTGAAAGGATCAAACAGAGTAATTTTGATAGGTGGATAAGGGCTTTGAAAATAGACCAAACGTATGAAGCTCTCAGAGAAATTATACTTTTGGAGGAGTTTAAAAATTCAATTCCTGATGTAGTGAGAACTCATGTGGAAGAACAGAGGGTTAAAGCTGCGAGATTAGCAGCAGAAATGGCAAATGATTATGAATTAGTTAATAAATCAAAGTTGGTTTCCGACATCAGTTTCAGCCTGTGAGGGATAGAAACTGGGGACATGAGAAATACTCAAGTGGTAAAGGTAAAGGTGATCTGATGGGAGATAATAAGGAGAGTGTACCTCAGATCAAAAAAGAAATCCAGGAGGGTGGAAAAGAAATGAAATGTTTCAAATATTTTCACTGTAATAAACTAGGCCATGTGAAGTCACAATGTTGGTGGTTGAAGAAAATAAACTGGGAAGGCTGATGTGGTAAAACAGGATAAGGCAGTGGGGTTTGTTCAAGTGGTAAAGGAGAGCCCAAGCAAAGCTCATTTCTGCTGTACCACACCTGTAGAGTGGGCCGTGTGCTCCCCACACCACAATCTATTGAAAGTTGTGGGTCAGGTGAACTCCATGATACACTTTTGGGTTCTCTAAACCCTGGCCCATAACACCTTTAAGTGAGCGAAGAGTGACCAAGTGTGTGCACAGCTGTCACCAACATGGAGGAAGATATGACCCATCGATTTCTATATGGCATGCAAAGATTCTTATTGGATGGAGGCTGCCCACTGATTTCTTCATCTCCACAGACTTGGTCTGACTTCTCACCAGCCAGCTGGGTTTCCCACTCCTTCAAGGTTCTGGAGGTCAGGGCAGCTCCCATCGTCTTCTCTCTCTCTCACTGATTGTGTCTCTGCTTTTCCTGCGAAAATAGAGGAGATAGAGTTGAGAGCCATTGGGTTTCATCTATGTTTCCCATGCTTCCAGTGTTGCAAATCACCCACTGGATTGTGTGCCATGTGATTGTAGGTTGGCCCACAGGTTCTGGGGCAGGAGATACCAGAATGGTGAGCCCATGCAGACAGCAGACTAAGGCTCACAGAGGCACGTTGTTACCAGTGGCTGCTAATCCCCCCCCACTTCCAGAGAGCACCTAAACTCTCTGTTTGTCCTTTCTGGATTGCAGTGGGATTATGAGGCATAACCTTATAATGGTGAGTACAACTCTTTTATACATGGGCTGAACAAATGGTGCCCTTGCCACTGATGCCCATGTCTTCTGTACCATTCAGTGAGATGAGTGTGAACAGTTCAGGGCTCACTTATCCTGGCGGAGAAGTTGGGGGTCAATCATGTAATGATAATCTTTATTATTGTCACAATTAGGCTTAGATTATCACTGCAACGAAGTTACCGTGAAAATCCCCTAGTCATCACACTGGCGCCTGTTCGGGTACATTGAGGGAGAATTCAGAATGTCCAAATTACCTAATTACTATATTGTGGCATTGCAGGCCAGTTGTTTGGTGGAGGTCCTAGGCACTGGAGACTTTGTCTCCTGCTGGGTAGGTGGGACATCTTGGCTTTCTCCACTCCTTTTGTGTGTAGATGACAGCCCTCTTGGCCTTCACTGCATTCAGAAGGACTTGCAAGAATGTGTCACTGAATCTGGGGGCTGGAGTTCCTGTGATTGGCGGGCCAACTCTTCCTGATGGATAAATTGATGTCCGGTTGCCTTTGAAATACGGCACTCGTAAATGCCGGTGGGACGTGTGCGATCCAGCCCAGCAAGCTGTGAAAAAAGTCAGGAAAGCACCGACTGCAGAATTAATGAGGTCGGAATTGCACGATAGGTGTGAATTGCATTGCCATCAGTCTCCACTGTGCAAAACATTTCCAGTTCGCACTCCTGTCACAGGACCTAGACCCGGAATGGAAAGTTTAGGCCATTATAATCTTAAAAACCCCAATGTCAGCCCACTAATATCCATAGCCATGTTGACTACAATTCCCCTCCAACACACTTACTGTAAAGACACTGGGCGGGATTTTCTAATCCCGCGGCAGAATGTCCACGCCGTCGTAAATGGCGCTGCATTTTACGAGGTTGTGTGAACAGGCTGAGCTGAGGATTAAGGGACAGCAATGGGCGCCGTGGGATCCGCGCATGCGCAGTGGCGCCGGCACCAACGCGCGCATGCGCAGTGGCCTCCTTCAACGCGCTGACCTTACCCCAACATGGCGTAGGGCTACAGGGGCCAGCGCGTAGGAAAGGAGGCCCCCAGACAGAGAGGCCGGCTCGCTGATGGGTGGGCCCTGATCGCGGGCCAGGCAACATCGGAGGCCCCCCCCCAGGATCGGACCCCCCCCCCCCCCCCCACAGGCTGCACCCCGCCCCTTCAACGCCGAGTTTCCGCCAGCTGAGAGCAGGTGTGGACGGCGGCGGCGGGACTCGGCGTTTCTATGACGGCCACTCGCCATCCCGGGCCGATAATCGGTGGGCCGGCCGCGTAGAGCGGTCTCCGACCGGCGCCGCGCCAACCACCCTGGTGCCAATGGCGCCGATTCCGTGCCGGCCTCGGCGGCGTTGCGCGAGTCGCACCGATCGCAGGGATTCTCCGGCCTGGCCCCGGGTTGAGAGAATCCAGCCCCATGTTCCATTCTTCCACTTTCTCTGTCTCAGTTAAACCTGTTCTGACGATGCCACCTTTCATACCAATGTTTCTGACATGACTTTATTCTCCTCCATCATTTTTGACATGGTCCTCAATGGTTTACATTCCACTTTCAGCACTTCACTTGGACCCCTTCCGCCCCTTTCCAGAATCATAGAACATAGAACTGTACAGCATAGTACAGGCCCTTCGGCCCACGATGTTGTCCCGAACTAGTCTGAGACTAAGATCAAATCAACCTGCTCCCAATCATTCTAGTGCACTCCATATGCGTATCCAATAAAAACATAAAGATCAAAGCCAAAGGCTCTGCAATCTCATCTCTCGCCTCCCAAAGAATCCTAGGGTATATCCCATCAGGCCCAGGGGATTCCTATATCTTTATGTCCTCACTGTCTACAGGAATAATGCCAGAAGACTGGAGGGAGGCGAATGTTGTCCTCTTGTTCAAGAAAGGGAATAGGTATAACCCAAATCCAATCCAATCCATCCCACCCCCTTTACCTCTTTCTTGTCACCGCTCCCTTGCGTTCAGGGCAAGATGATGGAATACATATTTCCGTGCATCTCCAGCAGCACTGACTGGTCTGTTAGATGTGGTTTCCCATGAAAATTGCAATCCCTCCATGGGGTAGGCAAGCATGACCTGGATGAACACTTCCACTGTCCAAGTGGATATCTTCTAAATGTTCTGGGAGGTGGTGGCCGAGTGGTATTGTCGCTGGACTAGTAGTCCAGCAAACCAAGGATAATGATCTGGGGACCTGGGTTCGAATCCCACCATGGCAGGCAATTAAAACTCAATAAAAACAATATCTGGAGTTAAAAGTATAAATTTAGAGAATCCAATTATTTTTCTTTCCAATTAAGGGGCAACATAGCGTGGCCAATCCTCTACCCTGCACATCTTTGGGTTGGGGGGGTGAGACCCACACAGACACGGGCAGTTTCAAATTCCTAGGGGTGCACATCTCCAAAAATCTATCCTGGTCCACCCACGTCAACGCTACCACCAAGAAAGCACAACAGCGCCTATACTTCCTCAGGAAGCTAAGGAAATTCGGCATGTCCACATTGACTCTTACCAACTTGAACAGATGCACCATAGAAAGCATCCTATCGGGCTGCATCACAGCCTGGGATGGCAACTGCTCGGCCCAGGACCGCAAGAAACTTCAGAGAGTCGTGAACACCGCCCAGTCCATCACACGAACCTGCCTCCCATCCATTGACTCCATCTACACCTCCCGCTGCCTGGGGAAAGCGGGCAGCATGATCAAAGATCCCTCCCACCCGGCTTACTCACTCTTCCAACTTCTTCCATCGGGCAGGAGATACAGAAGTCTGAGAATACGCACGAACAGACTCAAAAACAGCTTCTTCCCCGCTGTTACCAGACTCCTAAATGACCCTCTTATGGACTGACTTCATTAACACTACACCCTGTATGCTTCATCCGATGCCAGTGCTTATGTAGTTACATTGTATATGTTGTGGTGCCCTATTATGTATTTTCTTTTATTCCCTTTTCTTCTTATGTACCTAATGATCTGTTGAGCTGCTCGCAGAAAAATACTTTTCACTGTACCTCGGTACACGTGACAATAAACAAATCCAATCCAACCCTGGGAATTATAGGCCGGTTAGTCTCACTTCGGTCATATGTAAATTATTGGAAAGGGTCCTGAGGGATAGGATTTATGATCCTTATCTATCCTCGGGCTTCTCAAAATTTCTAACACATCTTCCTTCCGAATACCTACCTCCTCCAGCCTACCAGCCTGTATCGCACTATCCTCCTCAACAACATGGTCCCTCTCCTTTGTGAACACTGAAGAACAGTATTCATTTAGGGCCTCTCAAAGAACAAATAAAACTTACAGCACAGGAAGAGGCCCTTCGGCCCTCCAAGCCTGCGCCGATCCAGATCCTCTACCTAAAACTGTCGCCTATTTTCTAAGGATCTGTATCCCTCTGCTCCCAGCCCATTCATGTATCTGTCTAGATACATCTTAAATGACGCTATCGTGCCTGCCTCTACCACCTTCACCGGCAATGCGTTCCAGGCACCACCCACCTTCTGCATAAAGAACCTTCCACGTATATCTCCCTGAAACTTTTCCCCTCTCACCTTGAACTCGTGACCCCTAATAATTGAGTCCCCCACTCTGGGAAAAAGCTTCTTGCTATCCACCCTGTCTATACCTCTCGTGATTTTGTAGACCTCAATGAGGATCCCCTCAACCTCCGTCTTTCTAATGAAAATAGTCCTAATCTACTCAACCTCTCTTCATAGCTAGCGTCTTCCATACCGGGCAACATCCTGGTGAACCTCCTCTGCACCTTCTCCAAAGCATCCACATCCTTTTGGTAATGTGATGACCAGAACTGTACGCAGTATTCCAAATGTGGCCGAAACCAAAGTCTTGTACAACTGTAACATGACCTGCCAACGCTTGTACTCAATACCCCTTCCGATGAAGGAAAGCATGCCGTAAGCCTTCTTGAGCACTCTTATCAACCTGCGCAGCCACCTTCAGGATACAATGGACCTGAACACCCAGATCACTCTGTACATCAATTTCCCCCAGGGCTTTTTCATTTACCGTATAGTTCGCTCTGGAATTGGATCTTCCAAAATGTATCACCTCGCCATTTCTCCGCCCAACTCTCCTATCTATATTCTGCTGTATTCTCTGACAGTCCCCTTCACTGTCTGCTACTCCACAAATCTTAGTGTCATCTGCAAACTTGCTAATCAGATCACCTACACCTTCCTCCAGATCATTTATGGATATCACAAACAACAGTGGTCCCAGCACGGATCCCTGTGGAACACCACTGGTCACAGTTCTCAATTTTGAGAAACTCCCTTCCACTACTACTCTCTGTCTCCTGTTGCCCAGCCAGTTCTTTATCCATCTAGCTAGTACACGCTGGACCCAATGAGACTTCACTTTCTCCATCAGCCTACCATGGGGAACCTTATCAAATGCCTTACTGAAGTCCATGTACATGACATCTACAGCCCTGCCCTCATCAATCAACTTTGTCACTTCCTCAATGAATTCTATTAAGTTGGTAAGACATGACCTTCCCTGCACAAAACCATGTTGCTTATCACTGATGAGCCCATTTTCTTCCAAATGGGAATAGACCCTATCCCTCAGTATCTTCTCCAACAGTTTGCCTACCACTGACTTCAAGCTCACCGGTCTATAATTGCCTGGATTATCCCTGCTACCCTTCTTAAACAAGGGCACAACATTAGCAATTCTTCAGTCCTCCGGAACCTCACCCGTGTTCAAGGATGCTGCAAAGATATCTGTTAAGGCCCCAGCTATTTCCTTTCTCACTTCCCTCAGTAACCTGGGATAGATCCCATCCGGATGTGGGGACTTGTCCACCTTAATGCCTTTTGGAATACCCATCACATCCTCCCTCCTTATGCCGACTTGACCTTGAGTAATCAAACATCTATCCCTAACCTCAACATCCTTCATGTCCCTCTCTTCGGTGAATACCGATGCAAAGTACTCGTTAAGAATCTCACCCATTTTCTCTGACTCCACGCATAACTTTCCTCCTTTGTCCTTGAGTGGGCCAACCCTTTCTCTAGTTACCCTCTTGCTCCTTATATATGAATAAAAGGCTTTGGGATTTTCCTTAACCCTGTTTGCGAAAGATATTTCATGATCCCTTTTAGCCCTCTTGATTCCTCGTTTCAGATTGGTCCGACATTTCCGATATTCTTCGTCTGTTTTCAGTCGCCTAGACCTTATGTATGCTTCCTTTTTCCTCTTAGCTAGTCTCACAATTTCACCTGTCATCCATGGTTCCCTAATCTTGCCATTTCTATCCCTAATTTTTGAAGTGACATGTCTGTTATGCACTCTAATCAATCTCTCTTTAAAGGCCTCCCACATATCAAATGTGGATTTACCTTCAAAGAGCTGCTCCCAATCCACATTCCCCAGCTCCTGCCGAATTTTGGTATAGTTGGCCTTCCCCCAATTTAGCACTCTTCCTTTAGGACCACTCTCGTCTTTGTACATGAGTATTCTAAAACTTACGGAATTGTGATCACTATTCCCAAAGTAATCCCCGACTGAAACTTCAACCACCTGACCGGGCTCATTCCCCAGCACCAGGTCCAGTATGGCCGCTTCCCGTGTTGGGCTATTTACATACTGCTCTGGAAAACCCTCAAAACGCTCCTTACAAATTCTGCTCCACTAACACTAAGTGTATCCCAGTCAATGTTGGGAAAATTTAAATCTCCTATCACCACCAGCCTGTTGCTCCTACACCTTTCCATAATCTGTTTACATATTTGTACCTCTATCTCGCGCTCGTTGTTTGGAGGCCTGTAGTACAGCTCCAACATTGTTACCGCACCCGTCCTATTTCTGAGCTCTGCCCATATCGCCTCACTGCTCGAGTCCTCCATAGAGCCCTCCTTCAGCACAGCTGTGATATCCTCTCTGACCAGTAATGCAACTCCTCCACCCCTTTTACCTCCCTCTCTATCCCGCCTGAAGCATCGATATCCTGGTATATTTAGTTGCCAATCATGCCCTTCCCTCAACCAAGTCTCATACTCCCAGGTACTAATCCAAACCCTAAGTTCATCTGCCTTACCTATTACACTTCTTGCATTAAAACAAATGCACCTCAGACCACCAGTCCCTTTGCGTTCATTATCTGCTCCCTGCATACTCTTGCCCTTAGTCACGCTGACTTCATGATCTAGTTCCTTACAGGCTTTAGTTACTACCTCCTTACTGTCCATTAACATCCTCATTTGGTTCCCATCCCCCTGCCATATTAGTTTAAAGCCTCCCCAACAACATTAGCAAAAGCACCCCCAAGGACATTTGTTCCAGTCTGGCCCAGGTGTAGACCATCCAATTTGTAGTAGTCCCACCTCCCCCAGAACCGCTCCCAATGTCCCAAAATTCTAAACCCCTCCCTCCTGCACCATCTCTCAAGCCACGCATTCATCCTGCCTATTCTTTCATTTCTACTCTGACTACCACGTGGCACTGGTAGCAATCCTGAGATTACTACCTCTTGAGGTCTGACTTTTTAACTTGGCTCCTAAGTCCCTAGATTCTGCTTGTAGGACCTCATCCCGTTTTTTACTTATATCATTGGTGCCTATATGCACCGACAACTGGCTGTTCATTCTCCCCCTTCAGAATGTTCTGCAGCCTATCTGAGACATCCGTGACCTGTGCACCTGGGAGGCAACATACCATTCGGAACCGCCTATCTACTCCCCTTACATAGATTTTACAGTGCAGAAGGAGGCCATTCGGCCCATCGAGTCTGCACCGGCTCTTGGAAAGAGCACCCTACCCAAGGTCAACACCTCCACCCTATCCCCATAACCCAGTAACCCCACCCAACACTGAGGGCAATTTTGGACACTAAGGGCAATTTATCATGGCCAATCCACCTAACCTGCACATCTTTGGACTGTGGGAGGAAACCGGAGCATCCGGAGGAAATCCACGCACACATGGGGAGGATGTGCAGACTCCGCACAGACAGTGACCCAAGCCGGAATCGAACCTGGGACCCTGGAGCTGTGAAGCAATTGTGCTATCCACAATGCTACCGTGCTGCCCCTATGTTATGGGTGAGGCTTTTCAGAACCCCAAATTGTATCAGAGTTCAACCAACCTCTCCCTTTAATGGATTTGTTGCTTTTCCGAGCACACAGTTTTTTCCCTAGGTGTGGGATTACAATTCTGGACACGTGGGTTTTTAAACACAAAACACTGTTTATTCCATGAACTCAACTTAACATCTTAAATAAACATTGGATCTCTTAACACCCCTTACTTCAAAGATAACTCAGAAAATATTGCAACAGTAAATAATTCCTTAAAATGTTCCTTCAAACTTCCAATAGACTTAACACCTTTAAACAGTATCACATCATGTTAAAGGATATATATAGTTTCTGTAGGATGGCAGAGACTGTCGCAAACTGGCTTTCTACTTTTAAACTGCTCTCAGCAAAACCAGCCAGGCACTTTTTAGCTGCTCTCAGCAAAACCAAACTGCCAAACTTGCAGCTCTCTGGAAACACACAGTCACTGCTTTTAAACTGAAACTAAAAACCTGCAAAATGGCTGACCTCAGCTGAGCTCCGCCCACTCTATGACATCACTGTTTTCTTAAAGGTACATTGCTTAAACATCCAGTTCTTAAAGGCACTCTCGCATGACAAAGGTCTCCCCTCAGCTTCTGTCTTTCCAGTGAAATTAATCCTAATTTATTCAATCTCTCCTCATAATCAACACCCTTGAAACTAGGCAACATACTGGTGAACCTTTTTTGCACTCTCTCCAAAGTTTCCATGTCCTTCTGATAATATGGTGACCAAAACTGCAAGCAATACTCTAAATACGGCCGAACCAAGATTTTATATAGCTGCAACATGTTAGCAGCCATTAATTGGGCCCCAATTAACCCATGGACAAGAAGCCATCTGACAGCTCTCCATATTATTGCTTAGAATACCAGGGGCAGCAGGCAAGCATGGCACTAGTGCCATGGCACCCGATTTTACAGTCCCCCAGCTTGCCAATCGTTCCCCAAGGATGGACGTGGTAGAAGGGGAGTAATAAAATTCCAGTCACTTACTCTGTTTCTCTCTCTTCATGTAATGCCTGACCTTCTGAGTACTTTCAGCATTCTTTTTGTCCAGTTTTCCAGTATTTGAGTGAGTGACCTTGATCATTTTGTCATTTTTTTCGATGTAATTAATTTCCCCTAGGAACCTATGAAAGAGAATTTGAATTTTGTTTTAATAAAAATCAGAGGGGGATTTGCAACATGTATAAAATATAATTGATTTTATGTGCTGCTGGCTTTTCAATTATTTCTCCCTTTCTCCCATAGGGGAAGCCTCTTTCCCCTAATTGAAGGAGGTGAAAGGCAAATTTGTTGGCTGTGGAGGAAATGCAATTCTCTCAGAGTCATTTTTTAGAAAACTCTTTTACCTTTTGTTCAAGTAAATTGTTCCTCTAGATTAGCACTCAGCTGCTTCACCAGGATAATCATTCTCCACTTGGGTGATCTGAATAAACTGTACATTCATTTATAAGCTGAGCTTGTATTTTGGGGTCGCACATGAAGTGATGAGTGTACAGTCTGCTACTGTAATTGACTTGTACACAGCAGGTAGCTAAGTCTATGGGTGGGGGGCATTTTTTGTTGAATATGCTTACCGTTGCTTATTGTCTTAAAAACAACAAAATTAGAGGAACAAGTTCAGCAAGTGGCTGTGCAAGTCTCTGGTCAGACCGCTTTTGGAGTACTGGTCCAAAGGAGGTTCACAAGAATGATCCCTGGGCTGAAGAGTTTGTCATATGAGGAGCGGTTGAGGACTCTGGGTCTGTACTTCCTGGAGTTTAGAAGGATGAGGGGGATCTTATTGAAACTTACAGGATATTGAGAGGCCTAGAGAGACTGGATGGGGTGAGGATGTTTCCACTAGTAGGAAATACTAGAAGTAGAGGTCTCAGCCTCAGACTGAAGGGACAATAGTTAAAACTGAGATGAGGGGGAATTTCTTCAGCCAGAGGGTGGTGGATCTGTGGAACTCTTTGCCGCAGAAGGCTATGGAGGGCAAATCACTGAGTGTCTTTAAGACAAAGACCAATGGGTTCTTGATTAATAAGGTGATCAGGGGTTATGGGAGAAGGCAGGAGGATGGGGGTGAGAAAAATATCAGCCATGATTGAATGGTCGATCAGACTCGATGGACCGAGTGGCCTAATTCTGCTCCGATGTTTTATGGTCTAATCTCAGGGCACTAAAACAAATTCAACCTCAGGGGACCAGGAGGTAGAATTTTGACATTTTGTGGCAAGAGAGCCTATAGGTCAGGCTTGCTTTATGGGCTTGTGCACCCAACCTTTTATTTAGGTGACCGCTTTCCTGTGTTTTGATGGTACTAAGCAATCAGCAGAATATTCTATGCCACAGTGGCACCACCAGAATCTCTACACTTTCATCAGAAAAGCATGGGAAGAGGACTATGTTAACTTTAATATTTGCTGTCAGTCATAATACTTGGAATATAAATCTTACAATTCAGACTCTTCTTCACGTTCTTTACTAAGCATTACTGCAGAAGTCTTTGTATTACCTCTACTAGCCCTTGATTGGGACAATGGGACAACAAAGTAGGAAAAACTGATTTTAATAGAAAACTACTTGTGTCCAATCCTTTGATGCACAAGTTGGCACAGAGGAAGATAAAAAAGTGTCTACACAACTATTCAACATTGTCCCACATTATTCTTGTGACAGATCAGAGTTAAAAAGGAACTTGTAAAATTTTATTAAAAATGGACACGATTTAACAGCCGCGTCGTGCTTGAGTGAGAGCGTGACGAGGCTGTTAGATCACAGGAGACGCCAAAATAGGGAAATGCACTGATAGCAGTTCGCTATCTAACCATCCCATTCCCGTTGCCGACAACCCATTCCCGTTGCCGACAACCGAATCCCGCCATGGTGTGGCGATAAACTAATAATCTCCGATTAAAGCTAATCTCCATACAATTAAGGGACTGACCCCCTATCTAATGGTTTCCTGTGATCCCCAGCAAGTGATCACACTGGCTCCGATTAGTGCACCTTTTTAAAAACGAGAAGCAGGCGGAATGGTTGCTGTAGGGATCCGCGGAGGTGAGTAGCCATCTTCGATTCTCGGCACTATGCCCCATCCACGCCAGATGGGCATTAACCATCGGATGGAGATCTTATGGACCTCATTTGATCAGTTTATGCTCGCTTGTTCGCTCTGACCCACAAATATAAACAGGTTGTGTTTGGTCTTCTATACCTTGCAAAGGAATCCACCAAACACCTAGACTTGTTCAAACCAGGATCTTTATTGAATCACATGTGGTAAGATAGTGATCTGTTACAGAGCAAGTTATCATGGAGTTTCTTTGAACTCCCCTGGAACTATACCTAGTGTTGCCAATCGCCACCAGAGGAATGTTGCCAATTAATAATGATGCTCTTTAGAGTCACCAAGTATCAAATGATATCATCATAAGGCTTTACTGGATATCGATCAAAGGACCACACAACCAGTTAGTCAGTTCAAGTTCAAAGGTGGTTTATTTACGCACAAGGATTACTTCGACGTGCAACACAAAACACTGCAAGTTAAATTATACCTAACAACCACAATAACCTATACTTAACTTCAGGGCAACTGGCTCTATGCAGATGGACAAGGCCTTTGTCCGGATCTTGCGTGGCTGGGTGGAAGAAATGGCTCTGTTTCTGCTGGGCTCAGCCGTCTGGTAGCGATCGTTGGTCTTGAACTTGTCTGTCTGGTCGTTATGCTGCACTTGGGTTGGCATAGGCTGGGTCCAAGAGAGACTGAGCACATGGCTGTGACTCTTCTTAGCCCTTTGGGATTTCACGCTCTTTGGGGCGGTCCTTAACTTGGACCCAATAATTTGACAGGCTTCGATCACTGCCTTCGATTTTGGCCAATAAAGGGGCGGGTGCATTGGTGGCTGGGCGGGTCCTTAGCGGTCATTGACCTTGTCTGTTTGGGCTCCCTGAGTAAAGGGAGTGGCGCCGATCAGTCTGTGGCTGTATCGGTTTCTTGATTGCAGTCCTATTGTTCTGGGGAAATGGGCAATGAGAATGCAAACAAGCTAGGGTTTTGATCGCGTCTAGCTATCTGGGTTGCAAATACCACACAAGCTCTGAGTCTGTCTGAGTCGTGGGTTGGCCATAATTCCCATGGTCCTTTGCAGATGGCCATCTGAGATGGCTACATCCCATTATCTTGATACTGAACGCGAATCGTGGTGGATCACACTGTTGATCCCTTATCCATCCCTGGTGTGCCGGTTACTCTTGGACAAGGACAGGTTCTACACTACTCTGTCCTATGTTTTTGGAGCATTTACCTAACATTTTTACTAACACTTCATACAGTCATAATTTCTAACGGGTCACTATAAAACATTTCCCTGTTTCGCACAATTGAATATCTAACTAACATTATCTAAGCTACTCTCATGCTGCTGGCAAATATCAAAAATAACTTGGGTACAATGCAAGATTTCAAAACAGCAGCATCACATTCCTACTTAATCCATCAAAGTTACAGAGGTATACAGTCTTTATTTTTATCAGCGATTACAGTGTTTGTTGAGTTGGGTGAGTTCCAAAGAAGGGGCTCGGAGTGTAAATATCGGGGAGCGGGAGGCTCTTTTTCGCCATTTGCGGAGTCTAAGTGTCTGGATGACACTGCAGATTATTGCAATTACCAGAAGGGCCTCGACTGTGTGTGAAAGGGGGTACCATTTGGCAATGTTTTTGCACCAAGTGGGGGTTTCAGTGTCTATCTCTATGTATGGTGTGGTGTCCGGGCTAGGGGTGTCATGTTGTGTGGTGTTCGGGGCTGATGTGTGTGGTACAGAGGCTTGTAACGCATGCAATTGTAGGAGTCCAGCGATGATCACAATGTAGGTCATCAGTCCTCTCTTCATCTTGTCTTCTGTCTTCCATTTTCCGTATATTCCTGGGGGTGCAAGCTTAATATCTGTTATCTTCGGTTAATATCTTGTTTATTGTCTTTCTCTCCTTAACTTCAGTTACCCATTAGAATTGTCACCATGTGTGACTCCCACATTTTTTTTTTGAAATAACGTTTTGAGAGACAAGAAATACCAATTTTTAAAGTACAGAGATTCTCACAGCTGGTGGTCGATGCGGGGAGTGGGCGGACAATTTCTCCGTCCAGTCTTTCCTTTACTGCGACCAGTGATGGCTCAGGCTTTTTAGCCGAATTTTAGTGTGGCCAGTTTTATAGAGTTTCGTTGTCCCAGGGTCCAGAGGTAGTTTGCGTGTAACAGCGTATGTGGCAACCAAGTGTGTCAAACGTGTAAATAGCAGGTGGGGACCGACCAGAGGGTCGCGGAAGATAAAGTGATGAGTGTACAGACTGGCAAAGGGCATTCTTTAAACTACAATGAAATGCAGAGAAGGGGAAACTAAGATCTGCCAAAGAAAGTGAAAAGCGTAATGCATTTGGGGTCCTCATGCAGGGCGGGGATTAGTGCCGTTATTCCTTATCTGGGTGACGTAAACGAGCGGAAAGAATTTGTAACACATGTGAGATCCAAAAATTGTTCCATTGGTCAGTAAATGGGGTCAGAAGAGTAACTATGACTGTATCAAGAAATTGGGTGTGAGGCCGACATTAATTAAAACCATGTAACAAGAAGAAAGAAAGAAGAAAAATAAAAAGCGGGCAGGCTCCATCAGAAAATAGGAAACCGTAATTCTTATGCGGCGTCTTTTTCTCATCATCAGGACACCTCAGGGTTCTATACCAAACTGCGTTTTAAAAGGCTTACCGAAACGAGAGTCAGAATCTGAATCATCACCATCTCCTGGTTGTCAGACTCGTGTCTGTCATTTTTTTGTGCCGTGGCTGCGTGGGCCGTCATGGAATCCGAATCGTCATGTCTAACCACTCTACAAGAGTTGTCGCGGTGCCAAAAAGGGGTTTGTTTGTCATGAGGCGTAGGGGCGGTAGCAATGAAGGGCAAGTTACTGTTGTCGGGCGGTGGCGGTGACTGTGGCTGTGACTGGGGCCGAGGAGGTTGTACCAGTGGTCAGTGATCGTGGTCAATTCGGGAAGGTTGGCGCTGTCGTCGTGTCAAGCTCAAGGTGGAAGGTCGTAGCTGTGGGTGGAGACAAGACTCGGTCTGCGGGAGTGAACGTGCTGTCAGGGCTGGGGGAGGGTTGGACTAGGTTGTCGATGGGCGGGGCAGAATCATCTGCTATTGCTCTGGAGATGTGGTGGGAGTGGCTACATTGGGTTCCATAGACTTTGAGCTGGTTGATGTGGAACCAACCAGTTTTACCATTGGGGTACGTTATCTTGTACACAGAGGGGCTTACTTTGTCCGTAATGGAGTAGGGTCCTGAAAATTTGGGGGAGAGGAAAGAACTGGGATTGTAAAGGGAAACCATTACTTGCTGATCGACTGTGTACTCTACGGGGTGGACGGTTTTGTCAAAGCAGACTTTACTCTGCTTTCTTCTAGTGCCTAGTCGGACAGCTGCAGCGAGCTGTGCTGCTTTAATATTGTCTGTGACTTGTTGGACCACTTTTTCATGGGTGAGGGCGATGACTTTGGGGCTTGCCAAATTGAGACCTAATAAATATGCAATTCCTTTCCTGGGCCATCCGGTCATGAGAGTGTGGGGGGTGAAACCTGTGGAACTGAAAACGGTGTTCAGAATAAACATAAGGGCAAATGGGAGAACTGTGTCCCATGTGGTATTATTCTGTTGCACCATCTTTCTAATGGCCACTTTTAAAGTGTGATTCATTCTCTCAACAATGCCGCTGGATTGGGGGTGATACGCGATGTGAAATGTTTGTTTGATTCCAAAAATCGTTAGGACGTTTTGCATGACTCTGCCGGTGAAATGGGAACCTTGTTCTGACTCAATCCTGCGGGGGTGTCCCCAGTAAATATCTGTTAGGTCAAAATCTTAGCTGTGGCCTTTGCAGTGTTTGTCCATGAGGGAAATGCTTCTACCCATTTTGTAAAGGTATCAATTACCACTAATACGTATTGGAAACCATTTCTGCAAAGGGGGAGGTGGCCAGTGTAGTCGAGTTGCAAATTTGTCCAAGGGCCATTAATAGGTCGGGCATGTCTCAATTGTCCTTTCTTGGAGTACCTTTCAGGATTGTTCCGTGCACAGATTAAACAATTCTCAACATAATGTGTTACATCGGATTTTAAATCGGGCCACCAGCACAAAGGTCTTAAATGGGCAATGGTATTGTCTATCCCCTGATGTCCGTGTCCGTCATGAAAATTATCTGGTTTCTGTCCTGGGTGGGGACCACATAAATTCCATTTTTGAAAACTATACTGTCCTGTACCGTCAGTGAGTCCTTTTATTTCTCGTAGGGGGCTGGGAAGTTACCGTCTAAAACTTATTGAGAGTGTTGTCTGCCTTTTGGGCCTGGGATAGATCCTCAATATTGGTCTGAGAAACCTGGACTGCGTGTATCGGTTCACTTTCGGAGGGTTGCCAAAAGTGACCGTGGCGTGACCCTGACTTAGCTAAGGCATCTGCCTATACATTACCGGATAGGGAGGAACGATGATGGCTTCTCACTTTAATAATACCGTACGTGCGGTCTTTAGCTGTCCTAAGAATGTTTTTCAACAATGGGGCTGAGGGTGGGGGTTTACCATCAGCGGATATGAATCCTCGAGATTCCCACAGGGGCAGGAATTCTGTCAAGCTATTGCAGACATATAAACTGTCCGAATATATGTTGTAAAGGAATCTGGGTGCTTCACTACATATGCTATGGCTGCTATTTCTGCTGCTTGTGATCCTAGATGGCCGGGCAATTTTAAAGATATTTCTTCTAATGCGCGTCCCTGTGCGTCTTCTACATAAATTCCACAACCAGTTATTCTCTTTCCATTTTCTATCGTGGAGGAACCGTCTACATAAATCTTTAAAGCGTTGTCTGTGGTGTGTGGATTCTGCGTTTTACTGCCTGCCCGTGTGTGCAGTGACTTCGGAATAAAGGGTCCTGTGTGGTGTTGGGCTGCTATGATCTGGCACTCGTGTGGGGTCCCTGTATACTGAAGGTTATCTGCTAGAAATGTGTGGGTCTTTGTACGTTTGACTGTAATGTCCCTTCCTTGTAACAACAGTGTCCAGTGAGCTGCTCTGATCTGGCTGACTGAACCTACCATCTAACAATAGCTGCGTTGGGGTGTGCTCGGTTAAAATCGTTACTGGGTTAATGCCTGTGATATATGCAAAATACTGTACTGCCCAAAACACTGCGAGCAAGTGCCGTTCGCAGGTAGTAAATCCTTGCTCTACGGGATCCAAAATTTGTGAGGCATAGGCTAAGCGGTCATGTCTTTCCTGTAGGAGTACTGCTGATAGGGTTCGGTCGGTGGTTGCTACTTCTGTGGCATAGGGAGAGTGTGGGTCTGGAACTTGCAAAGCGGAGGCTGTGACTTGGGCGCGCTTTAATTCATCGATGGCGTCTGTGTGCTGAGGAAGCCATTCCCATGGGGCGTTCTTTTTAAGGAGCTCTGAGAGTGGGGCTGCTTTTGTGGCAAAACCATCTGTATGGTTCCTACAATATCCAACTAATCCTAAGAATGATCGGAGTGCAGTGATGTTGTGGGGCAGGGGCAATTTAACTATTGACTCAATTCGCTTCTGTTCGATCTCTCTCTTCCTGTGGGTGATAATGGTGCCTAAATAAGGAACCTTTTCTTTTAAGATCTGGGCTTTTTTGGGGTTGACCTTGCATCCAATGGATTGCAAAAGACCTAGTTATTCTGAAAGAATCTTAACATACTCTTCCTTTGTGTCCGTCTGTAGGAGTAAGTCGTCCACATACTGTATAAGGCATTCGGGGCGGGAAAATATGTAAAGTCCGTTGGCCAATTGTCGGTGGAAAATGGAGGGGGAACTGTGGAATCCTTGCGGGGGGCATGTCCACGTATACTGCTGCCCTTGAAATGTGATTGCAAACTTATATTGACAGGCCTTGTCTAGCAGGATGGACCAAAAGCCATTGCTGATGTCCAGCACTGTGAAGTACTTTGCCTGTATTCCCTGCTTGAGCATGGTTTCGAGACTCGTGGCAACAGTGAGGGCTACTAACGGGGTTACCTTGTTAAGTTTTCGGTAGACGATTGTCAGTTGCCAAGAACCATCGGGTTTTTTCATGGGCCAAATTGGGGCATTATTTGTTGAGGCTACCGTCCGAATTACTCCTTGATCTAATAAGCTATTGATGACTTTTGAAATCTCACAAACGGCTTGCTGTGGGAAACCGTATTGCTTCTGTGGCTTAGGATCGGGACCTGAAATTGTGACCATTCCTGGGATCTTCCCAGAATCGTGTTTGTGTTGGGCGAAGGAAGCTTTATGTTTTCTGAGGACCACTCTAATTGTCTGGTCTGTACTAATTGATTGCGGATCAAACCAATAGTCTCCTACTGAGCAAATCCTATGTTCATAGTCCCCTACTGTGAGCGTAGCGGGGACTCTAGCTGCTTAGGCCATTTTCCATACACACCTATTCACGGGATCAAAGGAAAGGTTGTGGGTGCTCATAAAATCGATTCCTAGAATGTGCTCGGCTGTTTGGGGCAAGTCGACTAAAACAACGGGGTGTCTCGTGCTTATGGGTCCTACCTGAATATCTACGGGGGCTGTGATGTATCCCTGCTGTAGGTGTCCATTAAATCCACTAAGGGTGATGGTGTCTGTGGTGGGCCATTTGTCACGCTGGAACATTGTGGAGGAGTTTAAAGTGGTGCGGGACCCTCCTGTGTCCCAAAGAAATTCTACTGGATGTCCCCAGACTGTGCCTGTAACTACTGGTCTGCCTGATTTGTCCCAGAGTGTGTCGCAGACCCATGTTGGGGAGTCCGAACACTGTCAATCTGTGGTGTTGATTGCTGAATTATCTGAACAGGCGCTAAACCTATATATGGGCGCAACATTGTACCTAGGTGGGGGGGGGGGGGGGGCTGGTTGTTGGAGGCGTTGCTGGTTCGGGGGGTTTTGTCGGCATTCGTGGACGTAAAGTCCCATGTGTCCACAGTTATAGCAACCTCGTGGTGCTTGTGCTCTGGGGTGCTGTCCTTCATATCTACCCTCATTTATCCATGCTGGGTCCTGGTTAGTCCTAACTGGGTGCATATTTGCTTCTACCTGTCCCTGATCTGCCTTCCTGTGTAGGGATTGTTCCTAACCTCTGGAGAGTCACTTTAAAACCCACACTTCATTGTGTGTGGAGTCTGCAGGGTCGTAATTCACACAAGCCTTTTGACCTGCTTCTGTGGCATGGGAGACTAAATTGTGGGCCCATTTAGTTGTGTCGTCGTTATCTAAGTGTGTGCGATTCAAATTCCCAAATACTGCTGTAAAATGGATCCAAAGGCGACCTGCAAATGCAGTCAGATGCTCTCCCTTCTTTTGCCTACAACGGTTCAAACCTTCTACGGGGTCTCCCTTGTTGTACCCGATCACATCTAAAATGGCCGTTTTCATCTCCTGTAGTGTTCCTCCTCCTACATTCTGGGGTTCTAGTAAAGCTGAGCTGACGGACTGGTCAAGGCTCATTATTATAAGTTTAACTTCCTCCCTTTCGTCTAGACCGCACATAACCTTTTGCTGGCGTACTCAAAGAAATTATCCGGGTCTGTGGTGGGTTCGAATGGAGCAATTTTTGGGCAGGCATCTCTCAATTGGGTGACGGACAGTGGGGTGGTGTAAACGCAATCGGGCTCCTCCCGACCGGATGACTTGCGCTGTGTAGTGACCGGATTCATGGGGGTGTGTGCTGCCTGTGCAGTCGGTGGTGCGGGTGCTTTCCTTTTCGGGGCATGGGGGACTCTATTGTGATTTTCTGTGTTCTCCACATATCTCTGGGCGGTTTCATTTAGTTCTTGCCAATTGGGGGCACCTTCTTCATCTAAATTTTGTCCAAAGGTATCTCTAAATCCATTTGCACTGAAAGCCGTGACTGCAACTTCTCTATTTGTTGTCTCCATTTCGCGTGGTCTCCTGTGCTCTGTCTTTGTTCTGTAGTGGAGCTATAGAGCACTCGTAAAGCTGCCTTTAAATCCGCGCATTGTCTCGTTAACTGTGCTACCTGCTGTTCTGTCTCTTCTCGTACCAAGACTGCGCGCTGTGTATCTTGGTAGGCTTTATCGTACTGGGTCTGAAAGTTGCTAAGGTGAACTAAACAAGATTGCTGTGCCCGTTTGACATCAGCCATCTCTTTATCTTTAGCTGCCAACTGATCCCGGAGTTGCTCAAAATCTTTTCGCTTTCACTATTATTTCTCTCATTCTTCTCTTCTTTCTCAACTAGCTGCCTGCGGAGGGTCCTCACGACCTCCTCTGTGCCTCGCAACTGTGCCAAACAGGACACTTTACCATCGGCTTTCGCTGTATTTTTCTTATGCACCTCGGTTAGGTTGTCCCACCAAGTTTGTCCTATGCTTCCTGACTCTTCATTTGAACAAAAATCGGACCAAAGGGGCCATCCTTTCTCCTTTAAATACTTCCTCAACTCTTCTTCCCATATGGGGCACTGCTCTGCTCTGTTGGTTGCTGTGACCTCGGGTTCCTGTGGGTTCATTAAATGTTCCATCGCTTTTGTGGCCTTTGCTTCTAATCTCTCTTGCTCTATGTTTAATCTCTGTTTCTTACCGTTAATCTCTGTTTCCTATCCTTAATTTCTCTTGCACTACTTTGATTTCTCTTTCCCTACCTTTAATTTGGGACAGGGGGATAAGGCGGCGATTTGAACTGCGGGTATGGCCTCAGCTATTTTCCGGTTCACAATTCCCTCGATAGTTTTGACACAATCTAACGAGTTTACCTTATATCCCTGTTAGTACGCATGCAGGTTAGGACATATTTCCGAAATTCAGTGATTTGGTCGATATGGGCTTGCACTTGTGGTTCTTTCTCTTTCACGCATTTGGATTTCAAAGTTTGTGGGTTCTCTCAGAGTGACAAAATCACTTCTAATTCTAGTCCCGTCAGATGTCGTCAATAATGATGCTCTTTAGAATCACCAGGTATCAAATGATACCACCACAAGGCTTACCGGATATCGATCAAAGGACCATACAACCAGTTAGTCAGTTCAAGTTCAAAGGTGGTTTATTTACACACAAGGATTACTTCGACATGCAACACAAAACATGCAAGTTAAACTATACCTAACAACCACAATAACCTATACTTAACTTCAGGGCAACTGGCTCTATGCAGATGGACAAGGCCTTTGTCCGGATCTTGCGTGGCTGGGTGGACGAAATGGCTCTGTTTCTGCTGGGCTCAGCCGTCTGGTAGCGATCGTTGGTCTTGAACTTGTCTGTCTGGTCGTTATGCTGCACTTGGGTTGGCATAGGCCGGATCCAAGAGAGACTGAGCACATGGCTGTGTCTCTTCTTATCCCTCTGGGATTTTGCGCTCTTTGGGGCGGTCCTTAACTTGGACCCAATAATTGACAGGCTTCGATCACTGCCTTCGATTTTGGCCAATAAAGGGGCGGGTGCCTTGATGGCTGGGCGTGTCCTTAGCGGTCATTGACCTTGGCTGTTTGGGCTCCCTGAGTAAAGGGAGTGGCGCCGATCAGTCTGTGGCTGTATCGGTTTCTTGAGTGCAGTCTTATTGTTCTGGGGAAATGGGCCATTAGAATGCAAATGAGTGGGGGTTTCGATCGCGTCTAGTTTCGATCGCGTCTAGCTATCTGGTTTGCAAATACACACACAAGCTCTGAGTCGGTCTGAGTCCTGGGTTGGCCATAATTCCCATGGTCCTTTGCAGGTGGCCATCTGAGATGGCTACATCAGCATGACTGTTCACCTGTATGTCTTACTAACATCTCCTATAACCATCTGGTGATGGCTGCATGTGTCTCCACTTATATGGGAGTCCCTGGTCACATGATGACTGTCTTGAGACCGCATGGTGTGTCTGCACTGCCACCTGCTGGTTGGAGATCACACACCATCTATCTATGATATTGCTGACAAGCATATCACCACAACAGGTTCTCCACATTTGCCTTGATACTATTTAAATAGATTTTTCTTTCTAACATGACAGAGCTCACAATGATTACTCTCAGAAATTTAATTCAGCATTTAGATTTGTGGCCCCCGCATACAGAGAATTGCCTTGAGTGTAGTACATTAAGAATGAAGAGGACAGAGTGGACACACAGGTTCAGGACTTAAAGACCTAATCAACAAGGAGGTTTTGAAAGCAAGGAAGGAGGTGGCAAAGCAGAGAAAATTGTTTTCCAGAGGGCACAATGAGAGCTGCCAGTCATGAAGTGGAAGGAGTGAAGAAAAACTTGGATTCGTGGGAATATGGTGCATGAGAGGATCATTAAGTGTGAGATGAGGCTGGGGGTGGGGGGAACGTGGAGGGACAGATTTTATTGAAATAATTATATGAGAATTTACGTCGAATTGCATTTGGAGAAGATTAGGCAAGGGGTTTATGGAATATCTTTGCTTTAAAAGGAAAAGATCTTGGATTTCCACCGCAGATTTCTTTTCCGTTCCAGAGAAGATTTCGCTTTTACTTTTCATAGTTCCAGCTTTTGCTATATTGAGTATGCTACACTATATTTAATGTCAACCTGTGAGATTCAGCTCATACTTAGTTAGTTCATAGCCAAAAAGAATAATGTTGCTATAAATTATAATCCATGACTATACCAAAATAATAGATGGTTTCTAACTCACAAACGCAGTGTTTATGAGTAAATGATTGTAAGGTTGTGTCGAAAATTACATGGCTGTGGTATAATAGTGTAGTGAGAATACTGACTCAAGATAGGCTATTAGTAAATGTAGAGTATTTCATTATGTAACTACCACCTACGTCATGCTCCAGCAGTTATGCATTTCGAACTGTTTTCTAGAGCCTCCTGGTGTAATCCTGTTTATTCTCTAACTGCTATTATTCATATTTGTAGCCTTATAATATCAAATAATTCCTCTATTTTAAGTTGTGTAAAATATTATCAATATAAGAATTTGCCCGTGCATTTTTACATCTTCCTCGAGATTTAGCCATGATCGCTTTCTATTGGTGCCCGAAGTATTGTCTAATTGGCAGGCTTCGAAGAGAACACTGCTCTCAAAGGCCAAAGCTGACACATTTTCCATGAAAGATTGTATTTTTGAAGCTGACACTGAAGGAAGGAAATGTTAATTAGACCTAACAAGGTTGTCTCTTTCTGACATATCCAGTTTTCATCATATTACTCAATCCTTTCTCTCTCCGCATTTGCCTCTCATTTAAATTATTTTGCAGAATGTTGTAAGGTTCGAAATATCAGTGCTTCAAGATAAATGAATCATTAGTTTACTATAGAATTAATGGCGTCTTGTTAATATAATAGAATATTGACTTAATTGAAGTAGAAATCATAGTGGGCTAAATTAGATAGCCCCTAAAATTGGATGCGGGGATCATGCTGCGTGCTTACCACCTCCTGATCAAAGTGATGCAGGCAGAATGGAAACTCCCTGTTCATTGCTCATGTCCATCATTGTGTCATGCAGCTCAGTGCTCAATGAACTGCTGAGCAGCTGCACACCCCAGCAGGGGACCCAAGATCATGAGAGGCTAGCACCACATAACATTGGCTTGCACGACTTAAAGCAGGAATGCACCTCTGCAGGGTGCATTCTTGCTGCAATGGAGGCTGCAACTACTTGGACCACATTTAAAGATTTTTAGGAATGTCTCCAAATGACAAAACAAGCAAGAAAGCATGACCCTATATTTTCATGCTCGTGTTGCAGGTACAGAACGGGGCGACACTGTGGCAGGGTGGTTAACACTGCTGCCTCACAGCACCAGGGACCCTGGTTTAATAATTCCAGCCTTGGGGGACAGTCTGTGTGGAATTTGTAAGTTCTCCCATGTCTGTGTGGGTTTCCTCCGGGTGCTCTGGTTTCCTTGCACAGTCCAAAGATGTACAGGTTAGGTGGAATGGCCATGATAAATTGCCCCTTAGTATCCCCCCAAAAAGTTAGGTATGGTTACTGGGTTCCGGGGATAGGATGCGGAGTGGACCCGGGTGCTCGTTCAGAGAGTTGCTGCTGGCTCGATGGGCCGAATGGCCTCCCTCCGCATTGTAAGGATTCTATCAAAGTAGATCAGAGGAGATAGGTTCACTTCCCTTAGGGGCCAGAAGGCCTTCCAGACAAATGTTCAGAAGGCAAAGGGAGCAACTGACTGTGGTGCAGCAAACTTTAATGCAGCTGCACAAGACGTTTTTTGGTCTCTTGTCAGTGATTGCACCCATCTACATATGCCAAATCCAACCAACTAAACTACTAGTCTTAAACTCTACAGCATTCACCACAGTCCCTTCACTTGCCTATGGACAATTTATACCAATCGTGATTCAATCACAAATTCTAAATTCTCCCTCTGTGTACCCCGGAATGTGGCGACTAGGGGCTTTTCACAGTAACTTCATTGCAATGTTAATGTAAGCCTACTTGTGACAATAAATAATAATAAAAAAAGATTATTATTCCTTTGCTCCACCTCATCCTCACACACTTAGCACAGCTGCAAGCCACACAGTCATGTCTCACATCTATTTCACCATTGCAGGCATATCACCTAAACACATTGCAATACAATCATTGTCATACCTCTCTCTTTATTGCAAGAGAAATTGGCCCATACTAGATGGAGACTGTGCTGGGAATAACTGGAATACCTATCATTGAGACAGTAGTCAGTGGCTTTGCTGAAACCATTGTGGATGATGATATGTTCCTGTGTTACAAACGCCACTTCACTCTCATCATGCAATCTGTCATGATATACAAGCTGTGATGGCGTAACCATGTATCTTTTCCTTTGCATCCCCTTTCCCTCACACTAAGTCTCCAGTTGTACATACATGCTTTCAGATACTCAAGAATTTCCTGATCGACCAGCCAGTGATTCGAGGAGATGAAGCCTTAGAGCAAGGGCTCTTTGAGGAGGAAGATGAACTCTTGTAAACTCTTGTAGTTCCTTTGAGTGTCCTGATGGTAGGACCTGAATTGTGTGGGGCTTCCACTTGGATGTGGCTACATGGAATCATTCAGCGGCCAGTCTGTTAAATATACATAGTCGTGGGGCCTGGCTGATCGTGCCATGGGGAATGGCAGAGGTTGACAACATTGCAGTTATCTGTCGGGGTTGAAGATTCGGGTGCCATATTTAAAAGGCACCTGGACTGGCATACTCTCCCTGCAATCCAGCAGCATCAGTCTGACTGGTGAGTGGATTCCGTCCAAAACGTCCAATCAGTGTCAGAACTATTGTATTCAATGCTGAGCAGATGGAAATCTATCCACTTCCCTGGATACACTGAAAAGGCTCCTTCTTCCAATCCTAAATGCAAAAGAACTCCCTCGGCTCAGGAATATTAACAGAGAGCAACAAAGAGAATATATGATGTACTCTCCTTTTAGTAGCGCCATCCCTTCTGTGTAAGTGGGCGCGTCCCGAATGAGGGGGAAAACTTGTGGGCTCACCCATGAGTAGAGGATCTGGAGCTTCTGTGGGTCTGAGAGGGCTTCTGTGGATGCTCTGAGGTATCCTTCAAAGCAGGCTAGCCAGTGCTCTAAGGTGGCTGTGGCGTTGGCTGCGTGACGGTTCAGCTCCAGGCGATCAGGCTTGATTAAGACGTTCATCTCTAAAATTCTAGTGCAATAAATTGATGTACCATCAATGACCACGAGACGAAATGGTGAAACTATTGAGGCTTTATTACACTAGATGTGAGCCTCCTGCGGCTGGAGCCAGAATGGAAGCAGCGCAGGAGAGCATACACTTTTATACAGCGACTGCTGGGAGGAGCCAGCAGGCTGGGATTTACTGTGTTAACTGTAGTACAGTGGCAGTACCGTAATACACGTAGTGTGTGACCAGTGGTGTTTACCGCACTATGTAGAAGCCACACCTTTTGCAGCTCTAGATGCTGTAAGGCAAGTTTAAATCACCAGTATACACCTTAGTGAATGAATATATAGCTGAATGAGTGAATGGATAGAGGTGGGTGAAGTTAGTGGGCAACATGGTAGGAGGGCACGGTAAGTGGGTAGGTTTGCAGATGAATGAAGTGCTAGAGTAGCAAGTAGGTTAGGTGGTCGGATGGCAAGTGGATGAGCTGGCAGGTGGGAGAGGTGGTATGTGAGTGAGATGGTCACGTGACAGGTGGATTGGGAGTAATTGGGATTGGGAGTTCTCCCAGTGAGCCAGAAAAGACAGAGCCAGGAGTGAGACACAGCTAAGACTGAGTTTGGGAATTTGAATCTAGGTGGGAATTGAATTAAATCAGTAAGGCAGCTCCTTTTAAATTTCAGGAGTTTAAATTAATTTAAATTAAGCTAGTATTGTGGAGTGTGGGTTAACACGGGCTGCCCCACCCACTCACATAACTGGTTGGCAGTTAAGTGTCAGTCACTTAAATCTACCTTGATCTAAAAGAAGGTGGGGGAGGGGAGTCAATTCAAGACAGTTTAAAAAGAGCAACTTGTAAACTCACTCCCAGTGAGTTCTCCCAATGAGCCAGAGAAGACAGAGCCAGGAGTGAGACACAGCTAAGAGTGAGTTTGGGAATTTGAATCGAGGTGGGAATTCAAAGCTGGGTTGGGAGGAAGTGCTTTTTATCCCTGGTAAGTGATTGTAAGTAGTGTTTCTGTTTTTCTGTTTCTTTTCATTTGTATATTTAATTATTTTTTCTTTGTTGTTTTTTTTGTTGACATTGTAGTTGTTGAAGTTAACCAAACGTTTTAAGACATGGCAGGAGATCTCAGACCCGTGTCATGCTCCTCGTGTGCGATGTGGGAGGTCAGGGACACGTCCACTGTCCCTGGCTCCTTCACGGGCAAGAAGTGTGTCCAGTTGCAGCTCCTGTTAGACCGCTTGACGGCTCTGGAGCTGCGGATGGACGCACTTTGGAGCATCCGCGATGCTGAGGACGTCGTGGATAGCACGTTTAGCGATTTGGTCACACCGCAGGTGAAAGGTACTGAGGGAGATAGAAAATGGGTGACCAAAAGACAGAGCAAGAGTAGTAAGGCAGTGCAGGTGCCCTCTGCGGTCATCTCCCTGCAAAACAGATATACTGCTTTGGATACTGTTGAGGGAGATGGCTCACCAGGGGAAGGCAGCAGCCAGGTTCATGGCACCGTGGCTGGCTCTGCTGCGCAGCTGGGCAGGAAGAAGAATGGCAGGGCTATAGTGATAGGGGACTCAATTGTAAGGGGAATAGACAGGCGGTTCTGCGGACGCAATCGAGAACCCAGGATGGTATGTTGCCTCCCTGGTGCAAGGGTCAAGGATGTCTCGGAGCGGCTGCAGGACATTCTGGGGGGGGGGGAGGGTGAACAGCCAGCTGTTGTGGTGCACATAGGCACCAACGATATAGGTAAAAAATGGGACGAGGTCCTACAAGCTGAATTTAGGGAGCAAGGAGTTAAACTAAAAAGTAGGACCTCAAAGGTAGCAATCTCAGGATTGCTACCAGTGCCACAAGCTAGTCAGAGTAGGAATGTCAGGATAGAGAGGATGAATGCGTGGCTCGAGAGATGGTGCAAGAGGGAGGGATTCAAATTCCTGGGACATTGGAACCGGTTCTGGGGAGGTGGGACCAGTACAAACCGGAAGGTCTGCACCTGGGCAGGACTGGAACCGATGTTTGCTAGAGCTGTTGGGGAGAGTTTAAACTAATGTGGCAGGGGGATGGGAACAGATGCAGGAAGTTGGAAGGTAGTAAAACAGGGACAGAAATAAAAGGCAGTCAGGGGGAAAGTGTAAGGCAGAGAAGCCATAGTCAAAAATCAAAAAGGGCGACAGTACAAGGTACAGTGACTGAGGGGAGCTCAGTGAATAGGACCAGGAATACTAAAAGAAATAAAACGGGAAGTGAAAACATAAATGGTAAGTGACGCGGCAGGTTGTTACATGAAGATATGGGTTCAACGACAAGGAAAATTAGGAGAAAGGTTAAGAGGAAATATAACTTAGGA
Source organism: Scyliorhinus torazame (assembly GCF_047496885.1). Lineage (NCBI taxonomy): Eukaryota > Metazoa > Chordata > Chondrichthyes > Carcharhiniformes > Scyliorhinidae > Scyliorhinus > Scyliorhinus torazame. The sequence goes on along the minus strand of NC_092721.1, from coordinate 61,806,547 downwards.
GAGGTTACTGATCGAGGTGTTAAGATTCAGAACAGAGGTAAAAAAGGCAACATAACTGTACTTTACCTGAATGCTCATAGTATTCGGAATAAGGTAAATGAGTTGATGGCGCAAATCATCGTGAATGACTATGATTTAGTGGCCATTAATGAAACATGGTTAAAGGATGGTCCCGACTGGGAGTTAAATATCCGAGGGTATCAAACTTTTTGGAAGGACAGAGTGGATGGTAAGGGAGGTGGTGTAGCTCTGTTATTTAAGGATGACATCCGGGCAACCGTAAGGGATGACATCGGTGCTGTGGAGGATAAGGTTGAATCCATTTGGGTGGAAATCAGGAATAGTAAGGCGAAAAAGTCACTGATAGGAGTAATCTATAGGCCACCAACATTATGGTGGGGCAGGCAATAAACAAAGAAATAACAGATGCATGTAGAAATGGTACAGCAGTTATCATGGGGGATTTTAATCTACATGTTGATTGGTTTAACCAGGTCGGTCAAGGCAGCCTTGAGGAGGAGTTTATAGAATGTATCCGCGATAGTTTCCTCGAACAGTATGTAATGGAACCTACGAGGGAACAAGCGGTCCTAGATCTGGTCCTGTGTAATGAGACAGGATTGATTCAGGATCTCATAGTTAGGGATCCTCTCGGAAGGAGCGATCACAATATGGTGGAATTTAAAATACAGATGGAGGGTGAGAAGGTAAAATCATGCACTAGTGTTTTGTGCTTAAACAAAGGAGATTACAATGGGATGAGAGAAGAACTAGCTAAGGTAGACTGGGAGCAAAGACTTTATAGTGAAACAGTTGAGGAACAGTGGAGAACCTTCCAAGTGATTTTTCACAGTGCTCAGCAAAGGTTTGTACCAACAAAAAGGAAGGACGGTAAAAAGAGGGAAAATCGACCGTGGATATCTAAGGAAATAAGGGAGAGTATCAAATTGAAGGAAAAAACATACAAAGTAGCAAAGATCAGTGGGAGACTAGAGGACTGGGAAATCTTTAGGGGGCAACAGAAAGCTACTAAAAAAAGCTATAAAGAAGAGTAAGATAGATTATGAGAGTAAACTTGCTCAGAAGACAAAAACAGATAGTAAAGGTTTCTACAAATACATAAAACAAAAAGAGTGGCTAAGGTAAATATTGGTTCTTTAGAGGATGAGAAGGGAGATTTAATAATGGGAGGTGAGGAAATGGCTGAGGAACTGAACAGGTTTTTTGGGTCAGTCTTCACAGTGGAAGACACAAATAACATGCCAGTGACTGATGGAAATGAGGCTATGACAGGTGAGGACCTTGAGAGGACTGTTATCATCAAGGAGGTAGTGATGGGCAAGCTAATGGGGCTAAAGGTAGACAAGTCTCCTGGACCTGATGGAATGCATCCCAGAGTGCTATAAGTGATGGCTAGGGAAATTGCAAATGCACTAGTGATAATTTACCAAAATTCACTAGTCTCTGGGGTGGTCCCAGAGGATTGGAAAGTAGCAAATGTGACACCACTGTTTTAAAAAGGAGGTAGGCAGAAAGCGGGTAATTATAGGCCAGTGAGCTTAACTTCGGTAGCAGGGAAGATGCTGGAATCTATCATCAAGGAAGAAATAGCGAGGCACCTGGATGGAAATTGTCCCATTGGGCAGACGCAGCATGGGTTCATAAAGGGCAGGTCATGCCTGACTAATTTAGTGGAATTCTTTGAGGACATTAACAGTGCGGTAGATAACGGGGAGCCAATGGATGTGGTATATCTGGATTTCCAGAAAGCCTTTGACAAGGTGCCACACAAAAGGTTGTTGCATCAGATAAAGATGCATGGCATTAAGGGGAAAGTAGGAGCATGGATAGAGGATTGGTTAATTAATAGAAAGCAAAGAGTGGGGATTAATGGGTGTTTCTCTGGTTGGCAATCAGTAGCTAGTGGTGTCCCTCAGGAATCAGTGTTGGGCCCACAACTGTTCACAATTTACATAGATGATTTGGAGTTGGGGGCCAAGGGCAATGTGTCCAAGTTTGCAGACGACACTAAGATAAGTGGTAAAGCAAAAAGTGCAGAGGATACTGGAAGTCTGCAGAGGGATTTGGATAGGCTAAGTGAATGGGCTAGGGTCTGGCAGATGGAATACAATGTTGACAAATGTGAGGTTATCCATTTTGGTCGGAATAACAGCAAAAGGGATTATTATTTAAATGATAAAATATTAAAACATGCTGCTGTGCAGAGAGACCTGGGTGTCCTCGTGCATGAGTCGCAAAACGTTGGTTTACAGGTGCAACAGGTGATTAAGAAGGCAAATGGAATTTTGTCCTTCATTGCTAGAGGGATGGAGTTTAAGACTAGGGAAGTTCTGCTGCAATTGTTTTTGGGTGTTAGTGAGGTCACACCTGGAGTATTGTGTTCAGTTTTGGTCTCCTTACTTGAGAAAGGATGTACTGGCACTGGAGGGTGTGCAGAGGAGATTCACTAGGTTAATCCCAGAGCTGAAGGGGTTGGATTACGAGGAGAGGTTGCGTAGACTGGGACTGTACTCGTTGGAATTTAGAAGGATGAGGGGGGATCTTATAGACACATATAAGATTATGAAGGGAATAGATTGGATAGATGTGGGCAGGTTGTTTCCACTGGCGGGTGAAAGCAGAACTAGGGGGCATAGCCTCAAAATAAGGGGAAGTAGATTTAGGACTGAGTTTAGGAGGAACTTCTTCACCCAAAGGGTTGTGAATCTATGGAATTCCTTGCCCAGTGAAGCAGTTGAGGCCCCTTCATTAAATGTTTTTAAGATAAAAATAGATAGTTTTTTGAAGAATAAAGGGATTAAGGGTTATGGTGTTCGGGCCGGAAAGTGGAGCTGAGTCCACAAAAGATCAGCCATGATCTCATTGAATGGTGGAGCAGGCTCGAGGGGCCAGATGGCCTACTCCTGCTCCTAGTTCTTATGTTCTTAATTGGGCTGGGAGGGGTTTTTGGGCTGGGAGGGGTTATCAGGTTGGTTTGGGTGGTGTTGGCTGTGAGGGGATTGTTGGGAGTTTCAGGGGTGTGGCGGTTAGTAAGGACAGGTTGAGGAGGAGGAGCCCGTGTTTCATGGGAGTAATTCGGATGGCGGGAGCTAGTCAGATTGTGCCGGTGCAGGGGAGTCATGGGTTCACTGGGAAGTCAGGGGGTCAGCAGGGGATTTGGGAGGGTCAGTTGTAAAGTTACCCAGGAGTTAGACCAGGATTTTTCTGTCTAACATTTCCGAGGTCACTACTCCGATAAATAAGTCAGAACTGTCTGAAGCCACCAACGCTAACTCAGAATCGGAGACTTATTCTGGAGGGTCTCGGGAGTGGGGAAAATCCCAGAAATGGACTTTAATGGAAGGATTGCTCTTTGCATATTTTCTCATTTTGTATCTAAAATTGAGCACAGGGAAATTACCTTTAAGCATAGAAGAGAAAGAATAAGAGATGTAAAAATAATGAAAATGGAGAAGGGGCAGAAAAACAGTTAAAGAAAGTCTTGCATGTTATCACATAGAAATGTTGTAAAGCAGGGACCACATGATGTCAGCTCGGGAGCTGCTGCGTTTTCACCAGCTCCATCTCTACTTGTCTTTTAATCCTTGATGTTATCCTGATGCACATCCCATAACTACGTACCTTGGGGTATATGTCTTTTTTCTATGTCCCTGGAGGATTCTGGCAACATTTTAGAGAAGAGGGACCGAGTTAAATCAAAAAATACTTGTTTGATTGAGGCGGTCAGAGGTGACTGGGGTGGGGCCCAACTTGCAGTGGCAGGGTTTCTGGTGAGCGGGCTTATGCCTCGGTGGTACTGTCAGCATTAGGATGATGGTTACCATTGCAAATGGTGTTGTGCACGGTGGTCTCGGCTCTGTCGGGTAGATTGTTGGTACTCACTTTGGTGAACTGCGAAATATCCTTGAGAGAATAGTGGAAGTGGCGAAGTGAATTCTGTTATTTGATAGAGCAATTTCCCTGGTGAGAACTCGCCTTCGGCCCTTGGAAATCCTATTGCATGGTATGTCTTTTATCCTGACCGACTTGGGCAATAGGGGACGGAAAAGGAGCGTTCGTACACCCGGTCTCCTGTGTGGGGGAGAAATTCCTGACCAATTTTGAGAGTTGGCTGCTATGCTTTCGCAATCTTGATTTGAAGGCTGGGCCTTTCAGTCTCGATAGAGCACATTGTGTCTGGTCTTCAAGGCCTGGGGTCGGTTGGATGTTGCCTTGTCCTCAATGCTCATTGTGAGGGTTTGAAGGCAGCTGGATGCATTGAGTCATCCCTCCTACTGGTGCCTAGGTTCCTTGCTGCCTGAGCATCGGGTTGAGTGTGGGGGGGCGTGTGAAGACGGTTCATTTGATGGAACTTTAGAGGGATCCTTATGTTGCTCGACGATCCTGTAATGGCTTTGACCTTTCCAAGTCCATCAGCAGCCAACCAGGTGTTATTATCTAAGATGGTGTTATTATCCTGCAGTTCATCAATAATCCTGAACTTTATTCCCTTGTGATTGTGTTGTTAATTTTATTCTATTGTCATTTTTCCCTGACAAGGGTACGTGGTATATGAGCATGAATGCCAGGGTCACCTGTTATTCTGTTTTGGCAGAAACCATATTGAGTCGGTAATGTGACCCTTTTTCATGTGCTGTAATCCTTGCATTTACAAAGAGGAGGTGCATTTTAGACACCCACTCACTTTGTTTGTGACAGTAAGAAGTCTTACAACAGCAGATTAAAGTTCAATAGGTTTGTTGCAAATCATGCGCTTTCGGAGCACTGCTCTTTCCTCAGGTATTTTCACCTGATGAAGGAGCTGTGCTCTGAAAGTTTGTAAGACTTCTTACTGTGCCCATCCCAGTCCAATGCCGGCATCTCCACATCATGGCTCATTTGCAGAGAAGATGAGCAGAGCCACTGCAGGTTGGTGGATGCTAAGGTTAGTTAAGTTGTCACTTGGATTGAGGAAATCCCCCAGTCAGAGGTATCTATCAGGTTTTCATTTTGCTTTTTTTTGCTTTGAGTTTAGAGAATCCATGCTCGTCTCATATGAACGTCCGGGCAGATCATGTACCCTAGACAGGACTGGGGGCTGAATCTTCCGCCTCGTTATGGCGGAAATGTGAATCGCGATCGGGCGGAGAATCGGGCGTCTGGCCAAAATAGAGGTCTGCACCCGATGTCGATTGGGTGCCCTGCTCCAGTTCCTCCATGGCAGCGACAATGAGGTTTGCGCTCCACACTGGTGGGGCCATGCAAAACCGGCATTAAATGTGATTCGTGGGTTGGACACAGTATGCTCCACCCATCGCAATGCTCCACTCCTCTCAGACGGTCTCGCGGGCGTGAATTACGCCAAGTATTTACAAATGGGGACTGGGTGAATGGCTGCAGAAGGTGAGTGGGAGGCTAAAAGAACACTGAAAAACCTTTTAAAACTGCCGGGCTTGCTGAGGGGACGGAGGGGGGACGGAGGGGGGGCGGGGGGGGGTGGGGCTGAGGGGACGGAGGGGGGGCTGAGGGGACGGAGGGGGGACGGAGGGGGGGTGGGGGGGGCGGGGGGGGGTGGGGGGGCGGGGGGGTGGGGGGGGCGGGGGGGGGGGGGCGGGGGGGGGGGGCGGGGGGGGTGGCTGCCCGGGCAGGGGTTGTAGCGGGGAGTGACTTGTTGCCAAGGGTGTTAAGGTTAGGTTGGAATTGGGGTGTCCTAGCTCAGACCACCATTGCTGCAGTCTGCCTTTTAAACACACCCCATTGACACTTATTACAGGCCCCTGGCTGCTCACACTGCTGAGTGCTGCCTGTATCATTTAAGTGCTCGGAAGACCTCTGGTCATCTGGTAGCCTACCAAGGCTGCCCCTCTGGACACCCTCATACCTCGGCTGTATCATTAAGGGCCAAGTTCAATCAGCAGCCAAACAGGTGTTGGCACCCCTTAGAGCAATGCCCCATTGCAGAGGAAGTCGGGGATCAACAGAGCTCACCCCCAACCAGAGGACACCTGCATCATGGCCTTCAGAGCCCTCCCTGGTGCTCTGCGTTTCTCAGCGCAGAATCCTCACCATTGACCACAAGCCTTCCTGATCACCAGCTGGCTCTTCTTGTTGAGGCTGGCAGTGCTGATTGCATCACATCCCAGGTGATGTTAGGAGGGCAGGCTTGAGTCTGCGGCCCGCCCTGGCATGGAGCTGTAGGTCTGCCTTTGATTCCCGCCTCGGGGGACAGGCCTTCTCTGAGCCATCTCCTGGCTGAAGTGAGTGTGTGGTAAGTGGAATGCTTAGAACAGCTCCCACTGCCAGGCTCCTTGGTGCTAACTCTGGTGTTTAGAGTGACCCGAGGGCCAGGAATTGCTCTCAATTCGCTCCGGCATAGTGCTGGCCAATTTGCATGTCCTGACTCACTTACCGAATAGCACCCCCAATGTGAACACGAATTGCATGCAATTCATTCCCAGCAGCAACACTTGGGTGCGATTCTCTAGCCATGTTACGTTCTCGCGCAAGCGAAGCGAGGCCGGTGAATAGCGGGAGAAGTCAAAAATGAGATCCACATCTGGCACCAAACAGTTTGTGATGCAGCCGGCCCACTCCTGTAGGCGAAATCGGGATCTCTCCATAGCATGACGAGAAACCAATTATCGCCACTTAAGCCCAATTTCCATACAATTAGCGGGAGCCACCCCATATCCAACGGCCTCCTATCGTTTACTGGCCTCCCCAGCAAGTGCTCGCCGATTAGTACTCCTTTTGAAAAGCATGAACCTGGCAGAAGGACTTCTGTGGGGAGCCGAGGAGGTGAGTAGCCATTTTGCTCACAGGCAAAGAGCCCATGGGCGCTGGTCTTGTCACCCCAGTGTTCGGTGGGGGCGTGAGGGACCTCCAGATGGGGCGGAGGATTGCTCATAGGAAATTGGCATTCGTGGTTAAGTAAGCACTTCACACAATCCAAGTGGACCCCCGTGGATGGGCGGGCCATGTAGCATGTGGGGGTCATTGCCTAGCATCCCAAACAAACACTGATACCTGGACATTGTGCGTGAATAATGCAGGAGGCAATACCACATACGTAACATCCGAACACCGATGGGATGGGACACAGCTCCGGGGACATGCCCACGGCAGGAGGGTCAGTGAGCACCATGGGGAGAGTAGGAAGCCTGGACAGATGGGCAAAGGCACCGGAGGTCAGTCCGCATTGCGGAAGAAAGTGACAGAAGCATCATAATTTTTGTGCAAAAAGGTGTTAAATGTTTTGTACAGTACCCCACCCTAGCAGTGTTGGCCTCGGTGCCATGCATTGCCGGTGCCGTCCCCTGCACCATAGCCTCTGGGACTCCTCCAATTGGCAATGGACCAGCTGGAGTGACACTAACAACTCCTCCAGAATGTCCCGGCTGCTCCCTATTGTCTCGATCAGCTCCAAGTACCTCTGTATCACAGGCTCAGCATTAGGCTGGGACCCAGCTGGGTCCTGGGATCCAGCAGACCACCGACTGCTGTCTCGCTTGCGGGTTCCTGCCTCCACCTGATGTGCATCATCAACGGTGTGGTGCCCACCAGATTGTGCCCCCAAAGCCTGTCCACTAACATTTCCCACCAAGGTGCGTGTATCTGCGCAGGTGAATGGTGGGGATGACAGCTGTGCTGCAACTACAATAGTTGCATCCTCGGAGCTCTCCTTCGAGGTGGTCTCCTGGGAGGCAGAAGAGCCAGCCGCCCGGGATGGGTTGGCGACGTCAGCTGTAGGACCTACAGGAGAATGGACATGTGGTCAGTGGGAGGGATGAGTCAGTCAGTAAGGCAATAACAACTCACGTTTGACAGATCCTTCAGGTGGAGCCTGGTGGTTCCCCACATCTGCGACGTCCGTGTGGGTGACTGATCTGTCCATGCCCACCCCAGTCACCGCCAGGGCACGCTCCTCGAAGGAGGTGAAGATACTTAAGTCCGGCACCCCTCCGCCAGTATGGGCTCTCTCCCAATGATTATGGGAGAGCTTTTCCTGAGGAGACACTGAGAGGCATCATTAGCCACACGCATGGTTCACAGGGGGGCGGGTTGGAGTGGCAGGGGGATGTGAAGTGAGGGTTGGGGGGGTTGGTTGAAGGGGGAGGGAGTGGAGGAAGGTTTGGTGGATGATCCCTTGTGGGGAGGAGGGGTGGGGGGGCTGGAGGTAGTGGGGCTTCGGTGTCTACTCGTGCTGCCCGGTATAGGCCTTTGACCTTTTTTGGCAATTGAGGCCAGTCCTCCTGGCCACACTACCTGAGCTGATCCCAGGCAGCAGGAATGTTAGGTAAATGACATCAAGCAATGAGATGTATGATCAATTAATATGATAATTAATTTTGGCAATACTGGTTCAGGAAACAATATTTATGAGAATATTTCTTCAGTGAATACCATGAAATCTTTAAACTCCACTTGAACTTCCAGAACAGAAGGACATTATTCTATCATCCCATCCAACAAAACTTACTCAGACTTAATTCTATTGTACTCATGGAAGAGAGTTTTTTCTGTCCATGAACAGTACAACTTAAGATCCACATGTGGACCTATCCGCAACTTAAATGGTATTTAGTTGCCTGGGCTGTTTTTAAGTGAAGTCTAAAATGAAGGGGAAATAAATGGGGAAAAAAACTGATTAACTTCTCAGTTTTGTGTCACATCAAAGATTAGAAAGATAAATGGCACAATAATTCATTCATTCTAATGTTAATTCAGTAGGCTAAGTTGCTGCCCAAATGTTTTATGACTTCCACAAACAACTTTTTCAGTTAAATAACAAAAACAGAAAATGCTGGACAATCTCAGCAGGCCTGACATAATCTGTGGAGAGAAAACGGAGCTAATGTTTCGACTCTGGATGATTCTTTGTCAAAATCTTTCAGTCGGCAGTCTGAATTTTGAGAATTATCCTTCGCCTTTTAAATAATTCATATGAAATGTTCAAGTTTATGTAGTTTAACTTCTGGAATATGCCCAAGAGACAATATAGTCTCTACAGTGGTTAACACTGCTGCCTTGCAGTGGCAGAGACCCAGGTTCAATTCCTACCTTGAGTGACTGTGTGGCGTTTGTACATTCTCCCTATGTCTGCATGGGTTTCCTCCGAGTGCTCCGGTTTCCTCTCACAATCCAACTGGCCATGCTAAATTGCCCCTTAATGACCAGGGAAGTGTAGGTCAGGTAGGGCTACGGGGATAGGACTGGGCAGTGGGCCTCGGTAGGGTGCCCTTTCAGAAGGACAGACCCGATGGGCCAAGTTGCCTCCTTCTGCACTGTAGAGATTCTATGATTCTTAGAAATGAATTACATTTGGCTCTAGTATTCAGGATGCAATATGGATATTGGCCAAGGAGAAACTGCAATATTGATGTCTCATTCTTTTAACAGGATATGGAGGTCGATAAATTCATCATACCTGAATGAAGAGTCTTTGTACTGATGGGATTAGTTCTACAGCTGTCTGTTATTTGATCAATATCCCTGCTGAGTACAGTATGGGAATCAGCCAATAGCACCCATAATTACACACAACTCTCTGCAACAAATCATTAATATTTTTTTTGTTTAGCCTGCTCCCTCCACAAAGTGTGTTGCCTAAATTAGGCTTCTTAACACTGCTATCATGTCTTTGCTCTATGCAATCTATGAGTCAGAAATTTATCAATATTCTCTTTGTATTATTTTGATTTTCATCTGGCTTTTACATGCATAAAATAGAATACAAAATCCAAGTGACCGTAAAACTTTGCAACCCATTATCTGTTGAGATACAAAGTGTGGTCTTAAGTGCTGCTGATAATGCCTAAATCAGAAGAGTCGCCTTGATTTTGAATTTAAGTTTCCCCTAACTGCGAACCTTTTTCGGCAAAAGACAGCAGTAGCCAGGTTCATGGCACCGTGGCTGGCTCTGCTATGCAGAAGGGTGGGAAAAAGAGTGGAAGGGCTATAGTCATAGGGGATTCAATCGTAAGGGGAGTAGATAGGCGGTTCTGTGATCGAAAACGAGACTCTCGAATGGTATGTTGCCTCCAAGGTGCACGGGTCAGGGATGTCTCAGATCGGCTGCAGAACATTCTGAAGGGGGAGGTTGAACAGTTGTCGTGGTGCATATAGGCACCAATGATAAAGGTAAAAAACGGGATGAGGTCCTACAAGCAGAATTTAGGGAGTTAGGAGCCAAGTTTAAAAAGTCAGACTTCAGAGGTAGTAATTTCAGGATTGCTACCAGTGCCACGTGGTAGTCAGAGTAGAAATGAAAGAATAGGCAGGATGAATGCGTGGCTTGAGAGATGGTGCAGGAGGGAGGGGTTCAGATTTTTGGGACATTGGGAATGGTTCTGTGGAGATGGGACTACTACAAATTGGACGGTCTACACCTGGGCCGGACTGGAACCAATGTCCTTGGGGGTGCTTTTGCTAACGCTGTTGGGGAGGGTTTAAACTAATATGGCAGGGGGATGGGAACCAAATGAGGAGGTTAGTGGACAGCAAGGAGGTAGTAACTAAAGCCTGTAAGGAATTAGATCATGAAGTCAGCGTGACTAAGGGGAAGAGTAGGCAGGGAGCAGATGATGAACGCAAAGGGGCTGGTGGTCTGAGGTACATTTGTTTTATAGAACATAGAACATACAGCGCAGTACAGGCCCTTCGGCCCACGATGTTGCACCGAAACAAAAGCCATCTAACCTACACTATGCCATTATCATCCATATGTTTATCCAATAAACTTTTAAATGCCCTCAATGTTGGCGAGTTCACTACTGTAGCAGGTAGGGCATTCCACGGCCTCACTACTCATTGCGTAAAGAACCTACCTCTGACCTCTGTCCTATATCTATTACCCCTCAGTTTAAAGTTATGTCCCCTCGTGCCAGCCATTTCCATCCGCGGGAGAATGCTCTCACTGTCCACCCTATCCAACCCCCTGATCATTTTGTATGCCTCTATTAAGTCTCCTCTTAACCTTCTTCTCTCCAACGAAAACAATCTCAAGTCCATCAGCCTTTCCTCATAAGATTTTCCCTCCATACCAGGCAACATCCTGGTAAATTTCCTCTGCACCCGCTCCAAAGCCTCCACGTCCTTCCTATAATGCGGTGACCAGAACTGTACGCAATACTCCAAATGCGGCCGTACCAGAGTTCTGTACAGCTGCAACATGACCTCCCGACTCCGGAACTCAATCCCTCTACCAATAAAGGCCAACACTCCATAGGCCTTCTTCACAACCCTATCAACCTGGGTGGCAACTTTCAGGGATCTATGTACATGGACACCTAGATCCCTCTGCTCATCCACACTTTCAAGAACTTTACCATTAGCCAAATATTCCTCATTCCTGTTATTCCTTCCAAAGTGAATCACCTCACACTTCTCTACATTAAACTCCATTTGCCACCTCTCAGCCCAGCTCTGCAGCTTATCTATATCCCTCTGTAACCTGCTACATCCTTCCACACTATCGACAACACCACCGACTTTAGTATCGTCTGCAAATTTACTCACCCACCCTTCTGCGCCTTCCTCTAGGTCATTGATAAAAATGACAAACAGCAACGGCCCCAGAACAGATCCTTGTGGTACTCCACTTGTGACTGTACTCCATTCTGAACATTTCCCATCAACCACCACCCTCTGTCTTCTTTCAGCTAGCCAATTTCTGATCCACATCTCTAAATCACCCTCAATCCCCAGCCTCCGTATTTTCTGCAATAGCCTACCGTGGGGAACCTTATCAAACGCTTTGCTGAAATCCATATACACCACATCAACTGCTCTACCCTCATCTACCTGTTCAGTCACCTTCTCAAAGAACTCAATAAGGTTTGTGAGGCATGCCTACCCTTCACAAAGCCATGCTGACTATCCCTGATCATATTATTCCTATCTAGATGATTATAAATCTTGTCTCTTATAATCCCCTCCAAGACTTTACCCACTACAGACGTGAGGCTCACCGGTCTATAGTTGCCGGGGTTGTCTCTGCTCCCCTTTTTGAACAAAGGGACCACATTTGCTGTCCTCCAGTCCTCTGGCACTATTCCTGTAGCCAATGATGACATAAAAATCAAAGCCAAAGGTCCAGCAATCTCTTCCCTGGCCTCCCAGAGAATCCTAGGATAAATCCCATCAGGTCCCGGGGACTTATCTATTTTAAGCCTGTCCAGAATTGCCAACACCTCTTCCCTATGTACCTCAATGCCATCTATTCTATTAGCCTGGGTCTCAGCATTCTCCTCCACAACATTATCTTTTTCCTGAGTGAATACTGACGAAAAATATTCATTTAGTATCTCGCCTATCTCTTCAGACTCCACACACAATTTCCCATCCCTGTCCTTGACTGGTCCTACTCTTTCCCTAGTCATTCGCTTATTCCTGACATACCTATAGAAAGCTTTTGGGTTTTCCTTGATCCTTCCTGCCAAATAATGCAAGAAGTGTAGTAGGTAAGGCAGATGAACTTAGGGCTTGGATTAGTACCTGGGAGTATGGTGTTATTGCTATTACTGAGACTTGGTTGAGGGAAGGGCATGATTGGCAACTAAATATCCCAAGATATCGATGCTTCAGGCGGGATAGCGAGGGAGGTAAAAGGGGTGGAGGAGTTGCATCACTGGTCAGAGAGGATACCACAGCTTAACTGAAGGAGGGCACTATGGAGGACTCGAGCAGTGAGGCGATATGGGCAGAGCTCAGAAATAGGACGGGTGCGGTAACAATGTTGGGGCTGTATTACAGACCTCCCAACAGTGAGCGTGAGATAGAGGTTCAAATATATAAACAGATTATGGAAAGATGCAGGAGCAACAGGGTGGTGGTGATCGGAGATTTTAATTTTCCCAACATTGACTGGGATACACTTCGTGTCAGAGGTCTAGATGGAGCAGAATTTGTAAGGAGCATCCAGGAGGGTTTTCTAGAGCAGTATGTAAATAGTCCAACTCGGGAAGGGGCCATACTGGACCTGATGTTGGGGAATGAGCCCGGAAAGGTGGTTGAAGTTTCACTCGGGGATTACTTTGGGAATAGTGATCACAATTCCGTAAGTTTTAGAATACTCATGGACAAAGACGAGAGTGGTCCTAAAGGAAGAGTGCTAAATTGGGGGAAGGCCAACTATACCAAAATTCGGCAGGAGCTGGGGCATGTGGATTGGGAGCAGCTGTTTGAAGATAAATCCACATTTGATATGTGGGAGGCCTTTAAAGAGAGGTTGATTAGTGTGCAGGACAGACATGTCCCTGTGAAAATGAGGGATAGAAATGGCAAGATTAGTGAACCATGGATGAAAAGTGACATTCTGAGACTAGCTAAGAGGAAGCATACATAAGGTTTTGGCGTCTGAAGACAGACGAAGCTTTGGAAGAATATCGGGAATGTAGGACCAAACTGAAACGAGGAATCAAGAGGGCTAAAAGGGGTCATGAAATATCTTTCTCAAACAGGGTTAAGGAAAATCCCAAAGCCTTTTATTCAGATATAAGGAGCAAGAGGGTAACTAGAGAAAGCATTGGCCCACTCAAGGACAAAGGAGAAAAGACATGCGTGGAGTCAGAGAAAATGGGTGAGATTCTTAACGAGTACTTTGCATCGGTATTTACCGAGGAGAGGGACATGACAGGTGTTGAGGTTAGGGATAGATGTTTGATTACTCAAGGTCAAGTCGGCATAAGGAGGGAGGATGTGTTGGGTATTCTAAAAGGCATTAAGGTGGACAAGTCCCCACGTCCGGATGGGATCTATCCCAAATTACTGAGGGAAGTGAGAGTGGAAATAGCTGGGGCCTTATCAGATATCTTTGCAGCATCCTTGAACACGGGTGAGGTACCGGAGGACTGGAGAATTGCTAATGTTGTCCCCTTGTTTAAGAAGGGTAGCAGGGATAATCCAGGTAATTATAGACCGGTGAGCCTGAAGTCAGTGGTAGGGAAGCTGCTGGAGAAGATACTGAGGGATAGGATCTATTCCCATTTGGAAGAAAATGGACTTATCAGTGATAGGCAACATGGTTTTGTGCCGGGAAGGTCATGTCTTACCAACTTAATAGAATTCTTTGAGGAAGTGACAAAGTTGATTGATGAGGGAAGGGTTGTAGATGTCATATACATGGACTTCAGTAAGGCATTTGATAAGGTTCCCCATGGTAGGCTGATGGAGAAAGTGAAGTCTCATGGGGTCCAGGGTGTACTAGCTAGATGGATAAAGAACTGGCTGGGCAACAGGAGACAGAGAGTAGTAGTGAAAGGGAGTTTCTCAAAATGGAGAACTGTGACCAGTGGTGTTCCACAGGGATCCGTTCTGGGACCACTGCTGTTTGTGATATACATAAATCATCTGGAGGAAGGCATAAGTGGTCTGATTAGCAAGTTTGCAGATGATACTAAAATTGGTGGAGTAGCAGATAGTGAAGGAGACTGTCAGAGAATACAGCAGAATATAGATAGATTGGAGAGTTGGGCGGAGAAATGGCAGATGGAGTTCAATCCGGGCAAATGCGAGGTGATGCATTTTGGAAGATCCAATTCAAGAGCGAACTATACGGTAAATAAAAAAGCAGTGGGGAAAATTGATGTACAGAGAGATCTGGGCGTTCAGGTCCATTGTACCCTGAAGGTGGCTGCGCAGGTCGATAGAGTGGTCAAGAAGGCATACTGCATGCTTTCCTTCATCAGAAGGGGTATTGAGTTCAAGAGTTGGCAGGTCAAGTTATAGTTGTATAAGACTTTGGTTTGGCCACATTTAAAATACTGCGTACAGTTCTGGTCGCCACATTCCCAAAAGGATGTGGATGCTTTGGAGAAGGTGCAGAGGAGGTTCACCAGGATGTTGCCTGGTATGGAGGGTGCTAGCTATGAAGAGAGGGTGAGTAGATTAGGATTATTTTCATTAGAAAGACGGAGGTTGAGGGGGGACCTCATTGAGGTCTACAAAATCATGAGAGGTAAAGATAGGGTGGATAGCAAGAAGCCTTTTCCCAGAGTGGGGGACTCAATTACTCGGGGTCACCTGTTCAAGGTGAGAGGGGAAAAGCTTAAGGGAGATATGCCTGGAACGCATTGCCGGCAGAGGTGGTAGAGGCAGGCACGATAGCATCATTTAAGATGTATCTAGACTGATACATGAATGGGCAGGGAGCAGAGGGATACAGTTCCTGAGAAAATAGGCGACAGTTTTAGGTAGAGGATCTGGATCGGCGCAGGCTTGGAGGGCCGAAGGGCCTCTTCCTGTGCTGTAATTTTTCTTTGTTCTTTGAAAGTGGTCTAATTTATTTATATATCTTAACCCCTCAGGAACCCCCTCGCCCTTCCCATTGCAAAACAAGATAGCCTGTTGGAAAAAGATACAATGTTTAGAGACACCTCTGGGAGCTTGTGCAAACAAAATTCACAAGACAGTCACTCCGACAACCTAACAGTGAATGGCACATCCAAACTTGAGCAGGTACGTATAATTGTTTTTCTTTGGATAACATTTTAAGTCATATTTACAAAACCTAGATGTTATAATAAAGCTATAATAGAGTCACTGCAGAACACATTGTTTCTTTGCTACCGATATAAGATTGTGGGATAGCGACTGAGCTTTTTTTCTTATTTGCTGTTGAGAACTTGCATTTTTTAAATTGTTGAGTTGGTTCACAATCATTGACTTGACTTTTTGCTTAACATTTAAATATAGATCTGATTGCATACGGTGTTCCACAAGTATGTAGATTACCAAAAACATTTTTTCATTGATATGTATTCAAGACATTTTAAAAGACTTCTTTCCGCAGGCTGTCAAGAAGAATTTCTTTAAATCCGGTGTAACTAGCACAGCACTTCAGAAAGCTTATATCAGCTGTTATTATTTATTGCATCCCAGAGTAATAGCTATTGGCATTTCTCACAAAGTTATATTTGGTAATCTGAGCTGAGCATATTTTGAGAAAAACACCCGCCATTGTGCTTTTTAATCCAGTGCTATCCAGTGGCAATGTTTATCTGTCAATTTGGTGGTTCACAAGGATTCAAGTGTATCTTTGCATTAACTTGAATTTTAAAACATCTCTGAACAATAAGTGAAAGAATTCAAAGAATTTATTGAAAGAAATATTTGAAATTATACATTCAGCAGAAATATTTCAAAGTGCTCATAATTAAGAGTTATACATACATTCATGCATGTATGTTCTGAGCATGCACAGTTAATAACATCATTATTATCTTGATGTTTGTCTTTCTTTGTAAATGCCTCCCAATATGTAATAGATTTTGCTGATGATATCAGCAGGAAATGCAGGGGGGTTACGATTGATGAACAAGATCACTTGGTCCCAGTGACCTATCTGCTCAGATGGTGGAAATTCCAACGGTATTGTGTTGAGCCTCATTATTCCTGACATTGTGAGGCTCCACCCAATCGAATGAACTGCTGCAGGGTCTGAGTGTCCATCTAATTCACCTACCAACTGAATTGATTTTGCGTGTTTTGCAGTGGTGGAGGCAGCTCACCATTTTCCTGTCACTATCAACGGGTTTCCCGTTGTTTGCACCCTCTGCCACTGGGGAACCCGTGGTGGGAGGGTCGTCAGCGGCGTGAATGTTTGGAAAATGTTATCCTGTATCAATGTTATGGAGACCCACAGCAAAAGTTTATTGCGTCACGGTTACATTCAAGATGTGAAAACATGCCTGTACCACAGGGTACACCAGAAAGCTAGGAGCATATGAGAGAGCTCGAGTTCATATATTGAAAGAATAATAATAATAACTAATAATATTTCAAAACTCAAAGGTGAAAGTGAAGAAGTGCGCACTCCGAATAAGGCATAATTTTTGAATACAAGGAAGCATTTTTCTCATGGTGATTCACTCACAACTAACAAACCTTCCTGCTCCCAATGTGCCATTCAAAACAATGGCCACCAAGCGAGGAACATTTCAACCCTCAACCACTAGAGGCAGCAGAAAGGTACAAATTTGGAATGAGAAACCAGATAAACAGTGAAACAATTGATGAGTACATAGAATCATAGAATTTACTGTGCAGAAGGAGGCCATTCGGCCCATCGAGTCCCTTGGCAAGAGCACCCCACTTAAGTCCATGCCTCCACCCTATCCCCGTAACCAGTAATCCCAGCTAACCTTTTTTTTGACACTTAAGGGCAATTTAGCATGGCCAATCCACCTAAACCGCATATCTTTGAACTATGGGAGGAAAATCAGAGCACCCGGAGGAAACCTAAGCAGACATGGGGAGAACGTGCAGACTCCGCACAGACAGTGACCCAAGCCGGGAATTGAATCTGGGACCCTGGAGTTATGAAGCAACAGTGCTAACCACTGTGCTACCGTACCACCCACGAAGAACTAAAGATGCTAACTTTCTCAATCTGGTATTAAAATTCCCAATTTTATCCCGAAATAATTGAGTGAAGAGCTTTTTTCCAGCTGCAGTTATCTTCCATGATTGACAACAGATGCAATGCTAAGTACTGTAGTGGTTTCAGAAACACAGCTTTAGTTTATTTGTTAAATCTAAATATGAGTAGCCTCTTTAAAGATAAATGTGTTGAAAATGAAAGATGTCAGCTGAGAATGTGGAATTTATCACTATTTGGTTTGGCTATCCCTTCAACAAAACACACCTATTTTTGTCTGAAGGAGAAATTAAATCTCCAGTAAAAACTTGAAGAAATGTGCAAAATGTGCTTGTATTTATCTGAGACACATATCCAGAATATTGATTTCATCAAACTTTTCAGAAAATTGCTTCTGTATAGACAAGCCATTATGGGCACAATTGAAGTAAATCAGAGCCACACTCAAGTATAAAAACAATCTTTGCATGCCTCAGTAAAAAGTACAAAAGGTGATTGTATTTCTCCACTACTTTAATATTCTCCCCAATGGCTCCCCTATTTTCATATGTGGCACTGAAGAATATATCATTACTTTGCAACTTTGGCACATTCTTAGACTGTGCATTACAAGACATATTTGCATGTGAATTGGTTGTTGAAAGAATCCAATCAAAGTTACCGAACACACACAATCTTATATTTGAAAGAGCGTACAAGATTTCTTTTATCATGAAGATGGCATTAGAAAGTGCTTGGGAATTCAACCCAATGCAAGTAACTTGTGCAACTTGTGTCCACATGGAAGGCTTCACCAAACCAAACATAAGAACATAAGAACTAGGAACAGGAGTAGGCCATCTGGCCCCTCAAGCCTGCTCCGCCATTTAATGAGATCATGGCTGATCTTTGTGGACTCAGCTCCACTCTCCGGCCCGTACACCATATCCCTGAATCCCTTTATTCTTTAGAAAGGTATCTATCTTTTTCTTAAAAACGTTTAAAGAAGGAGCCTCAACTGCTTCACTGGGCAAGGAATTCCAGAGATTCACAACCCTTTGGGTGAAGAGGTTCCTCCTACACTCCGTCCTAAATCTACTTCCCCTTATTTTGAGGCTATGCCCCCTAGTTCTGCTTTCCCCGACCTGTGGAAACAACCTGCCCGCATCTATCCTATCTATTCCCTTCATAATTTTATATGTCTCAATAAGATCCCCCCGCATCCTTTTAAATTCCAGTGAGTACAGTCCCAGTCTACTCAACCTCTCGTCATAATCTAATCCTCTCAACTCTGGGATCAACCTAGTGAATCTCCTCTGCACTCCCTCCAGTGCCAATAAGTCCTTTCTCAGGTAAGGAGACCAAAACTGAACACAATACTCCAGATGCGGCCTCACCAACACCCTATACAATTGCAGCATAACCTCCCTAGTCTTGAACTCCATCCCTCTAGCAATGAAAGACAAGACTCAGTTAGCCTTCTTAATCACCTGTTGCACCTGCACACCAACATTTTGCGACTCGTGCACCAGCACACCCAGGTCCCTCTGCACAGCAGCATGTTTTAACATCTTACCGTTTAAATAATAATCCATTCTGCTGTTATTCCTCCCAAAATGGATAGCCTCACACGTGGCAACATTGAATTCCATCTGCCAGACCCTAGCCCATTCACCTAACCTATCCAAATCCTTCTGCAGACTTCTGGTATCCTCTGCACTTTTTGCTTTACCACTCATCTTAGTGTCGTCTGCAAACTTTGACACATTGCACTTGGTCCCCAACTCCAAATCGTCTATGTAAATTGTGAACAACTGCGGGCCCAACACTGATCCTTGAGGGACCCCACTAGTTACAGGTTGCCAACCAGAGAAACACCCATTTATCCCCACTCTCTGCTATCTGTTAGTTAACCAAACCTCTACCCATGCTACCACTCTACCCTCAATGCCATGCATCTTTAGTTTATGCAGCAACCTTTTGTGTGGCACCTTGTCAAAAGCTTTCTGGAAATCCAGATATACCACATCTATTGGCTCCCCGTTATCTACTGCACTGGTAACGCCCTCAAAAAATTCTACCAAATTAGTCAGTCACGACCTACCCTTTGTGAACCCATGCTGCGTCTGCCCAATGGGACAATTTCCCTCCAGGTGCCCCGCTATTTCCTCCTTAATGAAAGATTCCAGCATTTTTCCTACAACCGAAGTTAAGCTTACCAGCCTATAATTACCCACTTTCTGCCGACCTCCTTTTTTAAACAGTTTGCTACTTTCAAGTCCTCTGGGACCACCCCAGAGTCCAGTGAATTTTGATAAATTATCACTAGTGCGTTTACAATTTCCCTAGCCATCTCTTTTAACACTCTGGGATGCATCCCATCAGGGCCAGGAGACTTGTCTACCTTTAGCCCCATTAGTTTGCCCAATACTGCCTCCTTAGTGATTACAATCATCTCAAGGTCCTCACCTATCATATCTTTATTTCCATCAGTCACTGGCATGTTATTTGTGTCCTCCACTGTGAAGACTGACCCAAAAAACTTGTTCAGCGCCTCAGCCATTTCCCCGTCTCCTATTATTAAATCTCCCTTCTCATCTTCCAAAGGACCAATATTTACCTTAGCCATTCTTTTTTGTCTTATATATTTGTAGAAGCTTTTACTATCTGCTTTTATGTTCTGAGCCAGTTTACTTTCATAGTCTACCTTACTCTTTATGGCTTTTTTAGTAGCTTTCTGTTGTCCCCTAAAGACTTCCCAGTCCTCTAGTCTCCCACTAATTTTTGCCACTTTGTATGTTTTTTTCTTCAATTTGATACTCTCCCTCACCTCCTTAGATATCCACGGTCGATTTTTCCCCTTTCTACCGTCTTTCTTTTTTGTCGGTATGAACCTTTCCTGAACACTGTGAAAGATCGCTCGGAAGGTTCTCCACTGTTCCTCAACTGCTTCACCATGAAGTCTTTGCTCCCCGTCTACCTTAGCTAGTTCTTCTCTCATCCCATTGTAATCGCCTTTGTTTAAGCACAAAACACTAGTGTTTGATTTTACCTTGTCATCCTCCAACTGTGTTTTAAATTCCACCATATTGTGGTTGCTCCTTCCAAGAGGATCCCGAACTATGAGATCATTAATCAATCCTGCCTCATTACACAGTACCAGATCTAGGAACGCTTGTTCTCTTGTAGGTTCCATTACATACTGTTCCAGGAAATTATCCCGGGCACATTCTATAAACTCCTCCTCAAGGCTGCCTTTACCAACCTGGTTAAACCAATCGATATGCAGATTAAAATCTCCCATGATAACCGCTGTACCATTTCTACATGCATCCGTTATTTCTTTGCTTATTGCCTGCCCTACCATCCTGTTACTATTTGGTAGCCTATAGACTACTCCTATCAGTGACCTTTTCGCCTTACCATTCCTGATTTCCACCCAAATTGATTCAACCTTGTCCTCCATAGCACCAATATCATCCCTTACTATTTCCTGGATGCCATCCTTAAACAACAAAGCTACACCACCGCCCTTACCGTCCATTCTATCCTTTCGTATAGTCTGATATCCTTGGATATTTAACTCCCAGTCGTGACCATCTTTTAACCATGTTTCAATAATGGCCACTAAATCATAGTCATTCACGATGATTTGCGCCATCAACTCATTTACCTTATTTTGTATACTACGAGCATTCAGGTAAAGTCCACTTGTGCTGTTTTTTATGTCTTTGTTATGAATCCTAACACCTTGATCAGTAACTTTTCGCAATTTATTTTTCCTCTTACCCTTTCTCCTAATTTTCCTTGTCTTTGAACCCATATCTCTACATAATAACCTGTCACGTAACCTGCTGCTTTGATCTCCATTAACCATTATACTGTCCGTAGCTTTACACTTCCCTTCCCCCCAACTTGCTAGTTTAAAGTCCTTGTGACCAACCTATTTATCCTATTCGCTAGAACACTGGTCCCAGAATGGTTCAGTTGAAGACCGTCCCAACGGTACAGGTCCCTCCTGCCCCAGTACTGATGCCAATGCCCCATGAAATGGAATCCCTCTTTCCCACACCACTCCTTTAGCCACGTGTTAACTTCCCTAATTTTCTCAACCCTATGCCAATTGGCACGTGGCTCGGTTGGTAATCCAGAGATTATAACCCTGGAGGACCTGCTCTTTAATTTAGTCCCTAGTGTTTGATAATCCCCAAACAGGTCCACTTTCCTAGTCTTACCTATGTTGATAGTCCCAACGTGGACCAAAACAACTGGATCCTCCCCCTCCCTCTCCAAAATCCTTTCAAGCCGATCAGAGATGTCCCTCACCCTGGCACCGGGCAGGCAACATATCATGCGGGACTCTCGATCTGGCTTACAAAGGATGTCATCAATCCCCCTAATTATAGAATCCCCTACAACTACCACTTGTCTTTTTGCTCCCCCCCTCTTGAATGGCTTCCTGTACCATGGTGCAGTGGTCAGTCAACGCATCCTCCCTACAGCCCTCTTCCTCATGCACACAGGGAGCAAGTACCTCATATCTGTTGGACAATGTCAAGGGCTGAGGCTCCTCAACTCCTAAACTCAGGATCCCCCTACCTGCCTCCCTTGCAGTCACACCACTCTGTCCCTGACCACTGTCCGAATTAACAGTACTTATTCTACCGGGTGTGACTGCCTCCTGAAACAAAGCGTCCAGGTAATTTTCCCCCTCCCTGATAGAACATAGAACATAGAACAATACAGCGCAGTACAGGCCCTTCGGCCCACGATGTTGCACCGAAACAAAAGCCATCTAACCTACACTATGCCATTATCATCCATATGTTTATCCAATAAACTTTTAAATGCCCTCAATGTTGGCGAGTTCACTACTGTAGCAGGTAGGGCATTCCACGGCCTCACTACTCTTTGCGTAAAGAACCTACCTCTGACCTCTGTCTTATATCTATTACCCCTCAGTTTAAAGTTATGTCCCCTCGTGCCAGCCATATCCATCCGCGGGAGAAGGCTCTCACTGTCCACCCTATCCAACCCCCGATCATTTTGTACGCCTCTATTAAGTCTCCTCTTAACCTTCTTCTCGCCAACGAAAACAACCTCAAGTCCATCAGCCTTTCCTCATAAGATTTTCCCTCCATACCAGGCAACATCCTGGTAAATCTCCTCTGCACCCGCTCCAAAGCCTCCACGTCCTTCCTATAATGCGGTGACCAGAACTGTACGCAATACTCCAAATGCGGCCGTACCAGAGTTCTGTACAGCTGCAACATGACCTCCCGACTCCGGAACTCAATCCCTCTACCAATAAAGGCCAACACTCCATAGGCCTTCTTCACAACCCTATCAACCTGGGTGGCAACTTTCAGGGATCTATGTACATGGACACCTAGATCCCTCTGCTCATCCACACTTTCAAGAACTTTACCATTAGCCAAATATTCCGCATTCCTGTTATTCCTTCCAAAGTGAATCACCTCACACTTCTCTACATTAAACTCCATTTGCCACCTCTCAGCCCAGCTCTGCAGCTTATCTATATCCCTCTGTAACCTGCTACATCCTTCCACACTATCGACAACACCACCGACTTTAGTATCGGCTGCAAATTTACTCACCCACCCTTCTGCGCCTTCCTCTAGGTCATTGATAAAAATGACAAACAGCAACGGCCCCAGAACAGATCCTTGTGGTACTCCACTTGTGACTGTACTCCATTCTGAACATTTCCCATCAACCACCACCCTCTGTCTTCTTTCAGCTAGCCAATTTCTGATCCACATCTCTAAATCACCCTCAATCCCCAGCCTCCGTATTTTTTGCAATAGCCTACCGTGGGGAACCTTATCAAACGCTTTGCTGAAATCCATATACACCACATCAACTGCTCTACCCTCGTCTACCTGTTCAGTCACCTTCTCAAAGAACTCAATAAGGTTTGTGAGGCATGACCTACCCTTCACAAAGCCATGCTGACTATCCCTGATCATATTATTCCTATCTAGATGATTATAATTCTTGTCTCTTATAATCCCCTCCAAGACTTTACCCACTACAGATGTGAGGCTCACCGGTCTATAGTTGCCGGGGTTGTCTCTGCTCCCCTTTTTGAACAAAGGGACCACATTTGCTGTCCTCCAGTCCTCTGGCACTATTCCTGTAGCCAATGATGACATAAAAATCAAAGCCAAAGGTCCAGCAATCTCTTCCCTGGCCTCCCAGAGAATCCTAGGATAAATCCCATCAGGTCCCGGGGACTTATCTATTTTCAGCCTGTCCAGAATTGCCAACACCTCTTCCCTACGTACCTCAATGCCATCTATTCTATTAGCCTGGGGCTCAGCATTCTCCTCCACAACATTATCTTTTTCCTGAGTGAAAACTGACGAAAAATATTCATTTAGTATCTCGCCTATCTCTTCAGACTCCACACACAATTTCCCATCCCTGTCCTTGACTGGTCCTACTCTTTCCCTAGTCATTCGCTTATTCCTGACATACCTATAGAAAGCTTTTGGGTTTTCCTTGATCCTTCCTGCCAAATACTTCTCATGTCCCCTCCTTGCTCGTCTTAGCTCTCTCTTTAGATCCTTCCTCGCTACCTTGTAACTATCCATCGCCCCAACCGAAACTTCACACTTCATCTTCACATAGGCCTCCTTCTTCCTCTTAACAAGAGATTCCACTTCCTTGGTAAACCATGGTTCCCTCGCTCGACGCCTTCCTCCCTGTCTGACCGGTACATACTTATCAAGAACACGCAGTAGCTGATCCTTGAACAAGCCCCACTTATCCAGTGTGCCCAACACTTGCAGCCTACTTCTCCACCTTATCCCCCCCAAGTCACGTCTAATGGCATCATAATTGCCCTTCCCCCAGCTATAACTCTTGCCCTGCGGTGTATACTTATCCCTTTCCATCATTAACGTAAACGTCACCGAATTGTGGCCACTGTCCCCAAAGTGCTCTCCTACCTCCAAATCCAACACCTGGCCTGGTTCATTACCCAAAACCAAATCCAATGTGGCCTCGCCTCTTGTTGGCCTGTCAACATATTGTTTCAGGAAACCCTCCTGCACACACTGTACAAAAAACGACCCATCTATTGTACTCGAACTATATCTTTTCCAGTCAATATTTGGAAAGTTAAAGTCTCCCATAATAACTACCCTGTTACTTTCGCTCATATCCAGAATCATCTTCACCATCCTTTCCTCTACATCCCTAGAACTATTAGGAGGCCTATAAAAAACTCCCAACAGGGTGACCTCTCCTTTCCTGTTTCTAACTTCAGCCCATACTACCTCGGAAGAAGAGTCCCCATCTAGCATCCTCTCCGCCACCGTAATACTGCTCTTGACTAGCAGCGCCACACCTCCCCCTCTTTTGCCTCCTTCTCTGAGCTTACTAAAACATCTAAACCCCGGAACCTGCAACATCCATTCCTGTCCCTGCTCTATCCATGTCTCCGAAATGGCCACAACATCGAAGTCCCAGGTACCAACCCATGCTGCCAGTTCCCCTACCTTGTTTCGTATACTCCTGGCATTGAAGTAGACACACTTCAAACCACCTACCTGAACACTGGCCCCCTCCTGCGACGTCAAATCTGTGCTCCTGACCTCTATACTCTCATTCTCCCTTACCCTAAAACTACAATCCAGGTTCCCATGCCCCTGCTGCATTAATTTAAACCCCCCCAAAGAGCACTAACAAATCTCCCCCCCAGGATATTTGTGCCCCTCAGGTTCAGATGTAGACCATCCTGTCTGTAGAGGTCCCACCTTCCCCAGAAAGAGCCCCAGTTATCCAGAAACCCTCCCGCCTGCACCATCCCTGTAGCCACGTGTTTAAATGCTCTCTCTCCCTATTCCTCATCTCACTATCACGTGGCACGGGCAACAACCCAGAGATAACAACTCTGTTTGTTCTAGTTCTGAGCTTCCATCCTAGCTCCCTGAAAGCCTGCCTGACATCCTTGTCCCCTTTCCTACCTATGTCGTTAGTGCCAATGTGGACCACGACATGGGGCTGCTCCCCCTCCCCCCTAAGGACCCGGAAAACACGATCCGAGACATCACATACCCTTGCACCTGGGAGGCAACATACCAAACATGAGTCTCTCACGCTCCCACAAAATCTCCTATCTGTGCCCCTGACTATAGAGTCCCCAATTACTAATGCTCTGCTCCTCTCCCCCCTTCCCTTCTGAGCAACAGGGACAGACTCCGTGCCAGAGGCCCGTACCCCATGGCTTACCCCTGGTAAGTCGTCCCCCCCACAAGTATCCCAAGCGGTATACTTGTTTCTCAGGGGAACGACCGCAGGGGATCCCTGCACTGACTGCTTTTTCCCAGTCCCTCTTACAGTTACCCACCTATCTCCAATCTTTGGTGTAACTAATTCCCTGAAGCTGCTATCTATGACCCCTTCTGCCTCCCGAATGATCCGAAGTTCTTCCAACTCCAGCTCCAGTTCCCTAACTCGGTCTTGGAGGAGCTGGAGATGGCAGCACTACCTGCAGGTAAAATCAGCAGGGGCACTAACGGCATCCCTCACCTCAAACATCCTGCAGGAGGAACATTGCACTCCCTTCCCTGCCATTCCTCTAACTTTCTACCAAGATCTGACTCACCAGCTGTTCTCACGCCGAAATCGATGTGCCGCAGTGTGTGCAGCTCGGTCTCCAGCTCATCAATTCTGAGCCGAAGTTCCTCGAGCAGCCAACACTTGCTGCAGATGTGGTCACTGACGGTCTCAATGGGATCCACCAGTTCCATCATCATACAGCAACAGCACATCACCTGTCCAGCCATATTCAACTAGTTAATGAATTTAAATAATAATTAAAAAACATTTTTTTTATAGAACCTCAAGGATAAACCCGAACACCAACAAAAACACAGCCCTCTCTCGCCACTCACCCAAACTCAGTCACTCACCTAAACTCAGATGCACTCTGTTCCAATCAGCACTCAGTCACTCACCTAAACTCAGATGCACTCTGTTCCAATCAGCACTCAGTCACTCACCTAAACTCAGATGTACTCTGTTCCAATCAGCACTCCGTGACTAAAGGTACTCCTGCCACACCTTTTGTGCTCTCACCTCTCCCAGCACTGTCCCGGCTCTCTCTCCGGGTGAAGAGCCAGCTGTCGTGGTGCACATAGGCACCAACGATATAGGTAAAAAACGGGACGAGGTCCTACAAGCTGAATTTAGGGAGCTAGGAGTTAAACTAAAAAGTAGGACCTCAAAGGTAGTAATCTCAGGATTGCTACCAGTGCCACGAGCTAGTCAGAGTAGGAATGTCAGGATAGAGAGGATGAATACGTGGCTCGAGAGATGGTGCAAGAGGGAGGGATTCAAATTCCTGGGACATTGGAACCGGTACTGGGGGAGGTGGGACCAGTACAAACCAGACGGTCTGCACCTGGGCAGGACTGGAACCGATGTCCTAGGGGGAGTGTTTGCTCGAGCTGTTGGGGAGAGTTTAAACTAATGTGGCAGGGGGATGGGAACCGATGCAGGAAGTTGGAAGGTAGTAAAACAGGGACAGAAATAAAAGGCAGTAAGGGGGAAAGTGTAAGGCAGAGAAGCCATAGTCAAAAATCAAAAAGGGCGACAGTACAAGGTACAGTGACTGAGGGGAGCTCAGTGAATAGGACCAGGAATACTAAAAGAAATAAAACGGGAAGTGAAAACATTAATGGTAAGCGATGCATCAGGTTGTTACAGGAAGATATGGGTTCGACGACAAGGAAAATTAGGAGAAAGGTTAAGAGGAAATATAACTTAGGAGAGGTTACTGATCGAGGTGTTAAGATTAAGAACAGAGGTAAAAATGCCAACATAAGTGTACTTTACCTGAATGCTAGTAGTATTCGGAATAAGGTAAATGAGTTGATGGCACAAATCATCGTGAATGACTATGATTTAGTGGCAATTACTGAAACTTGGTTAAAGGATGGTCACGACTGGGAGTTAAATATCCGAGGGTATCAAACTTTTTGAAAGGACAGATTGGATGGTAAGGGAGGTGGTGTAGCTCTGTTATTTAAGGATGACATCCGGGCAACAGTAAGGGATGACATCGGTGCTATGGAGGATAAGGTTGAATCCATTTGGGTGGAAATCAGGAATAGTAAGGCGAAAAAGTAACTGATAGGAGTAATCTATAGGCCACCAAATAGTAACATTATGGTGGGGCAGGCAATAAACAAATAAATAACAGATGCATGTAGAAATGGTACAGCAGTTATCATGGGGGATTTTAATCTACATGTTGATTGGTTTAACCAGGTTGGTCAAGGCAGCCTTGAGGAGGAGTTTATTGAATGTATCCGCGATAGTTTCCTCGAACAGTATGTAATGGAACCTACGAGGGAACAAGCGGTCCTAGATCTGGTCCTGTGTAATGAGACAGGATTGATTCAGGATCTCATAGTTAGGGATCCTCTCGGAAGGAGCGATCACAATATGGTGGAATTGAAAATACAGATGGAGGGTGAGAAGGTAAAATCAAGCACTAGTGTATTGTGCTTAAACAAAGGCGATTACAATGGGATGAGAGAAGAACTAGCTAAGGTAGACTGGGAGCAAAGACTTCATGGTGAAACAGTTGAGGAACAGTGGAGAACCTTCCAAGTGATTTTTCACAGTGCCCAGCAAAGCTTTATACCAACAAAAAGGAAGGACGGTAAAAAGAGGGAAAATCGACCGAGGATATCTAACGAAATAAGGGAGAGTATCAAATTGAAGTAAAAAACATACAAAGTAGCAAAGATCAGTGGGAGACTAGAGGACTGGGAAATCTTTAGGGGGCAACAGAAAGCTACCAAAAAAGCTATAAAGAAGAGTAAGATTGATTATGAGAGTAATCTTGCTCAGAATATATAAACAGATAGTAAAGGTTTCTACAAATACATAAAACAAAAAAGAGTGGCTAAGGTAAATATTGGTCCTTTAGAGGATGAGAAGGGAGATTTAATAATGGGAGATGAGGAAATGGCTGAGGAACTGAACAGGTTTTTTGGGTCGGTCTTCACAGTGGAAGACACAAATAACATGCCAGTGACTGATGGAAATGAGGCTATGACAGGTGAGGACCTTGAGAGGATTGATATCACCAAGGAGGTAGTGATGGGCAAGCTAATGGGGCTAAAGGTAGACAAGTCTCCTGGCCCTGATGGAATGCATCCCAGAGTGCTAAAAGAGATGGCTAGGGAAATTGCAAATGCACTAGTGATAATTTACCAAAATTCACTAGACTCTGGGGTGGTCCCGGCGGATTGGAAATTAGCAAACGTGACACCACTGTTTAAAAAAGGAGGTAGGCAGAAAGTGGGCAATTATAGGCCAGTGAGCTTAACTTCGGTAGTCGGAAGATGCTGGAATCTATCATCAAGGAAGAAATAGCGAGGCATCTGGATGGAAATTGTCCCATTGGACAGACGCAGCATGGGTTCATAAAGGGCAGGTCGTGCCTAACTAATTTAGTGGAATTTTTTGAGGACATTAACAGTGCGGTAGATAACGGGGAGCCAATGGATGTGGTATATCTGGATTTCCAGAAAGCCTTTGACAAGGTGCCACACAAAAGGTTGTTGCATAAGATAAAGATGCATGGCATTAAGGGGAAAGTAGTAGCATGGATAGAGGATTGGTTAATTAATAGAAAGCAAAGAGTGGGGATTAATGGGTGTTTCTCTGGTTGGCAATCAGTAGCTAGTGGTGTCCCTCAGGGATCAGTGTTGGGCCCACAACTGTTCACAATTTACATAGATGATTTGGAGTTGGGGACCAAGGGCAATGTGTCC
This sequence comes from Scyliorhinus torazame, assembly GCF_047496885.1. Lineage (NCBI taxonomy): Eukaryota > Metazoa > Chordata > Chondrichthyes > Carcharhiniformes > Scyliorhinidae > Scyliorhinus > Scyliorhinus torazame. The sequence goes on along the minus strand of NC_092721.1, from coordinate 61,777,372 downwards.
AAGTTTGCAGACGACACTAAGATAAGTGGTAAATCAAAAAGTGCAGAGGATACTGGAAGTCTGCAGAGGGATTTGGATAGGCTAAGTGAATGGGCTAGGGTCTGGCAGATGGAATACAATGTTGACAAATGTGAGGTTATCCATTTTGGTAGGAATAACAGCAAAAGGGATTATTATTTAAATGATAAAATATTAAAACATGCTGCTGTGCAGAGAGACCTGGGTGTGCTAGTGCATGAGTCGCAGAAAGTTGGTTTTCAGGTGCAACAGGTGATTAAGAAGGCAAATGGAATTTTGTCCTTCATTGCTAGAGGGATGGAGCTTAAGACTAGGGAGGTTCTGCTGAAATTGTATAAGGTGTTGGTGAGGCCACACCTGGAGTATTGTGTTCAGTTTTGGTCTCCTTACTTGAGAAAGGACGTATTGGGGAGGGTGTGCAGAGGGGATTCACTATGTTAATCCCAGAGCTGAAGGGGTTAGATTACGAGGAGAGATTGAGTAGACTGGGACTGTACTCGTTGGAATTTAGAAGGATGAGGGGGGATCTTATAGAAACATATAAGATTATGAAGGGAATAGATAGGATAGATGCCGGCAGGTTGTTTCCACTGGCGGGTGAAAGCAGAACTAGGGGGCATAGCCTGAAAATAAGTCGAAGTAGATTTAGGACTGAGTTTAGGAGGAACTTCTTCACCCAAAGGGTTGTGAATCTATGGAATTCCTTGCCCAGTGAAGCAGTAGAGGCTCCTTCATTAAATGTTTTTAAGATAAAGATAGATAGTTTTTTGAAGAATAAAGGGATTAAGGGTTATGGTGTTCGGGCCGGAAAGTGGAGCTGAGTCCACAAAAGATCAGCCATGATCTCATTGAATGGTGGAGCAGGCTCGAGGGGCCAGATGGCCTACTCCTGCTCCTAGTTTTTATGTTCTTATGTTCCTCCCGCGCTTTTTAAATCTCCCGGCTCTCTCCTCCCGCGCTGTTTTCGCTGTCCCGGCTCTCTCTCCTCCTCCGCTTTTAAAATCTCCTGGCTCTCTCCTCCCGCGCTGTTTTCGCTGTCCTGGCTCTCTCTCCTCCCGCGCTGTTTTCGCTGTCCCGGCTCTCTCTCCTCTTGCGCTGTTTTCACTGTCCCGGCTCTCTCTCCTCCCGCGCTGTTTTCGCTGTCCCGGCTCTCTCTCCTCTCGCACTGTTTTCGCTGTCCCAGCTCTCTCTCATCCTCCGCTTTTAAAACCTCCCGGCTCTCTCCTCCTGCGCTGTTTTCGCTGTCCCGGCTCTCTCTCCTCCCGCGCTGTTTTCGCTGTCCCGGCTCTCTCTCCTCTCGCGCTGTTTTCGCTGTGGGAGGATCTCGTCACAAGAGTGCTGATTGCGGTTTTGTGACTTGTTATTCCTGTAATGGCCAACACATGGCAAAGGCATGTCAGGACAGAAATGCAAATGTTTTGATTGTCAAAAGATAGGTCATAGTGCTTGCCAAGCGAATGGCAAAGCAGGAAAGAGAACTCATTCCAGTGGTAATGGAAAACAGCCATTTCACAAGGATAGAGCGCACAATATTGAGGTAAATCAATAGTACTTCAACCTATGTATTACAATAAATACACACGTAAGGTTATACTCCTTCCACAAAGTTACTCTATGGCATGAAGTCATCTCCAAAGATCTTTCAAAGTACACTGGTCAAGATTACGCAATTGCTTGTGCAATCAGAATGATGCATTGATCAAGACTCGAACAGTAGGGACAAAATCTCAAGTATTGGATAAAGCACAAAGACATTTAAATTATTACAATGTGAAATAACAAAGGAACTTTTGTGCTTTCATGCAATTTGAGGTAATTGGCTGAAAATCAATAAAAATGCTACAGCCAGTGAAAGAGAAGGTAGAGACTATAGTTAATTCCCCAAAGCCAAAAGTTGTGTTTGAGCTTAGATTTTATTTGTCAGCCTGCCCCAATATTACTCATGATTTCTGACTTTAGCTCTACTACATGCATTGTTGAAGAAAAACTTCATGTTGTTTCATATTGTTGTGAGATGAAAATGGTCTGAAACACACAATGTTTTTATATATAAGAGAGACTGATATACTGCTCATTCATTACAACATACATCGAACTGAAGTTAGCATACGATTCTTCAAACTATGGATTTGGAGCAGTAATCAGTCATGTCATGGATTATGATCAAGAGAAGCACATAGTACTTTTAGCAAGAGTGAATACAACTACTCACAGATATAAAAGGAAACAATTGGAAGAATTTTTGAAATGGAAAAGTTTCACCAGTTTTAGTTGGATAGAAACGTCATAATAGTAACAGATCTAGTGGCTATTCTGGGACCAGTATCTGCAAAACCAGCAATGGCACCATCAAGAATACAATGATGGACTGTACGTCATCGCAGTATGATTACAATATTGAACATTATAGTTCAAAAGGTGCACTGCCACGTTTGCCATACAAAGTCTCAGATGTAGGCTGTGAAGGTGCAATTTTGACAATAGGGGGAATAGATGATGACTTTCCAATACCAGCAACTGAAATCGTAGCTGCAACTCCAAAAGATTCACGCGATTTAACCGAATTGGAACAGATTCCCGGGACGAGCGCATTTAGCCAGGTGTTTGCCAGCGCTCGCAGTGCTGAGAAACACCATGCAATCTACCGGGACTCTGGTGTGATTCGGGGCCTCGGTATGGAACTCCCCAATGAGGCCGCACTTAGTCTTGCTTCCTGTACTGAGGATCTCTACTGGCCGGAGCGCCTCGGTGCAGAGAGAGATCAGGACAGCATGTAAATGTGTCACCTGAGTGCCAGCGTGACAGTGCCATGGTGCCAGTGTGGCAGTGCCAAGGTGCCAAGTTGTCATTGGGGTGCCAGGGTACTACCCTGCCCAGAGCCCGACCACCGGGTGCCTCTGAAGACCTGGCCACAGGCCGCCCACAAGTGCCGTTACGCCTGGTCCATGTTTATGGAAACCAGTGCTAAACGGTGCCACGGTGAGACCCCCCAGGTGTGGGCATTGGGATACTCGGCGCAGGTATATTTATGTGAAATTAACTACATATTTAAATATGCGTATCTGGATCCTACCCAGTGAGTGTGAGATCCAGATCACAACATCTGATTTTGCGAGACGTCCCGAGCGTCATACTCGTGAGATTTAACGGGCTCACCGCTTCACCGAGTCGGGCGTGGTGAGGCTTTTCGATCACGCCCATAGATTAATTCGGCACTCAAAGTGAGTTTGTCAGAATATCTGAGAATTTAAGTCAAGCAAGTTTAGAATACGCTAATAGCCAAAGTCGATAGTAATCACAAGGAAAGATAATCTCTCAAAAGTCAGTTCCTTGAACAAGATCTACAGTGAAGAAGTAGAACAAACATTGCAATCTCAATGTAAGAAAAAGTGCCCATTGTGCTAAACCTTATATGCTACTTTCGGCACAAACTGAAAATATCAATATCCTTAGCCAGAGCACAGTTTGTCACTGTTTCTCAGATAACATAAAGCCTTCTGCCACCTGTCTATGTACACTAAGTTTACCATTAAAATACAGAATCAGTTGGTGAAGGAGACCCAGTTTTCTTAGTTAAGAAACATTTCAGCGAGTACAAGGTACGAAGAGTGTGCATTGACATCGGGACCTGGGATTTTATGTTTAGCAATCTTTGAAGTTGGCAGGACTTATTTAAAGAGTAGTCAGCAAAGCTTACTGGATCTTGGGGCTCCATAAATAGAGATATTGAACACAGAAGCAGGGAAGCTATGCTCTTTATAAAGCTCTGGTTCAGCCACAACACGATTATTAAGTTTACTTATGATAAGCACACTTTCAGAAGAAAGCGAGTGTTCTTGAGATGATGCAGAGGAGATTTACCAGGATGGTTCCAGGGATGAGGGAATTTAACTACAAGGTTAGATTGGGAAAGCTGGAGTTCTGTTTGGAGCAAAGGAGGCTGAGGGATGTTCTCATAGAAGGTATACAAGATTTTGACAGATTTAGATGAGGTAGACAAAGAAATATTGTTCCCCTCGGCTGATGGTACAAGGAACACAGAGTTAAACTGTGAGGCAAGAGATACGGGGGAATGAGTGGAAGAACATTTTCACTCAGCGGGAGGTAATGAATGACCTGCAACTTGTTACCGACCTCTGGAAACCGAGAGAGTTAATCATTTCAAATGGAAATTGGATAGGCATTTGAGTGAAATAAATTTGAAGGGCTACGGAGATACAGCAGGGGAATGGGACTGACTGGATTGACCCACAGAGAGCCAGCATTGACTTGATAGGCTGAATGGTCTCCTTCTCTGTCATAATGACTCTGACTTTGATTACAGTTATCTCAGTAGTTATGGACCCGAAGACATTGCCACTTTGTTGAACATTTATGCATAAAACTGATTGTGTGGTCAGTTTCTGGAAGGTTACCAATTCTGAATCTGGCTCGATCGGTCTCTTCGGGAGAAACAATACAATAAACTATCTACAGCAATAACAAAGAGATATAGATTAAATCAGCTCACTAGTTCTTAACCAATCATTTTCAATATGGGTGCTTTGGTAGGACCATTATGAGTCCCCCTAAGAGCTTGTGCATGCTGAATGCGTTTCTAACTTTCCAACTGCACATGTGGTAAACTCACCAATCAGTGTGAGTTCCTTGTCACCTCAATGTACCGAAGCTATGGCCCTCTCAGCACTCATGCTTACATCCCTGAGTGCACTACTTTTCCATTTTATGTTTAGTGGCCACAGGCCCCACTTACAATGTATGACTATGCCCCTTTACCTAAACACATTCTTTGAGTCATCTGCAAGTTTGGAGATGTTACATTTAGTTCCCTCATCTAAATCATTAATATATATATTGTGAATAGCTGGGTACCAGCACCAATCCCTAGCCACTGCCTGCCATTTGGAAAAAGACCCATTTATCTCCACTCTTTGTTTCCTATCTGCCAACTAGTTTTCAATCCATCTCAGTTCACCACCCCTAGTCCCATGCTCTTTAATTTTACAGCCTTTATGTGGCATTCATCAACTCTACTAGTTACATCCTTAAAGAGTTCCACTAGATTTGTCAAGCCAAGCATGATTTCCCCTTCATAAATCCATGCTGACTCTGTCCGATCCTTCCGCTGTTTTTGAAGTGCTCTGCCTCAAGGTCGTTAATAATGCATTCTAGAATTTTCCCCATTTCTGACGTCAGGCTTCGTGGTCTATAATTCCCTGTTTTCTCTCCACCTCCCTTTTTAAGGAGTTACCTTAGTTACCCATAAGACCATAAGCCGTAAGACATAGGAGCAGAATTAGGCCACTCGGCCCATCGAGTCTGCTCTGCCATTCAATCATGGCTGATACTTTCTCATCCCCATTCTCCTGCCTTCTCCCCATAACCCCTGATCCCCTTATTAATCAAGAACCTATCCATCTCTGCCTTAAAGACACTCAGTGATTTGGCCTCCACAGCCTTCTGCGGCAGAGTTTCACAGATTCACCACCCTCTGGCTGAAGAAATTCCTCCTCATCTCTGTTTTAAAGCATTGTCCCTTTAGTCTGAGATGGTATCCTCTGGTTCTAGATTTTCCTACAAGTGAATCATCCTCTCCACGTCCAGTCTATCCAGGCCTCGCAGTATCCTGTAAGTTTCAATAAGATCCCCCCTCATCCTCCTAAACTCCAATGAGTACAGACCCAGAGTCCTCAACCGTTCCTCATACGACAAGTTCTTCATTCCAGGGATCAATCTTGTGACCCTCCCTTAGGAACTGTTCCAGAGTCTATAGAATCTTGGAAGATAGCCACCAATGCACCAACTATTTCTATAGACACTTCCTTCAGTGCTCTGGGATGTGGAATATCAGGCCCTGGGGATTTATCAGCCTTAAATTTAAGTAATTTCCCCAATCCCATTTCTTTACCAATATTGATCTCCTTCAGTTTTTCCCACTCGCCAGAACTGTATTCCCCAACATTTCTGGTATGTTATTTGTCTCCTCCTTTGCGAAGACAGAACCAAATTATTTATTTAGCTGCTCAGCCATTTCTTTGTTCGCCATTATAAATTCCCCTGTTTCTGACTGTAACAGATCTACATTTGTCTTCATCAATCGTTTTCTCCTCACATACCTATAGAAACTTTTACAGTCACTTTTTATGTCCCCTGCAAGCTTACTCTCAGACTCTATTTTCCCCTTCTGAATCAATCCCTTGGTCCTCCTTTGCTGAATTCTAAATGCTCCCAATCCTGGGGTTGTTTGTTTTTCTTGGCCAATGTGTATGCTCCTTCTAACACTATCTGTAATTTCCCTTGTTAGCCATGGTTTGGCCGCCTTTCCCAATTTACTTTTGTGCCAGAAAACCATCCTGTACACACTTGAGGCATTCCTCCACTACAGTATTGTTTTGCCCAACCGCTATGCAGATTAAAGTCACCCATAATTACAGATGTTCCTTTATTCCATGCACCTCTAATTTCCTGTGTAATACCATTCCCAAAATCATTAATGTAGTTTGGGGGTCCATGTACAATCTCCACAAAGGTTTTTTGCCCTTGGTTTTTCTCAGTCCTACCCATACAGATTCCATATTGTCGGAGCTAATATCCGCCACTCTTTGCGATAACCTCTTTAACCAGCAATGCAACTCCACTACCTTTTGTTTTGTCTGCCATTCCTAAATACTGAATACCCTTGAATGTTCAAATCCAATCCCTAGGCACCCTGCAACCATGTTTCCATAATCCCAACTATATAATACCCATTTACATGATTAATTCATCCACTTTATTGTGAATGTTCTGCGCGTTAAGGTGAGCGCTCGGCGCCCATCATCCGGAGAGTCGGTGGGGAATGCATCCTCAGTGATTCGCTAGGCCCGCTACCATTTTACTCTCAGAGGAACATAGGAATGGGCTTTGATTAGCAGCAGGCAGGCCTTCTGCCCTCAATTGGATGGAAGTCTCACCTGAGGAGTCCTGTGGAGGGAGGGGAGTAGGGAATGCCCTGGGGGATCATGGAGCAGGGGGCAATTTCATTGTTGGGCCTACGCCAGGGGTGGAGGGAGGGCTGGAAGTTTCTGATTAGTGATGGGAGGGCGCACAAGTCTAAAGGCGACTTCTGATGGAGACACCAAACAACCGCTTGTGCCCGAGATTGAGGCGGAGACCTATTTCTGTTTCCCACCCTCAGTCATCAGGCACCCGCCTGCCATGAACGTGATGCTGGGTGGGAAAAGACCCTGAACTGGCAATTAAGTGGACATTCAAGGGCCTTAATTGGGACATGGACGGGCTTTCTTTGTGAGGCTTTGCTGCTCCACCATAAAATTGCATCTGTTTTGGAACGGGAGGGGTTCCAGAGGGAATCCTTTCCATCCTATTTAATGTTCCTTCCCCCCACTCTCTTCCTCCACCTCAGAATCTGCCGAGGAGACAGAGCGCAAAGTTCTGGCCAATATGTCAGGCAAATGGGTGCTTCAGCTCTTCCATTGTAATAGTGGCCAGCCTCATAGAATCATAGTAAGAAGTCTTCCAACACCAGGTTAAAGTTCAACAGGTTGGACTTTAAACTGGTGTTGGAAGACTTCTTACTGTGCTCACCCCAGTCCAACGCCGGCATCTCCATATCATGGCTATCATAGAAGCCCTATAGTGTAGAAGGAGGCCATTTGGCCCATCGAGGCTGCACCGGCCCTTGGAAGGGTCACCCTATCTCGGTCTATGGCTCCCACCCTACCCCCATAACCCAGTAACCCCACCTAATCTTTTGAACACGAAGGGGCAATTTTAGCATGGCCAATCCACCTAACCTGCACATGTTTGGACTGTGGGAGGAAATCGGAGCATCCAGGGGGAACCCCACGCAAACACGGGGAGAAAGTGAAAACTCCACATAGACAGTCACCCGAGGCTGGAATTGAACCCAGGTCCCTGGCTTTGTGAGGCAGCAGTGCTAACCACTGTGCCACCGTGCTGTCTCATTGAGCGTCATCTGCAACAATCCACTGAGTGAATGCAGAAGCAGTGGACTGGATGAACGGATTGCAGTCAGCATTCTGCAGCAATGATGCAGTGACAATGCTCCCCTGCCCTGGGACCCCTTGAAGTTACCTTGGCCTCTGATAGCTGGCCCAACCTCAGCCACTCTCGTGCAATTTCTATTCCAGTTCACTGCGGCGCTTGATGCTGCAGGGACTGGAGAGTTGTTGGCCAGTCAGATTGGCTGCCAGATCTCAAAGATGGAACTCAAGTGAGGGGTGGCATTTCTGCCTGTAGTTACTCAATGCTCTTTTGAGAGTGAAATCACTGTGAGCGCTTGGAGCCGGTGGACTATCCAGATGGCAGGCAGCGAGACCCTGCCATCTGAAACATTAACGGCGTTCATATTGTTTCTCTCCAAAGATGTTGCCAGACCTGCTTGAGCTTTTCCAACATTTGCTGTTTTTACTGCAGATTTCCAGCATCCACAGTATTTTGCTTTTATTTCCCTGCTCTATCCTCGTTGCCTCGTAATTTTATTTCTCTTATGTACCCATTCAATTTCCTTTTGAAATCTCCCATTAACTTTGCTTCCACTATCTTCACAGACAACAAGTTTCAGGTCATTACTACTCACTGCTTTCTTCCTCACTTTCCCCCTTATAATTCTTGCCCAAAACCTTCAATCAGTGTTCCTGAGAATTATTAGAACAGTTACATCACTGAACTAAGCCATTTGGCCCATCGTGTCTACACTGCAACTCATCAATCTCATTCCATCGCCTTTTTACAAATACCTGCAAATATTTTCTCTACATGTTATTATCCAAATGTATTTTAAAAACCATGACTGAATCTGTCTCTACACACTCTCAGCCAATGCATTCCAGATGGCAACCACCCACTGCATAAAAACATGTCCTCATGTCCATTGTTTTTTTCCCCCACAATCATCTGAAACTGCTGTCTTAATGTTCTCTAACCTTTCACCAATGGGATGGGTTTCTCCTTAACTACCCTGTCCAGACTCCTCATGATTTCTCACACATCTCTTTAATCTCCTCTTACTTTTCTCTTCTCCAAGGAGAGCAAACTTCTACAAACATTAATTTCAATTCAGACGGGCCAGATTTGTCCTCACTCCATTGAAGTTGGCCCTCCCCCATTGAATTATGTTCACTGAATTGCTGGCCTTTTTCCTGAACTGACCTAAAACAAATGATGCTGTGGTCACTGACTCTAAATGTTCCCTTACTGACAAAGATGTGCAGGTTAGATGGATTGGCCCTGCTAAATTGCCCTTTAGTGTCCAGGGATGTGCAGGTTAGGTGGGATCATGGGGATTCAGGGGTCGATGGTGACCTGGGTGGGGTTCTCTTTCAGAGGGTTGGTGCAGACTTGATGGGCTGAATGGCTTCCTTCTATACTATAGGGATTCTATGACACTGGATGCCCTTGACCCATTTCAATCCTCAGAACTAGATCCAGCACGGTCTCCTTCCTTGTTGGACTGTGACAGGCATTTGAATGGATATTTCAGAATTCAGAATAGTTACGTTCTATGTACCTAGGGGCGAACCCACCAGCCGTCGCTCGCTAAAAAAGTTAAAGACATTATCAAACTTATAGAAAAAGGATATAATTGACCAAAGATGGGTGCCTGGACAGAATATAAAAGCAGGAAAGAATGTCAAATATCAATAAGGAAGGAAAAAATAGAGTACGAGAGAAAGCTAGCCAGAAATTTAAAGATGTATGGTAAGGGTTTCTACAGGTATTTAAATAAGAAAAGAGTTAACAAAATGAACACTGTCCTGTAGAAAATATGTCTGGGAAATTAATAATGGAAAGTAATGAATTGAATAGGTATTTTACATCAGTCTTCCCTGTAGCTAAACTAGAGTCAATGGGAGAAAACTTTCCACTGGTTGGAGTCATACCTGGCACAAAGGAAGATGGCTGAAGTGGTTGGAGGTCAATCATCTCAGCTCCAGGACATCATGGCAAAAGTTCTTCAGGGTAGTATCCTAGGCCATACTCCTTGATGCCATACTCGGACTAATGCTGTCTTGATGTCAAGGGCAGTTACTTTCTCCTCGCCTCTGGCATTCAGCTCTTTCGTCCATGTTTGAACCAAAGCTATAATGAGGTCAGGAGCAGAGTGACTCTGGTGGAACCCAAACTGAGTGTCCATGGGCATGTTATTGTTGAGTAAGTGCCGCTTGATAGCACTGTTGATGACTCCTTTCATCACTTTGCTGATGAAAGAGAGTAGACTGATGGGATGGTAATTGGCTGGGTTGGATTTGTTTTATTTCTTGTGTAGAGCACACACAAGGGCAATTTTCCACATTACCGGGTAGATGTCAGTGTTGTAGCTGTATTGGAACAGCTTGGCTAAGGGTGCGGCAAGTTCTGGTGCACAAGTCTTCAGTGCTATTGTGGAAATATTGTCAGGGCCCAGAGCCTTTGCAGCTTTCAGCCGTTTCTTGATGTCACGTAGTGTGAATCATATTGGATGAAGACTGACCCTTGGTGATGCTGGGGTCCTCCAGTGGAGACCAAGATGGATCATCCACTCGACACTTCTGCCTGAAGATTGTAGAAAATGCCTCAGCTTTGTCTTTTGCACAGATGTGCTGGGCTCCGCCATCATTGAGAATGGGATATTTGTGGAGCCTCCTCCTCCAGTGAGTTGTTTAATTGTCCACCAACATTCATGGCTGAATGTGTCAGGTCTGCAGAGCTTAGATCTGACCCGTCCATTGTGGAATCTCTTAGCCCTGTCTATTACTTGCTGCTTATTCTGTTAGGCATACAAGAAGTCCTATGTTGTAGCTTCACCAGGTTGACATATCGTGGGCGGGATTCTCCAACCCCCCGCCGGGTCGGAGGATCACCGGGGGGCGGCGTGAATCCCGTCCCGCCGCTCTGGTGCCGATTTTCAGGAGGGGGCGGGGATCACGCCACGCCGGTCGGGGGCCGTTGGCAGCGCCCCCCCCGGCAATTCTCCGGGTCCCGATGGGCCGAGCGGCCACCCGTTTTCGGCCTGTCCCGTCACCGTGAAATAGACATGGTTCATCCCGGTGGGACCTGGCTTGGAGGGCGGCTTGCGGAATCCTCGGGGGGGCACAGGGGGATCCGGCCCTAGGGGGGGTCCCCATGGTGGCCTGGCCCGCGATCGGGACCCGCCGATCTGCCTGCAGGCCTGTGCCGTGGGGCACTCTTTCCCTCCGCGCCGGCCTCTGTAGGGCTCCGCCATGGCCGGCGCGGAGAAGAAACCTCCTGCGCATGCGCAGGAAGCACGGCGGTGGTTCTGCGAATGCGGCAGAACACGGCGGCAGTTCTGCGCATGCGCCAAATCGTGCCGGCCCACGGCAGCCCTTTGGCACTGGTTAGCGTGGCGCCAACCCCGCCTGCGCCGGCCTAACTCCCGGAAGTGCGGAGGATTCCGAAACTTCCTGGTGGCCCGACGCCCGAGTGGTTCCCGCCGCTCTTGGCGCCGGCGTCGGACCGTCCCGCCAATTGCGGGAGAACCCCGGCCCATTTTTCGGTATGCCTTGTGTTGCTCCTGGCATGCTATCCCACACTTCCTTGAACCAGGGTTGATTCCCTGGCTTGGTGGTAATGGTAGAGTGGCGATGTGCTAGGCCATGAGGTTGCAGATTATTGACTTGCCAGATATGTTCGAAGTTTGTCATATTTAGCACAATGGTACTGCAGCACAACACGATGGAGGGTATCCTCAATGTGAAGTCAGGACTTTGTCTCCACAAGGACTGTGCGATGGTCACTCTACCGATACTGTCATGGACATATGCATCTGCAGCAAGCAGGTTGGTGAGGATGAGGTCAAGTATGTATTTGTCTCTTGTTGGTTTTCTCAAGACCTGCTGAAGTCCCAGTCTAGCAGCTAATTGAAGTCCCCCACCCAGAGCATATTCTTCGCCAAGGTGATACCTGAGTTGCGAACACTCCTGGAGGACAGCCGAATGTGTCAAGGCTCAGGACAGCCTCATGCGTCAGTGGCTGTCAAGCAGGCAGTGACCTTTATAGCATCTGGCTTATTTCAGGGGTCACAGTGAACCTCTGAGAGACCTCACAATTGGTAGCCCACAGCCACATATCTCAGGTGAGAGATGGCACTTTTTGAGGGCATCATCTTCAGCACAGATGCACCTGTCAGACACAGAGGGCCATGCAGTTTGCCTCAATGACAGGATTCCCTCAGGTTCGAGGCCTGATCGACTTCACCTAATAACCTTTAAAGCCCCAGTGCTTCATTCAGCAGCAGCAAAGGGTCCCACTTATTAAATGTGCAGCTGATGTGCGATCATCGTAAGCACTTCCTTCAGGTGTGTACTAGGTTTCTGGGCAGCTATCATGATACTTTCATCCTGAGGCAGTCGGAAGTGCTGCAGATGTTCATTTCATTACATGGACTCTGTAGATGGTTCCTGGCAGCCAGTGGTTACCTGGCAAATAGACAGTTGCTGATCCAAGCGCAAACCCACAGGAACATGGCTCATTATTGAGCATTGTTCCCCATGGATCTCCTGGTTAGGTCAGAATTTGTTGTCCATCCCTAGTTGCCCTTCAGAAGGTGGTGGTGGGCTGCCTTATTCCCCATACTCCATCTGTCCATTACTTGCTGCTTATTCTATTTGGCACACATGTTATGCTTCGCCAGGTTGACATATCATTTTCGGTATGCCCATTGATCAGCATTTTTGTATCCATATGCACCAGGTAACTGGCTTGCTACTGCAGCTGCTGCTCATCCACATCCCTGGTTAGGTGGCTCACAAAATCTGATCCAACCTTTAAAAAAAAATTTGTTCATGCCTATCTCTAATTGCCCTTGAGGGGGCATTGCTGTGGGTCTGGGATCACATGTCGGCCAGACCAGGGAAGGACATGCGTGAACCAGATGAGTTTTTACAAGAACTGATTCATGGTCATCATTAGATTTTTAATTCCAAATTCTTTTTATTGAATTCAAATTTCACCATCTGCAGTGGTGGGATTCGAACCTGGGTCCCCAGAGCATTACTCTGGGTCTCTGGCTTACTAGCCCAATGACAATACCACTACGCCACTGCCTCCCCACTCAGACATCAACTCCCAAATTTCCCCTTGTAAATTGGTAAATGAACTGTTTTCAAACTGCGCCCCTCCCCTGCCCCTCTCGTTCAGGACTCCTAATCCTACAGCTCTGCTTTTCACAGCGGCTTCATTGCAGTGTTAATGTAAGCCTACTTGTGACAATAATAACAATTATTATTATTTTGATGGCTGCCTTTTCAGTCAGTTGCTTACGACAGTGCAGCTGCCTCATCTACTTGGACACGGTTCTGACAGGGTGCGAGGCCTATGCACCTCTGATATTATTGCTACCGTGCCTGAACTTACCTCTTAATTGCCTGATTAGTGAGCATAATTGCTCGCTGCTACTGGGAGGGTGGCCACTCCGCTTGAGAAATCACCTCCGTAAAAATTGCAGAGGCAGCAATACATTAGGCAACCTGAACACTCCTCTGCAGTGCAAAATTACTGGCTCCTCTGCTCTAACCTTTCTCTGCCTCTGTGGCAAAATCAACTTAGCATCTCAAATCAAAATGTCTTTAATTACATCATTTCACGCCCACATCGGAACTGACCATTTATTCAAACTCGTCTATGGTGATGTTTATACATTTAGAATTATTATTCTGGTGGACTACAATTAAAAAAAACTCGTATGACATCTTTAAAATAAATAATAAAACATCCCATGACATTTTACAAGAGCCTTAAAAAGTGAAATTTGACTCCCAGCCACTGGCAGATGCCCAGAAACCTGGTAAGGGTACGCTTTCAAATGATCAAATAGAAAAATGGAATGTTTAAAGCAAAGGTGTAAAAGTGACAAATATTTAAGAGTCAAAATGTGGGGAAATAAATCTGAAAAGTCATTTTTAGGAATTTTAAAATAATAGATTTTGGTATTAATAAACTATCATATTGAAGCCTCTCCTGGACTGTACTTAACATCATTGGCAGGCTTGGGAATTTAGGTCTATGGAATCATTCTGAAATATTTCAATTGTAAATAGGATTCCTTCTGAAATAAAAGCATGCAAAATATCTTATTATTAGTAAGATGTGCATCAGTTCCTTAAGCCACACAAATCTTTGGTTAAATATAGGTTGTTTTTTTCCCCCAAAACATGTAGAAGTTATTTTCTGTGACTGCTACTAGTTCAGGGAGCACTAATTTGAAATTAGGGTATAGACATCATGCCCGATTTGCAAGACTCCCAATTCTCTGATCACTAAATTCTAATTGACTCTCCTATCGAGTGAAATGTGGTACCAGGATCAGAGACTTAAGAATATTTACCTCCATTAATCTTGAAATTGCCTCTCATTAATAATGAACATTTTAATAATACATTTTATTCTTCAGACCAGAGGCTTTCGCTTGCATAGAAAAACATTTGGAAAATAAAATCTTTAATGAAATAATGGATTGGGAGACAGCATTGTGAGTGTTATATTTGTGTCTCTCGCTTTTGGCAGAATAAACAATTAAAGTTTATGACTCATTCATAGAATGAACTCGGCAGTTGCTGGAAGTTTCTCAACAATAGCATGTCCCCATGACATTTTGTACAGTGACAACCTTTAATTAGAGATGACTCAGTATAGTTGCAGTTGATTTTTAACCTTAATATTTTTTAAGTACGTGATTAAATTGTTGGTACTTTACTCAATTGCCAGAGCGTTGGTGTGTTTATAAAGGAAACTAATAATTTGGTGGCTACTGATGGCATGTTGTTTACAATAATGTATATTTAAGAAAAAAAATCGTAAAGCAGGAAGTGGCAGCACGGTTGCACAAGTGGGTAGCACTGTGGCTTCACAGCGCCAGGGTCCCAGGCGACGTGCCTCAATGACTACCGACCAGTGGCCCTGACGTCAGTCATAATGAAGTGCTTCGAGAGGTTGATCATGAAGCGCATCACCTCAATACTCCCAGAACGCCTTGATCCACTGCAATTCGCATACCGCTGCAACCGGTCCACATCAGACACCATTTCCCTGGCCCTACACTCATCCCTAGAGCATCTCGAAAACAAGGACTCCTACATTAGACTCCTATTTATTGACTACAGCTCCGCTTTCAACACCATAATCCCAGCCAAGCTCATATCAAAGCTCCAAAACCTAGGACTTGGCTCCCCACTCTGCAGCTGGATCCTCGGTTTTCTGACCAACAGACCACAATCAGTAAGAATGAACAACAACACCTCCTCCACAATAGTCCTCAACACTGGTGCCCCGCAAGGCTGCGTACTTAGCCCCCTACTCTACTCCCTGTACACACACGACTGCGTGGCAAAACTTGGTTCCAACTCCATCTACAAGTTTGCTGACGATACAACCATAGTGGGCCGGATCTCGAATAACGACGAGTCTGAGGGAGGGAGGGAGGGAGATAGAGAATCTAGTGGAGTGGTGTAGCGACAACAATCTCTCCCTCAATGCCAGCAAAACTAAAGAGCTGGTAATTGACTTCAGGAAGCAAAGTACTGTACACACCCCTGTTAACATCAACGGGGCCGAGGTGGAGATGGTTAGCAGTTTCAAATTCCTAGGGGTGCACATCTCCAAAAATCTGTCCTGGTCCACCCACGTCGACGCTACCACCAAGAAAGCACAACAGCGCCTATACTTCCTCAGGAAACAAAGGAAATTCGGCATGTCCACATTAACCCTTACCAACCTTTACAGATGCACCATAGAAAGCATCCTATCGGGCTGCATCACAGCCTGGTATGGCAACTGCTCGGCCCAGGACCGCAAGAAACTTCGGAGAGTCGTGAACACCGCCCAGTCCATCACACGAACCTGCCTCCCATCCATTGACTCCATCTACACCTCCCGCTGCCTGGGGAAAGCGGGCAGCTTAATCAAAGATCCCTCCCACCCGGCTTACTCACTCTTCCAACTTCTTCCATCGGGCAGGAGATACAGAAGTCTGAGAACACGCACGAACAGACTCAAAAACAGCTTCTTCCCCACTGTCACCAGACTCCTAAATGACCCTTTTATGGACTGACCTCATTAATACTACACCCTGTATGCTTCATCCGATGCCAGTGCTTATGTAGTTACATTGTATATGTTGTGTTGCCCTATTATGTATTTTCTTTTATTCCCTTTTCTTCTCATGTACTTAATGATCTGTTGAGCTGCTCACAGAAAAATACTTTTCACTGTATCTCGGTACACGTGACAATAAACAAATCCAATCCAATCCAATCCCAGGTTCGATTCCCCGCTGGGTCACTGTCTGTGCGGAATCTGCACGTTCCCCCCGTGTGTGCGTGGGTTTCCTCCGGGTGCTCAGGTTTCCTCCCACAGTCCAAAGACGTGCAGGTTAGGTGGATTGGCCATGATAAATTGCCCTTAGTGACCAAAAGGGTGAGGAGGGGTTATTGGGCTACGGGGATAGGGTGGAAGTGAGGGCTTAAGTGGGTCTGTGCAGGCTCGATGGGCCGAATGGCCTCCTTCTGCACTGTATGTTCTATGTAATATAGCAAACAGTATTTGATATTGTCGAGGATTAAATTCAGTTGATGAGGATTTATAATCAAATAAATGCTCAGCAGAAACACCCGTTGCTGGACGGTCCATCTCCATTGAAAAATATTGTGTATCAAAACAGTAATTTCTGTTAAAATGTTGTTACATGTTTAAAAAGGACTATTCAAGGCCATAGGAAAATCTACATTTTCAGTTCATAGCAGGCCCAAGCACCATGTGATATTCCCCTAACTGAAATAAAACTAGTTCACTATATAAGTAGCGCACTGAACTTCTCACTCAAAGGTTGTGACTTTGCCGAACCCTAAAATGGGAGCAATTGTTAGTGATAGTATCAGGGTCAAAGCTAGGGTCATTATGTCACAGAAGTATGATGTGCATTTATGCCAAAGTCATCTTTCTGCTATTCCACAGTGTTAACATAGCCAATCTTATTTATTTTAAGCATGTGCTGCCACTGTTGAGGGAAAAGAGAGTGTGATAAGTAACCTCAATGTGATTAGTTTTGACCTACATGCTGTTACAATCAGATGAGGCAAGGTAGAGAGGCACTTTGGTTTTGCTGTTCCTCATTCGACCGAGACGCCCACATCCCACAAATGAATTTTCAAAAAGTAAGCTACAGAGAGGGAGGATAGATTAAGTGGTATTTTAAAGTCCATTAAAAGTTAAAGGTATACAAATCTCATTGATTGATGACTGAGTTTGGTAGTCCACCAGGATACATCACTGAGGCGGTTTAAAGATGTTAATGGTTAATTTATCTTTTCGTCCAGAGACAGCAGCTAATGGGTTGTTTTTTTTGAATGATGAGCTTGACAATTCAGTTAGTGCATTGCCGGTAAAAGGTACACATGGACAGTCTTTCTTAGGTTTTTAAGAAGAAAATATAATTTATTGCACTCAACCTGGTCAAAATTCAAAAATAATAACAATGCTCGGACTTTCACACTTATGTACACTCAGTTCATGCACACATACATTCATGTTCACACACATGCACCAGGTTGCAGTCCATGTCCAAAGACTGCCAGTCCTGGATAATATCCAGGCTTGGGCTGACAAGTGATAAGTGACATTTGCGCCACACAAGTGCCAGGCAATGGCCATCTCCAATAAGAGAGAACCTAACCATCACCGCTTGACATTCAGTGGTATTACCTTTGCTGAGTCCCCCACTGTCAACATCCTGGGTTACCAATGTCCAGAATCTGAACTGGACTAGCCATATTAATACTGTGGCTACAAAAATAGGTCACAGCCTGGGGAAACTGTGGTGAGTAACTCTCCTCCTGACTCCCCAAAGCCTCTCCAACGTCTACAAGGCACAAGTCTGGAGTGTGATGGAAGGCTTTCCACTTACTGGAATGAGTACAACTCCAACAACACTCAAGGAGCTCGACATCATCCAGGACAAAGCAACTCACTTGACTGGCATGCCTTCCTCAAACTTCCACTTCTTCCACCACAGATGCGCAGTGGAGCAGAGTGCGCCATCTACAAGATGCAGCAAAGGAACTCGCCACCGTTCCTTCGTAAACACCTTCCAAACCCATGACCACTACCATCTAAAAGGACAAGGGCAGCAGATACATGCGAACACCACCACCTGGAAGTTCCCCTCTAAGTCACTCACCATCCTGACTTGGAAATATATCGGCATTCCTTCACTGACGCTGGGGCAAAATCCTGGAACTCCCGAACAACATTGTGGGTGTACATGCACCACAGGGACTGCAGCAGTTAAAGAACACAGCTCACCACTGTGGTGTTCTCTGCTTTACTTTACATGGATGGCTTGGATGCGTATTGTTGAACAAAGAGCACCAATCTTTGTTAACGAACAAAACTAATTTATTAACACTACTAAATAAGATTCGTACATATTCCTAAAGTATAATATTAAACTGTGGTATCTCTAACTACAGAAATCTCAAATACACAACTGATCTCCTTCATGCCTAACCATCTTCTACCTCTTCTACCCAGGAGTCACATGATCTATATATATATATATATATGACTGTTCTATGGTTCCCTCTATTGGTAAGAAGCATTATCATTAACTTGTTAACTCTATACATCCCAGTCAATATACATTACATCCCAGTCAATATACATAT
Organism: Scyliorhinus torazame; assembly: GCF_047496885.1. Classification (NCBI taxonomy): domain Eukaryota; kingdom Metazoa; phylum Chordata; class Chondrichthyes; order Carcharhiniformes; family Scyliorhinidae; genus Scyliorhinus; species Scyliorhinus torazame. The sequence continues at coordinate 61,758,674 of NC_092721.1, read as the reverse complement.
TGAGGCTGGTTTAGCACACTGGGCTAAATCGCTGGCTTTTAAAGCAGACCAAGCAGGCCAGCAGCATGGTTCAATTCCCGTACCGGCCTCCCCGAACAGGTGCTGGAATGTGGTGACTAGGGGCTTTTCACAGTAACTTCATTTGAAGCCTACTTGTGACAATAAGCAATTTTCATTTCATATAACAACCACTACCTTCTCAAGGGCAATTAGGGATGGGCCATAAATGCTGGTTTAGTCAGCCACATCCCATAAATGAATTAAATAAAAGTAAGTTACAGAGTGGTAGAATAGATTTAGTGGTATTTTTAAAATCCATTTAAAGTTGAAGGTATACAATTTCGTAGGTTGACGACGGATGGATTCAGGCTGAGTTTGGGGTCTGTCAGGATACATCATCGAGGCAGTTTGAAGATGTTGATGGTTAATTTATCTTCCGGAGACAGCAGCTGCTGGGTTGGGTTTTTTAAACTTTGCCTACAACGGGTGGATGAGCAGACGGGGCTTGAGCTTCCAGTGTGGATCAAGAGAAAATGTCCACTTGGGGACAATCTGTTCTTGGGTTCTTCTGTTCTAATCTATGCTTGTGGCCTGAGTTAGTTGGCTTGTCAATTGACCCGTTCTTTCTAACTGACACGTTACCTAAATATGGCTATGGTAATGGATTCAGCCACCTTAGAAACTGTCGTTTCAAGTCACTGGAATGTTGTTTCAGTCTCTTTTTTTGTATATTTCTTGGAATTTTATATTTTAGAAACAGATAAGTTACAACATAATACCATACATATACCATACATAAGGAGATCAGAGGAAAAAAAGGCTCAACACACATGGGCACAAAATGAAATAGGAGAATCACTTCCAGTTGCGGCTATGCGGAGCTAAGTCGCACGTTCGGCAGCTCCCACCAGAAACGGACTTTTGGGCTCTTTTTAGGGCCCCCGGTGGAATTTGTTCGACGGTTCCCAGTGTGGGAAGGTGACAGTAACATTTCCCCGGCACTGTATGGATTGAACCAGCGGTGATAAAAGTAGTTTTAGAGCAGCGAAAAGTGTGAGGGAGGAAAACCAAGATGGCGGCGGGTGGAGACCAGGCAGCGTGGGCACAGTGGTCGCAGGAACAGCAGGAGTTTCTCCAGCGCTGCTTCACGGAATTGAAGACAGAGCTGTTGGAGCTGATGAAGGCTTCGATAGACAAGCTGCTCGAGACCCAGAAGGCCCAAGGGGCGGTGATCTGGGAGGTGCGGCAAAAGGCCTTGGAGAACGAAGACGAGATCCTGGGCCTCGCAGTGAAGGGAGAGGCGCACGAGGCGATGCATAAGAAATGGCAGGAGAAGTTCAAGCACATGGAGAATCGGTCGAGGAGGAAGAACCTGCGGATTCTGGGTCTCCCGGAGGGAGTGGAGGGGTCGGATGTTGGAGCATACGTGGTCACGATGCTGAACACGTTGATGGGCGCGGGGGCCTTCCCGAGGCCCCTGGAGCTGGAGGTGGCTCACCGAGTCCTGGCGAGGAGGCCCAAGCCCAATGACCAACCGCGGGCGGTGCTGGTGCGGTTCCACCGCTTCATGGACAGGGAATGTGTCCTAATGTGGGCAAACAAGGAGCGGAGCAGCAGGTGAGAGAATGCAGAGGTCCGGATATACCAGGACTGTAGTGCGGAGGTGGCCAAGAAGAGGGCCGGGTACAATCGGGCTGAGGCGGCTCTGTATCGGAAGAGGGTGAAATTTGGAATGTTGCAACGCAGCTAGGGGGGGCCTAGCTGGGGCGGGGGGGGACTGGGTTGCTGCTGCATTGGCCAAAGGGGAGCTGGAGCCTGAAGAGAGAGTCGGGGCGGGGTTCTGCCGCTGGGGGGAACGGAGAGTGCGGGAGGCGCGGGCATGTGGCTGGCCTAGAAAGGGAGATGGCTAATCGGCAGGGGGGGGCAGCCCCCTGATCCGGCTGATAACTTGGAATGTGAGAGGCCTGAATGGGCAGGTCAAGAGGGCCCGTGTGTTCGCGCACCTGAAGGGACTCAAGGCAGATGTGGCCATGCTCCAGGAGACGCATTTGAGGGTGGCAGACCAGGTTAGACTGAGAAAGGGGTGGGTAGGGCAGGTTTTCCATTTGGGATTGGACGCAAAGAATCGAGGGGTGGCGATTTTGGTGGGGAAGCGGGTGTCGTTTGAGGCGCTGAACATCGTGGCAGACAATGGAGGTAGGTATGTGATGGTGAGTGGTAAGCTGCAGGCGGTGCGGGTGGTCTTAGTGAATGTATATGCCCCGAATTGGGACAATGCCGGATTTATGCGACGCATGTTGGGCCGGATTCCGGACCTGGAGGCAGGGAGCTTGATATTGGGGGGGGACTTTAATACGGTATTGGATCCAGCATTGGACCGCTCTAGGTCCAGAACGGTTAAGAGGCCGGCGGCGGCCAAGGTGTTGAGAGTGTTTATGGACCAGATAGGAGGAGTGGACCCATGGAGGTTTGTTAGGCTGGGGGCCAGGGAATTCTCTTTCTTTTCCCACATCCATAAAACCTACTCCCGGATTGACTTCTTCGTTTTGAGCAGGGCACTGATCCCGAGGGTGGAGGACACAGAGTATTCGGCCATAGCCATCTCAGACCATGCCCCGCACTGGGTGGAGCTCGAGCTAGGGGAGGAGAGGGACCGGCGTCCGCTGTGGTGCCTGGAGGTGGGTTTGCTGGCGGATGAGGAGTTGAGCGGGTGGATCCGGGGTGCATTGAAAGATACCTAGAGGTTAACGATAATGGGGAGGTGCATGTAGGGGTGGTCTGGGAGGTGCTGAAGGCGGTGATTAGGGGAGAGCTAATCTCTACTAAAGCCCACAAGGAGGGGAAGGAGAGGAGAGAGAGGGAGAGGTTGGTGGGGAGATTTTAAGGGTAGATAGGAGGTATGCAGATATCCCCGAGGAGGGACTACTCAGTGAGTGACAATGCCTCCAGGCTGAGTTCGACCTGTTGACTACCAAGAAGGCGGAGGTGCAGTGGAGGAAAGCGCAAGGGGTGGTGTATGAATACGGGGAGAAGGCTAGCCGGATGCTGGCACACCAGCTTCGGAAGCGGGAGGCTGCGAGGGAGATTGGGGCAGTTAGGGATAAAGGGGGGAACACGGTGCGGAGTGCGGTGGGAATAAATGGAGTATTTAGAGACTTTTATGAGGGGCTGTATAGGTCTGAGCCCCCGACGGAGGGTGGGGGCGGGGGGATGCGTCATTTTCTGGACCGGCTGAGGTTCCCGAGGTTAGAGGAGGAGCAGGTGGCGGGGCTTGGGGCACCGGTTGGGCTGGAGGAGCGAACTAAGGGGCTGGGGAGTATGCAGGTGGGGAAGGCACCGGGGCCAGATGGGTTCCCAGTGGAATTTTACAGGAAGTATATGGACCTGTTGGGCCCACTACTAGTGAGGACTTTCAATGAGGTGAGGGAGGGGGGGTCCTACCCCCGACAATGTCCAGGGCGCTGATCTCGCTGATCTTGAAGCGGGACAAGGACCCTTTACAATGTGGGTCGTATAGGACAATCTCGTTCCTCAACGTGGATGCGAAGCTGTTAGCGAAGGTGTTGGCTAATGGAATTGAGGACTGTGTCCCGGGGGTGATCCACGAGGACCAGACGTGTTTCATGAAGGGAAGGAAGGCAGCTAAACACCAATGTGCGGATTCTCCTAAATGTAATCATGATGCCTGCAGTAGAGGGGGAAGCGGAGATAGTGGCGGCTATGGATGCGGAGAAGGCCTCTGATAGTGTGGAGTGGGGGTACCTCTGGAGTGTTGAGGAGGTTCGGGTTCGGGGAGGGGTTCGTTAGTTGGGTTAGGTTACTGTACGAAGCCCCGATGGCGTGTGTGGCCACAGATCGGAGGAGGTCGGAATACTTTTGGCTGTACCGGGGGACGAGGCAGGGGTGCCCCCATCCCCCCTGCTATTTGCGTTGGCAATTGAGCCTTTGGCGATGGCTCTGAGGGAGTCCAGGAACTGGAGGGGGCTGGTGCGGGGGGGAGAGGAACACCGGGTATCGCTGTATGCCGATGACCTGTATGTGGCGGACCCGGTGCGGGGGATGCCGGAGGTGATGCGGATCCTCAGGGAGTTTGGAGACTTTTCCGGGTATAAGCTCAACATAGGGAAAAGTGAGCTATTCGTGATACACCCAGGGGACCAGGGAAGGGGGATAGACGAACTTCCACTGAAGAGGGCGGAAAGGAGTTTTCGGTACCTACGGATCCAGGTGGCCAGGAGCTGGGGGGCCCTGCATAAGCTCAACTTGACGAGGCTGGTTGAGCAGATGGAGGAGGAGTTTAAAAGGTGGGATATGCTGCCACTCTCCCTGGCGGGTAGGGTACAGTCGATGAAGATGACGGTGCTCCCAAGGTTCCTTTTTATATTCCAGTGCCTCTCCATCCTGATCCCTAAGGCTTTTCTTTCAGCGGGTCAGCAGGAGCATCATGGGGTTTGTATGGGCGAAAAAGACCCCGAGGGTGAGAAGGGTGTTTCTGGAACGGAGCAGGGACAGAGGAGGGTTAGCATTGCCTAATCTGTGTGGGTACTACTGGGCTGCCAACGTGGCGATGATACGCAAGTGGGTAATGGAGAGGGAGGGGGAGGGGTGGAAGAGGCTGGAGATGGCGTCCTGTGTGGGCACGAGCCTGAGAGCGCTGGTGACGGCACCGCTGCCACTCCCGCCGACAAGGTACACCACGGGTCCAGTGGTGGCGGCGACCCTCAAAATGTGGGAGCAGTGGAGACGCCACAGGGGGAGGCAGAGGCTTCGGTGTGGTCCCCGATCCGAGAGAACCATCGGTTTGTCCCAGGGAGAATAGATGGAGGGTTCCAGAGCTGGCATAGGGCAGGTATTAGAAGGATGGGGACCTGTTGAGAGATGGGACGTTTGCGAGCCTTGAGGCGTTGGAGGAAAAATTCGGACTCCCCCCTGGAAATGCCTTCAGGTACATGCATTTGTAAGACAGCAGGTGAGGGAATTCCCGCTGCTGCCAGTACGTAGGATCCAGGATAGGGTGCTCTCGGGGGTGTGGGTTGGAGAATGCAAGGTCTCGGCGATCTACCAGGAGATGCAGGAGGAGGAGGAGGCTTCGGTAGCGGAGCTGAAAGGTAAATGGGAGGAGGAGCTGGGGGAGGAGATAGACGAGGGTATGTGGGTGGACGCCCTGGGTAGGGTAAATTCTTCCTCCTCTTGCGCCAGGCTTAGCCTGATACAATTTAAGGTTCTGCACAGGGGCACTGGGGCAAGGCTGAGTCGGTTTTTTGGAGTAGAGGACAGGTGTGTGAGGTGTTCAGGGAGCCCAGCAAATCACGCCCACATGTTTTGGGCGTGTCCAGTGCTGGATGGGTTCTGGAGGGGCATTGCGAGGATGGTGTCTAAGGTGGTAAACACCCGGGTTAAGCCGAGTTGGGGGCTCGCACTATTTGGGGTATCGGACGAGCCGGGAGTGCAGGAGGCGAAAGAGGCCGGTATTCTGGCCTCTGCGTCCCTGGTAGCCTGGCGGAGGATTCTGCTACAGTGGAAGGAGGCGAGGCCCCCAAGCTTGGAAGCCTGGATCAGCGACATGGCAGGCTTCATTAAACTGGAGAGGGTAAAATTTGCCTTAAGAGGATCTGTGCAAAGGTTCTTCAGGCGGTGGCAACCGTTCCTAGACTTTCTAGTGGAGCGTTAGGAGGTGGACAGCAGCAGCAGCAACCCGGGAAGTGGGGGGGGGGGTACTTTGTGTTTACTATCGTTTAATATATTCTTGTATATTGGGGGAATACGTGACATAGATATAAGATGTTTATTTATGTGTTCTTTGTTTTTTCTTATTTCTGTAAGGGGGGTGGGTTGGTTGAAAATATATAAAGATTTGAATAAAAATATATATTTTTAAATGAAATAGTAGAATCACATCACAACTGGCATTATACAACCACTGGATAAAACGTAATATTTCCGTGACCCCACCAGAGACTAAGGAAAGAACAGGATAAAGTCAGAAAAACATGACATGGCAGATGGTGCACACCCTCCCAAGCTGCACTACTCAGCCAGATCGGATGCAGAGCAACACACAACCCCCTTGGCCCTGGCAGCACCACAGGCATCAGCAACCCAAGCCAGCCATCTCATTGGATATACCCAGCTGTATCCATGCAGAAGCCAATAATGGATGCATCATGCCCAGCACTGCAAGAAAACCAAAGCAAGTCTGTGAAAACCCCAGCTCTAAGGGGGAAGTTACACGCGCACTCCAAAACGCAATTAAACCCCAAACCAGTCCCGGGGCAGAGCAATATCGATCATATAGTCAAAAAAATGAAGAGAAGACCGGCAGCAACAAGTCCAAATAGTACTCTGACCCAGCGTCACCCTCAGAAGAAGAAGGAGAAGAGAGAAAAGACCAGAGCTTTCGGTTAACATGAACTCAGGACGAAGCCCTGTCCAGCATTCGTGGAGGGGCTGTAAACCAAAGGAGAATATACCACTCAACCAACAAGCAGACATTGCGCCCTGAAGGAGGACAACAGAATAGCCACAAAGTCTGTAGCTTTGTACAGTAGCATACCTCAACGGCAACAATAACAGTTTTCATTTATATAACACCTTTAATGAAGTTAAACATCCCAAGACCCTTAACTGGAAATGGTCTCATCCTATCAGCATTGAGAAATATCTTTAGTTGAAGTACGCAAAAATTATTTTTCACATATATTAACGTATTCCTTCTCCTTTTTCAGCTGAATTTGAACAAGTCAATAGGCACAAACCCACACACACTATTACAGAACACAGACTCTCTTATCTGAATTATTTATGGAGGGGTCATGCACAAAGACATTCATTTCTTCAGCACATTTCACAACCTTAGGACATCCCAAAGAACTTCATATCCAATTAAGTTAATTCTGTAACGTTGCCGCTAACTTCGATACAGCCAGGTTCCAAAACCAATAATGAAATAAATGACCACATCATCTGTTGGTTAAGGGGATCAGTGTTGGCTGGAAAACCAAGAGAACTCTTCTTGGAGAAGAGCCGTGGGCTTTTGGATGTCCATCTGAGAACATAGATGTGGTCTTGATTTAGATCAGATAACCAAAAACATGGTCAAAGAGTCTTAAGGAGTATCTCAAAGGAGGAGAGCGGTAGAGAGGCAAAGAGATTTCGGAAAGAAATTCCAGAGTTAACAGCATAGGTAACTGAAGGCACATAGTCAATTGTGGAGTGATTAAAGTAGTGAATGGACAAGAGGCTAAAATTGGAGCAGAGCAAAGATCCCGGTTGGTTGGGGGGTTGGAGGAGGTTACAGAGATATGGAGGGGTGCACCATGGAAGGGTTTGAAAACTAGGATGATAATTGTAAAACAAGGATGTTGCTTAAATGCCAATGTAGGTCAATGAGCACAGGAGTGGTAAGGGAACGGGATTTGGTGTAAGTTAGAATATGGTCAGCAGAGTTTTGGATTAGTCTTATGAAGGGTGGAAAATAGGAGACTGACCAGGAAAGCATTGGAATAATTCATTCTCGTGGCAACAAAAGCACAATTTGAAGGTTTCAGCAGCAGAGACGCCGAGCCGGGGTGGAGTTAAGCAATGTTATGGATGTGGAAGTAAGTGGACTTGGTGAGGGAGTGGATTTGTGTTAGAAGCTCATCTCTGAATAAAATAGGACACCAAGGTTGTGAGCTCTCTGGTTAGGCCTTGGATAATCACTAGGGAGAATATGGAATCATCACAAATAAACAACTTATCTTTTTTTAAATAAATTTAGAGTACCCAAGTCATTTTTTCCAATTAGGGGGCAATTTAGCGTGACCAATCCACCTACCCTGCACATCTTTGGATTCTGGGGGTGAAACCCACCCAAACACGGGGAGAATGTGCAAACGCCACACGGATAGTGACCCAGGGCCGAGATCGAACCTGGGACCTTGGCGCCGTGAGACAGCAGTGCTAACCACTGTGCCACCGTGCTGCCCTATAAACAACTTATCTAAATCACATAATGAATAAAGAAAGATAATTTCTTGAAGATGCATAGGAAGACTTTTAAATGACATTGGTATTTAGGAGCAACTGTATCAGTCACTTTGTATGAAGAACCTCTATGCACGTCTAAAAGATGTCACTCAACACAAGATTGATCTGTTACATTATGGGCCATTATGCAAACTTTTCCCTCTTGAAAAAGTCAAACATGAAAATGTACAATTTTAAAATGAGAACGGTCAGTGGGATTTTCTGGACCTTCCTGTCGGTGAAATCTTCCCATCCCGCCAAAGGTAACCAACCCACCACGGCGGGTTTCCCAATCGTATAGCAGGCAAGTCACTCAAAACACTGTATAATTCAGCGTGACCAGACGACCACACCAGCGGCCAATCGCAAGCTGCCTCTGCCACCAGAAAACACACGGCGGGAGGAAGGCCGGAAAACCCGGCCGCCTTTTCATGATCAACTGTTTTCACTTGTTAAGACCACCCCGTCTTGACTACAGTCCTTACTAGATATTTGGAGAGTAAAACGCAGAGATCCACAGAGCCTCAGTGTGGGTTCAATTTCTTAGCAGCTGTATTTAGTGCAGTGATCCAGGACCAGCAGATTATCATGTCCTAGATGAAGAGTTTATTGTGCATGTGCTCTCACCAAGTCCAATTTGTATCAATTAAGGTGTGGAAGAGAGTCTTATGCCCGTGATAACTTATGCTTATATATCACCTTTAGCAACATTCCAAGGTGTTTCACAGGCGTAATTATCAAAGAAAATGTGCAAATGCCATGTACCAAGCCACATGAAGAGATAATAGGACAAGTGACCAAAAGCATGATAAAGGAGGAATGTTTTAAGAAGCATCTTAAAGGAGGAGGAAGGGTTTTGGAAGGAATTTAAGATGTCACGATGCAGGCAGCTGAAGGCACAGCCGTTATTGGTGGAATGACTAAAATGCTGATGCTCAATTAGATGAGTGAAAATCTCCTGGAGGTTTGTAGGACTAGTGGACAGAGGTAGGGAGGGGTGAGATCATAGAGGCATTTGAAATCAGGATTGAGAATTTTAATCCAAGATGTTGCTGTCCAGGGACATCGCTGTAGGCCAACGAGCACAGGCATGAAAGGTGAATGAGACTTGGTGAGAGATAAGACGAGGACAACAGAACTTTAGAATACCTCAGGTTTAGGGAGGGTAGAAAATCAACTTGCATTGGAATGAAGAGGCAACAAAGGCACAAATGTGGGTTTCAATAACAGATCAGCTGAGATCGCAGAAAATTCAGACACTGTTACAGAGGTGAAATTAGTGATAGTGTGAATATGTGGTCAAAAGCTCATCTTTGGGTCAAGTATGGCACCAAGGTTGTGAACAGGTTAGTTTAGTCTCAAACTGTTGGTAGGGAGATAGACGGAGGGTGTGCTTTAACAAAAAAAAGTCCTGTTTTGGTCACGTAAAGCACCTGCAGTGCCAAGAACAACCCCGATATCTAATGGAACTCTGTCGGTCTTTTTGTCCTCAATGGGGAACACCCTGCCGAGGCCGGACTTATCTAATTTCCTATGGTCTGCTCCACCAAAGTGCGATTTGCAGTATGAACCTCAGTGTATCTTCCTTCAGCTGCACTCTGTGATCTCCACACAGGTGTCATCAACTCAACTCCTCAGTGGGTATCCTTTATCCCTGAGGAGCCAACCCAGCAGCCTCTGTGAACCCTGAAAGATGTCAGGGATCTGAGAGTGGCTAAGAATGTAGGAGTCATGCTCACTCCCTGGGAATTGAGCACACACCTGCAGGATGCATTTGCTGCGTGAGTGGGCACTGTTGTATCACTAGTTTGAATCCAAGCATGTCAAATGAGTTTAACCTGAATGGTCTCGACTACAATGAGGAACTGATCATTGACACGTTTTCACCTTGCCCTTGTCAACATCCCACATCCCGAAGGCACCCCCCACCCCCCCACCACACGCCCTACTGATTGCGTGGAACTGTCAGTCTGTGCTGACATCCTTCACCACACTGAAGCCAGTGCCCCAGGCTTCCCTTCCCTCTGTGCAGGCCTTCTGAGAAACACAAGCCCCAGGCTTCCATTCCCTCTGCACTGCCTTTCCAAGAAACCAGTCATGCCTTCATGTCGTCCTGACATCATGACGCCATGGATACATTTTTTGATATGAGAGTATGATCCAGTGTACAGGCCTGATAATGTGTTACAGTGATGTTCCCAACATTGATCGGCAGGAATGTGGCCTGTCACTGAAAGGAGAAGGTAGATCATTTCCTGCTTTTACACCAACTTGAAATGTGACTTTGGCCTTCACGTGATTTTTTTTGCTCTAGTCGCCAAAGCCACCCAACGCAAACTGGAGTGGAAAATCCTGGCCAATGGCTTCAATCTTCCCAATATTTCATTGGTGTAAATTTGTGCTCATCCATTAGTGGTTGTTGGATTAGCAGCCTGATAAGTTAGCAATGGCGGTGTAGAGCCCGGAGAGGTGGTTGTGCAATAAAGCTGCGTGTTATCTGTGTACATGTGAATTCCATCAGCATAAAAGGTTATTATTGACTTGAAATATTGGGAGGAGCTCTCCCATCACACCCATGGCATGTTTTAATGGTGGCGGGTGGGAGCAGAGCCAAAATGTCGGAAACTTGTTGGCATAAAATCATTTTGTAATTCTCCCAATGGCGGCTACTGGAGGGTGGTCATCCCTCTGGCAGGTGGCCAGCTTAACCATTGTATCCACCTGTTCTACTTCCCTAAGGCACAGGTGCATTGTAAAAATTCCATTCCCTCTAAACATTTTACACTATGACTACCCCAGTTAATGCTGGAGAAGTTAAAATCCCCTCCATTCACTACCCTTTTACACTTCTCTGAAATTTTCCTACATATTTGTTCTTCTCTTAGCAGACCTATAGGACCATTCCCTGCAATTTGATTGCTCCTTTTTGGTTTTTAAGTTCTACCCATTTGGCTTCGTTTGAAGAGCCTTCCAAGACGTTGTTCCTCCTTACTTGTGTAATTGATTCCCTGCTCAAAACTGCGGTGGTCCCTCCTACTTTACCTCCTTCCCTATCTTGCATGAAGATTGCATATCCTGGAAAATTAAGCTGCTCATCCTACCCCTCCATCAGCCATGTTTCAGTGACAGCAGTCATACCCCCATTCTTTACTTTTTGGCCTCAACTCGCCTGCCATTTTTGTCAGACTCCTTGCATTAAAAGAAAAACCATCCAATCTTCCCAAATTCCCTTTTGACTTAACTGCTCTAGAAATTCGGTGACTTCCTGACTGACTTGGTGCGTCTTCTAATTTTGGATGTGCATCTCTCTCTGCTGAACCTCCTTTCAGGATCCCAGCCCCCTGCCAAGTTAGTTTAAGCCCTCTCCATCAACACTAGTAAACCTACTTGCAAAGACGTAGGTCCCATATTGGTTCAGGTGTAATCCGTCCGCCTTACACATGTCCCACCATCCCCAAAAATGGTCCTAAGGACTCAGAATTTTAAATCCCTCCTTCCTACACCATCTCTCCAACCACACATTCATCTGGACTAACCTCCTATTTTTATACTCATTAGCACCTGCCACCGAAAGTAAGCCAGAGATTGATGCCTTCTTGGTCCTGTTTTTTAATTTGCTTCCTAGTTACCTAAATTCTGCTTGCAGGACCTCATCTCCTTCAGCGTGCCCTGCAGCAGTTCAGTGACATGCTGACCCGGACCCGGCAACATCCTGGAGTCTATTTTGCAACTGCAGAAACGCCTGTCTGTTCCCCTTACAATTGAACACACTATAGCCCTGAAATTCTTCCTCCTTCTGTTACAGATAATTGATCAGTTCTCAATAGAGGTTAAGAGGCTGGACCAGATGCCATAACTTTTTAAAATTTTAATGCGGTGTGGAAAGATCAATTCATTCCAGGAGTGATAATATCACAAATTGGGCTTAGTTGTTTTATAAACAAACTTTATTGAAACAAAAGAAAATAACAATGTTTAAACTTTTACGTCAGTTCTAATACTAACAGATTACATGCAGTCCCTTAATCTTAACAAATTAGGTCCCATTAGACAACATGTTCAATAAACATACAGCTTGGACTATCGTCCAGTGGCTCTGACATCCATCATCACGAAGTGCTTCGAAAGGTTAGTCATGGCACGAATCAACTCCAGCCTCCCGGATTGCCTTGATCTACTACAGTTCACCTACTGCTGCAACAGGTCCACAGCAGACGCCATCTCCATGGCCCTGCACTCTACCCTGGAAAACCTAGACAACAAAGACACCTATGTCAGACTCCGATTTATCGACTACAGCTCAGCCTTCAACACCATCATTCCTACGAAACTCATCTCCAAACTCCATGGCCTAGGCCTCGGCTCCTCCCTCTGGACTGGTTCCTGAACTTTCTAACCCACAGGCCACAATCAGTAAGGATAGGCAACAACACCTCCTCCACGATCATCCTCAACACCGGTGCCCCACAAGGCTGTGCCCTCAGCCCCCTACTTGTACACCTATGACTGTGTGGCCAAATTCCCCTCCTACTCGATTTTCAAATTTGCCGATGACACCACAGTATTGGGTTGGATTTCAAACAATGACGAGACAGAGTACAGGAATGAGAAGGATTTTGTCATCGACTTCAAGAAGCGTAGTGGAGAACATGTCCCTGTCTACATCAATAGAAACGAAGTAGAAAGGGTCGAGAGCTTCAAGTTTTTAGGTGTCCAGATCACCAACAACCTGTCCTGGTCTCCCCATGCCGACAACACAGTTAAGAAAGCCCACCAACGACTCTACTTTCTCAGAAGACTAAGGAAATTTGGCATGTCACCTACGACTCTCACCAACCTCTACAGATGCACCATAGAAAGCATTCATTCTGGTTGTATCACAGCTTGGTATGGATCCTGCACTGCCCAAGACCGCAGGAAATTACAAAAGGTTGTGAATGTAGCCCAGTCCATCACGCAAACCAGCCTCCCATCCAGTGACTCTGTCTACAATTCCCACTGCCTCGGAAAGGCAGCCAGCATAATTAAGGACCCCACGCACCCCGGACATACTCTCTTCCACCTTCTTCCGTCAGGAAAAAGTTACAAAAGTTTGAGGTCACGTACCAACCGAATCAAGAACAGCTTCTTCCCTACTGCCATCAAACTTTTGAATGGACTTACCTTGTAATAAGTTCTACCTCGTATTAAGAACTTTTCTCTACACCTTGCTATAACTGTAACATTATATTCTGCAGACTCTCCTTCCTTCCCTATGTACGGTAAGCATTGTTTGTACAGCATGCAAGAAACAGTACTTTTCACTGTATACTACTAATACATGTGACAATAATAAATCAAATCAAAAGCTCTCATTCCACTTAAATAGACAAGCAAAGATGATTCTTGTATTTACAAAGCAATTCTCTGCTGTAAGCCAAGTTCCTTTAGAACTCTTAAGAATAATCTGTATCTGGAGTGGCTTAGTGGCAGCACGGTAGCACAAGTGAATAGCACTGTGGCTTCACAGCGTCAGGGTCACAAGTTCAATCCCCGGCTTGGGTCACTGTCTGTGCGGAGTCTGCACGTTCTCCCCGTGTCTGCGTGGGTTTCCTCTGGTTGCTCAGGTTTCCTCCCACAGTCCAAGGACGTGCAGGTTAGGTGGATTGGCCATGATATATTGCCCTTAGTGACCAAAAAGGTTAGGAGGGGTTATTGGGTTACGGGGATAGGGTGGAAGTGAGGTCTTAAGTGGGTTGGTGCAGACTCGATGGGCCGAATGGCCTCCTTCTGCACTCTGATGTTCTATCATCTATGTCTATGGAGTGGCTTCCTTCATGACCTCTGGGTGACCTCCACAATCTTCTGCTGTACTGTTCAAAAAAGCATTTCCGCTCTCTCTCTCAAAGCTCTGCTCAATCCCTGAAACAAAGGTTCTCCCCTGAAGTGGCCAGACTTGAATCTTTTCCCGGGATCTTGGCTAATTGCCCATTCCGATTTATACAAAAGAACAGAACTATGCCATGTATATGCAACTAACCTTCCATTGCCGGACAATTAGGTCAACAGGTGCTGTGATGGGATGATGGGGAGACAAACAAGGTTGTCCTAAATGACAATGTATCTTGAGTGGATCATCCTGTGTAATAATAATCTTTATTAGTGTCACAAGTAGGGTTACATTAAGACTGCAATGAAGTTACTGTGAAAATCCCCTATTCGCCACACTATGACACCTGTTCGGGTACACTGAGGGAAAATTTAGAATGTCCAATTCACCTGACAAGCACGTCTTTTGGGACTTGTGGGAGGAAACCGGAGCACACGGAACAAACACACGCAGACATGGGGAGAGCATGCAGGCTCTGCACAAACAGTGACCCAAGCCGGGAATCAAATCCAGGTCTCTGGCGCTGTGAAGCAACAGTACTAACCCCTGTGCTACCGTGTATTCCCATTAATGAGGTTAAGTCTGATTGGGACAAGGTAACTCAGGCTGTGGGTGTATCCCTCTGAGTCTGCTGCTAGCAGATTTCTAACCCCTAAATTGCTTGCTAAATCTCAGACCCCATTTCTGGACCTATGCCCCGAACATCTCGCTATCAAGACACCTCCCTTCCTTGAAAAAATGAACCATAAAGATACATGGCTTCATGTTCTGAACCTTTTCAATTCCGAGCATTCTTAAGATTATATACAGTTTACATTCTATACAGTTCATATCATTGTTTTTTCAAACAAGCAAACACATGGCTATAGTCCATTGTAGTCTTTTTCCATATCACAGGCATGATAAGGCATCGGCAATCACATTCTCTCTTCCTGCACATGTAGAATTCATAAATTGAATGGTTGTAATAATAAACTCCATCTGAATAGTCTCACTCTTTGCAAAGTTGTCCAGGTAGTCCTGGTATTATCAGATTTTAAAATGGTCTTGGTGACAGTCTCCATACATTTACAAAACAAAGTTTCTTGTTTACTAGTCCATCGACAATACCGTTACACCACTGCCTCCTCCTAAATGGGAGAATTCTGCCCGAAAATTCTGTTTCACTCCTCAGTGCTGTGTAAGCTGTTACGTATTTCCAGCATTTTGTATTTCTATTCCAGATTTCCTGCATCTGAAGTATTTTGATTTTGGATTTGTGTTTTGGGGTATTGACTCTCGTAGTTTAGAGAGTATCAATTATAAGGAGGCGATGGTGTGGTGGTATTGTCACATCACTATTAATCCAGAGACTCAGAGTATTGCCTCTGGGGATCATGGTTCAAATCCCACCATGGCAGATGGCGAAATTTGAATTAAATGAAAATCTGAACCCATTGTTGCAAAAACCCATCTGGTTCACTAATGTCCTTACCTGGTCTGGCCTACTTTTGACTCCAGATCCACAGCAATGTGGTTGATTCTTAAAAGCCCTCTGAAGTGGCCAAGCAAGCTACTCAGTTCATGGGCAGTCAGGGATAAGCATTAACTGCTGGCCCAGCCAGCAAAGACGCCACATCCCATGAATAAAACATAAATCAAAGGTACGGATGAGATTTTCAGCAGCAGATGAGCTGAAGCAGGGACAGAGAGAGGCAACGTTAAGTAGTTGGACATAGGCAATTAAGGTTGGAAGCTCACCTCAGGGTCAAATAAAATGTCAAGGGAACATACTCGCCTGAGACACCAATGCAAATTCGCATTCACACTTATAGAGTGTATGTAAATGAAATTTTAGAAAGGGCAGGAATTTTTAATTTAAATAGACTTTGAATACACAATAGCTTTGAAAGAAGTATTTTTCTGCCGGGAAGTAGCCAAAAACACAACTGTCCAGAGAACTGGTCGTAAGAGCCAAATTTTCTGGTAAGCTCTTTAATTTATGGATGAGCCAGAATGTAGTACGCTGTAGTCTTGGATGCTAACTTAATTATATTCAGTCCAACAATTGATAGATATGCAAAGCTTGGATGAGACGTGAACTGAGACTCATTAAATTATTTTGTGCGCATGATATATCATTGTGACTTTAAACTCAAATGATTAATAGTTTTCTGTTCAGTCATTTTGGCATAGGATAGAATAGTGATAAAAGGACGATGAGATTAGGCGCTCCCCTTATCCAACTATAATATAGACAGCAATTCCCAGTGTTTACACTTAGGCAGGAAATCAGGAGGTTTCTGTGTGAGTTGTCCTGCTCCTACAGAAACATTGCTTTATTGATATCTCGACTTGGGGGGGATTGCCTGCGAGAGCAGAAAATCCCGTGGGAGGGAGTCACAAAACGTGGTTTACACCAGCGAAATTTCCTGTAGTGTTTGTCCCTGCATCCACCCCACCCGTCAGTGTCGTAACAGGAATACTGACGTTAAGATAAATTGAAATGTCATTATTAGGGTTGTTACGCCTGATGATCACCCCCCCATTAGACTGTTCATTCATGTCGGCATGAGTAACAACGGGTCTTTTAGGGCATGTACCCGGTGAGCAGAACTCTTCAGGGGAGCCCAGGTGAGTGCATCGCTCAGGGGGAGAGGAAAATGTCCGGGCACTGTCCCTAGGGACGGCCAAGGTTCGGGTTGTGTTGCATGGGTGGGTGTTCTGTGAAGGCATTGTTCCATGGGGGAGTGGGGGTTCCTTTTGGCAGGTTGGGATGGTTGTTCGGGAGGTTTTATGTTTAAGTTTTTGTATCGGACCGCCCCCGATCGTTTAAAACCAAAGTTGCTGGTGGGACAGGCTCAATCAGGGCCAGCCTGACGTCATGGGGCTCACCTTTTCATTTCTTTTCTGACATGAGCCGAACAATACGGTAGGGAAAGCTGCCGTTGGAGCGGGTGGCTTCCTCACCATGTTTCATGCCCACTGCACCACTCTACCTATATTTGGGAATATTCCACCCTTAGCATTGAAACCTGTGGCAAACAACTTGTGGCACTGACATTCACTTTCATAAGTGTGGAATTTCATTTTTTCATATACTAATTATTCATTGAGTTTGAATGAAATAATTATTTTTAGCTTTTTCCACCTTTTTAATCTCTCCCTTAATTTCATCTATCTTTCTATCTCATTGTTTCACTTTCTATACATTTCTTGGCATTGATTTCATAGAATCCCTAAAGTTCAGAAGGAGACCATTCGGCCCATCAAGTCTGCACCAACCCTTCGAAATGAGCACTCTGCCTATTTACGAGTGCCTACCCTGCACTATCCCCATAACCTAACCTGCACATCCCTGGACATTAAGGGGCAATTTAGCATGGCCAATCCACCTAACCCACACATCTTTGGACTGTGGGAGGAAACCGGAACACCGGAGGAAACCCACGCAGATACGGGGCGAACGTACAAACTACAAACAGACTGTCACCCAAGGCCGGAATTGAACCCTGGTTGCTGCTGCTGTGAGGCAGCAATGCTACCCACTGTGCCACCGTGCCACACGTACTTCCTGGTTCAGACTCTGCGGGGCAGATTTTGACTCATTCAACAGCCTTCCACTTGTACAGAGTTAAAATCATGCTCAGTCAGAAATTTTCAACCAGATTGGTTAAGGAGACATTAAGGAGACAAGGTCAGTTCCTTGACATGTTCTCACAGGTCTATAGGTGTTGCCCTGAAATGGATTTCTAATCACCTCCTTTTCCTGTGTAATAGCTCTGAGCAAGTATAAATAGAATGAATGGCTGACATGGTTCATTTGCAGCAGGCCACAATATCCATGCCATGTTTTCCTCAGGATCCCTATTCAGTGTGGTTTTCAGTTCCATTTGACTCAGTTCCGGAAATGACAATTTGACTATGCGTGCTGGGCGGAACTTGCTGATCGAACCATGTTTTCTGTAGTTTGGAAAACACAGGAATGTAAGAAATGAATTCAATCCTGTTCTGCCATTTAATACAATTCACGCCTCTCTGTGTTTTAACTTCATCCAGAGGCCTTCGCTCCATATCCATTTGTACCCTTGGTTAGAAAAATCTATTAATCTCACATCTGGCATGATGAACTGGAGTTAACAGCTACTGATTTTTGTAGGAGAGTTCCACACTTCTACCATCCTTAATATTAAGATGCGTTTCCTAAGTTCTCTCCTGAAAGACCAGGGGCGGGATTCTCCGTAATCGGCGCGATGTCCGCCGACCGGCGCCAAAAACGGCGCAAATCAGTCCGGCATCGCGCCGCCCCAAAGGTGCGGAATTCTCCATATCTTGAGGGGCCGAGCCCTCACCTTGAGGGGCTAGGCCCGCGCCGGACTGATTTCCGCCCCGCCAGCTGGCGGGAAAGGCCTTTGGTGCCCCACCAGTTGGCGCGGAAGTGACTTTGCCGTGCGGCGCATGTGCGGGAGCATCAGCGGCCGCTCACGGCATCCCCGTGCATGCGCAGTGGAGGGGGTCACTTCCGCCTCCGCCATAGTGGAGACCATGGCGAAGGCGGAAGGAAAAGAGTTCCCCCACGGCACAGGCCCGCACGTGGATCGGTGGGCCCCGATCGCGGGCCAGGCCACCGTGGGGGCACCCTCCCCAGGGCCAGATCGCCCCGCGCCCCCCCCCAGGACCCCGGAGCCCGCCCGCGCCACCTTGTCCTGCCGGTAAGAGAGGTGGTTTGATTCTCGCCGGCGGGACAGGCATTCCAGCAGCGGGACTTCGGCCCATCGCGGGCCGGAGAATCGCCGGGGGGGTGTCCCGCCAACCGGCGCGGCGCGATTCCCACCCCCGCCGAACATCCGGTGCCGGAGAATTCGGCAACCGGCAGGGGCGGGATTCACGCCAGCCCCCGGCGATTCTCCGACCCGCCGGGGGGTCGGAGAATCCCGCCCCAGCTTCTGATTTTAAAGTTTTCCTGCTTGAAAAGAAGGATGAGGTGGATGGAGAGAAGGGCTGTCAGAAGAAGGCCCAACACATCCATGGTGTTCTGGGAATAATTGCTGTCTGTCATCTTCAGCAAGGGTCAGTACATTACTGTCCTCTAATTCACTGAGGAGATGTTCACTGACTCTCGTCTTTCCCGACATCTGAGTTGTGGCCTATGCCCCTTCCCGACATCTAGTTTGACCTCTCCGCTTCCCCAACCTCCGAATTGACTTTCCTCCTTCTCGACTTCTGAGTTGTGCCCGCCCCCTCTTCCCGGCCTCTGAGTCATCTCTCCTCCTTCCTGACCTCCGGGTTGTCTCTCTTCCTTCCCGTCCTCCAGGTTGTCTCTCCTCCTTCCTGACCTACAAGTTGTGACCTTCTCCCTCCCCTGCCCACCCTCTGACTGAAACTCCCACTTCCTGTTACTCCCCTCTCGCCACTTTCCTTTCCTGCACCTGCGTCCTTGCTTGAAGATCGAGATCCAATCCAAAGTTAGAGTTCTGATATTATGGAGGTTCTGCTTCTGATGGTGAAGTAGTGCTGAGTTGAGGTGACAATAATCCATGTTTTTTTTTTCCACCAGTGAGGGCTTGGTAAAAGAGAAGTGTGGCAGGAGCATTTATAATTTCCTGAAAAATCCGCAGCTTCTCTGTGCTGAAAGCACCTGAATGTCGAATTAGTTCCATTATAAGAATTAATTCTGGTCATGATCTCTTTCTCCCATCCGCTTGTGAAAATCCAGGTGAAGCTGATTCCTCCTGCTCCAAACGATGACCTGTCTACCTTGAGTGAACTGACAGATAGAAGCCTCCTCTATGAAATTCAGAAGAGGTTCACCAATGATCAGATATATGTAAGTACACATGCACAAACATTTATCTTGCTATCTGAAATTTGCCATTGATATAAAAAACTTGCAATTATGTACCGCTTTTCACAAACCCAGAATGTCCCAGAGTAGCCCCCCCCCCACCTCCCCCCATCAGAAATGGAGCACTCCCTTTGTACAGCAATGGAACGTCCGCCATCCGAGGTCTTTGTGCTCAACTTTCTGGAATAGGACCTGAAGCCACTGGTTCCTATTCAGAAGAGAGAAAGACCTACCCATTGGGCCACTGTTGTCATTAAAATAGAGCAAAATATGTTGAGACCTACTTTTAAACTGTTGGGAAACTCTGGAAAAGCAGGTAGAGTCAGTTTATTCACTTATTTTATAAGACATAGGAGCAGAATTAGGCCATTCGGCCCATCAAGTCTGCTCTGCCATTCAATCATGGCTAATATGTTCTTTAAACATTCCATAAGATGTTCAAATGTGCCACCTGAAGTAAAATGAACCATTTACTTAATGTTTTAATGTTCCCATTGAACTCAATAATATGCTAGTGGCAGAAAATGGGAAATGATGTGTGGTAGTATCAGGTATTGCAGTACCCAAGAGGGTGTAGACCATTGGGTAAGCCTAGCAGCTTACCATTGGCTGTTTGGTATGTGGCTCCGCCCTGACAGGCGGGGTAGAAGAACCAATACCGTCCCAGCAGCCCTCATTCTGTACCGAAGCTGCTGGGGAACAGATCTAGTCTATTAAAGCCTTCAGTTATGATACAACCTCGTCTTTGAGTATAATTGATCGTGCATCAATTTAATAGACTACTCTTAAGCTGAAAGAATGGATCTCCGAATCAAGCCGGAGTGCCTACAACTCAGCCCCCACGCGCAAAACTCGGCTGCGATGTTTAAGCACTGGCTGCGTGTTTTAAAGGCTACCTCGAGACGGCCGGAGGCACCCCCTCAGGGGAACAGAAACTGCATCTCCTGCACTCGAGAGTAAGCCCTGGAATCTTCTCCCTCATCGAGGAGGCGGAGGGCTATAATGATGCGATCGAACTGTTAAAGGGACATTATATATGCCCTGCAAACCATGTCTACGCACGTCACCTGCTTGCAACTAGATGGCAAAGCCCCAAGGAATCGCTGGAGGACTTCTACCGTGCACTACTGGTGCTGGGCAGAAACTGTGGCTGCCTGCAAGTTTCGGGGAGCGAGCACACGGAACTTCTAATCAGGGATGCCTTCGTGGCAGGCATGAGCTCTTCAGAGATCCGCCAAAGACTTTTAGAAAAGGACACCCTGGGACTGAGAGAAGCACGGGCCCTGGCAGGGTCCATGGATGTTGCCTCCCGAAACGCGCAGTCCTATGCGCCCGACCGCCCAGCGGCCCCCTGGGCTGTGTGACGTCCCGCAGCGGCAGCCCCTCTGACCTTCCCTATGTCCCCGCAGGCCTGCGCTGTAAGACGGCCCGCTAACTCCGTTGGGGCCCGTTGTTTCTTCTGCGGGCAGGCGAAGCACCCCCGCCAGAGCTGCCCAGCCCGCACCTCCACCTGCAATGGTTGCGGCAATAAGGGCCATTTTGTGGGGGTCTGCCAAGCACGAGCCATGGCTGTGGTCTCCAATGACTCCAGAACGCCGCGGCAACCTTCCCTTCAGGTCCCAGACGACCAGCACTCACCGCCACCCCCCTATCCTAGGGCCACGCCCGACCCACGTCGTGCTCATTTTGCCCCTCGGACGCCACGCTGGACGGATGGGCGCCGCCATTTTGTCCATCCCCGCCGCCGTTTTGTTCATCCCTGACCACCATGTGCGATCCATGGGAGACGCCATCTTGGATGGGGCCCCAGGCGCCCAGCACAGCAGACTACCTGCTGCCCTATCACAACCCACAACTGCTCCATCTGGCCTCGGTGACGCTGGACCAAAATCGACCTCGTACACTCGCAACAGCAACGACGACGATCTTCATCAACGGCCACGAGACGTCTTGCCTGATCGACTCTGGGAGCACGCAGAGCTTTATACACCCCGAGGCACTGTTGACTTTTTACCCACCCTCTAAACCAAAGAATCTCCCTGGCCTCCAGGTCACACTCAGTGGAGATAAAGGGGTTCTGCCTAGCGAACCTCAGTCCAAGGCAGGAAATTCAACAATTTCCACCTTTATGTCCTGCCGCACCTCTGCGCGGCTACACTCCTGGGGTTGGACGTCCAATGTAACTTGCAAACCCTCACCTTTAAATTCGGCAGCCCTATAGCCCCCCTTACTGTCTGCGGCCTCGCGACCCTTAAGGTCGACCCACCTTCCCTGTTTGCGAACCTCACCCCTGATTCCAAACCCGTCGCCACCAGGAGCAGACGGTACAATGCCCAGGACCGGACTTCATCAGGTCAGAGGTCCAAAGGCTACTGAGGGAAGGGGTCATTGAAGCTAGCAACAGTCCCTGGAGAGCTCAAGTAGTGATGGTCAAGACCGGGGAGAAACATAGGATGGTCATTGACTACAGTCAGAGCATCAACACGTTTACGCAGCTGGATGCGTACCCTCTCCCCCGCATATCCGACCTGGTAAACAGGATTGCGCAATACAAGGTCTTCTCGACGGTGGATCTCAAGTCCGCCTACCATCTGCTACCCC
This sequence comes from Scyliorhinus torazame, assembly GCF_047496885.1. NCBI lineage: Eukaryota > Metazoa > Chordata > Chondrichthyes > Carcharhiniformes > Scyliorhinidae > Scyliorhinus > Scyliorhinus torazame. Next base: position 61,736,373 of record NC_092721.1, on the reverse strand, counting down.
TCCGCACTAGAGACCGCAAGTACACTGCCTTCGTAGCAGATGGGCGGCTCTACCAATTTTTAAGGGTTCCCTTTGGTGTCACTAATGGGGTCTCGGTCTTCCAACGCGAGATGGACCGAATGGTTGACCGGTACGGCTTACGCGCAACGTTTCCGTATCTTGATAACGTCACCATCTGTGGCCATGACCAGCAAGACTCCGAAAATTCCTCCAGACCGCGAAAATCCTTAACTTAACGTACAATAAGGATAAATGCGTCTTTAGCACCGACTGCCTAACCATTCTCAGCTAAGTAGTGCGAAATGGAGTTATAGGCCCCGACCCTGAACGCATGCTCCCCCTTATGGAGTTCCCCCTCCCTCACTGCCCCAAGGCCCTGAAGCGCTACCTTGGATTTTTCAGTTATTACGCACAGTGGGTCCCCAACTACGCAGACAAAGCCCGACCCCTAATCCAGTCCACAACCTTCCCCCTGTCGATGGAGGCCCGCCAGGCTTTCTGCCGCATCAAAGCAGACATTGCAAAGGCCACGATGCGCGCCATCGACGAGTCCCTCCCCTTCCAGGTCGAGAGCGATGCGACCGACGTAGCTCTGGCCGCCACCCTCAATCAAGCAGGCAGACCCGTGGCCTTCTTCTCCCGTACCCTCCATGCTTCCGAAATTCGCCATTCCTCGGTCGAAAAAGAGGCACAAGCCATAGTAGAAGCTGTGCGACACTGGAGGCATTACCTGGCCGGCAGGAGATTCACTCTCCTCACTGACCAATGGTCGGTGGCGTTCATGTTTGATAATGCACAGCGGGGCAAGATAAAGAACGACAAGATCTTGCGGTGGAGGATAGAACTCTCCACCTACAACTACGAGAACTTGTACCGTCCTGGGAATCTAAATGAGCCTTCCGATGCTCTGTCCCGCGGCACATGTGCCACCGCACAAGTGGACCGCCTCCAAGCCCTCCACGAGGACCTCTGCCACCCGGGGGTCACTCGCTTTTTCCACTTTATTAAGGCCCGCAACCTGTCCTACTCCATCGAGGAGATCAGGACAGTCACAAGGGACTGCCAAATCTGCATGGAGTGCAAACCGCACTTCTACCAGCCAGAGAGGGCGCACCTGATTAAGGCTTCCCGTCCCTTTGAGCGCCTCAGCATGGACTTCAAAGGCCCCCTCCCCTCCACCGACCGCAACACGTATTTCCTGAACGTGATTGACGAGTACTCCCGGTTCCCGTTCGCCATCCCCTGCCCCGACATGACCACAACCACTGTCATCAAGGCCCTCCAGGGTATCTTTACACTGTTCGGGGTCCCTGTGTACATCCACAGTGATAGGGGGTCCTCCTTTACGAGCGACGAACTGCGTCAATTCCTGCTCAGCAAGGGCATCGCCTCAAGCAGGACGACCAGTTACAATCCCCGGGGAAACGGGCAGGTAGAGAGGGAGAATGGAACGGTCTGGAAGACCGTCCTACTGGCCCTGTGGTCCAGGAATCTCCCAGTCTCCCGCTGGCAGGAAGTCCTCCCGGTGGCCCTCCACGCCATTCCTTCGCTGCTCTGTACAACTACCAATCAGACACCTCATGAACGTCTCCTTGTCTTCCCCAGGAAGTGTGGTAGTATCAGGTATTGCAGTACCCAAGAGGCTGTAGACCATTGGGTAAGCCTAGCAGCTTACCATTGGCTGTTTGGTATGTGGATCCACCCTGACAGGAGGGGTATAAGAACCGATGCCGTCCCAGCAGCCCTCATTTTGTACCAAAGCTACTGGGGAACATATCTAGTCTATTAAAGCCTTCAGTTATGATACAACTTTGTCTTTGAGTATAATTGATCGTGCATCATGATGCAAAAATGTGACAGTTAAAACCTTTCGCAGAATAGAATTGTAAGTTAATTATAATCTCTTTATTAAAAATTTAGAGCATGTCCACCATTAGTGCTTAGGCCGCATTGTTCTAACTCTTGATGTCTCGGTGCTTATAGAAACAGAGAAGCTGTAAGGAAATTAAAGATAAATGTCTACCTAATTCACATTCTACAATTATGGAGTTGTTCACTATTTATCGCAATTAATTTCTCATTAATTAGTCCATAGCAGGCTAAAATAGGATGTAAGGAAACGCCCAGCGGGGCAGAGATTTGGGAATTTTATGCAAAAGTCACCTGTTTCTGCCAAATATGCCACACTTACTCTTTCATGTCTCAGATGACTCAAGTGTTAAATCCCAAATTTTATTTTCTGAAAGAAATTTATCTATTTTGCCTTTGAATGTACCCAACACCCTCAAAATCTTTTTGTGATCTGATTGGTGTGGCTAAGAATGCATTTACTAGTTTTGCATCATTGGAAATTCTAGATTGGAACTTCAAGATCTGTTAATATCTATATCTTGAAATGGGATTTCAATCCCAAATGGATTTTGATGAGAATAAGGATTTAAACTTTATTGGTAGTCTTTGGTATCCATTTTTGTCACAGAAGGACACCCTTACCACAATTCCATTATAACTTATTAGAAAGATTTTGGTGAATGCAAATGATTCACATGCCCGTCATTGATTTAGCTAAGGCCCAATGCCAGTTCCTTTCTAAACCGCTCTTTCAAAAGAAGGAACAATATTTTGTTGTCTGTAGTACCCAGTGTGGTGATATACCTGTGAATAATACTGCATACACTCAGATATGCGACCTCCCACCAGCAGGTGGTGTCAGACATCAGTCATGTGACATCCGGCTATCGGCAGTTGGTAGTAAGGCGTACACAAGGACAGTCGCACATCGGGTAGTTTCAGAGCAATCTAGTCTGTATAGCATTCTGTATGTTATTCTTCCACGTGTTAACTAATAAATCATCATCCTAAGTAAGTCAGCAGCAGTTCTATTTGAATCATTGCAAGGATAAGACAGCAGAACACAACACCCAGCATGGCCATCCCTTTGACTATTATCTGGAACCAGACCAGTTAAACCCAGTGGTGTTACATATGACACACTTACTACCTACTTCTTCCTAGAGAACCACAAAGGGTGGAATTCTCCCATTTTGAGACCAAGTGTGGTGGTGGCTGGCTCCAGTAGCGCCTGTCCCGCTGACCAGAATGGGGGGATCCAACACCAGATTCTGTGCTGAAATCTCATCTATTATGCACAGGTGAGTTCCGCTCCGGTTTCTTGGTGGGCCGGCAGCTGATTCGTCCACTTGCCCTCAGCTGGTGGGTTTGAAGGTCCCGGTGCCACATTTAAATAGCAGCCCAGCACCCTCATATCATTGTCTCCAGCCCACGTGTCTTCACCAGACCCTGCAGATGTCAGCCACCCAGAGGCAAAAAGGCTCGCAGCCTCAAGAAGACTTCTGTTCCTTGATTCAACAACTCCCCTTCGAGCCCATCACCTGCCCCTCTTGGACATATACCCACCGTATCTGAAGTCTTCATCCATCCCTTTGCAGTAAACGATGGGTGTCCCTTTGATCTCCTTATTTATAAGCTTCTAATGAAGCCTTGTTGGGGTCCAGCATCCCTCCCCTCAATCTTCATCCTGCCTTCCATTGTTCATGTTCTTCAGCCATCTCCTTGCCCCTTTGCATGTTATCCTGAGCCCACCCCTTTTCCTCCCTTTGAACTGCTCTCCTTCCACATTACCCTCCTTGTCTTTGTGAGAACATTGAAGAAGCTTCATATCATGATTACTTGTACTTCGGCATATCTATGGACTGAAGAGATTGGGGGATGGGAGAGAGACTGGGAGGAGGAGAGAGACTAGGGGGAGAGAGAGAGAGAGAGAAAGACTGGGCGGGACATAGAGATTAGGGAGAGAGAGACTTCAGGGACAATAGTTGTCAACACGTCAGCTGATTCCACCAAATTCCACCCAGTTCATGTACATATGCACTCTGGTGCCAGTTAACTATAGGTGGTTCCAGCCTGAGTTAGATGACAACATATTATTGCCAGCTGGTGACTCGGGATCCCAACTGGATTCTCAGTTGTTCCAGTAGATATTTGTCAGGCCCTGATTTGTCCAGTTACAGATTTCAAGTGGTTTCATCTGTTTTTCCATCTTGGGTTTGTGGGTAATAAGTTTGAATCAACAGATTTTTATTTTAGCAGTGGAACTAGAGTCCGAGTAGCATTGAAACAATTGTAAATCACATTCTGCTGGCCTTGTTTCCTCGTTTACACATTTACACCTCTAACATCTTAGTCATAGAGTTTTTACAGCATGGAAAGAGGCCCTTCAGCCCATCATGTCTGCATCAGCCATCAGGCACCTATCTATTCTAATTCCATTTTACATCACTTGGTCCATGTGAGGATTCTTTGCTACCAGTCCGGATGAAATGATCAGTCGAACACCTCGTTACTTCAACGTATACTTTATTTCATGGCCAGGACTTGAGCACTGTACATCAGAGTGTCTACAGATGCAAGTCGAAGTTAATACAGCAGACAATTACTTATATAATAAAATGACAATGTTTCCTTCCCAAGGACAGCCCCTTTAGAGGAGGCCTGAGAAATACAGCATTCTGTGGCTCTCAGCTAAAATATAGTTATCTGTAGAATTAGAAACGATTCCCAAGGCCGTGTTTTGTTACTGCAACTGTCTAGCGCAAAAACATAAGAGATAACATGAATTCCATTAGACCAAAAGTTCTGTTTGACATTTCATTTTCCCATCAAGCTTGATTCTAGATCCAGACTAAAACTCTGTTTGATATTCTATAGCTTGAGCCATATTTTCACATAGACTTGTGTGCTATGATGTTTTAAGAACTCACTTAAATGCTTCTTAAATGCTGTGAGGATTCCTGCTCTACCATCCTTTCAGGTAGTGAGTTCCAGATTCCCAACACCCACTGGCTGAAGATGTTCTTTCTCAAATCCCCTATAAATCTCCAGTTCCTTACTTTAAATCTATGCCCCCTGGTTATTGACCCTCTACTAAGGGGCAAAGTTTCTTCCTGTCTACCGTATCCATGTCCCTCATAATTTTGTACACCTCAAAAAGGTCCCCCCTTAACCTTCTCTGCTCTAAGGAGAACAACCCCAACTTAACCAGGCTATCTTCATTGCTGAAACACTCCCACCCAGGCAATATCCTGATGAATCTCTTCTGCACCCTTTCTAGTGCAATCACATCCTTCTTATCGTGAGGCGACCAAAACCGCACACAATCCCCTAGCTATGCCTAACCAGCGTTTTATACAGCTCCATCAAAATCTGCCTGCTTTGATATTCTATATGTCGGCTAATAAAGGCAACTATCTCATATGCCGTTTTAACCACTTTATCTACCTGTCCTGCTGACTTCAGGGGTCCATGGACATGCACCCCAATGACCCCTGTCCTCTACTTTCTAGATTCCTACCGTTCATTGTATATTCCCTTGTCTTTTTAATCCTCCCAAAATGCATCACCTCACTTTTCAGTGTTAAATTCCATTTGCCATTATTCTGCCCATCTGACCAGCTCATCTGTACCGCCCTGTAATCTAAGGCTGTCCTCCTCGCTATTTACTACACCACCAATTTTAGTGTCATTTGCTAAATTACTGATAATAATCCTCACATTTCAATGTAGATTATTAATATACACTACAAATAGCAAGGGACCCAGCACTGATCCCTGCGGTACACCACTGGACACAGGCTTCCAGTCACAAAAACAATTTTCAACCAACACCCTCTGCCTCCTACCACTAAGTCAATTTTGGGTCCAATTTGCCAAAATGTCCTGGATCCCATCGGCTCTTCTTGGTCAGTCTCCCATGTGAGACTTTGTCACACGTCTTACTGAAGTTCATATAGACTACATCAACTGCACTGCCATCAACTAGTTCGCTCCTCAAAAAATTCAATCAAATTTCTTTTTTGAAAAATATTTTATTGAGGCATTTATATATTAACACAACAAACATAATCTCAAATCAAATCAAGCCAACAGAGCTGCAAATAGCCAATTCAACAAAATACCCCACCAACCCGCCGCCCCACTTCCTAACTCCCCTGCCTCCCCATTTTAACCCCCCCCCCCCTGCACTGCTGACATCTTAACGTTTCTCGAAGAAGTCGATATACGGCTGCCACCTCCGGGCAAACCTCTCCATAGAAACCCTCAAGGCGAACTTTATTTTTTTCTAACCTGAGAAACTCTGCCACGTCACTCACCCACACCCCCGGTTTCGGGGCCCCCCCGAGTCACTCCATTCCAACAATATCCGCCTCCGGGCTACTAGGGAGGCAAAGGCCAAGACATCGGCCTCTCTCGCCCCCTGGCCTCACGGATCTTCTGACACTCCAAAGATCGCCTCCTCTGGACCTGGGACCACCTTCACCTTCAGGACCATCGACATAACATCAGCAAACCCCTGCCAGAATCCCCCAAGCTTCAGACACTCCCAAAACATGTGGACATGATTCACGGGCCCACCCGCACACCGCCCACTCCTATCCTCCACCCCTTCAAAAACCCTGCTCATCCTGGCCACAGTCATATGTGCCCTGTGCACCATCTAAAACTGAATAAGGCTAAGCCTAGCGCACCATGACGCTGCATTCACTCTCCTCAGGGCATCCTCCCACAGCCCAGCCTCCATCTCCCTACCCAACTCTTCCTCCCACTTGCGCTTCACTACCCCTATCGGGGCTCCCTCCCAGTCCATCAGTTCCTTGTAAATTTCCGACACCTTCCCCTTTCTACCCCTATTCTTGCCACCATCTTGTCCTGCCTCCGAACAAAGTCCGTCACCTGCAAAAATCGGAACCCATTCCCGACGGGCAACTCAAATTACTCCTCCAACTCCTCCAGGCTCGGAAAGCTGCCGTCATTGAACAGATCCCAAACCGCTCAATCCCTGCCCGCTGCCACCATTGAAACCCCCTATCCAGCCCCCCCTCCCCCCCCCCCCGGAGCAAACCTATGATTCCCGCAAATCGGTGCACAACCCAAGGCATCCTCCATTCCCAGATGCTGCCCCCACTGGCCCCACACCCTGAGGGCCGCCACCACCACCGGGCTTGTGGAGTATCTGGCCGGCGAGAACGATGCGGCATTAACAGTGCCCCCAAACTCATGCCCCCCCCCCCCCAAACCCTGCTCTAGCAACATGTTCTTCATCCACAGGCCTTCACCCACCCAAAACATTCCTGAGACCACCGCTTTCACCCTCCTAAAAAAAAGCCTTAGGAATAAAAATTGGGAGGTTCTGGAACACAAACAGCAACCTCAGGAGAGGACCATCATCTTCACCGATTGCACCCATCCAGCCAATGACAGCAGGAGCACATCCCACTTCCTAAAACCTCCCTTCATCTGTTCCACTAGCCGAGCCGAATTTAGCTTATTTAGCTGCTCCCACCCCCGCGCCACCTGAATGCCCAAGTACCGAAGGTTCATCCCCCACCACCCTAAATGACAACTCCCCCAGCCTCTTCTCTTGCCCCCTCGCCTGGATCGGAAAGACCTCGCTCTTCCACATGTTCAATTTATACCCTGAGCACCATCCAAATTCCTCCAAAATCCTCATAATACCCCAATGCCTTCCAACGGGTCCGAAATATAAAGCAGCAGGTCATCCGCATAAAGTGAGACCCTATGCTCCACCCCTCCCATACTATCCACTGCCAATCCCGTGCTGCTCTCAGCGCCATTGCCAGTGGCTCGAAAGACAAGGCAAAGAGCAGTGGGGAGTGTGGACACTCCTATCTCGTCCCCCGGTGCAGCCTGAAGTATTCCGAGCTCACCCGCTTTGTCTGCACACTCACCACCAGTGCCTGGTACAATAACCAGACCCAGTCCACCCTGACAGTCAGCTTTATACAGCCTGAACAGTGCATCCCTGCTCTTGGAATCTAGCCCTCTCAACATGAATATTAACATTGCATTTGCCGTCCGAACTGCCAACTAAACCTGCACGTTAGCATTTAGAGAATCCTGAACTAGGACTCCTAAGTCCCTTTGTGCTTCTGATTTCCTGAGCCTTTTCCCATTTAGAAAATACTCTATGCTGAGTATACCCTGACTGAACCCAAACCGCCCAAGTACCTCCCACAAATAATTCCACTCCACCCGATCGAAGGCCTTCTCTGCATCCATGGCGACTACACTTTGTCCGTCCGGACACATCATTATAACGTTCAGTAACCTCCTGATGTTGGCTGACAGTTGCGTCCTCTTAACGAACCCCGTCTGGTCCTCCCCATCACCCTTAGCACGCAGTCCTCAATTCTTGAGGCCAAGATCTTGGCCAGTAATTTGCCGTCATATTTAATAGTGAAATTGGCCTGGAGGATCCTTGTCCTCCTTTAAAATTCAATCAAATTTGTTAGACATCATCTCCCCATGACAAAACCTATAATTTATACCACACATGCGCGAGGCAACGATCATCTCCAACAAGAGAGAATCTAGCCATTGTCCCTGGACATTCAATGGCCATCGCTGAATCCTCTACTATAATTCCCGTACCAGCCTCCCCGAACAGGCGCCGGAATGTGGCGACTAGGGGCTTTTCACAGTAACTTCATTTGAAGCCTACTTGTGACAATAAGCGATTTTCATTTCATTTCATTTGATTAATCCTTCATGTGTTATCCCAATAACCCACAATAGAAATAGCTAAATATGACTATTCATTCTGATTCTCTAAGACCTTCACCAATCTTCAGTTGTGGCAAGTGATCAGGTGAAGTGTGTAGAAATGCAGAACCTCCCCAAATCTTGTCAAAATATGAACAAATAATAATTTAACCAATTATAGAATGAACTATAACTTTGAGCAGTGATAAAGGCATTGTTGAAAATTCAAAAGGGTATTGGATCAAACCTTAAATCTGTGGATAAAGTTGTGTGAGTTGACAAAATTAAAAAGCCTTAATTTGAAACCTCAATGCTATCCAAAATGGCAGAAAATCATGTTCCGTATAATGTCACCAACTTTTTCAATGGATTCCTAAGATTTCTATTGTGCTTGGTCCATACATTAACATTGTCAAATACTGTATTTTAACAAAGTACAAGAAAAGTACAGCACAGGGACAGACCCTTTGGCTCTTCAAGCCTGCGCCAACCATGCAGCCCGTCTAACCTAAAACCTTTTACAGTTCTGGGGTCCGTATCCCTCATTCCCATGCTATTCATGTATTTGTCAAGACGCCCCTTAAATATCACTATTGTACCTGCTTCCACCACCTCCTCCGGCAGCAAGTTCCAGGCACCCACTACCCTCTGTGTAAAAACTTCCCTTGCAGATCGCCCCTAAACTTTTGCCCCTCGCACCTTAAACCTATGTCCCCTAGTAATTGACTGCTATCCTGGGAAAAAGCTTCTGACAGCACGGTAGCATTGTGGATAGCACAACTGCTTCACAGCTCCAGGGTCCCAGGTTCGATTCCGGCTTGGGTCACTGTCTGTGCGGAGTCTGCACATCCTCCCCGTGTGTGTGTGGGTTTCCTCCGGGTGCTCCGGTTTCCTCCCACAGTCCAAAGATGTGCAGGTTAGGTGGATTGGCCATGATAAATTGCCCTTAGTGTCCAAAATTGCCCATAGTGTTGGGTGGGGTTACTGGGTTATGGGGATAGGGTGGAGGTGTTGACTTTGGGTAGGGTGCTCTTTCCAAGAGCCGGTGCAGACTCGATGGGCCGAATGGCCTCCTTCTGCACTGTAAATTCTATGATAATCTATGATGACTATCCACTCTGGCCATGCCCCTCATGATTTTGTAGACATCTATCAGGTCGCCCCTCAACCTCCGTCATTCCATTGAGAACAATTTTAACTGATTTTCTTCTGCAGGATCAGACGTCACCTTTCACAGGTCACATTTGGCTAGTCGTTAAAAGTATTGACTTATTTTTTCAGACTTGCATTGGACATATTTTGCTGCTGGTGAATCCATATAAAGAACTTCCAATATATTCCACCATGGTAAGTACTATTTCTTAATGATTGAAGTTATAAAATGAAGCAAATGTTTTGAGTTATCCTTCACTGCATAGGACCTCGCTGGATTGGGCACAGATCAGTCCATTTTGCACAGAAGTCAGCAAGCACAGTTTCAATGCCCTCCTGATTTAATTTTTCTCAGATTAATATTGGGAGCAGCCATGACTTACAGGTGCTACGAGCGCCCATGACTCTCCAGCCTGAGCTCTCACTGAGAACGAGTCCGAATTGGGAGTCTCAATTTTGACCTAATAAATATAGTTTTATTTTTCTCTCCACGGTATTGGGTAAAGTCGGCATTCAGCCGCTTATCACTTGCTGATCTGCATATTATACCATCAGTCTTATTGGCTTGCATGGTGGTCATCCTAACCAAAATTTATGTTATGATTTACTGGAATACTCATTTGCGTACATTACAGCAAACATAGTGGCACTCCACAGACCTCATGCGCGGCATGACCAATGATATGTCCTCAGAACCTTAGGTAGAAATATAAAAAGTTCAGAACTGACATTCCTAGAATAGAATTTACAGTGCAGAAGGAGGCTATTCGGCCCATCGAGTCTGCACCTCACTCAAGCACACACCTCCTCCACCCCACCCCCTTAACCCAGTAACCCCAATTAACCTTTTTGGACACTAAGGGCAATTTAGCATGGCCAACCCACCTAACCCGCACTTGTTTGGACTGTGGGAGGAAACCGGAGCACCCGGAGGAAACCCGTGCACACACGGGGAGAACGTGCAGACTCCACACAGACAGTGACCCAAGCCGGGATTCGAACCTGGGACCCCGGAGCTGTGAAGCAACTGTGCTAACCACCAAGCTACCGTGCTGCCCATTTGCCTTGGATCCCCTGCTCTTCCTCTATAGTAATGATGAACTTCCAGTGGGACTGCAATGACTGCAACTCCAGTAACTTCAATGAAGTTACTGTGAAAATCCCCTAGTCGCCACACTACAGCGCCTGTTTGGGTACACAGAGGGAGAATTCAGAATGTCAAAATGACCTAACAGCACATCTTTCAGGACTTGTGGGAGGAAACCGGAGCACCCGGAAGAAACCCACGCAGACACGGGGAGAAAGTGCAAATTCCACACAGACTGACCCAAGCCGGGAATCGAACCTGGGACCCAGGAGTTATGAAGCAACTGTGCTAACCACTGCTACCATGCCCCCCGAGTGCTTGAGTGCATGCCAGTTGTAATTATCACTTCATTCTTTCCCAATCGAAGCATGCATGATAATATTTCCCTGGGACAGAAACACAAATGCTGAACTCTGTATTGTGTGTCCACTTTTGTTTTGCAGATCACTGAGCTTTATCTGAGTAATACAGCGAAGCTGTGCTCCTCACTCCCACCCCACATATTTTCCTGCACTGAAAGAGCCTATCATATGATGATACAGGAGCAAAGGTCACAGTGCTTCATCCTCAGGTACAGTTCACACATCTTTAGTTATGATTCAGTCTGTACCCTGAGAACCACTTTTAGCAAAAGTTATAAATTTGAATTTCTCCCGTTTGGTCGTCATTCTTCTTTGAGTTATTTTAAGCTCCCAAGCCTCTTTATCCTCTCAGAAATAAGCAGCTTTATTGTTTACAACAACAAATAGCATCAAAGCTATCCTGTGGTACAGTGGCTATCCTGATCAGTTTATTCACTGTCCATCATGCAAATTTGCAAATGGGTTAAAGGCTGGCACGTTTGGACTTGAAAAGTGTCCACCTTGAAAGGCATAGTATCTGAAAAATTAGAACAGCAGGTTAAACAAGCCATTTCACCCTGCCACTATGCAGCAACAATGTTAGTAGTATTTTACATGTATGGATATTGCCATACATCAAAAAAGATATTCTGCCTACCACACAATTGGGCAACATCTTTTAAAAAAAAAAAAAATATTTTTATTAAGAATTTTTCAACAATATTTTCCACCTTACAAACAACCCCCCCCCGTAACAAAGAAAAGAAGAAAGAGAAAGAGAACTCGCGTGGCAAGACATGAACATGGCAAATCAATAAGATACAGAACTTCGTACATTGGATTCCTCCCGCACCTGTCAGTTTCCGGATCGTTCACGTGTTTTCTTACTCAAATGCCCCCCAAAGGAACCTCCCTTCCCCCTCCCCTCCCCCCCGCCCCCCCACGAACGATGTCCCCCCCCCCCCCCCCGGGTTGCTGCTGCTGCTGTCCGACTTTCATCTAACGCTCCGCAAGATGGTCTAGGAACGGTTGCCACCGCCTGTAGAATCCCTGCGCAGACCCTCTCAAGGCAGACTTTATCCTTTCCAACTTGATAAACCCAGCCCATATCATTTATCCAGGCCTCCACTCTGGGGGGGCTTCGCCTCCTTCCACATTAGCAAGATCCTTCGCCAACCCTCCTCTATCTCTGCTACGCTCCAAGAACCCCCTCCTTACCCGTGGGGTTTTGCGCGCCCACACAAATCCCTGCTTACCCTCTTAAAAAAGGCCTTAGTAATCACAATTGGGAGGCATTGGAATGCAAAAAGAAATCTCGGGAGGACCACCATTTTAACCGGCTGTACCCTACCCGCCAGCGAGAGTGGCAACATGTCCCACCTTTTAAAATCCTCCTCCATCTGTTCCACCAACAGCGGCAAATTAAGTTTGTGCAGTGCCCCCCAGCTCCTAGCTACCTGAATCCCCAAGTATTGGAAGCTCCTTTCCGCCCTCCTCAACGGTAGGTCATCTATCCCTCTTCCCTGGTCCCCCGGATGGATCACAAAGAGCTCACTCTTTCCCACATTGAGCTTATAGCCCGAAAAGTCTCCAAACTCCCGTAGGATCTGCATTACCTCAACCATCCCCTCCACTGGATCCGTCACATACAGCAACAGGTCGTCTGCATACAGCGACACTCTATGTTCCTCTCCCCCTCGAACCACCCCCTTCCATTTCCCCGACTCCCTTAACGCCATGGCCAAAGGTTCAATTGCTAATGCGAACAGCTGAGGGGACGGGGGCGCCCCTGCCTCGTCCCTCGGTACAGCCGGAAATACTCCGGCCTCCGCTGGTTCGTGACCACACTCGCCACCGGGGCTTTATACAGGAGCTTAACCCAACTAATAAATCCACCCCCGAACCCAAAGCTCCTCAACACTTCCCAGAGATACTCCCACTCTACCCGATCGAAGGCCTTCTCCGCGTCCATGGCTGTCACTATCTCCGCTTCTCCCTCCACCGATGGCATCATTATCACATATAGAAGCCTTCGCACATTAGTGTTTAACTGCCTACCCTTTACGAATCCTGTCTGGTCCTCGTGAATCACCCCCGGGACACAGTCCTCAATCCTCATGGCCAACATTTTTGCCAGCAACTTAGCATCTACGTTAAGGAGCGAGATCGGTCTATACGACCCACATTGCAGTGGGTCCTTATCCCGCTTCAAGATCAAAGAAATTGTCGCCTCCGACATTGTCGGGGTTGGGTCCCCCCCCCCCCCCCCCTCCCTTGCTTCATTGAAGGTCCTTACCAGCAATGGGGCTAACAGGTCTACAACTTCCTATAAAACTCCACCGGGAACCCATCCGGCCCCGGGGCCTTCCCTGCCTGCATGCTCCCCAGTCCTTTCACCAGCTCCTCCACCCCAATTGGCGCCCCCAAACCAGCCACCTCCTGCTCCTCCACCCTTGGGAACCTCAATTGGTCCAAGAATCGCCGCATCCCCTCTTTTCCCCCTGGGGGCTGGGACCTATACAGCTCCTCGTAAAAGGCCTTAAAAGCCTCATTCACTTTCCCCGCACTCCGCACCGCAGTTCCCCTGCCATTTTTGATTCCGCCTATTTCCCTCGCTGCCATCCTCTTACGGAGCTGATGTGCCAGCATCTGACTTGCCTTCTCCCCATATTCATATATCGCCCCCTGTGCCTTCCTCCACTGTGCCTCTGCCTTCCCTGTGGTCAACAGGTCGAACTCTGTCTGGAGACTTCGTCTCTCCCTGAGTAGTCCCTCAACTGGAGCCTCTGCATAGCTCCTGTCCACCCTTAAAATCTCCGCCACTAACCTCTCCCTTTCCCTACCCTCTCTCTTCACCCTATGAGCCCTGATGGAGATTAATTCTCCCCTGACCACCGCCTTCAGCGCCTCCCATACTACTCCCACCTGCACCTGCTCGTTGTCGTTGACCTCCAGATACCTTTCGATACACCCCCGCACCCTCCCGCACACTTCCTCGTCTGCCAGCAGTCCCACATGCAACCTCCACAACGGGCGTTGGTCCCTCTCCTCTCCCAGCTGCAGTTCCACCCAATGCGGGGCATGGTCTGAAATTGCTATGGCCGAATACTCCGTTCCCTCCACTTTCGGGATCAATGCCCTGCCCAGAACAAAAAAATCTATCCGGGAATAGGCCTTATGGACGTGGGAGAAAAATTAAATTCTCTGGCCAAAGGCCTGGCAAATCTCCACGGATCTACTCCCCCCATCTGGTCCATGAACCCCCTAAGCACCCTTGGCCGTAGCCGGCCTCTTCCCCGTCCTAGATCTAGAGTGATCTAATGCTGGGTCCAGCACGGTATTAAACCCCCCCCATTATCAAGCTCCCTACCTCCAGGTCTGGAATACGCCCTAACATCCGTTTCATGAATCCAGCATCGTCCCAGTTCGGGGCATATACATTCACCAGTACCACCTCCGTCTCCTGCAACCTACCACTCACCATCACGTATCGGCCTCCCTTGTCCGCTACTATGTTCTTGGCCTCAAACGACACCCGCTTTCCAACCAATATTGCCACCCCTCTACTCTTCGCACCCAGCCCCGAATGGAACACATGTCCTACCCATCCCTTCCTTAACCTGACCTGATCTGCCACCTTCAGGTGTGTCTCCTGAAGCATGACCAGGTCTGCCTTCAGTCCCTTTAGGCGCACGAACACTAGGGCCCTCTTAACCGGCCCATTTAGGCCTCTCACATTCCACGTGATCAGCCGGATTGGGGGGTTAACCCCCCCCCTGCTGACTAGCCATCTCCTATCTTAGGCCAGTCCCATGCTCGCGCCTCCCGCGCCCTCCAGTCCCCCAGGTGGGGAACCCCCGTCCCGACCACCTCTTCCATTTTCAGTTCCCCCTCGGACAGCAAGCCTAAAAAAAATCCCCCCCCCCCGCTAGATCTACATCTAGCTATTTTGCTCCCCCCATATTACTTCCGTGAGTCAGCTGACTTCTGCTGACCCCGGCTTCCCTTGTCTTCCCGTTGATCTCCCCATGTGGGTGTCTCTCCTCCTCCTTACCTTCCTCCATCCCCTCCCCTCTTTTTTTGGGCGGGGGAAAAGCCCGCGCTTTCCTGAACCAGCCCCGCCCCCTGTGGCGCAGCTCCTGTTGCGGCCCTTATCCCAGTTCCCTCATCCCCGAGTCTCACCTCCCTCCAGCACTGACGCCCACATTCCCCATCATCGTCATCTCGTCTACAGAAAAGAAAAAAGGAATTTTGGAATTTTAACCAGAACTCTACCCACATCCCCATCCATCATCCCACCCATGAAATATTCTTTGCCCATATTTACAACCCCAGATACAACCGACATCTCCCCCCACAACCCCATCCCCTCAGTTCGAGTCCAGTTTTTCCGCCTGAATAAAGGTCCAAGCCTCTTCTGGCGTTTCAAAATAATGGTGTCGGTCCTGATAAGTGACCCACAGTCGCGCAAGCTGCAGCATGCCGAACCTGACTCTTTTTTTATGCAGCTCTGCTTTGGCCTGGTTGAAGCCAGCTCTCCTTGCCACCTCCGCGCTCCAATCCCGGTAAACTCGGATCACCGCGTTCTCCCATCTACTGCTCCGTACCTTCTTGGCCCATCTCAGCACACTTTGTCTGCGAAGCGATGGAACCTTGCCACTATCGCCCTTGGCGGCTCATCGGCCCTGGGTCTCCTCGCCAGGACCCGGTGGACCCCTTCCAGCTCCAGGGGGCTCGGAGAGGCCTCCGCCCCCATCAGCGAATGGAGCATCATACTCACGTACGCCCCAGCATCAGCTCCCTCCACTCCTTCAGGAAGACCCAGAATCCGGAGGTTCTTCCTCCTCGACCTGTTCTCCAGGACCTCAATTCTCTCGGCCCACCTCCTGTGCACCGCCTCGTGTGCCTCCATTTTTACCGCCAGGCCCAGGATCTTGTCCTCGTTGGTATTCACTTTATCATTCACCTCACGAAGCTCCACCGCCTGGGTCTTCTGGGTCTCCCTCAGCCCCTCGATCGCCAACAGCATTGGCGCCTACACCTCCTTTTTCAGCTCCTCCACACAGCGCTTGAGGAACTCCTGCTGGTCTGGCCGCCACGCTGCTCGCTCTCCGCCCTCCGCCATCTTGCTTTTTTCCCCTCGTTTTGGTCCCTGCTCCAAGGCCTCTTTCCTTGTCGTGCCACCGCTGATCTCTGCCATATATTGTAAGGGATTGATTTTTAAAAAGCTCCGCTGGGGCTCCTCTGGAGAGCCCGAAAGTCCGTTGTCGCGGGAGCTGCCGAAACGTGCGGCTTAGCTCCGCATCGCCGCAACCGGAAGTCCCAATTGGGCAACAACATGTATGAATTTCAATGCTGGTGCAATGCTCGATACATAGGCAGTGCACCTCAACGATTACTGAACTCAACTAGATGGGTGGGGGTCCTGGAAGGCAGGGAGTTGCTCTTAGGGCCCAGGGGGGGCCTGAAAAAGGGGGACCACCAGGGACCCCATAGCGAGGCGTCCTCACTTGGGGGGTGGGAGTTAGTGCCCATGTGTTGGGGTGTGAATTGCCCATGGATGGGGGGTGTGGGGACCCACAAGCTCACTCAGAGATCAGGGCACCTGTTCAAAATAGCGGTCCGATCTCATAGCGCTCAAGTGTCATTGAATAGCGGTGGGAACTCAGCGGCAGAGCCGATGGGAAATTCCCTGTAAAACCCGCCACAAATGAAATCTTTTGGGAAAATCGGGCCTCTAGTATCCCTCAGCAGAACCTCTTTTTTAGTCCCAGCTATGTCATTGGTACCGACGTGGACCATAACAACTGAGCCCTTTTCCTCCCACTCCACATTCCTCCTCAGTCTGGAGAAGATGCCCCGAACCATGTGATGCACAATCAATTACTCTCGAGACAAGGTGAGTCATAACTAAAAGGCTTTAATCAGCTAGAAGTGTTCCCCAGCAGCTTCGATACAGAAAGTGAAGGCTGCTAGGACGGCATCGGTTCTTATACTCCGCCTCTCAGGGCGGAGCTATGTACATCAGCCAATGGTAGACTCCTGGGTCTAGCCAATGGTCATCCACCTCTCAGGTACCGCAATACCTGGTATTACCACACCATGGCATCGGGCAGACGCTCACGCTGTCAGTGCCTGACAATAGTGGCTGAATTCTCCATTCTGTTGACGCCGCCGTGAAAACTGTGGAGTTTCATGACGGCGAGATCGGGTCCACAGCTACAGCGAT
This sequence comes from Scyliorhinus torazame, assembly GCF_047496885.1. NCBI lineage: Eukaryota > Metazoa > Chordata > Chondrichthyes > Carcharhiniformes > Scyliorhinidae > Scyliorhinus > Scyliorhinus torazame. Next base: position 61,718,984 of record NC_092721.1, on the reverse strand, counting down.
TCAACAGCTCCCAAGGGGCTAGCACGGGTGTATCGTGGAAAGTGTTCATGGTGCAGCAATCAGTCGATCGGGTGGCCTGGTCGTCCTTCTGGAGCGTCTGGGCTTCGGTGGTGATCCTGATGGGGGTCCCGGCGGTTGCGATTCCGGGAACGTGGTGTCATCCTCCCAGGCAGCTTTGTCACCCCTAGGCGGCGCTGTTGGGGCGGGAAGTGGGCAGGGGGGAGGGCGCCTGTAGGGGGCGTCGGTGCTTGTTCGGGCCTAGGCAGGGGCGGCGGGACTACTGACCCTCCGGTCAGGTGCTGCGGGGAGGGTGGGGGTGGGGGCACTGGTGCGGGTGCGTGTGGGGCCCGGGCGGGCGCCAAGTCCTGAAGGGAGACCGTGTCTTGGCGGCCGTCAGGGAACACTACATAGGCGTACTGATGGTTGGCGTTCAGCAGGTGGACCCTCTCGACCAACGGGTCCGACTTGTGCGCCCTCACATGTTTCCAAAGCAGGATGGGTCCGGGTGTCACTAGCCAGGTTGGGAGCGATGTCCCGGAGGAGGACTTCCTGGGGAAAACAGGGAGACGTTCATGAGGTGTCTGATTTGTGGTAGTACAGAGCAGCGACCGGATGGAGTGAAGGGCCACCGGGAGGACTTCCTGCCAGCGGGAGACTGGGAGATTCCTGGACCATAGGGCCAGCAGGACAGTTTTCTAGACCGTGCTGTTCTCCCTTTCTACCTGCCCGTTTCCCCGGGGGTTGTAACTGGTCGTCCTGCTCGAGGCGATGCCTTTGCTGGGCAGGAATTGACGCAGTTCGTCACTCATAAAGGAGGACCTCCTATCACTGTGAATGTATGCGGGGAAACCGAACAGTGTAAAGATACCCTGGAGGGCCTTGATGACGGTGGTTGTGGTCATGACTGGGCATGGCGAATGGGAACCGGGAGTACTCGTCAATCACATTCAGGAAGTACGTGTTGCGGTCGGTGGAAGGGAGGGGGCCTTTGAAATCAATGCTGAGGCGTTCAAAGGGACGGGAAGCCTTTATCAGGTGCCCTCTCTGGCCGGTAGAAATGCGGTTTGCACTCCGCGCAGATTTGGCAGTCCCTGGTGACGGTCCTGACCTCCTCGATGGAGTAGGGCAGGTTGCGGGTCTTGATAAAATGAAAGAAATGAGTGACCGCCGGGTGACAGAGGTCCTCATGGAGGAATCGGAGGCGGTCCACTTGTGCGGTGGCACAAGTGCCGTGGGACAGGTCATCAGGAGGCTCGTTCAGCTTCCCCGGACGGTACACGATTTTGTAATTGTAGGTGGAGAGTTCGATCCTCCACCGCAAGATCTTGTCGTTCTTAATCTTGGCCCGCTGTGCATTATCGAACATGAAGGCAACCGACTGTTGGTCCGTGAGGAGAGTGAATCTCCTGCCGGCCAGGTAATGCCTCCAGCATCGCCCGGCTTCAACTATGGCCTGGGCCTTCTTTTCGACCAAGGAGTGGTGAATTTCGGAAGCATGGAGGATACGGGAGAAGAAAGCCACAGGCCTGCCCGCTTGGTTGAGGGTGGCCGCCAGAGCTACGTCGGACGCATCGCTCTCGACCTGGAAGGGGAGGGACTCGTCGATGGCGCGCATCGTGGCTTTTGCAATGTCTGCTTTGATGCGGCTGAAGGCCTAGCGGGCCTCCGTCGACATGGGGAAGGTTGTGGACTGGATCAGGGGTCGAGCCTTGTCTGCGTAATTGGGGACCCACTGTGCATAATAGCTGAAGAAGCCGAGGCAGCGCTTTAGGGCCTTGGGGCAGTGAGGGAGGGGGAACTCCATGAGGGGGCGCATGCGCTCGGGGTCGGGGCCTATGACTCCACTTCGCACTACGTAGCCTAGAATGGCTAGACAGTCGGTGCTAAACACGCATTTATCCTTATTGTAAGTCAGATGAAGGATTTTCGCGGTCTGGAGAAATTTCCGGAGGTTGGTGTCGTGGTCCTGCTGGTCATGGCCGCAGATGGTGACGTTATCGAGATACGGGAACGTTGCGCGTAAGCCGTACCGGTCAACCATTCGGTCCATCTCTCGCTGGAAGACCGAGACCCCGTTCGTGACACCAAAGGGAACCCTTAAAAAGTGATAGAGCCAGAGCCGCCCATCTGCTTCGAAGGCAGTGTACTGGCGGTCACCATTACGGAAGGGTAGCTGGTGGTAGGCAGACTTGAGATCCACCGTGGAGAAAACCTTGTATTGCACAATCCTATTCACCAGGTCGGCTATACGGGGGAGAGGGTACGCATCCAGCTGCGTAAACCTGTTGATGGTCTGGCTGTAGTCAATGACCAACCTATGCTTCTCCCCGGTATTTACCACCACTCTTTGAGCTCTCCAGGGACTGTTGCTCGCTTCGTTGACCCCTTCCCTCAGCAGCCTCTGGACCTCCGACCTGATAAAGGTCCAGTCCTGGGCACTGTACTGTCTGCTCCTGGTGGCGACAGGTTTGCAATCCGGGGTGAGGTTTGCAAACAGGGAAGGCGGGTCGACCTTAAGGGTCACGAGGCCGCAGACAGTAAGGGGGGGTATAGGGCCGCCAGATTTAGAAGTCAGGCTTTGCAGATGGCACTGGAAATCCAGCCCAAGGAGGGTTGCTGCGCAGAGGTGCGGCAGGACGTATAGACGGAAATTGTGGAATTCCCTGCCTTGGACAGTGAGGTTTGCTAGGCAGAACCCCTTTATCTCCACCGCATGTGACTCGGAGGTCAGGGAGATCCTTTGGTTTACGGGATGGGTGACAAGAGAACAGCGCCTTACCGTGTCGGGGTGAACAAAGCTCTCCATGCTCCCAGAGTCGATCAAGCACAACGTCACGTCACCATTGATGGAGATCGTCGTTGTAGCTTTCGCAAGCGTCCGGGGCTGACTCTGGTCCAGAGTCACCGAGGCCAGCTGCAGTAATGGAGAGTTCTGGTCGGGCAGCGTGTAGTCGGCTGTGGTGGGGGACTGCAGCCCCATCCAAGATGGCGTCACCCATGGGTCGCACATGGAGTCCGGGGATGAAGAAGATGGCGGCGGCGAGTACAAAATGGCGGCGCCCACCCGTCCAGCGTGGTGGCCGGTGGGCAAAATGGCCGCGCCTGCGGATCGCACGTGGCCTGAGGATAGGGGGTGGCGGTGAGCGCTGGGCGGCTGGGGCCTGAAAAGGGGGGGGTGCCGATAGTCGCTGGAGACCGCGGCCACGGCGCGGACCTGGCAGACCCCGACATAGTGGCCCTTCTTGCCGCACCCTTTGCAGGTGGCGGTGCGGGCCCGGCAGCAGAGGCGGGGATGATTCGCCTGCCCGCAGAAGAAAAAGCGTTGTCCGGCGGCGGTAGCAGGCTGTCTCGCCGCACAGGCTTGCGGGGTCAGGGGAAAAGTCTGAGGGGCTGCCGCAACGGGGTGCCACGCAGCCCAGGGGGCCGCCGCGCGTCTGGGAGCAAAGGCCAGCGCGTTTTTATAGGCAACGTCCATGGACCACGCCAGGGCCCGTGCCTCAGTAAATCCCAGGGTGTTCATTTCTAGGAGCCTTCAGCGGATATCGGGGGAGGTCATACCCGCCACGAAAGCATCCCTGATCAAAAGTTCCGTGTGCTCGTTTCCCAAAACTGACAGGCAGTCACAGTTTCGGCCCAGCACCAGCAGCGCCCGGTAGAAGTCTTCCAACGTTTCCTCGGGGCTTTTCCTCCTAGTCGCCAGCAGGTGACGAGCGTAGACCTGATTCACAGGGCGGATATAATGTCCTTCTAGCAGCTCGATCGCTGCAGCATAATTTTCCGCCTCCTCGATCAGAGGGTAGATCCCAGGGCTGACCCGCGAGCGTAGAAGGTGCATCTTTTGTCTTTCCGTTGGGGTGCCGGCGGCCGTGTCGAGGTAGCCCTTAAAGCACGCCAGCCAAAGTTTGAAGATAGCAGCAGAGTTGTCCGCGTGGGGGCTGAGCTGAAGGCACTCCGGTTTGATACGGAGATCCATCCTTCCAACTGAAGTTGTAGCAGATTAAATTGATGCGCAATCAATTACTCTCGAGACAAGGTGAGTCATAACTAATAGGCTTTAATCTGCTAGAACTGTTCCCCAGCAGCTTCAATACAGAAAGTGAAGGCTGCTGGGATGGCATTGGTTCTTATACTCCGCCTCTCAGGGCGGAGCTATGTACATCAGCCAATGGTAGACTCCTGGGTCTAGCCAATGGTCATCCACCTCTCAGGTACCGCAATACCTGGTATTACCACACCATGGCATCGGGCAGACGCTCACGCTGTCAGTGGCTGACAATAGTGGCTGAATTCTCCATTCTGGAGACTAAGTGTTGACGCCGCCGTGAAAACTGTGGAGTTTCATGACGGCGAGATCGGGTCCACAGCTACAGTGATTCAACAGCTCCCAAGGGGCTAGCACGGGCGTATCGTGGAACGCCACAATCTGGTGATGGAACAGCAGCTGATTCGTGATTGACACCCCGCCGCGGCTGGACTTAATGCGTTCTCCCCCTACCACTCACAACCGTCACAGCTGAACATAGCCGCAAAGAGAGCAGTGCCGTGCTTCCGGGACGCCGAACTCGAGACACTCCTGGACTCCGTGGAGGAGAGGAAGCTCGTGCTGTACCCCGTGCCATGTCAGAGGTCATCTGGCACCACCGTTCGCTGTGCCTGGGCAGAGGTGGGTGCTGCCGTCGGGGAGGTGCCCGGATTGGAGACCAGGGTGAGTATCCAGCACTATGCCCCTGGCAGCAAGCACCCTAGCCCGTGACCCGGACACCCACCCCCCTCCAGGGGATGGACGGACCCCCACCCTGACCCACATGCCAGCACCCATGCCAACCGCAATGGCCATGTGCCCTGGCCACTGATGCCTTCATCTACCCAACCCCTAGGCTGCATGCGTCAGAACGTCTAACACTGTCGTTGTTTGTGTTTGCACCCCCTCCACCATGGACAAGACCGCGCACAACCACCGGGAGCCGGAGAAGACCGGAGGGGGACCACCAGACCTGCGTCCCCTCACCGTGCCCGAGCAGAGGGCACTAGACATTGTTGGCGATCGGGAGGACAGGGAGGTCGTCGATGCGTAGACCGGCAGCGCACGATGAAGTGAGACCACCTGCCTGGTTGCGGGTCCCCATGACTAATGTGTGCCCACCACACACCCCAACCCCCCACACCTGAACCCCGCTCACCCCACACCCCAACCCCGCTCACCCCCGTCTCGCAGTCTAACCATACATGCTGTCTTGTGTCTTAAAGGACCAGCCATGAATGGGGCCGGCTCAGCCGCGGCCCAACGCTCCCAGCCAACGCTAGAGCCGGTGCTCCCAGACAGCTGAGCACCGACGGGGAGTGCATCCGGAACACCAGCCCTCTGCCCGAGGCCCAGAATACCCCGGAGTTCGGGTCAGAGGAGGACACAGTTTTTCTGTCACTGCTATCTCCAACACTGTCCACCATCTCAGAGACTATCACCTCGGTTGGGCAAATTAGTGAAGAGGATCCTGAGACACTCACTGGTGCGCACCAGGTAGTCGATCTGATACAGCAGGTGGGGGTAGGAGCAGTCGAGGTGTCGGACGGTCGGAGGGCAGTCCGGGCACAGGAACCAGCTGCTGCCCAGACGGAACCCGGGCTCCTGGAACATCCAGTCCCTCCCATAGTGCAGGTGCAGTCAGATACCCCGGGACGAGAGGAGGAGATGACAGTCGGCTTCCAGCACCTGCAGAATTATGTGGTGGAGTGCATCCCCGTGCAGGAGCAGGGGGTGGTGCCGGTCATGCGTGCCACCCAGGCCGACACTGTATGGGTGGCATCCACGGTGGAGGAAGTGGGGGCGACGGTGTCGGGCATGGGTCAACGTTTGCAAAGCCTGGGGCATTCTATGCAGGCGGGGGCCAAGGTTGCCTCTCACAGGCAACCATGTGCCGGAGCCAGCTGGACATTGGAGCGGCGCTCCTCATTGTGGACCAGTCACAGAAGGCCATTGCTGAGAGCATAAGCGGCATTGCCCAGGTGCAGGCCGGCATCGCACAGACACAGAGGGAGATGATCCAGTCATGGAGGGAGGTGGCCCACTCACTGGCTGTTGTGGCACAAACCCTCAGGATGGTGGCAGAGTCACAGACGGAGATGGCCCACTCTCTGTGCTCCATAGCCGCGAAAGTGCAGACCCTTGTCGAGACCAGAGCGGGCCTCCAGGACTGGCAGCGCCAAGTGGCGGGGAGGGGGGTGTAAGGGGGAGGTGGGAATGGCTCCGCTCGCACCCCTGTCCATTGGGCATCCCGGGAGAGGAGGAGGTGCTGGAGCCCGTGCCAGTGACTCCTGCAGAGGATGTCCCGGTACACCGCAGCACCTCGCCCCCCCCCCCCCCCCACCCCCACCCCCCGCATCCCCACACCCCTCCTCTCCCTGGTGCATCAGGTGGGCAGCAGTCAGAACAGGGTGGCACCACGCCACCCAGGACACTCGAGGAGCAGCCGGACCCATCCAGCCGGGTCGCCCCAGGAGACGTGCACCAGGATACCCTCGGCACAGGCAGGAGTCACAGCAGGCCACCTCCACTCCTGCTGTATGGTCTGAGGAACCACAGAGGTGTAGTGGTAAGGCAAGAAAGTTAGACATCAGTTAAGGTGGCATGGGTGAAGGGCACAGCTTAGATATAGTGGCTAGGGCACAGACTGTATATACCTCTTCACATTAAACACCTGTTAACACCGTTAAAACCAGCCTTGGTGCGAGTCTCGTGGGGGTGGGGCGGCGAGCGATGGCCATTGGGAGTGAGGGGTGGTGGACGAGGGAGGCCCAATGGGTGGGCCATGTAGCCCCCCCCCCACTCCCCCGACCGTCCCCAGCACCCCTTCCCCAGCGACTCGACAGGACCCTGTAATGGACTGGCCAGTTTGCATGCAGGGATCACCTAGGTGGAAGTTGCTACTATGGGCATGAGTCAGACATTGTCTAATGATGTTGAGCATGGAGCTCATCGCAGAGCGGGCTGTCATCATCCTCCATCCCATGGACCAGACCCGCTGCCACTGCCAATCCAGTGCCACCGGCTCGTAGTGCCGCAGGTATATATAACAGAGTGGGGTGTGCATGCGGGTGTTCTGATGGTGTGGGAGGTGAGCGTGGTCAGTGGTGTGGGTGCTGAGGGTGTTCGGTGGTGAAGGGGTCTGGTATTGAGGCGTCTGTGCCCCTGGCCAGCAGCCCTCCTCCCTCTAGTTGGTGAAACGTGTCTGAATGAATGTGTCCCATGCGCGCTGGCCCTGGCGATACCGTTGTGATGCCTCCCGTGCCTGGCCAGCCCCCATATCCCGCTCATTGTCCCCCTCACCTTCATCCTCCTCGTCTGACTAGGACTGCCCTTCCTCCTCATCGTCCTCCACCACATCGACCCTCTGCTGGGCTATATCGTGGAGGACGCTGCAGACCACCACAATGCGGCCGACCCTCCAAGCCTTGTACTGTAGGGCCCCTCCAGAGCAGTCCAGCCACCTGAAGCGCATCTTCAGGACCCCAAGGCACCTCTTGACCACACCCCTGGTCACACAATGGGCATCATTGAGGCGGGTCTCCGTGTCACTCTGTGGTCTCTGTATAGGCGTCATCAGCCACAACCGCAACGGGTAACCCCTGTCACCCAGCAACCAGCCCCTCAGCTGGTTGGGGGGGGGGGGGTCCTTGAACATGTCCGGGATCACCCCTCCCTCCTCTCTCCCGACCCTGGAAGCACCCCCCCCCCTCCCCCCGCAGAAAGCACGTTCAGTGTCCGAGCCAGGAGCCCGCAGTCCCCCCATGCCACCTTCTACCTCCTCTCTCAGCCGCCTCAGCCAGCACGCCAGCTTGACGATTTTTTATAGGACATTAGAAACACGCTGTCAGGAAGTCGGCCCATCTGAGGCGCAGAATCGCTGAGGCCCCGGAGAATGTGTCGTCACAGCCGATAATGAGATGCATACTGTACTTCCGGGCCGCACGGCGGGTGCCGCAATTTCAGCGACTTTGGGGTCCAGAGAATGCCGATTCGGCGTGAGGCCCGATTTCGGTGTTGGAGCCGATTCTCCGGCCGATTGCGTTTCCCGATTTTGCCGTTATCCCACGGAGAATCCAGCCCAGTGTATCCATTGTCCTTTACATTCCTTTTTACTCCTGCCACCAGAGTGGCTCCCTACACAATCGTGCCGGAGTCAGATTGCTCACTACAAACCTCAAATATCTCAAATCACTTGGACATTGGAAGGGAGTGATGTTCCTCCATTGATAACTTCTGGGTCTCTATCACTCGCAGTTGCACCCTCCTGTTCCTGACCATGGACCAAATCAGGAGTACATAACCTAAGGGGTGTAACTGCATCCTGGAACAACGTGTCCAGGTTGCTCACATCACACCTTATGCATCACAGTATCCAAGAAGCTCAGACTCCAGCTCATCAAGTCTGAGCCAAAGTGCCTTGAACTCTGAAGATGTGGATACGCTGTTCTCTGCCACTGACAGTGTGAGGCACGATAACTGTGTTGCCTGCCTGATGCCAGGGTTAAGGATATCTCCTCTGGGCTGGAGAGGAACATGGAGTACAAGGGAAAGGATCAAGCTGTTGTGGTTCACGTTGGTTGCCGTGGATCACACTTGTATCCAGCAGCTCCCCCATGATACAGTTGCAACACATCACCTGTCCTGCCATCGTTATTGTGCGTTGTACAACTAATTAGACTTCAAGTTTAGAAATATCACTCAACTATTACCTGCAGTTAAATTAGGTAGTTTAACTAATTTCAGTTAAAACTTCAATGCAGAATTTATATCTCCCCAGTACCAGTTTAAACTACTGCCCTTGTTTAGATGGATAAAAATCTTTAAAGTCAGCAACCAATGTTCTACTTGCTCACCTAATTAATGTCTTAAACATTCACCAGCTACCTGAGGCTGAAAAAACCGATGGAGGGCGAGATCTTCCAGCTATTCACGCCGGCGTATCTTCTGGTCCCGGCGAAAGCGTATCGCCACCATGCTTTTCCCGGCGGTGTGAGGTGGATTCAAAGGAAATCCCATTGACGGCGGCGGGACCTGAAGATCCTGTCGCCGGCGAATGGAGAGCTGCCTCCTGCGTGGGGAGGCCAGAGAATCTCGCCTCTAAAATGCAACACATCTTCCTTCTGCACCAAATGCCCAACTTGGCCGTTGTTCCTTGCTGCACTGTCAGGCAATTTCTATTATTCTACGTTTTTATCTCACTTGCAGTTTTAATGATCCAAACCAGTCTGACCGTAAATCTAAATGAAAGCTTTAGAAAAACTTACTGGAGAAATCCCCCCTGCACTCATTCTTCTTCGTTCACAGTCCTCTTTATCTCCATTCTGTGCCCCCCCCCCACTCAACAAGAGTGGCAAGGAGAAATACAATAAAGAAGCAATTACTTTTACTGAACCGTCAATAGTTGCCTTCAAAGGTTTTTTGTTAATCTTGCTGTTTTGGAATTGCGTTCCAAAATGAGTGAAGCTGAGCAGTGAAACGCTGATTTTCACCCACGTATCTCAGGCCAGTTTACATTGATGGGGTGGTGATTCTGAAGAAGACATCTGTGCCACTGAAGGAATTAAACCCCAAGGTGCAATCATAAGTGACTGAAGGTGGAACTAAATTGAAAAGCTCCCGTGTCATTTGTCTTGAAGCTGTGTTCTGTTCAGTCTGTTCTCTTTGCTCTGGTGCATTTGATGAGCTATTAAGATGGATTTGGCTCATATTGACTTTTCTTTTTGCAGTGGCGAAACTGGATCAGGGAAGACAGAGGCCTGCAAACACATTGTAAAGCACCTGGCATGCAGAGCTGTGACCACTGAGTGTGTGCTTGAAGCAAAGATTAATCACGTAAGTAGGGTAATCAATCACATGGCAAAAGAGATCTTGAAATCCACTGCAGTAATATGGCTAATAGTTAATGGTATTTTGCTGCTCACAACTTAACAAAACCAAAGCCAAAATATTCAGACTCATCAATTGCTCTGAAATGAGACTCTGTCCCCAGCACCTTGCGTCACTTGATAGGACACTCAGATTTCACAATACATTGTGGAGTTCACCTTACAAACTTTGCTCTGCTATTGATATCCAGCCTTTATGAGTAATCTGCATAAAGTGAATTTTATAAATGATTTAGATTTGTCTTCTCCACAAGGTAAAGGTAACAACTTATTGTTGTCTTGTGCTACACAGGAGAATGCTGTGTTCATGTGCTTTTCATCTTCTACTTCTCTACCCTGTATATTAGAGGTACAGAATTGACAAGTAGGGAAGTTATGCTGAGCCTGTATTGAACCTCGGTTCGACCACATTTAAAGTACTATGCACAGTTCTGGTCATCATATTATGAAAAAGAGAGAGGCACTGGAGAAGGTGTAGGGAAGATTTGCAAGGATGATACTGGAAATATGCGGATATCCATATCAGGAAAGGATTGTCTGGCTGTGTCTCTTCACTTGGGAATGTGCCCCAAAAAGCCCACAAACACCAGGTAACTGTGGGCAGCACGGTAGCTTGGTGGTTAGCACAGTTGCTTCACAGCTCCAGGGTCCCAGGTTCGATTCCCGGCTTGGGTCACTGTCTGTGTGGAGTCTGCATGTTCTCCCTGTGCCTGTGTGGGTTTCCTCCGGGTGCTCTGGTTTCCTCCCACAGTCCAAAGATGCGCAGGGTAGGTGGCTTGGCCATGCTAAATTGCCTTTAGTGTCCAGTTGGGTTGGGTTACGGGGATAGGGTGGAGATGTGGACTTGAGTAGGGTGCTCTTTCCAAGGGCCGGTGCAGATTCGATGGGCCGGATGGTCTCCTTCTGCACTGTAAATTCTATGATTCAATATCAGACAGCTCTGCTGGCCTCCAGACCACAATGAGATAGGTCTGTAGGCGCATGGAAGGGCGAGCCAGAGTCATAGTGGCCAAGCTGATTTTGTGGAACTTGCTACTCCTAGGCCCCACAAAAAAATATACATAAACATACCTTTGGATCTCTTTTAGTGACCCCCCACTAATTTTAGTCCAGTGGGCATAGTGAGTATTTCATTTAAACCACTTCATAAATGCCAGTCATGATCATACGGGGAATACGGTGTTGCGGTTGTGTCATTGGACTAGTAATCCAGGGGCCCAAGATAATACTCGTGAGATACGGGTTCAAATCCGACCACAACTGGTGAAATTTAAATTCAATTAATAATTCTAGAATTGAAAACTGGTCTTAATAATGGTGACCCTGAAACTATCATTGATTGTTCTAAAAACCTATCGGTTCACTTATATAATTTAGGGAAGGAAATCTGCTCTCCTTATCTGGTTTGGCTGACATGCGACTCCAGACCAGTAATGTGGTTGACTTCTGAAATGACCGAGCCAGCCACTCAGTTCAGGGACAGTCAGGGGAGGGCAAGAAATATTAGTCTTGTCAGCGATGTTCACATCCCATGAAAAAATAAAAGGAAGGGTGCATGCTTCTGAGCATCACATCGCCTGTGTCTACCTGAGGCCAGCTGCATGCCTGGTTGGGACCTCCCACTCACCTTGCCAGATAGGAGCAAATCACTGAAGTGTTTACAGCACTGAATCCAGGTCCGTTTATGTTGTGTGAAGGTAGAGGAGGTACATGTGTAAGCAGGATGTGTGACTCTCATGGCTTACCTTGTCATCTACTTCATGGGAAGCTCTTGAGTGAAAGTTGCTGCTCTGTGTGTGCTGTAAGAGAAAAGGGTTTGTCCAGCACAGGCTTGGTGACCTGAGTATTGCATGACCAGTGACGGTGTGGCAAGTCCTGTCCCACGTCGTCAATGCAGCTAGAATCCAAAATCTTCAAGGACCATTTGTGGCTTGTTTGACAGTGCTTCTGGGGGTAAGCATGGGAACGCTCAGTGTGCAGCCTTGTCGAAAGAGGAATACATTACGATGGGTTGTTGTGGGTGCGAAAAGGTCTAGGTTGTGAGTGAGGAAAACAATTGTTGAGCTGTGTTGCTGTGGTGACTTGCAGAGTCATGTGAGCTGCTGCATGATATTCCTAAAAAGTCAGTGATTATCAGGGATGAGGGTAAGGGTAAATTGGCTATATTGGTGTAAAACAGTGAACACAGTATTAGTTCTTGACTGAAGGAATGCAGTTAATGGGCCTTCTCACAGAACAATAATGTTTTAGCCATCACTTAGGGTGTTCAGGGCTGAAAGGATTAGCGTGGGACTGGAGAAACAGTATTGCCCACACGACGATGCAGGAGAGAGGCACATGACTGTTTTTAGTCAGAGAAAGCCCATGGGGATTGATAGATAATATCTGTTGTCTTGTACATTTGGAAATAGTTATTTTCATACAATAAGCAATTATTGTTCAGATATTTATACCTCCGTAATTGTTCCTTAGCCAGTCACAATCATCATACAACAACTTACATCAACAATACTTACAGTGCAACAATCAGAGTTATACCCTGGTCATCGCAAAGCCATTTACAGGGATACCACCATGAAATTGAATGCTGTTTTATTGGGCACAGCACTGGAAGCATCCACTTCTGCAGCTGACATCCTCCATGCCCGTACCTGGGTCCACACCCGATCAAAAGTCGCAAAATGCATAGTAATACCACTCGCGCCTCCTTCAGTCAAAGCTTCAGTGCAAAAGGGGTTCAGAGACAAGCTCACATTTTGGATGTCAGGAAAGGACCCAACTCTCCTTTCCTGCGTCGGGCACCAAAACCTGGCTGCTTCTATCTGTTTCACTGCTCGGATGAGCACAGATGCCTGCAAAATGTTAGTGTGTAAAACATGTCTGTTAGGGTGATCGGGAAGGAAGCAGCATTTTAAATCAAAACAACAACTTGAATTATTTACCCAATATAAGCAAAATTATTTGCTGTGACGTCAGTCCTTTGACTGTTGTCACAAGCTGGGACTCAAACAAATTTCCAATCGAGCAATCTCACTGGGTATTATACAAATAAAATTATTCTTAAACCTATTCCTTTCCCAACTCTGCCCAATTAAGTCGGGCTGGGAAGGTTGAGGAGGGCCTTCCCACCTCGAGGCTGATTGAGGCCCTTAGGTGACCAATTAAGAGCCATTTAAGAGCTGCATCAATTTGGGGCTGGGGAGGACCCACATCACATGGGCAGTTGCCAGGTATTCCGTGGTAGGCATGCTGAGTGGGTTGGGGAGCCCGTCCTGATTGGTCACCTGGCCAGTACGATAGGCTGCCCCCATCAGAGGCTGCTGTCATAATATGCACCCATGCACATCATGAGGTAAAAGCAGGCAGTGACAGACACCCAGGTGAACCAATCAACATACAGAAGAGAACACAACCAATCACCAGACAGAACACCAGAGGGGGGCTTCCAACTATAAAACACACGAGGCATCAGCACTCTGCCTCTATCCACTCGTGACAACTGCAGTGACAGTCAGGGTGTATAAATCAGTCAGCACCTACTACACGTGGGTCAGAGCTAACGTGGTCTAGTAAGTTAGAGTTAGTACACTTAGAGTAGTAGAGTGTCAACCCACAGCCAGCTGTGTGCATGGTTACAGAAGTTCAATAAATCACATTGAACCAACACCTACGTTTGGTGTATGCTTTACCGTTCATCTGCATCCTGTTGCAGTCCGTGTTACCCCAGGGTGAATAACACAACATGATACCAGGAGTCTACTTCATCTAAGTAATTTACCTTGAATTATTCAGTGACGATCAGCAAGTGCCTTCCAGCGGCATGGAGAAGATCCAGGCCTCTCCACAGCTCCGGATCTCTGGAAATCTCGGCGCCAACTGGCGGGTCTTCAAGCAGAAATTCAGTCTATACATTGAGGCTTTGGGGATGCGTCCGATGCCAGAAAAATCGTGCTGCTCCTATCGACTGTGGGGGACCAGGCCATCAAAATCTTCAATTCGCTCACTTTTGCCGACGGCGAGGACAAGACCAAGTTCCAGACCGTGTTAGCCAAATTCGACAGTCACTGTGAAGTCGAAACGAACGAGAGCTTTGAGCGCTATGTCTTCCAGCAACGCCTTCAGGGTAAGGATGAGCCTTTCCAATCCTTTCTAACTCATCTCCGCATATTAGCTCAATCCTGCAACTATGGTGACACCGCTGATTCCCTCATCAGGGATCAGATCGTGTTTGGGGTACACTCCGACGCCCTGCGGGAGCAGCTCCTAAAAATTCAAAACATGACCCTGCCAGTCGCCATCGAGACGTGTAAAGTGCATGAACAGGCGAAAAGTCGCTACTCCCGCCTTAAATCGGCAGAACAGGACCAACTTGCCTCCCACGAGGCAGAGAGGGTACAGGCCATCACCCGAATGCGGCGCCTTAGCATCGATGAAGGCGGCCATTTCGCGCGCTTTTCCCAGGGTCCCACGCATGCGCACCACGGACGGGAGAACGAAGCGGCCGAAGAACACACTGCGCAGGTGCGAGTGGCGTCTGGCCGCACTGCGCATGTGTGACGACGCCCGGAGCGTTACGACATCAACGTCATGACATGCCCGAACTGCGGCACCGCCCACTTAAAGCGGCAATGCCCTGCAAGAGGCAGGCGATGTTTAGATTGTGGGAAGCCTGGCCATTATGCAGCCTTGTGCAGGTCTGCACCTCCAATCGTGGGCCAGCGATCCCAGTTCTAACGCAAACAAGTTCTAAGTGTGCAGAGAAGGCTGCTGGATTCGGAACCTAGTAACACCACGGATCCAGAGGACGACTGCGTGGAGTCCCCATATCGCGGGGGCATCACTACCACATATGACAAGGCCTCCTCAAATTCAGCAACACGCCTACCCATCCTCAACGTGGATTTTGCGGACGAATGGCGTGCTATCGTACAAGTCAACCAATGCAGCATCCGGTTCAAGCTAGACACTAGTGCTTCAGCCAATCTCATATCTCATCTCCAACAAGTCTTTAGACGCATACATGCCAACGGCCTCAAGTTGAACAAGGCCAAATGCTCCTTTGGCATGTCATCAATCAAGTTTTTGGATGATCAAATATCCCAGCAGTGTGTGCAACCGGACTCGGACAAAGTCAAGGCCATCAACACCATGAAGACCCCGGAAGACAAAAAGGCAGTACTCCGCTTCCTGGGTATGGTTAACTTCTTGGTAAAATTCATTCCCAACCTCGCATCACACAGCACGGCTCTCAGGCATCTGGTGAAGAAGTCCATTGCCTTTCAGTGGCTACCCACACACCAAGCAGAGTGGCTCGAGTTAAAGGCAAAGCTCACCACTGCTCCGGTACTAGCCTTTTTTGACTGAGAGCGGGAGACAAAAAACTCCACAGACGCTATCCAGGACAGCATTGGTGTGGTGCTCCTCTAGAAGAATGACTCCTCGTCCTGGGCTCCAGTGGCCTATGCTTCCAGGGCCATGACTCCCACTGAGCAGAGGCATGCTCAGATAGAGAAAGAGTGCCGGGACTCCTCACCGGTATTGTAAAGTTCCATAATTACATCTACGGTCCACCAACCTTCTCAGTAGAGACGGACCACAGACCCCTAGTCCATATCATTCACAAGGACTTGAATGACATGACGCCCAGGCTTCAGCGCATTCTCCTTCGACTCCGCAGGTATGATTTTGAATTGTTTTACACACCGGGCAAGGTGCTAATCATTGCGGATGCCCTGTCTCGCGCCATCACCTCACCCTGTGAACAGGTCGACTTCATCCGCCAAATTGAGGCACACGTGCAACTGTGTGCCAGCAACCTCCCGGCCTCAGACGAACGTGTCGTCAACATTCGAGAAGAGACTGCCAAGGACCCTCTTCTGCAGCGGGTCATACATCACCTTGCAAATGGTTGGCTGAAATGGCAATGTCCCCAGTTCTTTAATGTCAAGGATGACCTAACGGCTGTTGAGGGGATCCTCCTCAAGCTGGATCGTATCGTTATTCCTCGCAGCCTCCAGAGCTTAGTGCTCAAACAGATCCATGAGGGACACCTCGGTAACGAGAAATGCAGGCGCAAGGCACGGCAGGCTGTTGATTGGTCTGGTATCAACGAGGACATATCCAACATGGTCCTCAATTGTGTGACTTGCCAGCATTTCCAGCCTGCTCAGCACAAAGAAACACTCCAGCAACACGAGACCATGACCTTTCCGTGGTCTAAGGTGGGAATCAACCTTTTTCACGCCAATAATGGGCGTGACTACGTGCTTATAATTGACTACTTCTCGAGTTCCCCCGAAGTGGTGAAACTGTCCGACCTCACATCAAGGACTGTCATCAAGGCCTGCAAGGAGACATTTGCCAGGCATGGTATTCCACTCACGGTCATGAGCGACAACGGTCCCTCGTTCTACAGCCAAGAGTGGTCCAACTTCGTGAAGTTATACCAGTTCAAGCACATTACCTCGAGCCCGCATTATCCACAATCTAACGGGAAGGTCGAAAAAGGGGTCCATATCGTGAAGCGACTGCTCTGCAAGGCTGCGGACTCAGCTTCTGACTTTAACATTGCGCTCCTGGCGTACAGAGCAACCCCTCTGTCCACCGGTATGTCTCCGGCACAACTCCTTATGAATCGTGACCTGTGGACGACTGTTCCTGCCATTCATTTACCAGACCTGAGTCACCTCCCAGTGCTGCAAAAGGTGCAGCAACTCAGAAACCGGCAAAAGCTGACATACGATGCTCATGCACCTGTGCTCTCTCCGGAAGATGCTGTGTGCACCAATTGCTTGGTGGGGGCTGGTCAGCTCCAGCTGTTGTTGTTCAACAGGCTGCTACCAGGTCGTTTGTGGTTTGCATGGCTGATGGATCCATTGTCAGGCGCAACAGAAGAGCACTACGCAAACTTGCCTGCCCACCACCGGATCTCATGTTCCCAGCTGTCGTTATGCCTTTTCCAGACACCTCGCTCCACGAGGCCACCAATCTGGCTGCAATCCCGCCTGTCAAGGCGCCGTCGTCCCCACCTCCACCTCTCAGGCGGTCGACAAGGATCCGACGCCAGCCCCAGAGATTGGACTTATAAATATTTCCTTTGTACATATTGTTCTAGACACCTAGACATCTTACATGTACATATGCATTCACTCGCCATTTGCTGTAAATAGTTAGATCTGTAAATATGCCTTATATGCTCTAAACAACAGACACATTTTTTTTAAAAAGGGGGAATGTCATAATATGCACCCATGCACATCATGAGGTAAAAACAGGCAGTGACAGACACCCAGGTTAGCCAATCAACAGACAGGACAGAACACAACCAATCACCAGACAGAACACCAGAGGGGGGCTTCCAACTATAAAACACACAAGGCATCAGCACACCGCCTCTATGACAACTGTAGTGACAGTCAGGGTGTATATATCAGTCAGCACCTACTACACATGGATCAGAGCTAGCCTGGTCTAGTAAGTTAGAGTTAATACATTTAGAGTAGTAGAGTGTCAACACACAGCCAGCTGTGTGCATTGTTACAGAAATTCAATAAATCGTATTGAACCAACGCCTACATTTGGTGTATGCTTTACAGTTCATCTGCATCCTGTTGCAGTCCGTGTTACCCCAGGGTGAATAACATGACAGATGCCTCCTCTGCACTCCATACCGATCCTCTTTTCCACTATCCACACTCCCCCACCACACCTCGTCCAGGCCAGCTTGACTGCTTACCTCCCCTTTGGACCTCATGGTTTCTCCTTCTCTTAGGCCTGCTGCAGTCCCAGCAATGGCCACCACTCCTGTTTTTGTTATTCGTTCATCTGATGCTGATGGGCCAGCATTTATTGCCCATCCCTGAGGGCATTTAAGAGTCAGCCCCATTGCTGTGGATCTGGAGTCACATGTAGGCCAGACCAGGTAAGGACGACAGATTTCCTTCCAGCATTTTGATTAGCCTGCAGTTCTTAGAGGGGGGATCCTCATCCTGAAGGCACTGGAAACTCAACGAGAGACAGTTAAATGCCTTATTGAGATTTAATTGCATCAGGGCTCCTAGAAATGGCCAGAGTGGGGTATCCACTGGTTCTCCAGCCAGTGGGACAGGGCCACCATGCAATCATTAATTTCAGCATGTTAATTAGGCTCCACCCAACAGAAAGAAATCAAAGACCAATCAATCCTATTTAGTAATAACCCTTTCCCAGAATCTGGAGCCTCCGTTTGGGTCTATCTCCAGTTGAAATGTAATACCACTTTCAGTTTTATCTGTGTGTTAATGTGAACCCATTCGCATTGGACACGGGAATATTTCTGTTTGTGCATCTTTTTTGCCTGTCACCCTTTTACTTAGTTGATAGTGCCATCTCCTGGGCCACCAGTTGTATTGCACTGTATTTTGCTTACAATATTAACGAACCAGCATGCATTTAAGTTGCACTTTATCTTATCGCTCAGAAATGTTTTAAACCATTTTGCATTCGGTTACTATTTTTGGAAAAACGTTCATCCTTGGTGCGTCCTCTTCCTCAGCTACGTTCCTCTTTTGACCTAATTCACAATGTACACTGAGATGTACATCTCCACTCTGTTTCATGCCCTGCAGTGCCTTTTTTGCTGGCAGGCAGCTTTTCCTACATCCAGACTTGAATAAGTCTTAAACTTTTCTAGCTCACTGCTAGGAAGACTGAACACATTGGGAGGGATTTTCCAGCCCTTCCCACCAGCAGGTCCGGGGAAGGTGACATTCCCCAGCAGGTTCCCCGGCGGATGGGCAGGTGAGCCATTCAAACCACCATGGACTTTGGCGGGACCAGAAAACATGCACACCACAGATTTTATTTTCTTTCCTGGCCATAGTTTCAGCCTTGGCGCCCTGTTCACTCCTGTGCTCAGTCCTGCCTGACACCCAGTTTGATTGGTTACTGGACAGAAGTGGAAATCTGGTGGCAGGAATTAAATACCATCATGTTTAGTGTATAAAAGCTGTTAAAGATATTCAACATATAACATTGCACTGGGTTATCTGTTAGCCGTTCTATTCACTGTCTTGGTCCACATAATACTAATCTTTATTATTGTCACAAATAGGTTTACACATGCGTCCTCTGCCATCTTTGCTTCTAGTATTGCGAGTGTGTGCATGCTCTTAATTATAAATGTATAACGTATTTTGCAAGACACTTACTGGTAAAATAGGAATTAAGAATACAGTAATATAGTACATTATTATCAACAATTACATATGCACAAGGATAACTGCAATAGATAATAATTACACAAACGCATGGAGCACTTACAATACTAAGTTCTGGCGAATTCACCACACCACAGCTTCAAGTCTGAGGAGATGTGCCGGTTAGCGTTTTTGAATTCTGAAGTACTTGTTCAAACACTTGTATGTTATTATGGGTGTCTGCGGAAGAAGTTCAAAGGCATAGGACGCGATCTATCGGCCTCGCCGTGCCTGACTCTGGACGCGATGAGGCTCGTGAATCTGTGAGAGGCTTCTCCCGTACCAGCCTCCCCGAACTAGCGCCGGAATGTGGAGACTAGGGGCTTTTCACAGTAACTTCATTGAAGCCTACTCGTGACAATAAGCGATTTTCATTTCATTTCATTTTCATTTCTCGTGAGATTTGCCGGCCTCGTCACGCCTCGCGAGGTCTCATGAGATCTCACAAGACGTCGCGATCTGGATCCTATACATTGAGGTCATGGCCAGATTTGCATATTCTAATGCGCAATTAGGCTCTCTTGAATCTGCCCAAATGGCCTCGCCTTGGAGAACCCAAGAAGTTGCCATTTAACACTGATTTCCATAAACGTGGACCAGGCGTTTTGGTACTTGGGGGTCTCCCAGGCGATGGGAGGTCCCTGGGTGGTTGGGCTCTGGGCAGGGTGGTATATTTGGCACCTCCGATGCCACCCTGGCTCCCTGGAAGTGGAACCTGGGTATCCTGACAGTGCCACCTGGGTGCCACCCTGACAGTGCCAGGGTGCCCAGGTGGAACTGCCAGGCTGGCAGGGCACTTCCAGGGTGCCAGGCTGGAAGTGCCAAGAGGTCCAGGTAAAATCGTGCCCATTCTGGAGATCGGGCTTGGGGCGCCCTGCCCTTATGAGGTGGGGTGTGAAGGGCGTGATGACTCCCTGATTGGTAAATTGGGGCGTTGGGGGGGGAGGGAGCCGTGATGGGAGTTCGAGAGACTGGGGCGTCATGGCAAGCAAAGTTCATCAGTGCAGGAAATGGGACTAAGTGCTGCTGCGGCGGGGCATTCCTCGGCAAGGCCCAGAAATGAAGCAGAGTTCCGTTTAATAGCGGGGTCATTCTCGGTGCTGCCACAGAGGCTGCAAAGTAGCTATTTACTGTAGTACAGAACTATGTACAGAAATACGAGAGTAGAATTCTTCAGCCCAAGCCATGCACTTTCTCCATTCAGACTACTGCCAGATTACTGCTGGTCAAGTAACTCCCTTCACATTATCAAGTGGACAGTACTGTTTCCCCATTCCCACATTAACCTGCCAATCCTGAGCATTCTGAAAATAAGGGATCGCTCAGAGGTGAGGTGGAATATTTTCTCTCAGAGTGCCATGAGCCTCTGGAACTCTCTTCCTCAAAAGTCAGTGGAAGCAGATTATTTGAATATTTTAAAGCAGCGTTAGATAGATTATTGAGTAACAAGTGGATGAGACAGCAGGCAGGAATGCGGGGTTATGATAACAATCACAATCTTATTGAATGGTGGAGGAGGCCCGAGGGGAATTTGTATGTTTCTATGTACCCTAATGTTACACTTCTCTCCAAGTCTTCATTCAAACATAAATTTAACTTTACCTGTTACGTCTTCTCCCCCAAGTCTCTGATCACAGGTTTTAACAGCTTGGAGGTTTCCCGACTCACACTGATTGTGCTCTGTTGAATTTTGGAGGATTCGTCTGAACTTGGATTTCTTTGTTCTGACTTGGCTGTTCTTAAATATATGCTGCAGTTTTTGGTGTTTTGTTTGTTGAAGGTTCAATACTAGTTAGTTTTCTTCCTCTCCTTGCTGTTGTAGTGTTCCACTAGTTCCCTGGACCACTAGTTCCGGTGGATGGATTAATATGGATGCACTTACTAAAGCATCAATATTGTCAGATGAATGTGATATTGTATCAGCAATTCCTATCACCTGGTTTTCAATTTTGATCCTCTCTGATGATTGGCCGAGTGATGAAGGGTCATGGTCTCACTCAGGTACTTGTTGACCCAGTTAGTCCATTTCCTTTTATGGCTGAAGAAAGTTCCCTTCATCTGTTTGGAAAGGAACTAGATTATCTGCCTCCGCAAACAGTGTACAAATACTGCACTGAAGGTCTAGCCGAGATTATCAGTACTGATGGACGGTTTGGGGATCTCCAACTTGGAGACTATACTCAATGACTTGACATCTTCTGTTATTTTGGTGGGGTAGCGTGCAACACAGGCTCAGAAGAGAAAATTACAGATTGCAACACACACCTACGGCCTCCAGTATCTGCTTGTTCCCGTATTGGAGCAGTTTTAGATACATGCCTCTAACGGTCGTCTGATTCCTCAAGGACCATATAATGGTGTGTCTGTTCCGCAGCCAGATGTTGGCTAGCCATGCTTCTCTAATGGACAAGATTGTCACCCTTGCCCCTGTGTTTAATTTAAAATGAATAATATGCCCATTGATGCACATGTCAGCATTCCAGAAGGTATATCTGGGATCTTTCACCTTGCCTAGGAAGCATTGTTGTTCTTCGTCATGGTGTGACTCTTCTATTTTATTGTTGGCTCTTGATGTGATGATTCTCTGCTGATTATCTGTACGTTTAGAGGTTTTTGACCTGCACATTTTCCCTCAGTGTCCCAGTTTTTTACAGTGGAAGCATTCTGCCATGCTTGCAGGACATTGTTTGTTCCTGTGAGGCTTTTTGGTGCCACAATGCTGGCATGACTAACTACCATCTGAGTTTTAATTTCATATGGAGTGTTTTTCGCATTTTGTTGTTCAATGAGGTGTGCATTATTGGGGGTCTTCTGTACCATGGTTCACCTTCTCCTCTCAATATGGCTCTATTTTGCTGATAGACCTCAGATCGCCTGGTCTTTCCATCCTTCCTCTCTACTCTCTGGCTGCAACATGTACAGCACAGGCCTTCCCATCTGATGGTTAACCAGACATTCAATCGACTTGGATACCAGCTGGGAGACAGATCCATTTTTAAAGTGAGGACCGATCATTGAATGCAACAAGACCCCCATATTACCCACATTTTGTGGTTTTCCAGCCTTTCCAAAACTGCGTCACTCACCCCCCACCCCTCCCTACGTCTTCCCACTCATTACTCTCATTGCTTTAAATATTTATGTATCTATAATATATATTTATATCAGGACCAATATCAGAGTTAAAATCGTAATTGAGAGTGTTTAGGGTAGTTCACTGCTCATTGGGTGGAGAGCCTTTGTCAGACTCCATCTGGAGCACTGTTTTCAGTTCTGGACTCCACATCACAGGTAGGGTATATTAGCTTTGGTAAAGATGCACTGCAGATGCACCAGGATGATACCTGGCCTAAAGGGTTAGATTATGCAGAGACTTGTCTTGTATTCTTTTGAGTGTAAATGTGGTTAAGATGTGAGAAGGGTGAAAAAGATAGATGGAGAAAAAATACTTCTTCTGATGGGGGATTCCAGAACTAAGGGGGAAGGGACATAACCTTAAAATTATAACCAAGCCATTCAAGAATGAAATCAGGAATCAGTTTTTATAACACAGGGCAGCACAAATCCGTAACAGTCACTCCCGGAAAGCTTTCGGTGCTGCGTCAAACAAAGAACAAAGAAATGTACAGCACAGGAACAGGCCCTTCGGCCCTCCAAGCCCGTGCCGACCATGCTGCCTGACTAAACTACAATCTTCTACACTTCCTGGGTCCGTATCCCTCTATTCCCATCCTATTCATGTATTTGTCAAGATGCCCCTTAAATGTCCCTATCGTCCCTGCTTCCACCACCTCCTCCGGGAGCGAGTTCCAGGCACCCACTACCCTCTGTGTAAAGAATTTGCCTCGTACATCTACTCTAAACCTTGCCCCTCTCACCTTAAACCTATGCCCCCTAGTAATCGACCCCTCTACCCTGGGGAAAAGCCTCTGGCTATCCACTCTGTCTATGCCCCTCATAATTTTGTAGACCTCTATCAGGTCGCCCCTCAACCTCCGTCGTTCCAGTGAGAAAAAAACAAGTTTATTCAACCGCTCCTCATAGCTAATGCCCTCCATACCAGGCAACATCCTGGTAAATCTCTTCTGCACCCTCTCTAAAGCCTCCACATCCTTCTGGTAGTGTGGCGACCAGAATTGAACACTATACTCCAAGTGTGGCCTAACTAAGGTTCTATACAGCTGCAACATGACTTGCCAATTCTTATACTCAATGCCCCGGCCAATGAAGGCAAGCATGCCATATGCCTTCTTGACTACCTTCTCCACCTGTGTTGCCCCTTTCAGTGACCTGTGGACCTGTACACCTAGATCTCTCTGACTTTCAATACTCTTGAGGGTTCCACCATTCACTGTATATTCCCTGCCTGCATTAGACCTTCCAAAATGCATTACCTCACATTTGTCCGGATTAAACTCTATCTGCCATCTCTCCGCCCAAGTCTCCAAACAATCTAAATCCTGCTGTATCCTCTGACAGTCCTCATCGCTATCCGCAATTCCACCAATCTTTGTGTCGTCTGCAAACTTACTAATCAGACCAGTTACATTTTCCTCCAAATCATTTATATATACTACAAACAGCAAAGGACCCAGCACTGATCCCTGCGGAACACCACTGGTCACAGCCCTCCAATTAGAAAAGCATCCTTCCATTGCTACTCTCTGCCTTCTATGACCTAGCCAGTTCTGTATCCACCTTGCCAGCTCACCCCTGACCCCGTGTGACTTCACCTTTTGTACAAGTCTACCATGAGGGACCTTGTCAAAGGCCTTACTGAAGTCCATGTAGACAACATCCACTGCCCTACCTGCATCAATCATCTTTGTGACCTCCTCGAAAAACTCTATCAAGTTAGTGAGACACGACCTCCCCTTCACAAAACCATGCTGCCTCTCACTAATACGTCCATTTGCTTCCAAGTGGGAGTAGATCCTGTCTCGAAGAATTCTCTCCAGTAATTTCCCTACCACTGAAGTAAGGCTCACCAGCCTGTAATTCCCTGGATTATCCTTGCTACCCTTCTTAAACAGAGGAACAACATTGGCTATTCTTCAGTCCAACGGGACATCACCTGAAGTCAGTGAGGATCCAAAGATTTCTGTCAAGGCCTCAGCAATTTCCTCTCCAGCCTCCTTCAGTATTCTGGGGTAGATCCCATCAGGCCCATAACTCCCATAAACTTATCTACCTTAATATTTTTTAAGACGTGTCATTTAAAACTTTCCGGACTGAGAGTGGTCATTTTTTTGTGAAGTATCAATGGATTTGGAGAAAATTATGAATAAATGCTGTCCAAGTACAGCTCAACCATGGTCTAATTGAATGCTGGGCCAACCTTGATGATTGAATACCCCTACTGTTCCGAATTGTTTATCATTGCATCAAATTCCAGCTTTAAAGAAATAGTTTATGGGCTGTAACTGCCAGCGGAGTGACAACTGAGTCAGATTGCCACTCCACTCCTAACTACTCGGAACTTGAAATTCAGCCCCCCTTATCTCGCCTGACCTTCCAACTCAGGTCAGGCAGGGTCTGTGTAGCGCAGCAGATTCCCGAAGCCTGCAGTAGATGGCAGCTCAGTCAAATGTAAGTTAGCCACGCCCCATATTTCAAGACACCAGCTGCTGTAAAGCAAGTAAGTTTGAAGGTCCAGCCATTTTAACAAGTCAGGGAGAAGTTAAGTGTGTGAGGTAAGTGGCTAGGATTTGGGGTAGAGTTTGATGGGGAGTGGAGGGGGTAAGGTGGGCCTCAAAGAGGGGTGGTGGTAGCTGGGCTTGGAGAGGGATGGCTGTGGGTCAGGCTGGGAGAGACGGGTCATTTTGGGTCGGGTCCGTAGATGGGGTTACGGGGAGGGGAGATGGTGGCATTATGGTGCTGATGGTTAATTAGTATTCTAGAGGCGCACGCTAATGCTGTGGGGTCATGGGTTCCAATCCCACGATGGCAGCTGGTAGAATTTAAATTCACTTTTAACAATCTGGAATATAAAGCTAGTCTCGGTAATGGTGATCATGAAACTAACAGCTATTGTTGTAAAAACTCATCTGGTTCACTGTTGTCCTTTAGGGAAAGGAATTTGCTATTCTTACCTGGTCTGACCTGCATGTGACTCCTGAAATGTGGTTGACTCTTATCTGCCTATTTAATTGGACTAACAAGCACTCCGCTCAAGGGATTTAAGTGATTGGCAACAAACGCTGGCCTTGTCAGTGACCCCTACATTCCATGAAATAATTAATGTTGGGAGGTGGGATGAGGAGTGTGTGTCAGGTTGATGAGGGATGGGGAATGGCAGAATGATATTTGGTTGGGCATGGGAGTGGTGGGAGGTTTGGACTGGGCCAGGGGAACTGGGGGCAGTTAGTTCATGTTGGGCCTGGGAAAAGTGGATCTGTTTGGGCTTGGCGGAGGGGTGATATGGTCGGGTCAGGTTTTGAGGGTGGGGGTTAGGTTTGTTTGAGACGGATTGCGTGGTTAGGTCAGGTTTTAGTGCGGCAGGGTTGGGTCTCGGGTTGGGTCTCAGACCTGATGGAGTAATGGGTCGGGTGGGGTTTGGAATTGTGTTGAGGGTAAGGGAGTGCCAGTTCAGGTCAGGCCTGCGGCAGCAGGCCGGAGCAGTTTAGGTTTGATCAGACCATCAGAAGGAGGGTCTAGAGGGGGGTCCTAAGGGTTGGGTCAGTGGGAAGGGTAATAGTTGGAGTGGTTAGGGGGTGTTGGAATCCTATAGGGGCCCAGTTTGGGCTAGTGCTATCGTTACCCAGAAGCTACAAGTGATTTCAATTCTTGGGTAACTATTGCTATAACATAGTCCGAACCATCCGAAGTTTGAACTTCCTGTACGATTTCCATGCAGTCCCTACCTGGGAACTTCTAGCAACATTCTCCAGTGTATCTTTGGGATACCCCACAGATATGCTGCTCTGGAGCTCAGAATTTACAGCCAATGTTTTTTCCCCCCAAATAACAGGATGCATTTTACTTAAAGAGAAGAACATAATATATTTTGTCCTCTTTCAATTAGAAGTGTCCAACTGCAAATCACAAAATCCAGGATTTATTAAAGCTCCATTTTTCCGAAAGTAAAATGTAGCTGGTGTTCTGGGACAGGGTTTAGAGAACCCCAAAGTGTATCATGGAGTTCACCTGACCCATAACTTTTAATAGATTGTGGTATGGGGAGCACACGGCCCATTCTACAGGCGTGGTACAGCAGAAATCGAAAAGTATTTTTAAAAGCAAAACAATGTTTATTCTATGAACTCAAGTTAACCTTTTTAAAACATACAGTGAACATCTTAGCAACCATCAATTCAAATACAACACCCAAAGAATATAACACTAAGTAATCCTTAATAACTTCTCAAACAACATCCAGAAGACAAAATAAACACCTTTTAACAGAAGTTCATTAGGTTTACATTCACTACTGAGAACATTTATAATTCTGAATTCACCAAATGATCAAGAGATAGTCTTTTCATGGCAGAGAGAACAGCACTACACCTGCTTTGTCTGACTTCAGCTCCAACACTGAAAACAAAGCTAAACCACGCCCTGCAGCAAACAGCCTAAAACGAAAGTAAAAAGCTGACAGACAGCCCAGCTCCACCCACACTCTGACATCACTGATAAACACCCATTTCTTAAAGGTACCCTCAAATGACTCTGGGCAGTCAAAGCTTTGACTGAAAATAACCCTCTTAATTTTGATAGGCTTAAATCAGTAAATATAAAACTTTTAATTATTGGATAAAAATGACCCAGAGTCATCCTAAAGGTTTTCAGGCCAGGTGATGTTATTAGCACTTATATTTACGGTGCATTGAAATTGAAGAATTAGAATGATATGTTGTAGGGAAGAATGGATTCATTCACAAATACTGAAATAAGTTTCCATGTCGGTCTCGCAGTCACAAGGAACGTAAAGTTTACGTGGCAGTTCTCATGCTACTTTATGTTTTGATAAGCATTTTCCTTCTAGGTCAGCTGTGTACTGGAATCTTTTGGTCATGCAAAAACAACACTGAATGATACTTCCAGTCGGTATATGAAGTACCTAGGATTGCAGTTCAGTGAAGACAACAGGACGCTAACTGGAGGTAAGGCTGTTTGTGAAACCATTTACTTTCAAGCTTTCACAAAATTGTACACCTGGTGCAAAGGTCCCAGAATTGTAAATCACAAACTTAAGAAAATGTTGCCCAACATTTCCTGGTCATTCATAACCTCTGGGTTGAAATGGTTCCAATGTATCTGCTTCAGATTAATGGCAGCAACCAGTGACAATTCAAAATTTGTTTGGTTTTGCGGTCTGAATTCAGCCTCAGAGATGTGGGACCCTGTTAGACAAATACAGCTTTGTTGGAGAATGAAACTTATTGAATTTATGAAAACATTCTGGGACCACATTTGGTGCAGCTCTGTTCCTGAAAAAACATCTATAACAGGGAATTATCATTAAGCTAAATTTGAAGTTCCCATCTTCTTCCAAATAAGCATCTTACAAGTTACCTTTTAACTGCTGGGTAACTAAAATGGAATGTAAGCACCATAGGTAGAACCAAATCTACAACTCACAGAACTGTTACAGCACAGAAGGAGGCCATTTGGACTATCATGTCTCCACCAGTTCTCCAAACGAGTATTATGACTTAGTGCCATTGCCTTACTTTTTCCCCATATTCTATTAATTCTATTCAAATAATAATCTAGCGTCCTCTTGAATTCCTCGATTAAAGATGCCTCCACCACACTTTCAAGCAGTGCATTCCAGGCCTCAACCACTCGTTGAGTGAACAAAAAAATGTTCACATCACATTTGCTTTTTTGTAAATCACCTTAGATCTGTGCCCTCTCGTTCTTGATCTTTTTACGAGCAGGAACAGTTTCTCCCTATCTCCTCTGTCCAGCCTCTTCATGTTTTTGAACATCTCTATCAAATCTCCTCTTAGCCATCTTCTGGACAGTGGCTACTTCTGCAATCTAACCTCATAACTGAAGTTTCTCATTCCTGGAACCATTTTTGTAAACGTTGTCTGCACTCTCTCCAAAGTGTTCACATCCTATAGTGTGAAGCCCAGAGCTGTCCACAATATTCCAGCTAAGGTCTAACTAGTGTCTTGTATAAGTTTACCATAACCTCCTTGCTCTTATACTCTAAGACCCTATGAATGAAGCCCAGAATACTGAGTACGTGCATAAAAAAGTGCATCATTATGTTCACTTTTAACAAACCCAAAGGGTGCTTCCCTCTCCAAAAAGGGTGGGTACCTTTCCTCTCCAAAGGAACTTAAAGTTACATTAGAATATTAGATAGTTTCTTTAAGCAAAAGAAAAATGACACAACTGCATAAAAGGTGTTTTCTTAAAATTGGCCATGAGCTAAGAATTTTTGTGTGTGTGTAGACCCCTTAGAATGTACGAGTGATTCAATTTAAAAAAAATAATGCATCAGACAAGCTTTAGTCTTGAACTAAGTAAAGGTTAATTTATTATGAAAACTGCTGTTGCAAGTTACTTGGGTGAAAGTTAAAAAGATACTAACTAAGATAGAGATGCAATGTTTAAAAGGAAATAAAGATATATACAGGTGAGATTTCAAAGAGAAATAACATCGTGGCCCTGTTACTTGAATTCTTGGATTGGATTGGATTTGTTTAGTGTCACGTGTTCCGAGGTACAGTGAAAAGTATTTTTCTGCGAGCAGCTCAACAGATCATTAAGTCCATGGGAAGAAAAGGGAAGAAAAGAAAATACATAATAGGGCAACACAAGGTATACAATGTAACTACATAAGCACCGGTATCAGATGAAGCATACAGGGTGTAGTGTTAATGAGGTCAGTCCATAAGAGTGTCATTTAGGAGTTTGGTAACAGCGGGGAAGAAGCTGTTTTTGAGTCTGTTCGTGCGTGTTCTCAGACTTCTGTATCTCCTGCCCAATGGAAGAAGTTGGAAGAGTGAGTAAGCCGGCTGGGAGGAGTCTTTGATTATGCTGCCCGCTTTCCCCAGGCAGCGGGAGGTGTAGATGGAGTCAATGGATGGGAGTCAGGTTCGTGTGATGGACTGGGTGGTGTTCACGACTCTCTGAAGTTTCTTGCGGTCCTGGGCCGAGCAGTTGCCACACCAGGTTGTGATGCAGCCAGGTAGGATGCTTTCTATGGTGCATCTGTAAAAGTTGGTATGGGTGAATGTGGACATGCCAAATTTCCTTAGTTTCCTGAGGAAGTATAGGCGCTGTTGTGCTTTCTTGATGGTAGCATCGACGTGGGTGGACCAGGACAGATTTTTGGAGATGTGCACCCCTAGGAATTTGAAACTGCTAACCATCTCCACGTCGGCCCCGTTGATGCTGACACAATTCTTTCTTTCCGAATTGAAACTTGAGGTTCAGTTTAGAGGATGGCTTCTTTAGTTAACTATTCAGAGTCTTACCTTTCCATGTAGTCCCAGCAGGTCAGCAGTTTCTTTGTGTTCTTCTTGGGGGTTCTGCATAAAAATGGTTCTTCTCAAACAGTCTCGATACAGTTCCAAAACTTAAAATGGCTGCTACGTTAATTTTGATGAGGCATTGTTTTACCAGGCAAAGAAGTTAATTATGTTGAGGTCCTTTGAATTCCTTTCCTGCCTCCTGTTTTCTCAGAAATCAAAGGGTTTTTTCTCACTTTTTTTAGAATTAATTGAACATCCCTGGAGGGGACTTTGTATGTATTAATGTAGACAGCTCTAGCTGATCTGAATCTGACAAGGTTTGAATAAACACTGGGAGATGCCATGTTCTTTGTTTACACTTCCATTTTGAAAAAGGCTTTGGACTGGATTGGATTTGTTTATTGTCACGTCTCCCGAGGTACAGTGAAAAGTATTTTTCTGCAAGCAGCTCAAACAGATCATTTAGTCCATGGAAATAAAATACATAATCGGGCAAGAAAATACATAATAGTGTAAAGATTTGAAAAACAGAAATGTGCCTTTAAAACTGTTGCACATAAAATCTTTACTATCTTAATTACAGTTTGTGACCAGCAAAAACAGACATTTTTACAGAATCCTTCCGTGTTTTTAGGAATTCCAAAAGCAAATCATATCCAATAATTTGTTTTGATATGCATTCATTGTTAAAGTGTTATGGGTGCCACAAATTGGAATGAGATAAATGACCAGAAGCTGTTTTTGAAGCTGTTGGTTGAAGGATTAATGTTGTTCAGGGCAGTGGGAGAACTTCCCTCCCCTTCCTTGAATCCTGTCACTGGCTTCAACTGAACATCTCATCCAAAAGGTAGCACCTTTGATAATCACGGCACTATTCAACCTATACCATATGCTCAATTCTGAATAAGAGTTTGAGCTCTTGATCTTCAGCTTCAGA
The DNA here is from genome assembly GCF_047496885.1 of Scyliorhinus torazame. Taxonomy (NCBI): domain Eukaryota; kingdom Metazoa; phylum Chordata; class Chondrichthyes; order Carcharhiniformes; family Scyliorhinidae; genus Scyliorhinus; species Scyliorhinus torazame. The sequence goes on along the minus strand of NC_092721.1, from coordinate 61,688,469 downwards.
CTGAAGACAACTGCTAACTTTGCCAAGGTTGTCTTTGGGTTGAACATTAGATATCATTAATGTTTTCATTGGTAAATATTGTGAAGATTAAACTATTTTACTTTGCATGTTTCATACTTCTCAGTGAATACTTGCCCATTGATATCAATATATTGTAGTATGCTTCCAAGATGCATAATGCCATATTCTCCTTATTGTGTTCAAAATAAATTATCAAAGTATCATAGAATTTACAGTGCAGAAGGAGGCCATTCGGCCCATCGAGTCTGCACCAGCTCTTGGCAAGAACACCCCACTTACCCACACCTCCACCCCATTGCCGCAACCCAGCAACACCATCCAACCTAAGGGCAATTTATCATGGCCAATCCACCTAACCTGCACATCTTTGGACTGTGGGAGGAAACCAGAGCACCCGGAGGAAACCCATGCAGACAGGGGGAGAACGTGCAGACTCTAACAGACAGTGACCCAAGCGGGAATCGAACCTGGGACCCTGGCACTGTGAAGCTATAGTGCTAACCACTATGCTACCATGCTGCCCCATTAGGCTCATGCAACTCTGTCAAACTTCACTGTGAATTCATAAAGAGTTAATTTCACTTTCCCACCAGAGGGCAGCAGTTATAAAGGTTGCATGCTGGGAAATCATGGATGCAAAATCAACAAAAAAAATCATCATGGATAATTTTGTAGACCACTTTGCTAAAAAACAAAATAAAGCTATAAAATAAATACATTGTTATTGCATGACAAGTATGGATTACTGTTGCAAGTTAAATAATAATAGGAGTCTAACTTGTTGAAAGATGTGACAGTGCTCTGATAAGTTAACAAATTATTCTTCCAGCCAGAGTTTATACCTACTGTTTAGAGAAGTCTCGGCTTATCTCTCGGCCATATAGCCAGCGCAATTTTAATATTTTTTATCTGATGAATGATGGCCTGTCAACTGAGGAGAAGTGTGCTTTGCATCTCAGCAATCTTTCTGCACACAGGTATGTGCTATAGCGTCTTCTTTCTAAACAGACTGAGATCATGTTCCATATATACCGTAGACACTAGCAGATGGAAGCACTGTAGTTCAGGGTAAGCCAGAGAATGTAATATTTATTATAATAAGGATGTCATCTGATATTGGGAATTATCACAGAAAAAAGTGAATTATATATCTACTTGAAAAGGAAAGCAATGTGGCGCCAGAGGCATCGACGTTAGACGTAGAATCAGAGAATCATATAATCCCCAGTGTAGAAGGAGGCCCATCGAGTCTGCACCAACCATCCAAAAGAGCACTCTACCTAGGCCCACATATCTGGACACCTAAGGGGCAATTCAGCATGACCAGTCCACCTACCCTGCACATTTTTGGACTCTTGGAGGAAACCTGAGCACCAGAGGAAACCCACGCAGACACTGGGAGAATGTGCAAATTCCACACAGACCATCACACAGACTTGAACTCAGGTCCCTGGCTCTGTGCGGTAACAGTGCTAACCACTGTGCCACTGCGCTGCAGAGCAGAGTATGAATAAAATGGTTTCCTTCGACATTGCCTGAAAATTGCAGGTATGTCTGCCTCAAGCACCAATGACTGAAAGGTTCCCAGGTTCTACCAGCAGACTGAAGATATTGGGGACAATGTGCTTATACCTCACCCTAACCCACTCCAGAAGTTTACACTTCAAACCCAAACTCTGGCTGTTGAACGTTCCAGATCAGGGATTCAGATTAAACTTGAAGCAGCTGTGTGATAAATTGAGTGTAATATTATCTTGTGCACTGTACCTCTCTAGGCCACCTCCCTCAGTGAGACCTGAAAGGCACAATTCAGCATGGAAACCAGAAAATATATTGAAAGCGTGGTCACAAAATGCATTCTAATATTTTGTGCTGCTGATAATAATGTGAACTGTTCAGTTAGAGAAATAGTTTTCTCTCAGTATTATTCTCACTTACTACTGGATAGAGAGCACAAGATAGCCAGTAACAGCAAAGCATCAGGTGTACATGAATTATTTAAGCATTAATTAGCTGTCCTATTTGGCACAGGTATATGATCCAGAATGCACAGGAAGAGGTGACAGCAACTGAGATGATTCGAAACAGGGACAGGTTTCTTGCTCTAAAGCAAGCTTTAAGAAACATGGGTTTCAACACTCTGGTAAGATGAATCATCAAGTTCTGAACTGTCATTTTACATCCTTGCAGTGTTTGAAAACATGAGATAACAATGGTTGTTGTTGCATTAATAAGGGAGATTTTCAAATGATCTTCCATTTTCAATCCAAACACCTTCCTTTGTCAATTCAAAATAGCAAGGTGCAGCTGGTCGGGGAAAATTGAGTCACCAGAAATGCTGGTTACGTTGATTCTCCCATTCCCATTTTTGATTGTAATCCAAACTAATTTTACCTTGCATTTCATCTGGTAATAAAGTATGGGCACAATTTTCTCCAGCTCTGGGAACATAATCGGAGCAGAGTCTGGGAAACAGCAGCCACAATTTATCTTCTGGGTGTTGTATTGTTAAATTATTCCAATATTAGTTAGGAGCCGGAGGAGATCAGGCACAGTAGATTATGTGGAAATGGGACTTCTGACTAAGACTGTCTGATGATCACTTGTAACAATACTGTCATGGACAGAAGCATCTGTCACAAGTAAATTGGTGGGATGAGGTCAAGTCGGTGTTTCCCTCTTGTTGTTTCTCTCACCACCTCCTGCAGTGCATTGAGTCACTCTTGGTGATGGCCATTGAAGTCCCCCACCCAGAGTATATTCTGTGTCCTTGCGACCTTCAATGCTTCCTCCAAGTTGTGTTTAACATGGAGAGGTACTGATTCATCAACTGAGGGAGGACGGTAAGTGATAGCAAGCAGGAGGTGACCTTGCTCATGTTTACCATGAGCGTCTCACTATTACTGGCTGTCTCGCCGTCTGATTCGCCAGACTCGCGCCTCAGCTTTCCGCTTTTAAGGGCTCCCTCACCACTCACTCCCAGTCAGCACACAAGCATGGCAGCGCGCAGACCTGCTCCTCGCTTTGGGGATAGAATCATAGAATCAGAGAAGTTTACAGCATGGAAACAGGCCCTTCGGCCCAACCAGTCCATGCCGCCCAGTTTATACCATTAAGCTAGTCCCAGTTGCCCGCACTTGGCCCATAACCCTCTATACCCATCTTACCCATGTAACTATCTAAATGCTTTTTAAAAGACACAATTGTACCCGCCTCTACTACTACCTCTGGCAGCACATTCCAGACACTCACTACCTTCTGAGTGAAGAAATTGCCCCTCTGGGCCCTTCTGAATCTCTCCCCTCTCACCTTAAACCTATGCCCTCTAGTTTTAGACTCCCCTACCTTTGCGAAAAGATGTTGACTATCTACCTTATCTATGCCCCTCATTATTTTATAAACCTCTATAAGATCACCCCTAAGCCTCCTACGCTCCAGGGAAAAAAGTCCCAGTCTATCCAGCCTCTCCTTATAACTCAAACCATCAAGTCCTGGTAACATCCTAGTAAATCTTTTCTGCACTCTTTCTAGTTTAATAATATCCTTTCTATAATAGGGTGACCAGAACTGCACACAGTATTCCAAGTGTGGCCGTACCAATGTCTTGTACAACTTCAACAAGACGTCCCAACTCCTGTATTCAATGTTCTGACCAATGAAATCAAGCATGCCGAATGCCTTCTTCACCACCCTGTCCACCTGCGACTCCACCTTCAAGGAGCTATGAACCTGTACTCCTAGATCTCTTTGTTCTATAACTCTCCCCAACGCCATACCATTAACTGAGTAGGTCCTGGCCTGATTCGATCTGCCAAAATGCATCACCTCACATTTATCTAAATTAAACTCCATCTGCCATTCGTCGGCCCACTGGCCTAATTGATCAAGATCCCGTTGCAATGCTAGATAACCTTCTTCACTATCCACTGTGCCACCAATCTTGGTGTCATCTGCAAACTTACTAACCATGCCTCCTAAATTCTCATCCAAATCATTAATATAAATCACAAATAACAGTGGACCCAGCACCGATCCCTGAGGCACACCACTGGTCACAGGCCTCCAGTTTGAAAAACAACCCTCTACAACCACCCTCTCTCTGCCTTCTGTCGTCCAGCCAATTTTGAATCCAATTGGCAACCTGACCCTGGATCCCGTGAGCTTTAACCTTCTGCAACAAGCTACCATGCGGTACCTTGTCAAAGGCTTTGCTAAAGTCCATGTAGACAATGTCTACCTGCACTGCCCTCATCTACCTTCTTGGTCACCCCCTCAAATAACTCAATCAAATTTGTGAGACATGATTTTCCACGGACAAATCCATGCTGACTGCCCCGACTCAGTCCTTGCCTCTCTAAATGCTTGTAGATCCTGTCTCTCCGAATACCTTCTAGCAACTTACCTACCACAGACGTTAGGCTCACCGGTCTGTAGTTCCCAGGCTTTTCCCTGCTGCACTTCTTAAACAAGGGCACAACATTCGCTACTCTCCAATCTTCAGGCACCTCACCTGTGGCTGCCAATGATTCAAATATCTCTGTTAGGGGACCCGCAATTTCCTCCCTAGCCTCCCACAACATCCTGGGATACATTTCATCAGGTCCCGGGGATTTATCTACCTTTATGCGCTTTAAGACTTCCAGCACCTCCTCCTCTGTAAATGCACACTTCTCAAGACATCACTATTTATTTCCCTTAGTTTCCTAACATCCATGCCTTTCTCCACCATGAATACCGATGAGAAATATTCATTCAGGATCTCACCCAACTCTTGTGGCTCTGCACATAGATGTCCTTGTTGATCCTTAAGAGGCCCTACTCTGTTCCTAGTTACTCTTTTTCCCTTTATGTATCTGTAGAAGCTCTTTGGATTCTCCTTTGCATTATTTGCCAAAGCAATTTCATGTCCCCTTTTTGCCCTCCTGATTTCCCTCTTAACTCTATTTCGACAATCTCTATACTCTTCAAGGGATCCACTTGATCCCAGTTGTTTATGTACGTCACATGCCTCCTTCTTTTTGACCAGAGTCTCAATATCTCGAGTCATCCAGGGTTCCCTACTTCTACCAGCCTTGCCCTTCACTCTAAAGGGAATGTGCTTACCCTGCAGCCTGGTTAACACATTTTTAAAAGCCTCCCATTTACCAGCCGTCCCTTTGCCTGCCAACAGTCTCACCCAATCTACCTCTGAAAGTTCCTGTCTGATACCATCAAAATTGGCCTTGCCCCAATTAAGAATTTTAACTCTTGGGCCAGACCTGTCATTCTCCATAGCTATCTTAAAACTAATGGAGTTATGGTCACTTGTCCCAAAGTGATCCCTCACTAACACTTCTGTCACTTGCCCTTCCTTATTTCCCAAGACGAGGTCAAGTTTTGCCCCCTCTCTAGTCGGTCCATCCACATACTGAATGAGAAATTCCTCCTGAATACACTCAACAAATTTCCCTCCATCCAAGCCCCTAATGCTATGGCTGTCCCAGTCAATGTTGGGAAAGTTAAAGTCCCCTACTATTACCACCCTATTTTTCTTGCAGCTATCTGTAATCTCCTTACATATTTGCTCCTCAATTTCCCGCTGACTATTTGTGGGCCTGTAGTACAGTCCTATCAAGGTGATCTCTCCCTTCTTATTTTTCAGTTCCACCCATATAGACTCAGTGGGCGAACCCTCGGATATATCCCCTCTAAGTACTGCCGTGATGTTCTCCCTAATCAAAAATGCCACTCCCCCTCCTCTCTTACCTCCTGTTCTATCCTTTCCGTAGCATCTGTACCCCGGAACATTGAGCTGCCAGTCCTGCCCCTCCCTTAGCCATGTTTCAGTCATAGCTATAATATCCCAGTCCCATGTTCCCATCCATGCCCTGAGTTCATCTGCTTTGCCCGTCAGGCCCCTTGCATTGAAATAAATGCAGTTTAATGTAGACTTTCCTTGCTCTCTGCCCTGCTTTCTCTGGTCATGCTTTACACACTCTCCCTTCCTGCCTTTTGTTTCCATCCCCACTGACTTCCTACATCGGTTCCCACCCCCCTGCCACATTAGTTTAAACCCTCCCCAACTGCACTAGCAAACACACCCCCGAGAACATTGGTTCCGGTCCCACTCAGATGCAGACCGTCCGATTTGTACAGGTCCCACCTCCCCCAGAACCGGTTCCAATTCCCAGGAATTTGAAACCCTCCCTCTTGCACCATCTCTCAAGCCACGTATTCATCCTAGCTATCCTGTCATTCCTTCTCTGACTATCACGTGGCACTGGTAGCAATCCTGAGATTACTACCTTTGAGGTCCTACTATTTAGTTTAACTCCTAACTCCCTAAATTCAGCTTGTAGGACCTCATCCAGTTTTTTACCTATATCGTTGGTGCCTATATGCACCACGACAGCTGGCTGTTCACCCTCTCCCTCGAGAATGCCCTGCAGCCGCTCCGAGACATCCTTGACCCTTGCACCAGGGAGGCAACATACCAACCTGGATTCTCGTTTGCGTCCGCAGAAACGCCTGTCTATTCCCCTTACAATTGAATCCCCTATCACTATAGCTCCGCCACTCTTTTTCCCGCCCTTCTGTGCAGCAGAGCCAGCCATGGTGCCATGAACCTGGCTGCTGCCACCTTCCCCTGGTGAGCCATCTCCCCCAACAGTTTCCAAAACGGTAAATCTGTTTTGGAGGGAGATGACCGCAGGGGATCCCTGCACTGCTTTCCTACTCTTCCTCTGTCTGTTGGTCACCCATTCCCTATCTGCCTCAGTAATCTTAATCTGCGGTGTGACCAACTCACTGAATGTGCTATCCACAACTTCCTCAGCATCGCGGATGCTCCAAAGTAAATCCATCTGCAGCTCCAGAGCCGTCAAGCGGTCTAACAGGAGCTGCAGTTGGACACACTTCTTGCAGATGAAGGAGTCAGGGACACCAGAAGGGTCCCTGAATTGCCACATCTCACAAGAGGAGCATGACACGGGTCTGAGCTCTCCTGCCACGACTTAAACCTGAAGCTAAATTTGAACTACACTACACAGCTAAGAGAAAGTCAAAGAGCGAAAAGAAAAATCACTTACCAGTCACAAGCCAATCACTTACCTGCTGGCTGTGATGTAATTGCTCCCGAGACTCCCTCACAGGTCTGCTTCTCTGCACCTCCTTAAGATGAGCACCAAATTCCCTTGACTAGTTAATTAATTTACTTAAATAATTGGTTTTTTTTTTTGGAAACTCAACCCCAAACACCAAACTCCAAAAAACACAGCCCTCACTCACCTCTTACCCGAACTCAGCCTTACCCAAACTCAGATACACTCTGTTTGCTTCCAGCACTCCTTTTCTAAAGGCACTTCAGCCACACCTTTTGTATCCTTCCTGATTTACAGTCAGCCAATAGGCCTGCTCCCGGAACTGAACTCCCAAAACTATGAACTCTCTGTGAACTCCCGCTGCTTTATGGACTCTCTCTCTGTGAATTCCCGCTGCCTTATGGACTCTCTCTCTGTGAACTCCCGCTGCCTTATGGACTCTCTCTCCGTGAACTCCCGAAACTATGGACTCTCTGTGAACTCCCGCTGCTTTATGGAAAGGGATGGGGATGCCCACCTAGGCAGGCTTCTCGACACTGTGACAGAGAGATGGGGCATCCTGTTCTCCCGAAGGGGTCTCGGAGGGCCAGCAGCAGGGCCACCAATATCGCCAGGGAGGCAGTGGCAGCGGCTGTCAGTGCGACCAGCATGACCAGGAGGACAAGCGTCCAATGTCGGAAGAAGACCAACGACCTCCACCGAGCTACAAGGGTACGTTACCGCCTTTCTCTAGGGATCAGTTCCGTCTGCCACCCCTCAAATGCCCAAACCGCCCCCTACCCCTGCCCACCACAAATCACTGGCTAACACCTCATACCCTTCCCACATCCGATCTTTGTGCTTGTTCCTCAGCACCCCCTGGCACCTACCAACAAAACATTTTCATATCCATACATACGATCCATTGTAGATCCCCCTGATCCGGTACGATAAGATAAGGTAAAGCCACCATAGTCCCAAATGACCACAGGTTGACGGGTGACGATTTATCCTGATGATCACCACACCTCAGGCAAGAGGAAAAGGTTGAGAAGGCCTTCATGAATAACCTCAGCCAGTGCGGGAATTGAACCCACGCTGCTGGACTTGCTCTGCGTCACTAAGCAGCTGTCTAACCAAGTGAGCTAAACTGGCCCCAAACCCACCTGATGCATCACACACGGGGCTCACAAAGCTCTCTCTTTGTCCCCACGGGAAAAGATAGCCCATAATAAGCGGGAAAGGGCCAAGATGAGGGGGTGGTATGCCAGAGATCCAAGTCCTCACCCCCTCTGGGGAATTGGTCCTGGAAATCGCGGGGTTGTCTGAGGAGAGTGCAGTCACCGACAGTGAGCTTGGCCTGTGCCACGGAGGTGAGGATGAGGATCCACTGCCTCTTTACCCAGATGACCTGTCTCAAGTGAGTTGTTCATGTCAGACAAAATGATCCTTCCCTATCACTGACCACATGCCCCGACCCCCCTCTCTGCCACCCAAAAGACCACCTCCATAAGGAGGAGGTGTTAACAATTCTGGAAAGTGTGAAAATAGATAAGTCCCCTGGGCCGGATGGGATTTATCATAGGATTCTCTGGGAAGCTAGGGAGGAGATTGCTGAGCCTTTGGCTTTGATCTTGAAGTCATCTTTGTCAACAGGAATAGTGCCAGAAGACTGGAGGATAGCAAATGTTGTCCCCTTGTTCAAGAAGGGGAGTAGAGACAACCCAGTGAGCCTTACTTCTGTTGTGGGAAAAATCTTGGAAAGGTTTATAAGAGATAGGGTGTATAATCATCTGGAAAGGAATAATTTGATTAGACATAGTCAACACGGTTTTGTGAAGGGTAGGTCGTGCCTCACAAACCTTATTGAGTTCTTTGAGAAAGTGACCAAACAGGTGGATGAGGGTAAAGCAGTTGATGTGGTGTGTGTGGATTTCAGTAAAGCATTTGATAAGGTTCCCCACGGTAGGCTACTGCAGAAAATACGGAAGCATGTAGTTAGTAACAAGTATACCGCTTTGGATACTGTTGGCGGGGGGGGGGACTTACCAGGGTTAAGCCATGGGGTACAGGTCTCTGGCACAGAGTCTGTCCCTGTTGCTCAGAAGGGAAGTGGGGAGAGGACTAGAGCATTAGTCATTGGAGACTCCATAGTTAGGGGAATAGATAGGTGATTCTGAGGGAACGAGAGACTCGCGGTTGGTGTGATGCCTCCCAGGTGCCAGGGTGCGAGATGTCTCGGATCGTGTTTTAGGGATCCTTAAGGGGGAGGGGGAGCAGCCCCAAGTCATGGTCCACATAGGTACCAACGACATAGGTAGGAAAAGGGATGGGGATATAAGGCAGGAATTCAGGGAGCTAGCTGGAAACTTAGATCTAGGACAAACAGAGTTATTATCTCTGGGTTGTTACCCGTGCCACGTGATAGCGAGACGAGGAATAGGGAGAGAGAGGAGTTGAACACGTGGCTACAGGGATGGTGCAGGAGGGAGGGTTTCAGATTTCTGGATAATTGGGGCTCATTCTGGGGTTGGTGGGACCTCTACAAACGGGATGGTCTGCATCTGGACCAGAGGGGTACCAATATTCTGGGGGGGAAATTTGCTAATGCTCCTCGGGAGGGTTGAAACTAGTTCAGCAGGGGCTTGGGAACCTGAATTGTAGCTCCAGTATACAGGAGGTTGAGAGTAGTGAGGTCATGAGTAGGGTTTCAGAGTTGCAGGAGTGTACCGGCAGGCAGGAAGGTGGTTTAAAGTGTGTCTTCTTCAATGCCAGGAGCATCCGGAATAAGGTGGGTGAACTTGCGGAATGGGTTGGTACCTGGGATTTCGATGTTGTGGCCATTTCGGAGACATGGATAGAGCAGGGACAGGAATGGTTGTTGCAGGTGCCGGGATTTAGATATTTCAGTAAGCTCAGGGAAGGTGGTAAAAGAGGGAGAGGAGTGGCATTGTTAGTCAAGGACAGTATTACGGTGGCAGAAAGGACGTTTGATGAGGACTCGTCTGCTGAGGTAGTATGGGCTGAGGTTAGAAACAGGAAAGGAGAGGTCACCCTGTTAGGGGTTTTCTATAGGCCTCCGAAAAGTTCCAGAGATGTAGAGGAGAGGATTGCAAAGATGATTCTGGATAGGAGCGAAAGCAACCGGGTAGTTGTTATGGGGGACTTTAACTTTCCAAATATTGACTGGAAACGCTATAGTTCGAGTACATTAGATGGGTCCGTTTTTGTCCAATGTGTGCAGGAGGGTTTCCTGACACAGTATGTTGATAGGCCAACGAGAGGCGAGGTCATATTAGATTTGGTACTGAGTAATGGACCAGGACAGGTGTTAGATTTGGAGGTAGGTGAGCACCACAATTCGATTATGTTTACTTTAGTGATGGAAAGGGATAGGTATATACCGCAGGGCAAGAGTTATATCTGGGGGAAAGGCAATTATGATGCGATGAGGCAAGACTTAGGAAACATCGGATGGAGAGGAAAACTGCAGGGGATGGGCACAATGGAAATGTGGAGCTTGTTCAAGGAACAGCTACTGCGTGTCCTTGATAAGTATGTACCTGTCAGGCAGGGAGGAAGTGGTTGAGTGAGGGAACCGTGGTTTACTAAAGCAGTCGAAACACTTGTCAAGAGGAAGAAGGAGACTTATGTAAAGAGGAGACATGAAGGTTCAGTTAGGGTGCTCGAGAGTTACAAGTTAGCTAGGAAGGACCTAAAGAGAGAGCTAAGAAGAGCCAGGAGGGGACATGAGAAGTCTTTGGCAGATAGGATCAAGGATAACCCTAAAGTTTTCTATAGATATGTCAGGAATAAAAGAATGACTAGGGTAAGAGTAGGGCCAGTCAAGGGCAGTACGAAGTCTTACAACACCAGGTTAAAGTCCAACAGGTTTGTTTCGATGTCACTAGCTTTCGGAGCGCTGCTCCTTCCTCAGGCTCCTTCCTCCTTCCATCACCTGAGGAAGGAGCAGCGCTCCGGAAGCTAGTGACATCGAAACAAACATGTTGGACTTTAACCTGGTGTTGTAAGACTTCGTACAGTGCTCACCCCAGCCCAACGCCGGCCTCTCCACATCATGGCAGTCAAGGACAGTGGTGGGAAGTTGTGCTTGGAGTCCGAGGAGATAGGAGAGGTGCGAAATGAATATTTTTTGTCGGTATTCACACAGGAAAAAGACAATGTTGTCGAGGAGAATACTGAGATTCAGGCTACTAGACCAGAAGGGCTTGAGGTTCATAAGGAGGAGGTGTTACCAATTCTGGAAAGTGTGAAAATAGATAAGTCACCTGGGCCGGATGGGATTTATCCTCGGATTCTCTGGGAAGCTAGGGAGGAGATTGCTGAGCCTTTGGCCTTGATCTTTAAGTCATCTTTGTCTACAGGAATAGTGCCAGAAGACTGGAGGATAGCAAAATTTGTCCCCTTGTTCAAGAAGGGGAGTAGAGATAACCCCGGTAACTATAGACCAGTGAGCCTTACTTCTGTTGTGGGAAAAATCTTGGAAAGGTTTGTAAGAGATAGGATGTATAATCACCTGGAAAGGAATAATTTGATTAGAGATAGTCAACACGGTTTTGTGAGGGGTAGGTCGTGCCTCACAAACCTTATAGAGTTCTTTGAGAAGGTGACCAAACAGGTGGATGAAGGTAAAGCAGTTGATGTGGTGTATATGGATTTCAGTAAAGCGTTTGATAAGGTTCCCCAAGGTAGGCTACTGCAGGAAATACGGAGGCATGGGATTCAGGGTGATTTAGCAGTTTGGATCAGAAATTAGCTAGCTGGAAGAAGATAAAGGGTGGTGGTTGATGGGAAGTGTTCAGACTGGTGTCCAGTTACTAGTGGTGTACCACAAGGATCTGTTTTGGGGCCACTGCTGTGGAGGAGGGCGTAGAAGGATTGGTGAGTAAATTTGCAGATGACACTAAAGTTGGTGGAGTTGTGGACAGTGCGGAAGGATGTTACAAGTTACAGAGGGCCATAGACAAGCTGCAGCGCTGGGCTGAGAGGTGGCAAATGGAGTTTAATGCAGAAAAGTGTGAGGTGATTAATTTTGGAAGGAATAACAGGAATACAGAGTACTGGGCTAATGGTAAGATTCTTGGCAGTGTGGATGAGCAGAGAGATCTCGGTGTCCATGTATATAGATCCCTGAAAGTTGCCACTCAGGTTGAGAGGGTTGTTAAGAAGGCGTACGGTGTGTTAGCTTTTATTGGTAGAGGGATTGAGTTTCGGAGCCATGAGGTCATGTTGCAGCGATACAACACTCTGGTGCGGCCGCATTTGGAGTAATGCGTGGAATTCTGGTCGCCGCATTTTGGAAGGATGTGGAAGCACTGGAAAGGGTGCAGAGGAGATTTACCAGAATGTTGCCTGGTATGGAGGGACGATCTTCTGAGGAAAGGCTGAGGGACTTGAGGCTGTTTTCGTTAGAGAGAAGAAGATTAAGAGGTGACTTAATTGAGGCATACAAGATAATCAGAGGATTGGATAGGGTGGACAGTGAGAGCCTTTTTCCTTGGATGGTGATATCAAGCACGAGGGGGACATAGCTTTAATTTGAGGGGAGATAGATATAAGACAGATGTCAGAGGTAGGTTCTTTACTCAGAGAGTAATAAGGGCGTGGAATGCCCTGCCTGCAACAGTAGTGGACTCGCCAACACTAAGGGCATTCAAATGGTCATTGGATAGACATATGGACGATAAGGGAATAGTGTAGATGGGCTTTAGAGTGGTTTCACAGGTCGGCGCAACATCGAGGGCCAAAGGGCCTATACTGCGCTGTAATGTTCTATGTTCTATGTTCGGAGGAGAGCATTGAGGAGACCACCATTGAGACGTCACAGCTATCACCGCAAATTTCCACCAGCACAGAGACAAACACCTTGGTGGGCGACATTAGGGGACAGGCTTCTTGGGCACAATCTGGTAAACACCACACACCTGGTGCACATCATGTGGAGGCAGGAACATCCAAGGGAGTCAGCAGTCGGAGGTCTCAGCTGAGTCCCAGTCAAATGTTGAGCCTCTGGCCAGGGTTATCCCAGAGATAGATCAACAATCAGTTAGAGCTTCCATACCATGTCAAAACCTCTCTAGCTTCCCCCACCCTTGCATGTCTCACCTTCTCTCAGAGTGCCATCCAGTGAGCGAGTTGTGCTGGGAAGCCTTGCTCTGCAAACTCACCACAGCCACAGCAGAAGCCCTTCTGTGAATTTTGCCATTAAGCATTGAAGTTCTATCACCTGGGGCACAAGCAGGACACTACCCTGCACTGGTGTGTAGCAGCATCCGGGGCAATATCTTGCTCGTAGTGACCAATAACAGACCACCCCTGGGACCACCATTCAGTTGGGAATGGTGGCCTGCCCCCTAGAGCTGCTTGCCCAGTCAGAGACTTGACAACTCCGTAGCCTCAGCAGCACCACTGCTAGCGGCGACCATTGTTGAGGTTACATCACCAGGGAGACAGCAAAGTGCTGGTAGGTGACATTTGAACAGCAGGGGCCAACAGGTAATTAGGGGTGGGATCGTGGGGCACTAGCAGCAGTTTGGGCTCAAAGTTAGCCATTGTCACCATAGTTCCCCCTCCATGAGCAATGGAGTGCCAGTTAAGGTGGGACCTCCATGAGCCCATTCGGAGATCACGAGGACTTACCTATCTCATTAAGTGTAAGAATTGGCCACTGATCGAGTGGGTGGCCATGCTGCTAATGTTTCTGTCACGAATAATATGGCAATGTGGTGGAAGACATTGGCCTTTCTGCGCCATATTGTCAACCATCCCACCTTCAAACCCATCTTCAATGGGCCTGGAAAATTCAGCCCCAAGTGTGTAGAACAGTTCTGTAGAAAATTACAATCCTGACAGAGGAAGGACTGTATCCAGATAACACCAAGGTAGAGGATCCAAGCATTGTTTACGCTGGAGATTTCTTCCTTCATTACTGCAACTTGTGCAGCTGTGAAATGAGAGGACATATTGCGTTTATGGAGCAGCACTTACAGGGAGCTTTTATCAGAACCCTGCAGACATAAATCCATTGAATTTCTTCCTATTGATTCAAATGGATGTAAAATTAGAAGCCATGATCCTGGGATTTGCACCTTTCCTTTTTGGAGGCACTCGATCAAATAATTGAGCCTTCTAGGCCCTCTTGGCTGGTTTAGCTCACTTAGCTATGAGCTGGTTTGTGATGCAGAGCAACACCAGCAGCACAGATTCAACTCCTGTACCTGCTGAGTTTATTCATGAATCCCCTGCATCCTCAACCTTGCTCCATACCTGAGCTGTGGTGACCCTCAGGTTAAATCATCACCAGTCAGCTCTCCCCATCAAAGGGGAAAGCAGCCTATCGTCATCTGGGACAATGATGACTTTACCTTTACCTGCTCGTGACTAATCAGCAGTTTCCATATAGATTTTCTATGTACAGGTGAATACATTAACTACTCAGTAGTGCATTACAAATAAGTTGTCAGTGTTACTTTTTATGTAGTTTATATCTTTATGCACTGGCACCGTGTATCTTCACACTGCTGTGTAACAATCTGCGGTGTTTTTGACAAGTCTTGTATTACAAGTGGGTGTACAAGTAGTATTTTAGGTTTATTCACATTCAACAGATATGTCTGCTGAACATTAGTACTCACGGAGGGCAGGGATTTCTGGCCAGACACTGGCAGCCGAACAGCTCTCCAAGTATTCCTGTCCCGCCAATGACAAAATCCCAGCCGTAGAATCTCAAACATACTATGATCTATAATGACAGGAAAAGGACATTTTGTCTGTCAATCTCTGTGTATGGCAATTAGTTAAACATGTGACATTGATTATCCTATAAGTAACAGACAGCTGGGACAATCTGGGGTGAGCACTTCTTCTGGGTTAGTTGCTATGAGGAAGTGCCGTACAATAAACCTACTTGAACCTAAAAGACCAGATTGGATTGATTCTTCCACTGTAACCACCGTGAGTAACACATCTAATTCCGCTTTTCTGCTCACTCCCCATTTTCTTCAATGTAATTCGTTAAAGGCTGTTAAAAGCTGGAAGCACCTGGTCGGAGTTTACGTTATGGAAGCTTTGTTGCTGTTATCTGCTAGAATAAAGATCTTTTCACCTTGTGCAATAAAATCTGCCTTATTTATATTGTGGGCCAACCTCCACAACATCACGGTAACAGACAGATTTCACTTCCTGACCAGTGGCTGAGAATGAGAAACTCTTCTGCCGCCCTTTGTGTTTAAAATCAACTGATAAAATCCTGCTTTAGGGACACTATTTCTTGAAGAGCCTGTAATAACGATGAGGTAATTTTTTTCTCTTGAATACACCTGGCACAGTAGTTTGTCTGCTGGGAGTATGTATCTGCAACTTGAGCAGACTAGTTAACCTTTCATATCATAAGGTGGGTTCCAATTCCCCTGAAAACAGACTGACTACCCAAACGCCAAACTCAGAGCATTTCAAGCACCAGGTGCGGAGTAGTAAGTGGAGCAGCATGAAAAATCCAACGAGTTTCCACATTTTGAGGCCATTCCCACCAACCTTTTCAATCAACCATATCCCTCCTAATGTCTCCCTTTTCTGTTTCCATGCATCATTCCCTTTGCATTTTTTCTGAATCGAATAAGAATGAGCCTTATGTTAAAAGCACTGTATAAAGAAACAAAGAACATACATCAATATAATTTATTTCAGAACCGTCGGATATCTCAAAGTGCTTCACAACCAATAAAGTATGTTTGGAAATGTAGCCACTTTTGTAATGTAGGGGAAATGCAACCGCTATGTTCCACTGCAAGAACTAAAAAGTTGACCAAATGATCTGTTTTTGATTATGTTAAATGATAGATGAATGTTGACCATGGCACCAGGATAACTCCCTTATGGAAATAGTGCCATGGGATCTTTTAACATCCACTTGAGCAAAAAGATAGGGACCTCACTTTAATGCCACTTTGAAAAGATGGCACCTTTGACAGTGCAGCATTTAGTTCAGCTTGTTCACGAAAGATTGAGAGCGGGGTTTACCAACCGATCCGCCACGGGTTTATCGGCGGCGGAGGCGGTCCGACAGCGGGATTTATCGACCCCGCCATTATCAATGGGATTTCCTGGTGACTGCGCCCCTCGCCGCCGGGAAACACGTGCGCCGGCATGGGACCGGAATATCAAGCAGACGTGAACAGCTGGTAGACCGTGCCCTGATTGTGTGTACAAACTCAATGGTGCTGCTTTCATCATATGGAGTGCTAGCTAGTGTGGCTTAAACAACCTGGTGCAAACTTCGACTTGACCTACTTTCTTAGCAATCTGTCTCTATGGGTGAGATTATCTGGCGCGGTGTGTTTCTCGGCAGCGGGAGGCGGCCTGTTGTTGGTCGGTGGCGGAATCTTCTGGTCCCACCGCTGTCAATGGGATTTCCGATTTAATCCACCCTGCACTGCAGGAAAACCCGCACCGGGGATGCTCTGTCAGCATGACTGGAAGATCCACTGGCGTTGACGACCAGAAGATCTCTCCCTAAATCTCTGTTCATGTTGAATGCCTTGTTATTATTAGTATTACTAAACAATTTTAGACACTTCTTTGTGGAGTTCTTCCTCCACACATTAATTTTATATATTAGAGAAACAAAACAAAATACAGGAATCACTTAGTAGTTTAGGCAGCATCTGCAGAAGGAAATACAGAATTTACGTTTTGTTATAACTCGCATGGGTCTCAAAAGGTCGGGATGAGCCACTACCCTGTGGAGCTTGCAGAATACGAGCTCCCCTGATAAGGGGGCAGGAGACCATTAACACAGTTCATGTGCCTTTGTATAAATAGAGTCGGCCTGTCAGGCATCAACTAGAGAAGACCCAGAAGGGAACTATTAGAGCTGTACATAATAATAAACATGTTAAATAAAGTAAGTTTTGTTTTCTCTCCAAATCAGTGTGGACTCCTTTTGTTGCCCATTACAAAACATTTCAAGTCATGGCTTTCATTAGAACCGGAAGGTGTTGCAGCTGAACAGCTTTTAAGTAGCTACAGTGCTGGGTGGTTGCAGAAAAATAACAAAAGGGGTTGTTTGTGATTGGGTGACAGACAGGAGTGATTAGGTAGCAAAAGTGATAGTGGCACTAAGGCGGCCTGGCCATGTGGTTGCTTAGTTTGTTTTCCTTTGATGTAGGTGACGTTCTTAAAGGCAGGGAGAAATGTTACCTCTAAGAGGGGAGATTGCATGATTGTAGAATCACTCTTATGGAGAATCTGTGCCCAAGACAGATGTATTCAGACCCTGTTGCAAATGGATTTGGGGAAATGTGCAATGTGTCAACAAAAAATGCCAAGTTGGTTATCCGCTGAATCCCTTCAATTTAATATAGGGGACACATATCAAGGCCCCATTAGATGTGACTTTTATTTATATTATTCTTTCGGATGTGCACTGTGGTGGGGAAGCTGGCATTCAGTTGCACATCCCTGTTGGCTTATAAGTAGCTGATGATGGAATATCTTGAACTGCAGCCCATGGCTATTCCCACAGAGATTTGAGAATCGTGATGAGTGACAATGAAGAGACAGCAATATATGTTCAAGTGAGGATCATGTGTGACGTAGAAGGGGTCTGGCGGTGATGGTGCCCCATGCTCCTGCTTCCCTTGTAATTCAAGGTGGTGGTCGTCACAGGCTTGATTGATGCTGTTGAAGAAGACAGTGTAATTAACCAATTAATGGATTTTGGGGGATTTTCATTTATAATGAGGAAGGAGGCCAGCAAGACTCCTTCTTGAATCATAAGCAGAATGCTTGACCTATGCCTACTCCAGATTCATGGCAAATCCATTGGATTACTCTCACTTCCCCAATTGATCCAACATGAAATGTTTAGACCTACAGCCAACGTTATCTGGATGTATTTGTTATTCATCCACCTAGACACACTCACAGGCAGTGGGCTCACTGTCCAATGCCCACCCAATACATGGGCTGATCAAAAGTCTACCTCAGAAAGTACAGTTATTAAATTACTGGCTATTATTAGCTGTTTACTCTTTCAAGTAGATCATGATTTTACTGTAACACATTATTAGTCATACTCTGAAAATGTTGACAGTATGAATTCCAGTGTTTATATGTGCCCAATGAGAGTTTTTTAAACACCTTTAGCACTGAAATCTGCTGGAACTAATAAATGAATATTAGGAAACAATAATTTGACTTAACGCAGTAAAATAATGTGACTTGTGCAATGCAAGGGAAGAAAATCAGACTTGCATTTCTCACTGAATGGCGCACAACAGATTGACAATAATGTCTTTATACCTGGATATTTGTTTTGTGTGACTTCCTTTTGATTCCTGTGAGCCACCCAAAGAAAAGCAGATAACCTGTTATCAATTTTCTATTGACAAATTTTGGTATTCGTCACTAAGTTTGAGAAACGTCACCGATATAACTTAGAAATTGAGATCTGATGTAAATTCTTTATTCTTAGAACAATTGTTTATTCAGTAAATTATAACACTGTGTTTAAAATATTCCTGATTGGTAATGTAATATTTAGAACTGATCGTGTTGCAATCTAGCAGGAAAATAAACCATGGACGATTGAAACAGTTGCACGCTTCTTCACCGTGATTTGTTTTTTCTGATTTAGGAAGTTGACAACCTGTTTCTCATTCTGTCTGCAATCTTGCTTCTTGGGGATATCCAGTTTTTGGCTCTGACTGATACTGAGACAGCCTACGTGTCAGATGTGCAATTACTGGAACAAGGTCAGTGTGCTCAAGAACAAACAATCGCCAGTTACTGCCTGTGAGTGTGTCTAGGTGGATGAATAACAAATACATCAGCAGGTGGAGCCAGCACGACACTTAACATTCCACAGGCACCAAGAGAAAATGCAGCATGACAAAGTGGCGGGTTCCTACCAGAACCTTCCAGAATCTTCCTGCATTTTCCATCCCACTGACTTTGGACTAATGGAGTAACATTCTCTGCCATTGGTATTATTCCTATCTTTACAAAGCACAACTTGATGGTAATAATTGTGTACAATTATCTTTGTAGTTGTGGTAATGTAAATTAGTAAACAGGGCTAGCCTCATCAGTATTGCTATGCTCTCAATATTAGGGACGCCCCATACAGACCAGTTAATTTGTATCTCTGGAGCCTCGGCAAGAGCTCGAGGACACAGTTAGCACTAGATCTTATGACACAGCTCAATGTGTAAATTGAAAATTCTGCCACAAAAGTGCTGCAGTTTGGATTCCTGTTAAGTGCTTCTTGTTGCTCGAAGCTTTGCCCTAATTTTCAAAATCTATTCTTTATTGAAAGTCAAGTTTTGGATCAAAATCATACAAAGAAAAAATTGCTTGGAACTAGGTTTCATTGTTGCAGATGTGAGATGAACTAAAATGCCATACATCATTTTATCATTCTGAAGTAAAAAGTGATCCGTCAGTTTTTTTTTCTGATGGTGGTGCCCGGAAAAGTTGGAGCATAGAGCCAATTATTAATTCACAGGGGTTTGAATTTTATATTTTGATCCATGTGCATTGTGTGCTTCCGCCAGATTGTAAAAGGCACCTCGCCATAGTCGGAGAGCTGACTGGTGATGATTTAACCTGAGGATCAGCACACCTCAGGCAAGAGGCAGGGTTGAGGAGGCGGGGCCTTTATGAATAACTTTAGCTGGTACGGGAATTGAACCCGTGCTGCTGACTTTGCTCTGCATCACAAACCAGCTGTCTAGCCAAGTGAGCTAAACCAGCCAGATTGTACAACACTGTACAATGTACACAGCTCAGCACAATCATAGAATCCCTAGAGTGCTGAAGGAGGCCAATCGACTCATTGAGTCTGCGCCAACCCTACGAAAGAGCACCCTACTCAATCCCCGCACTAGCCCTGTGTCCTCACCCACCTTTGGACACTAAGGGGCATGGCCAAACCACCTAACCTGCACATGTGGAAGGAATGTGGCAGGAAACCAGTACGAGGAGAAAATGCAAACTCCACACAGACCGTCACCCGAGGTCGGAATCAAACCTGGGTCCCTGAAGCCATGAGGCAAAAGTGCTAACCACTGTGCCACCATGCTGCCCTATGTATACAATGCATATAACTGTTACTGGATACACAATTAGCACCCTGAAACACAATTCTGTACTGTATGCAAGTTTATTATTAAATTCAATTCAATCCCTCTGCCAATTATTGATTTTTATCTTGTGGAAAATGTGAAAATAGAATTTTTAATAATGGTTATTATATTTGGCATGAAAAATGTACTAGATTTCATCCAGGGCTGGATTTCATGCTCCTCCAGCCACAGGTTTGAAGGTGGGGGGTTCTTGTTAAATCTTTTCCACTGTCTGTCCCTGCCCCTAGCTTAATTTAACTGGCAGCAGGAGAGGTTGCCCTCCCTCCATTGCCTCTCAACCCCCACTGCTTTACCCCCTCACGCACCTTTGGCAGGGCCTGTCAGTTTGGCACCCAGCAAGACCCCATACACTTATCCAAATCCTGACCTAATGCAGCACTGCTCTGTCCCACCAGCCTCTGATTGGTTGGCAGCTCTCTGACCTGGCACTTCCTGATCCAGAAGTCTATAATGGCTGTGGTGAGCTGATGTTCTCCTCAGCAGACTCCTCCACCACCACCCCAGAGTTGGAGTTTTTAGCTGGGGGAGTGGGGAATCCAGTGGCTCATATAATTCAGCCCAGTGAGCCATGTCTATTTAAAAAACAGAAAACTCTACTTTTGATAGCATTAGGCACACTGAGATCAAGGATTCCACAATCAAGTCCACAGTAAAGATCTCTCTTGCCAAAATCAACAATGTCACTTAATCAGTCATCCACTGGAGAATATTCTTTACCCACCTGTGCAATACCTCCCAAGTGCCAACTGACTCATTGTTTTACCCAAAGGCAATGAGGCTAATGATCAAATCAAATTCATATCATATCCAAAGGAACTTTGTGTTGTGGGCTCAACCTCACTATAAGATAAGTCGACACAACTCAAATTAACTCCAGGACACAATTAGAAAGGAGATCTTCTTCTCAGCACTCTGCTGAATTTGAGTTCAGTTGCCACATGAGTAGAGGGACCTGAGTTTGATATTCTGCCCTTCGAGCCTATTCTGTTTTTCATTTGATATTGGCTGATCTGTACTTTGATTGCATTTAACTATCTCTGATTCATATCTCTCTATATCCTTGTATGACAAAATCAGTTCATCCCAATTTTTAAAATTTCAGTTGACCCAATTTTTAAACTTTCAGTTGATCCAGTTTTCCGAGCCTTCTGAAAGAGAGAAGTGCAGATTTCCAGAGTGCCTTGTCCCGACAATGAATGGGCGCTGTCCTAATTGATTACACTACCCCAACCTTGCCCAGTGAATTACAACACCGGACCTTGTTGCTGTGTCATAGCTTTATTGGGAGGGCTTGAGATTTTAAGTCTTAATCCATAGAATCCCTGCAGTGCAGAAGGAGGACATTTGGCTCATCAAGTCTGCACCGACCCTCTGAAAGAGCATTCTACCTAGGCCCACTCCCCAGCCCTATCCCCATAACCCCACCTAATTTACACATCTTTGGACATTAAGGGGCAATTTAGCATGCCCAATCCACCTAACCTGTACATCTTTGCACTTCTGTTTAAATTCTGTTTAATTGTCTCCACTTTGAAAAGATAATAATTGAGCAGGTAAACACATAATTTAAAGCAAGTTGTTTTTCAGTGGCTGGTATTCTGCAAGTCTCACCTGATGACCTCAGTTCAGCCCTAACATCTGATGTCCAGTATTTCAAAGGTAAATGTCATACTCTGCAGGATC
This sequence comes from Scyliorhinus torazame, assembly GCF_047496885.1. NCBI lineage: Eukaryota > Metazoa > Chordata > Chondrichthyes > Carcharhiniformes > Scyliorhinidae > Scyliorhinus > Scyliorhinus torazame. Next base: position 61,666,541 of record NC_092721.1, on the reverse strand, counting down.
CTTTTTTATTGGTGCATCATATTTTGTAAACTTAAAATATAAGTAATCTCACTTATTTTTATTTTTCCATTTTTTTCCCCCACTATAGGGGACGTGATTTTGAGGAGACACACAGTAGATGTGGCAAATGTTTACAGGGACCTTCTGGCAAAGTCACTTTATAGCCGTCTTTTTAGCTTCTTGGTAAACAGTATTAATTGTTACCTCCAGAACCAGGATGACAGGGATGGGTAAGTGTTGTTATTTCTGTGTCATATTTCTGTCTGGGTTTATCCCATAACTCATTGAAACCAAAATCACAAGTCTATTATTTTCATCTAATTAACAAAATATTTGAGAAAATAAACTTATGGTTTCATTAATGGTGAGCCGAAGGTTGTGCTGTTGCAATCCCATCTCCTTCTGTCTCTAACACAACTAGATATAGAACTCAGCCAGGTGTGGTCATCATAGCGAATCCCATCATTGTTCGTACAATATTAAGTTGCTAAAAGATTACTCAGCAATAACATAAAAAATAACATTTGTCGTTTTTATAATTATTTATGGAAGATTCTCACAAGGTTTAATTTTTTCTCCTGCCATTAGTTGCCCCAAGAAATTGGAACCAATATCATCCCACATATTGTTGGAATGAAGTCCAATGTAGGCAAGAGCAAGTAGAGTAGCAGATCTTCCTCCCTGAAGGAGATTCATGAGATAGTCGACGGGATTCTCCGTTGTGAGCCTGCCTCGCTACCACTGACAGTGAGGACGGAGAATTTGGCACTCCGCCAAATGTCCATTCACTTCAGTGAGAATGGAGAATCCTGCCAGCATGAAGGATCAGTAGCAGTAATTATGACATTCCAACAGCATCCATCATCAACTTTTAGTGCCACTTACAAAATACTAGACTTACTAAAATCACTTTTACGAATTTACCATTGTGGTATTTGAACTCTTTTTGCTAGTCCAGTACATAATGACTATGGTAAACCACTTTATTGCATTATGTGTATTGTATTGTGCATGCTTGTGCATGCCTGGGGTTGTCCAGGCTGGCTCCGCCTGTGGCTCCTCCCCTTGGGCTTATGTATAAAGGTGGCTAGTCTCCGCCTCCGACCCAGTTCGGGTCCAGAGGCAGGAGGCTTGCTGTTTAGTGTATTAAAGCCTTAGTTACGTTCATCACTTGTGTGTTATTGATGGTATATCAATTTAATACACAAAACTCCTAAAGATAAACTCATCACTCAAGCCTGATCGTTTGGAGCGGGACCCACAGGCAGCCGACGATACAGAATTGTTTGAACACTGACTAAGCTGCTTCGAGGCGTACCTCGCATCCTTCAACGAAGACCTCACAGACCTCCAGAAGAAGCAGATCCTCCACGCACGGGTGAGCCCAAGAGTCTTTCCCCTCATCAGGGACGCCCCCTCGTACGCGGAAGCAGTAATGCTGCTAAAAGGACAATACGTGAAATCCGTGAACCAGGTATACGCTCGGCACCTCCTCGCCACGAGACGACAACACAGTGGGGAATCATTCGCAGAAATCCTGCGTGCCTTCATAGAATCATAGAATTTACAGTGCAGAAGGAGGCCATTCGGCCCATCGAGTCTGCACCGGCTCTTGGAAAGAGCACCCTACCCAAGGTCAACACCTCCACCCAATCCCCATCCCTTGCGCATCCTCTGCTGGAACTGTGACTGCCGGGCGATATCGGCTACCCAGCACGTGGTGCTGCTGATCAGGGACGCTTATGTCGTGGGCATGAAATCTAACTATATCCGCCAGCGATTACTAGAAGGGGAGACACTCGGCCTCCCAGAGGCAGTACAACTCTCCAACTCGCTGAACATGGGGGCCTACACCTCCGACCGCGCGGCACTCTCGTGCGACACAAGCCTGCGCCGCACAGCGCCCCGCCAATACCGGAGGCCCGAAGTGATACTTCTGCGGCCAGGGTAATCATCCCAGACAACGCTGCCCGGCACTGAACGCGACTTGTAACGGCTGTGGGAAGAAGGGCCACTTTGCAAAAGCCTGCCAGGCCCGATCCCCCCCTAAATCTTCTTGGCCCAGCAGTGCTGCCTGCTGCCTGTCGGGGCCGCCCCCAGCTGCCGCGCCACCCGCCATGTGCGACCCATGGGTGCCACCATCTTTAATTTTGGCCGACACGTGCGGCCCACGGTGGCTGCCATCTTGGACGCCATCGCCGCTGACACCCGCCACATGTGACTCATGGGGCCCGCCATCTTGGGACCACTCCGCAGCCTCCCGGGGGCCCTGCTCACCCGGCCAGCCTACCGACCGCCTTCCAACACGCGCCTCCGTCACACTCGACCAGTCCATGCCGCACCACCTTGCGAAGTCCACAATGACCGTCCGGATCAACGGGCACGAGACGGCTTGCATTTTCGACTCCGGGAGCACAGACAGCTTCATACACCCAGATACAGTAAGGCACTGCTCCCTCCCCATCCTACCCGCGACCCAGAAAATCTCCCTGGCTTCCAGATCCCACGCAGTAGAAATCCGGGGGTACTGTGTCGCGACCCTTACTGTACAAGGCGTAGAGTACACTAACTTTAGGCTCTACGTGTCCTCCCCCATCTCTGCGCTGCCCTATTACTGGGGCTCGACTTCCAGTGCCACCTCCAGAGCCTTACCTTAAAGTTCGACGGACCCCTGCCCCCCTTCACCGTCTGTAGCCTCGCGACCCTTAAGGTCGCCCCACCCTCCCTCTTCGCAAACCTGACCCCGGACTGTAAGCCTGTCGCTACCAGAAGCAGATGCTACAGTGCCCAGGACAGGGCCTTCATCAGGTTGGAGATCCAGCGACTCCTGCGAGAGGGGATCATTGAGACGAGTAACAGCCCCTGGAGAGCCCAAGTGGTGGTCGTCAAAACTGGGGAGAAGCACCGGGTGGTCAGCGATTACAGCCAGACCATTAACCGGTACACGCAGCTCGATGCATACCCCCTCCCCGGCATATCTGACATGGTCAATCAGATTGCGCAGTATCGAGTCTTCTCTACAGTCGACTTAAAGTCCGCGCACCACCAACTCCCTATCCGCCCGGAGGACCGCCAATACACTGCCTTCGAGGCAGATGGCCGCCTCTACCACTTCCTCAGGGTCCCCTTCAGTGTCACCAACGGGGTCTCGGTCTTCCAAAGCAAAGTGGACCGAATGGTTGACCAGTACGGGCTGCGGGCCACGTTTCCGTACCTAGACAACCTCACCATCTGCGGCCATGACCAGCAAGACCATGACGAGAACCTCCGGCACTTCCTCCACACTGCTAAACTCCTGAACCTAACCTATAATAGAGAGAAATGCGTCTTCCGCACAACCCGCCTAACCATCCTCGGCTACGTCATGGAACACGGAGTCCTAGGGCCCGACCCCGACCGCATGCGCCCCCTCCTGGAACTCCCCCTTCCCCACTGCCCCAAGGCCCTGAAGAGATGCCTGGGGTTCTTCTCGTACTATGCCCGGTGGGTCCCCAACTATGCGGACAAGGCCCGTCCACTGATCAAATCCACCATTTTTTCCCTGATGGTTGAGGCCCGACTGGCCTTCAATCGCATCAAGGTCAAAGCCGCAATGCACGCTGTGGATGAGTTCATCCCAATCCAAGTGGAGAGCGATGCGTCGGACTTTGCTCTGGCTGCTACACTCAACCAGGCGGGCAGGCCCATGGCTTTCTTCTCCCGTACCCTCCATGCCTCCGAAATTCGGCACTCCTCCGTCGAAAAGGAAGCCCAAGCCATCGTAGAAGCTGTGAGACATTGGAGGCATTACCTGGCCGGCACGCGATTCACTCTCCTCATTGATCAACGGTCGGTTGCCTTCATGTTCAATAACACACAGTGGGGCAAGATCAAGAATGGCAAGATTCTGAGGTGGAGGATCGAGCTCTCCACCTACAGCTATGATATCTTGAACAAATAGGCAGTCATGAGGGGTCTCGTTTGTGGCCATGCAAAGTAGGGACCCAATAGAGTGGAGTACGTCAGGGAGGACCTCCTGCCAATGGGGAACTGGGAGATTCCTAGACTGTAGGGCAAGGAGGACGGTCTTCCAGACCGTCGCGTTCTCCTCCACCTGTCCGTTTCCCCATGGGTTATAACTGGCGATGCCCTTATTGAGCAGGTACTGATGCAGATCGTCGCTCATGGACGACGAGCCCCGGTCACTGTGAACATACGTGGAGAAACCAAACAGGGTGAAGACACTATGTAGGGCTTTAATGACGGTGGCCGCGGTCATGTCGGGGCAAGGGATTGCAAAGGGGAAGCGGGAGAACTCGTCGATGATGTAGAGGAACTATGGGTTGCGGTTGTTGGAGTGGGGGGACCCTTTGAAATCGATACTGAGGCGCTCAAAGTGCCGGGATGCCTTTACCAGGTGGGCCTTATCCGGTCGATCGAAGTGCGGCTTACACTCTGCACAGATTTGGCAGTCCCTGGTCATAGCTCTGACCTCCTCAGTGGAGTAGGGCAGGTTGCGGGCCTTGATGTAATGGAGAAGCCGGGTGACCCCCGGATGGCAGAGGTCATCGTGGATAGCACGTAGTCGGTCATCTTGCGCGCTGCGCATGTGCCGCGGGACAGGGCATCTGGGGGTTCGTTGAGCTTCCCAGGACGATGTACTATATCGTAATTATAGGTGGAGAGTTCGATCCTCCACTTCATTCTTGATCTTGCCCCGCAGCGTATTATCGAACATGAAGGCTACCGATCATTGGTCGGTGACGAGGGTAAACCTCCTACCAGCGAGGTAGTGCCTCCAGTGCCGCACGGCTGCCACGATGGCTTGGGTTTCCTTTTCGACTGAGGAGTGTTGAATTTCGGAAATGGTGAGGGTTCATGAAAAAAACGCTACGGGCCTGCCTGCCTGATTGAGGGTAGCAGCAAGGGCGACCTCTGATGCGTCACTCTCCACCTAGAAGGGGACGGACTCGTCCACCGCGCTCATCACGGCTTTGGCGATATCCGCCTTGATGCAGCTGAAGGCCTGGCGGGCCTCAGTTGCCAGTGGGAAGATGGTGGCCTTGATTAGTGGACGGGCTTTGTCCGCAAAGTTGGGGACCCACTGGACGGAGTATGAAAAGAACCCGAGGCACCTTTTCAGGGCCTTGGGGAAGGGGGAGTTGCAGGGGGTGGGCGCATACGGTCGGGGTCGGGTCCTAGAACTCCGTTTTCTACGACGTAGCCGAGGATGGCTAGTCTGGTTGTGCGGAAAACGCATTTTTCCTTGTTGTAAGTGAGTATAACGGTTCGGGTGGTTTGGAGAAATCTCTGGAGGTTGGCATCGTGGTCCTTCTGATCATGGCCGCAGATGGTGATGTTGTCCAAGTACGGAAATGTGGCCCGCAGCCCGTACTGATCCACCATTCAGTCCATTGTCCTTTGGAAGACCGAGACACCATTCGTGACGCCAAAGGGGACCTGGAGGAAGTGGAAGAGGCGGCCGTCTGCCTCAAAATCCCCAAACTGCGCCATTTGCCAGGAGCACCAGAAGCTTTCACCGGCCACGCCCCTACATCACTGGGAACGGCCAGGGCGGCCGTGGGCGCGCTTGCATGCGGATTTCGCCGGCCCTTTTCAAGGAGCCACGTTCTTTCTATTAATCGATGCCCAGTCTAAATGGTTAGAGGTGCATAAGATGGTAGACTCAACATCCTGCGCAACAGTCGAGAAGATGCGTTTGTCTTTCAGTACGCATGGCCTCCCCGAGGTGCTGGTCACGGTCAACGGCACTCCGTTCACAAGTGAGCAGTTTGCGAGGTTCGTGAAAATGAACGGCATACACCATATCTGCACCGCTCCATACCACCTGGCTTCCAATGGGTTGGCAGAGTGCCGACATTCAAACGGGGCCTAAAAAAGCAGTCTTCCGGGTCTATGGACACTAGACTGGCTCATTTTTTTGTTTTCGTACAGGACCACTCCACATGCGGTGACTGGGGTAGCTCCCGCGGAACTCGTAATGGGCTTCGCATCCACCTTAGCATGGTTTCCCTGGACATTGGCGCAAAAGTACGCTGCACTCAAGAATGGCAGGGACATAGCCATTCTCGGCAACGGCCAATGCAGTTTGCGCCCGGTCACCCGTGGTCGTTCAAAATTTTGCTGGGGGTGCCCAGTGGGTCCCTGGCGTTATCCTTCCCTGAACGGGCCCTATCTCTTACCAGGTGCAAGTCCAGGGTTGTATCCAGCGCAAGCATGTAGACCATGTTCGGTCCAGAAGACCATTTCTTCCAAAGATTTCCCAGCACCCGGAGCTCATTTCTACAGCCACAGAGACCAGACACAGTGGAGAGTATTCCTCACAGTCTTCCTCTGGTGCCGCAGTCAAAGTCTGCACAGGTCGTTGCAGAACCGCATGGAGATAGCGACACATAGATGACGGATGCAGCGGACTCCGACTCCGAGATGGAGACCCAGGATGCCTCAGAGGGGGTGTCCACAGGCCGCGGATGTACAACCGTTACGCCGTTCATCACGGAAGCGCCGTTCTCCGACTCGTTACACGCCGCCCGTTCCAGCGCCTCGTGCAAATGGTGTCCGGCCTGCGGCAAAACGAGTCTGTGGTATTATAGATGTTACGGTACCTGATAGGCTAAAGCACCATTGGTGGAAACTGTATGCTTTCTATTGGTTAGAATGTATGATAGCTCCGCCCTGCTAGGCAGGGTATAAGAACCCGTGCCGCTCCAGCAGCCTTCATTCTGTACCTGAGCTGCTGGGGGAAACATCTAGCTTATTAAAGCCTTCAGTTGGACTACAACCTCGCTTTAGTGGTCATTGATCGTGCATCAGAGTCCAACGCCCTCCTTCGCCAGGGCCTTCGGTGGGTTCCTTGCCCTTTGGGGGGGAAGAGATGTTATAACCTGCCTGCTTACCACTGGCTGGGGACAAATGGCAATTCCACAATCCTTAGGGAGTATGAGCTTCCCCAATGAGGGGGGCGGAGAAATCATTAGCAGACTCCCTGCATAAATAGAGCTGGCCAGTTTGGAACCAGCTAGAGAGGAGTGAGCAGCAAGGGAGTTACTGCTGCTGTTGTGTGTGTATATAAATATATATTATATATATATATATATATTATTGTAAATAAATGTTATTTCTTTCTATCCTACAACTTGTATTGGATTCTTTGTGGCCCTCACAAAAATACAATTTGCCTTCCTAATTGTTTGCTGTACCTGCATGCTACAGTTGCAGGATCATTTGAAACTCTGGGTGGTTTCCCCTGCTCTTTTGTGGGTCGCCCATGCCAATGATGGAACAAGCAAATTTCCATTGGTAAAAATGGAACAGCTTGTGCCTCAATGGACAGCAGCTGCTTATAGGAGGAGGATCCTTCAGGAAAAGAGCTTCTGTTTATTATAAGCACACATGACAAAGACAATAGGAAACCACCTCATGTATTCTTTTCCCTTGATATTATTGCTCAGTGAAATTGAAAATGGGAGCCGTTTATGACAACTGATGAGGAAAGCCCAAGACCACAAGGTGTGGGGAAATGAGCAGAGGATCAGTTCTTTGTCAGATTACACCTATATGCTCCCTTTCTGTGTTTCTTGTGCAAGCATATCCAAATTTCTCTGAACATCAACATTTTTAAAAAAAATGTTACGGTTTAAAAACTATTCTTATTTTTTATTATTTCTGCTGAAGTGAATCACCTTGCATTTCTCCACATGATACTCCACCTGGCATCTCATTGTCCAGTCAGTTAACCTGTTGTGTCCTCTTCACAGCTTACTGCCCCACCTACATTTATATTGTCACCTAAACTAGGATGTAAGGCTCTCAATACTTTCAGCTAAACTATTTATACAGATAATAAATGGCTGAGGCCTCAGCATTGATCCTTACAACACCCCATTAGTTTGCCAGCCTGAAAATGCCCCATTTTACCCCTTTATTGAAACAGGCAAAGAGATGGCAGTTGCATATTCAAATTGGGGTCTTCCGACCGGCAGAGGGCACCATTTAAAATTTTCAAGCAGAAATACATGGAACATGGTGTGCATGCTCTGATCATTTGCACCAGGCTCAATCAATGACATCACTAGCTTCATTACGCACTGCTGAATGTTTTCTGCATAACCCAGGTTAACACTGGCAGCACATTACCAACTTTGGAATCACGACTCTTATGTTACCCTATCATGCAAGCCATATAGAATCCCTACAGCGCAGAAGGAGGTCATTTTGTCAGTCGAGTCTGCACCATCCCTCCGAAAGAGCACTTGACCTAGGCCCATTCCCCTGCCCAATCCCCGTAACCCCACGCATTGATCATGGCAAATCCACCTGATCTGCATATCTTTGGTCTGTGGGGGAAAACCGGAGCACCCGGAGGAAATCAATGCAGACACGGGGAGAAATTTCAAACTCCACACAGACCATCACCCAAAGCCAGAATTGGACCTGGGTTCCTGATGCTGTGAGGCAGCATTGCTAACCACTATGCCACCCTGCCACCAAATATCTTTACAGTATATTTAGATTTTTAAAATAGGATCGATAACATTCCAAACAAACCAAATATCTAAAGAACAATATGTTACGGTGGGTTCACCAGCCTCATTAATCCTCATTGATAGTTTTATCAGTGGAGCTAAATGTTAAGTCTCACTTACTCTCAATGCAGCCAATTACTTAAAATTGGCCACATTGAAGCTAAGTAAACACTGATTTCTGAGGATTAAGTCAACTGTTCACTGGCTACAGCTGGAAATGGAGCAGAATCAGTAACTGCTCATATAACTAGATTTTAAGGACAAATTCCCTTGTGTAAAGCTTTCTTTATTGGACTGCATTACAGATTTAAAGAATAACTATTATTTCTCCTTCTGGATCCCTGACCTTCCCAGAAATATTAGGTTAAATTTAACAAACTCATATTTCTGGACTCAAAGCTTTGCACCATAGGAAAACATTTTGGGAACTTTGCCACAAAGGTTAACTCCACATTTCCAGCCACATCGTAACCCAAGCCATCAATTAATTGGCTTTCACAACCAGATTACTAATATACATGTGGTGGTATGTATTAGGGGTAATATGGTACCTGTGAAGCCGAGAGGCTATTGGCTGACAGTTCCCGGGTCCTGGTTGGATCTGCCGACTTCTGGCTCCGCCCTGAAGACAGAGAATAAGAGCTCGAGTTCTCCCCGCAGCCTCATTCTATTACTGAGCTGCTGGGGAACAAGTCTCGCTTAATAAAGCCGAGATAGACTTCATCGCGTCTCGTATCGCGTAAGTCATTGTGCGCTACAATTTATTAAGTGAGCTTAAAAGACTATGGAGCTCCGGATCGCCCCGGAGTGCCTGCGGATCAGCCCCCATGCAGCAAACTCGGCGGCCGTGTTCAAACACTGGCTAGCATGCTTCGAAGGCTACCTTCGAACGGCCCCCAGCCGGATCACGGATGAGCAGAAAATGCAGGTCCTGCATTCGAGGGTAAGCCCGGAGATTTTCTCGCTTATAGAAGACGCGGAGGATTTCCCAACGGCGCTCGCGTTGCTGAAGGGCATCTACCTTCGGCCCGTAAACCAGGTCTACGCACGCCACCAACTCGCGACGAGACGGCAAATTCCCGGAGAATCGCTCGACGTATTCTACGGCGCGCTGCTGATTTTGGGACGAAACTGCAACTGCCCGCCGGTGAATGCGATTGAGCACATGGACCTGCTAATTCAAGTTGCATTCGTGGCAGGTATGAACTCTCCCCAAATTCGTCAGAGACTTTTAGAAAGAGAGTCGCTAGGACTCACAGAGGCACGGGCCCTTGTGGCCTCCCTTGATGTGGCCTCCCAAAACGCCCGCGCCTACGACCCCGACCGCGCGGCAGCCCCTTGGGCTCCGTGGACCCCCGTCGCGTTCGACTCCCCGGCGCCCCCACCCCCTCGGCACGCTTGCGCGGTTAGAGCGCCAGACCATCCCGGGGGGCCCACTGCTACTTTTGCGGGCAGGCGAAACACCCCCGGCAGCGCTGCCCGGCCCGCGCAGCTACTTGTAAAAGCTGCGGCAAAAAGGGCCATTACGTGGCAGTGTGCCAGTCCCGGGGGGTCGCCGCAATCCCCGGAGAAGAACGAGGACAACACATCCCAAACACCCCCCAACCCCCCCCAGCGTCCCATGTGCGACCGGCGGGGGCTGCCATTTTGGGTCCCGGACTCACGAGGGGATGATGGGCGCCGCCATCTTGTGACCCCCCAGCCACGGGGGTCATTTTGTCCACCCCCGACCGCGTGCGATTCATGGGGGCGGCCATTTTGTCCATCCCTGAACGTGTGCGATTCATGGACGCCGCCATCTTGGTTGAGAACAAAGGACCACAGCATAGACGGCTCCACAGGGTCCGAAGAAAACGCCGCAACACTACTGCCACGACTGGCTTTGGTGACACTGGATCAATCGTGGCCCCGGACGCTCCAAACGACGACAACAATGGTGCTGGTCAACGGATACGAGACGCCATGCTTGATCGACTCCGGGAGCACGGAAAGTTTTATTCACCCAGATACGGTAAGTCGCTGTTTTCTGTCCATCCATCCAAGCACGCAAAAGATTTCCCTAGCTGCAGGATCCCACTCAGTGGAGATCAAAGGGTTCTGCATCGCGAACCTAACAGTGCAAGGGAGGGAGTTTAAGAACTACAGGCTCTACGTCCTTCCCCAACTCTGCGCGCCCACATTACTGGGATTAGACTTCCAATGTAACCTCCAGAGCCTGACATTCCAATTCGGCGGCCCAATACCCCCACTCACTATCTGCGGCCTCGCAACCCTCAAGCTTGAACCACCGTCCTTGTTTGCAAACCTCACCCCGGATTGCAAACCCGTCGCCACTAGGAGCAGACGGTACAGCGCCCAGGACGGACGTTTATCCGGTCTGAAGTCCAGCGGTTGCTGAAGGAAGGCATAATCCAGGCCAGCAATAGTCCCTGGAAAGCCCAGGTGGTAGTCGTGAAGACCGGGGAGAAGCAAAGGATGGTCGTAGACTATAGTCAGACCATCAACAGGTACACGCAGCTAGATGCGCATATCTCCCCCGCATATCCAACATGGTCAATCGAATTGCCCAATACAAGGTCTTTTCCACCGTGGACCTCAAGTCCGCATACCACCAGCTCCCCATCCGCCCAGGTGACCGCAAGTACACCGCCTTGGAGGCAGACGGGCGGCTATACCATTTCCTAAGGGTCCCATTTGGCTTCACGAACGGGGTCTCGGTCTTCCAACGGGAGATGGACCGAATGGTTGACCAGCACGGGTTGCAGGCCACGTTCCCGTATCTCGACAACGTAACCATCTGCGGCCACGATCAGCAGGACCACGACGCCAACCTCCAAAAGTTGCTCCAGACTGCTAACGCCCTGAACCTCACATATAACGAGGAAAAATGCGTTTTTAGCACAAACCGTTTGGCCATCCTGGGATACGTAGTGCGCAATGGAGTGATAGGCCCCGACCCTGAACGCATGCACCCCCTTATGGAATTTCCCCTCCCCCACTGCTCCAAAGCCCTGAAACGTTGCCTGGGCTTCTTTTCATATTACGCCCAGTGGGTCCCCCAGTACGCAGACAAGGCCCGCCCGCTAATACAGTCCACTACCTACCCCCTGTCGACAGAGGCCCGCCAGGCCTTCAGCCACATCAAAGCGGATATCGCAAAGGCCACGATGCGCGCCATCGACGAGTCCCTCCCCTTCCAAGTCGAGAGCGACGCATCCGATGTAGCTCTGGCGGCCACTCTTAACCAAACGGGCAGACCCGTGGCCTTTTTCTCCCGGACCCTCCACGCCTCAGAAATCCGCCACTCCTTAGTGGAAAAGGAAGCCCAAGCCATAGTGGAAGCTGTGCGACATTGGAGGCATTATCTGGCCGGCAGGAGATTCACTCTCCTCACCGACCAACGGTCGGTAGCCTTTATGTTCGATAATGCACAGCGGGGCAAAATTATGAATGACAAGATCTTAAGGTGGAGGATCGAGCTCTCCACCTATAACTATGAGATCTTGTATCGTCCCGGAAAGCTGAACGAGCCGTCCGATGCCCTATCCCGCGGCACATGTGCCAACTCACAAATAGACCGCCTCCAAGCCCTCCACGCGGACCTCTACCACCCGGGGGTCACTCGATTCTACCATTTCGTAAAGTCCCGCAACCTCCCCTACACTGTTGAGGAGGTCCGTACAGTCACCAGGAACTGCCACATCTGCGCAAAGTGCAAACCGCACTTTTTCAGGCGGGATAGAGTGCACCTGATCAAGGCTTCCCGCCCCTTTGAACGCCTCAGTTTGGATTTCAAACGCCCCCTCCCCTCCACCGACCGCAACGCATACTTCCTAAATGTGGTGGACGAGTACTCCCATTTCCCCTTCGCCGTCCCCTGCCCCGACATGACAGCAGCCACGGTCATTAAAGCCCTGGGCACCATCTTTACACTGTTCGGCTTCCCCGCATACATCCATAGCGACAGGGGTCCTCCTTCATGAGTGACGAGCTGCGTCCCTGCACAGCACGAGTTCCTGCTCAGCAAGGGCATTGCCTCGAGCAGGACGACCAGCTACAACCCCCGGGGGAACGGGCAGGTAGAGAAGGAGACCGGCACGGTCTGGAAGACCGTCCTACTGGCCCTATGGTCCAGAGATCTCCCAGTTTCCCGGTGGCAGGAAGTCCTCCCGGATGCTCTCCACTCCATCCGGTCGCTGCTGTGTACCACCACTAACCAAACGCCTCACGAGCGCCTCCTTGTCTTCCCTCGGAAGTCCTCCTCCGGAATGTCGCTGCCGACCTGGCTGGCAGCCCCAGGACCCATCTTGCTCCGGAAACATGTGCGGGCGCACAAATCGGACCCATTGGTCGAAAGGGTTCACCTTCTCCACGCGAACCCGCAGTACACCTATGTGGCGTACCCCGACGGCCGACAGGACACGGTCTCCCTGCGGGACCTGGCGCCCGCCGGCAACACACACACACACCCCCAACACCGATCATCCCTCCCTGCCACTGGCACACCCCACGACCGCCCCCTTCCCGGGGGGATCGGTCCTCCTCCCGTGCCCGCCCAGGAGTAAAACAGGAACAAACACCCGCGCCAGCGCCTGCACCACCACCGGGGCTGAGGCGATCGACGAAGAAGAACAGACCGCCCGCTTGATTCGTGGAACCCGCGTGACACCAAGAAAGCAAGAATTTTGTTGTAAAAGAAAAATGTTTTCCTTATTGTAAATAGTTCTGACAAACTTGTACATAGCTAAATGGTGGGCTAAATATGTATAGCCACAGTTCGAAATTTGTTCAAGGGCCAGCCTTGTAAACCCCTACCACCATGCGAACCACCACCCCGCCGGGTTCCTTTTTTAACAAGGGGTGAATGTGGTGGTATGTATTAGGGGTAATATGGTACCTGTGAAGCTGAGAGACTATTGGCTGACAGGTCCCGGGTCCTGGTTCGATCTGCCGACTTCTGGCTCTGCCCTGAAGGCGGAGTATAAGAGCTCGAGTTCTCCCCGCAGCCTCATTCTGTTACTGAGCTGCTGGGGACCAAGTCTCGCTTAATAAAGCCTAGATAGACTTCATCGCTTCTTGTCTCGCGTAAGTCATTGTGCGCTACAATACAATCTTGATCCATGAATCAATAATAAAAGTGCAAAGTTTACCCACAGCAGGAACATGACTGCACTGCCTTTGGCTGTGATTGAAGTTCCATTAAAACCTGAAAATTCAATAGTAAATACAGCTTTAAGAAGGGGACCAATCTTCAAAACCATGATGCCACTAGATAGTCTGATACTGGTCATGGAGAAAAACATGGGCCACATTTCCACACCACACTCTGGGTGCAGGGTAGACATCCTGAGCAGACAACTAGCAAAACTTGACTTAAATAACGTTAGATTGTTAACCACAAAGAAACTTAAACAACTGATCTATGTGCCATATTTAACATGGACAGTTTTCAATTTAATTTGTCAAGTAAATAAAGATGGTGGGTGTTATTTCTGGTGAACATTTTGTTGCAAGATCTTCATTGTTCATTTTTTCTGGAGTATTGTGGCAGACACCTCATTAAGGAATTTCATGAGGAAGCAAAATATTGTACATCCAAGTTGTTGTCAACAACTGACTAACTCACTAGTTAACTTCTGGAAACAAATAACGTAAGTAAAATCAATATGAAACAGTTTAATGACAACACGTGTTGTCAGTGAGGAACAATTCCACAAGGTAAATGAAATGAAAAGTGCTTATTGTCACAAGTAGGCTTCAAATGAAGTTACTGTGAAAAGCCCCTAGTCGCCACATTCCGGCGCCTGTTCGGGGAGGCTGGTATGGGAATCGAACCGTGCTGCTGGCCTGCCTCGGTCTGCTTTAAAAGCCAGCGATTTAGCCCAGTGTGCTAAACCAGCCCCTCAAATCATTTAGATAGCTAAGATGTACAATGGTTACCACTATAACCCATGTTTCCTGTCCTCTCCCCACACTGGGGTCACCTCTGGTTACTGTCCCCCACCTACCACATGCAAATAAAGCTGGGGGTACAGTCATGGCCAGGGTCCCTGATGGGTGTTACCACTGTTCACTCAATCGAGGTAGAGGACCCTACTCTCTAACATGGCCTCTGAACATTTTGCTTTGTAAACCTTAGTCTTTTCCTCAGTCTACCAGACAACAGATTTTCTGATCTTCAGGCACTTCTTCCCTTTAACTAACCAAATGTCTCTTCAGGTGTTTCAGTAATGGTCCTACTGCAGCACAGCTTAAATGTATACATGGGTTCCCTTTCTGCAATGCATACTGGCCCACAGCTATTTTGTGTTTCTGCCAACTTGACTAGCTTTACACCATAGAACCATCAAAATGTTTTGGTGAGAAAAGAGGCCATTCAGCCCATTGTATCCACGGCAGCCAAAAAAAGAGAAAAAATAAATTAGCCTTTCACTTCACTCCCATTTTCCAGCACGTGATCCGTAGCCTTGAGTGTTACAGCACTTCAGATGCAGATCTTGGTACCTTTTCAATGAATTGAGCATTTCAGCCTCAACCACCAACTCCAACAATAAATTCCAAACCCCCTCCACCCTCTGGGTGAAAAGATGTTTCCTCATGTCACCTATAATCCTTCTACCAATCACCTTAAATCTAGGGCCCCTAATAATTGACCTCTGAACTAGGGGGAATAAGTCTTACTTGTCTTCCACCAACCCCTTGGTTCCCCATTTTGAGAAAGTCTAGAGGTTGGCAGGTTTGCACTTTACTTTTTGAAATTATTTATTCATTCATTCGATGTGGGCATCGCTGGCTAGGGCAGCATTTATTGCCCAGTTTTAATTGCCCTTAAGAAGGCAAGTGGGACTTCCGGGTTGTGGCGATGCGGAGCTAAGCCGCGCGATTCGGCAGCTCCCGCGAAAACGGACTTTTGGGCCCGCTAACGGAGCCCCAACGGCACTTTAAAAAAAAAAACCAACCCGTGGGGAAGGAAGGATAAAGGTCCCCGACAAACCTGCATGGTTCGGACCCGCAGCGAAACGGCGAAAAAAGCGGCCCTGGAGCAGCGGGAGAAGAAAGAAGAAAAATAAAAAAACAAAATGGCGGCACCCACGGACAGAGAGGAGATGAAAGAGTTCATCAAAAGTGCTGCTTCGAGGAGCTGCGTAAGGAGATGGTGGCGCCTATACTGGCAGTGATTGAAAGACTTGGAGCAACCCAGAAAGCCCAAGAGGTGAAGATCCAGGAGATCCAGGAAAAAGTGAGTGAGAACGACGACGAGCTCGTGGGCCTGGCGGAGAGAGTGGAGCGGCACGAGGCGCTGCACAAGACGTGGGCGGGAAGACTCGAAGACCTGGAGAACAGATCAAGGAGAAACAACTTGAGGATCCTGGGTCTCCCAGAAGGAGTGGAGGGGGCCGATGCCGCGGCATATGCGGGCACAATGATCGGGACGCTGATGGGTGCGGAGGCCCCCCCGGGATTGCTGGAGCTGGATGGGGCGCACCGAGTGCTAGCGAGGAAGCCCAAGGCAAAAGAGCTGCCAAGGGCGATGGTGGTGAGATTTCACCGGTTTACGGACAGAGAGAGGGCCCTGAAATGGGCCAAGAAGGAACGGAGCAGCAAGTGGGACAATGTGGAGATCAGAATATACCCGGACTGGAGCGCGGAGGTCGCTAAGCGGAGAGCGGGTTTCAACCGGGCCAAAGCGGTGCTGCATCGGAAAGGAGTGAAATTTGGAATGCTGCAGCCAGCGCGACTGTGGGTTACACATAATGGCCAACACCACTACTTCGAAACGCCCAACGAGGCGTGGACCTTTATACTAGCTGAAAAATTGGACTCTAATTGAGGGTTTGTGTGGGAGGGGGGTGTTTGAGGGTTGAAGTAGGATGGTTGTTGTACATAGGGGGTCAACCACGCGCAGGAAATGTTATATGGGCTGGGAGAGAGGGACAAGGCCACGACAGGATATGCGCCATGGGGGGCGGGGCAGGCTTTGGAAAGCGCGGGGTTGTCTTTCCCGCGCGCGGCAAGAAAGGCGGGAAGGGGAACAAAGGAATGTACATTGATTGGGAGATTCCCACACGGGGGGGATCAAAGGGGGGAAGCCGGGGTAAGCAGGTGTCAGCTGACTTACGGGAGGGATATGGGGGGAGCAAAAAAGCTAGACGGGGATCTAGCGGGGGGGGGGGGGGGGAGAGGAGGGAGGGGGGGAAGGGGGGGGAAAAGGGTTGCTGCTGCACTGGCCGAAAGAGAACGGGACACAGAAGAGGTGGCTTGGACGGGGGTCCCCCAGCTTGGGGACTGGAGAGTGAGGGAGACGCGGACAAGGGACTGGCCCAGAAAAGGAGATGGCTAGTCGGCGGGGGGGGTGAGAGTCCCTCCAATCCGGCTGATAACGTGGAACATGAGGGGCCTGAATGGGCCGGTGAAGCGGGCTCGGGTGTTCGCGCACCTGAAGGGACTGAAGGCAGACGTGGCAATGCTCCAAGAGAAACACTTGAAGGTGGCGGACCAGGTCAGGTTAAGAAAGGGATGGGTAGGACAGGTATTTCACTCTGGATTGGACGCAAAAAATAGAGGGGTGGCAATTCTGGTGGGAAAGCATGTGTCATTTGAGGCCAAGACTATTGTAGCGGATAATGGAGGGAGATATGTGATGGTGAGTGGTAGGTTGCAAGGGACGTGGGTGGTGTTGGTAAATGTATACGCCCCGAACTGGGATGATGCGGGATTTATGAAGCGCATGTTGGGGCGCATTCCGGACCTGGAGGTCGGAGGACTGATAATGGGAGGGGACTTCAATACGGTGCTGGACCCAGCACTGGACCGCTCCAGAACAAGGACGGGAAGGAGGCCGCGGCGGTCAGGGTGCTCAGGGGGTTTCTGGATCAGATGGGGGGAGTGGACCCATAGAGGTTTGCAAGACCGCAGGCCAGGGAATTTTCTTTTTTCTCCCACGTGCATAAGGCTTACTCCCGGATAGATTTCTTTGTTCTGGGCAGGGCGCTCATCCCGAGAGTGGAGGGGACGGAGTATTCAGCCATAGCCGTTTCGGACCATGCCCTGCACTGGGTGGAACTGGAGCTGGGAGAGGAGATGGACCAACGCCCGCTGTGGCGGCTGGATGTGCGACTGCTGGCAGACGAGGTGGTGTGTGGGAAAGTGAGGGGGTGTATCGAAAGGTACTTGGAGGCCAACGACAACGGGGGGGTGGGAGTGGGGGTGGTATGGGAGGCGTTGAAGGCGGTGATCAGGGGAGAGCTGATCTCCATCAGGGCTCATAGGGAGAAGACAGAAGGAATGGAAAGGGAGAGGTTAGTGGGTGAGATCTTGCAAGTGGACAGGAGATACGCAGAGGCCCCGGAGGAAAGATTACTTGGGGAAAGGCGACGGCTCCAGACGGAGTTTGACCTGCTGACCACGGGCAAGGTGGAGGCACAGTGGAGGAAGGCACAAGGACTTATGAGTACGGGGAAAAGGCTAGTCGGATGCTGGCGCACCAGCTCCGTAAGACGGCGCCAGCGAGGGAAATAGAGGGAATCAAAGATGGAAGGGGAGCCACGGTTCGAAGTGCAACGAAAATAAATAAGGTATTCAAGGACTTCTATGAAGAGCTGTACAGATCCCAGCCTCCAGGGGGGGAAGGGGGGATGAGGCGATTCCTGGACCAGCTGGGGTTCCCGAGGGTGGAGGAGCAGGAGGCGGTTGGTTTGGGGGCATCAATTGGGTTGGAGGAGTTGAGTAAGGGTTTGGGGAGCATGCAGGCGGGGAAGGCCCCGGGGCCGGATGGGTTCCCGGTGGAGTTCTATAGAAAATATGTGGACCTGCTGGCCCCGCTACTAGTGAGGACCTTCAACGAGGCAAGAGAGGAGGGAACCCTGCCCCAGACAATGTCGGAGGCGACAATCTCCTTGATTCTAAAGCGAGACAAGGATCCACTGCAATGTGGATCGTACAGGCTGATTTCGCTTCTCAATGTGGATGCTAAGCTCTTGGCGAAGGTACTGGCTACTAGGATTGAGGACTGTGTCCCGGGGGTGATTCACGAGGACCAAACGGGATTCGTAAAGGGCAGGCAGTTAAATACCAATGTGCGGCGGCTCTTAAACGTGATAATGATGACATCGGAGGAGGGAGAGGCGGAGATAGTGGCAGCTATGGACGCGGAAAAAGCCTTTGACTGAGTAGAGTGGGAGTACCTCTGGGAGGTGTTGCGCAGGTTTGGGTTCGGGGGAAGGTTTATTAGATGTGTTAAGCTCCTTTACAGCGCCCCCGTGGCGAGTGTAGTGACGAACCGGCGGAGGTCGGAGTATTTTCGGCTGTACCGAGGGACGAGACAGGGGTGCCCCCGTCCCCCCTGTTGTTTGCATTGTCGATCGAACCCTTGGCCATATCACTTAGGGAGTCTCAGAAATTGAGGGGAATAGTCCGCGGGGGAGAGGAGCATCGGGTATCGCTATATGCGGATGACCTGCTGCTATACGTGGCGGACCCAAAGGAGGGGATAGTGGAGGTCATGCAGACTCTGAAGTAGTTTGGAGAGTTCTCGGGCTACAAGCTTAATGTAGAGAAGAGTGAGCTTTTTGTATTACAGACAGGGGACCAAGAAAGAGAGATAGGGGACCTGCTGCTGAGGAGGGCGGAGAGGAGTTTTCGGTATCTGGGGATCCAGATAGCCAGAAGTTGGGGGGCCCTACATAAACTGAATTTGACGAGGGTGGTGGAGCAAATGGAGGAGGATTTTAAAAGATGGGACATAGAACATAGAACGATGCAGCGCAGTACAGGCCCTTCGGCCCACGATGTTGCACCGAAACAAAAGCCATCTAACCTGCACTATGCCATTATCATCCATATGCTTATCCAATAAACTTTTAAATGCCCTCAATGTTGGTGAGTTCACTACTGTTGCAGGTAGGACATTCCACGGCCTCACCACTCTTTGCGTAAAGAACCTACCTCTGACCTCTGTCCTATATCTATTACCCCTCAGTTTAAAGCTATGTCCCCTCTCGTTCCCGCTCTCGTTGGCGGGTAGGGTGCAGTCGGTCAAAATGGTGGTCCTTCCGAGGTTTTTGTTCGTGTTTCAGTGCCTCCCCATCGTGATCACCAAGGGCTTTTTCAAGAGAGTAGGTAGGAGTATTATGGTGTATGTGTGGGCAAATAAGACCCCAAGGGTTAGGAGAGGGTTATTGGAACGCAACAGGGACTGAGGAGGGTTGGCTTTGCCAAACCTAGGGAGTTACTACTGGGCAGAAAACGTGGCGATGATCCGCAAGTGGGTCATGGAGGGAGAGGGGGCGGCATGGAAGAGGATGGAGATGGCGTCCTGTAAAGGAACGAGCCTTGGTAACGGCACCGCTGCCGCTCTCGCCGACAAAATACACCACAAGCCCGGTGGTGGCGGCAACACTAAGGATCTGGGGCCAGTGGAGAAGGCACAGGGGTGCAATGGGAGCATCGGTGTGGTCCCCGATCAGGGGTAACCACCGGTTTGTCCCGGGGAAGATGGATGGGGGGTTCCAAGGCTGGCATCGGGCGGGGATAAGAAGAATGGGTGACCTGTTCATTGACTGGACATTTGCGAGCCGAGGGGCACTGGAGGAGAAATTTGAGTTATAGAACATAGAACGATACAGCGCAATACAGGCCCTTCGGCCCACGATGTTGCACCGAAACAAAAGCCATCTAACCTACACTATGCCATTATCATCCATATGTTTATCCAATAAACTTTTAAATGCCCTCAATGTTGGCGAGTTCACTACTGTAGCAGGTAGGGCATTCCACGGCCTCACTACTCTTTGCGTAAAGAACCTACCTCTGACCTCTGTCCTATATCTATTACCCCTCAGTTTAAAGCTATGTCCCCTCGTGCCAGCCATTTCCATCCGCGGGAGAAGGCTCTCACTGTCCACCCTATCCAACCCCCTGATCATTTTGTATGCCTCTATTAAGTCTCCTCTTAACCTTCTTCTCTCCAACGAAAACAACCTCAAGTCATAGAACATAGAACATAGAAAATACAGCACAGAACAGGCCCTTCGGCCCACGATGTTGTGCCGAACATTTGTCCTAGATTAATCGTAGATTATCATTGAATTTACAGTGCAGAAGGAGGCCATTCGGCCCTTTGAGTCTGCACCAGCTCCTGGAAAGAGCACCCTACCCAAACTCAACACCTCCACCCAACACCAAGGGCAATTTGGGACATTAAGGGCAATTTATCATTGGCCAATTCACCTAACTTACACATCTTTGGACTGTGGGAGGAAACCGGAGCACCCGGAGG
The DNA here is from genome assembly GCF_047496885.1 of Scyliorhinus torazame. Classification (NCBI taxonomy): domain Eukaryota; kingdom Metazoa; phylum Chordata; class Chondrichthyes; order Carcharhiniformes; family Scyliorhinidae; genus Scyliorhinus; species Scyliorhinus torazame. The sequence goes on along the minus strand of NC_092721.1, from coordinate 61,645,739 downwards.
AAACCCACGCAGACACGGGGAGGACGTGCAGACTCCGCACAGACAGTGACCCAAGCCGGAATCGAACCTGGGACCCTGGAGCTGTGAAGCATTGTGCTATCCACAATGCTACCGTGCTGCCCTTAAGAACAAATAAATCTACACTATATCATTTTACCGTAATCCATGTACCTATCCAATAGCTGCTTGAAGGTCCCTAATGTTTCCGACTCAACTACGTCCACAGGCAGTGCATCCCATGCCCCCACTACTCTCTGGGTAAAGAACCTACCTCTGATATCCCTCCTATATCTTCCACCTTTCACCTTAAATTTATGCCCCCTTGTAATGGTTTGTTCCACCCGGGGAAAAAGTCTCTGAGTGTCTATCTATTCCCCTGATCATCTTATAAACCTCTGTCAAGTCCATCAGCCTTTCCTCATAAGATTTTCCCTTCATACCAGGCAACATCCTGGTAAATCTCCTCTGCACCCGCTCCAAAGCCTCCACGTCCTTCCTATAATGCGGTGACCAGAACTGTACGCAATACTTACGGGTAAGGCAGATGAACTTAGAGCTTGGATTAGTACTTGGAACTATGATGTTGTTGCCATTACAGAGACCTGGTTGAGGGAAGGGCAGGATTGGCAGCTAAACGTTCCAGGATTTAGATGTTTCAGGCGGGATAGAGGGGGATGTAAAAGGGGAGGCGGAGTTGCGCTACTGGTTCGGGAGAACATCACAGCTGTACTGAGAGAGGACACCTCAGACGGCAGTGAGGCTATATGGGTAGAGATCAGGAATAAGAAGGGTGCAGTCACAATGTTGGGGGTTTACTACAGGCCTCCCAACAGCCAGCGGGAGATAGAGGAGCAGATAGGTCGACAGATTTTGGAAAAGAGTAAAAACAACAGGGTTGTGGTGATGGGAGACTTCAACTTCCCCAATATTGACTGTGACTCACTTAGTGCCAGGGGCTTAGACGGGGCGGAGTTTGTAAGGAGCATCCAGGAGGGCTTCTTAAAACAATATGTAGACAGTCCAACTAGGGATGGGGCGGTACTGGACCTGGTATTGGGGAATGAGCCCGGCCAGGTGTTAGATGTTTCAGTAGGGGGGCATTTCGGTAACAGTGACCACAATTCAGTAAGTTTTAAAGTACTGGTGGACAAGGATAAGAGTGGTCCTAGGATGAATGTGCTAAATTGGGGGAAGGCTAATTATAACAATATTAGGCGGGAACTGAAGAACATAGATTGGGGGTGGATGTTTGAGGGCAAATCAACATCTGACATGTGGGAGGCTTTCAAGTGGCAGTTGAAAGGAATTCAGGACCGCCATGTTCCTGTGAGGAAGAAGGATAAATACGGCAATTTTCGGGAACCATGGATGACGAGAGATATTGTAGGCCTCGTCAAAAAGAAAAAGGAGGCATTTGTCAGGGCTAAAAGGCTGGGAACAGACAAAGCCTGCGTGGAATATAAGGAAAGTAGGAAGGAACTTAAGCAAGGAGTCAGGAGGGCTAGAAGGGGTCACGAAAAGTCATTGGCAAATAGGGTTAAGGAAAATCCCAAGGCTTTTTAAACGTACATAAAAAGCAAGAGGGTAGCCAGGGAAAGGGTTGGCCCACTGATGGATAGGCAAGGGAATCTATGTGTGGAGCCAGAGGAAATGGGCGAGGTACTAAATGAATACTTTGCATCAGTATTCACCAAAGAGAAGAAATTGGTAGATGTTGAGTCTGGAGAAGGGTGTGTAGATAGCCTGGGTCACATTGAGATCCAAAAAGACGAGGTGTTGGGTGTCTTAAAAAATATTAAGGTAGATAAGTCCCCAGGGCCTGATGGGATCTACCCCAGAATACTGAAGGAGGCTGGAGAGGAAATTGCTGAGGCCTTGACAGAAATCTTTGGATCCTCGCTGTCTTCAGGGGATGTCCCGGAGGAGTGGAGAGTAGCCAATGTTGTTCCTCTGTTTAAGAAGGGTAGCACGGATAATCCCGGGAACTACAGGCCGGTGAGCCTTACTTCTGTGGTAGGGAAACTACTGGAGAGAATTCTTCGAGCCAGGATCTACTCCCATTTGGAAGCAAATGGACGTATTAGTGAGAGGCAGCACGGTTTTGTGAAGGGGAGGTCGTGTCTCACTAACTTGATAGAGTTTTTCGAGGAGGTCACTAAGATGATTGATGCAGGTAGGGCAGTGGCTGTTGTCTATATGGACTTCAGTAAGGCCTTTGACAAGGTCCCTCATGGTAGACTAGTACAAAAGGTGAAGTCACACGGGATCAGGGGTGAGCTGGCAAGGTGGATACAGAACTGACTAGGCCATAGAAGGCAGAGAGTAGCAATGGAAGGATGCTTTTCTCATTGGAGGGCTGTGACCAGTGGTGTTCCACAGGGATCAGTGCTGGGACCTTTGCTCTTTGTGGTATATATAAATGATTTGGAGGAAAATGTAACTGGTCTGATTAGTAAGTTTGCAGACGACACAAAGGTTGGTGGAATTGCGGATAGCGATGAGGACTGTCGGAGGATACAGCAGGATTTAGATTGTTTGGAGACTTGGGCAGAGAGATGGCAGATGGAGTTTAATCCGTACAAATGTGAGGTAATGCATTTTGGAAGGTCTAATGCAGGTAGGGAATATACAGTGAATGGTAGAACCCTCAAGAGTATTGAAAGTCAAAGAGATCTAGGAGTACAGGTACACAGGTCATTGAAAGGGGCAACACAGGTGGAGAAGGTAGTCAAAAAGGCATACGGCATGCTTGCCTTCATTGGCCGGGGCATTGAGTATAAGAATTGGCAAGTCATGTTGCAGCTGTATAGAACCTTAGTTAGGCCACACTTGGAGTATAGTGTTCAATTCTGGCCGCCACACTACCAGAAGGATGTGGAGGCTTTAGAGAGGGTGCAGAAGAGATTTACCAGAATGTTACCTGGTATGGAGGGCATTAGCTATGAGGAGCGGTTGAATAAACTCGGTTTGTTCTCACTGGAACGAAGGAGGTTGCGGGGAGACCTGATAGAGGTCTACAAAATTATGAGGGGCATAGACAGAGTGGATAGTAAGAGCCTTTTCCCCAGGGTAGAGGGGTCAATTACTAGGGGGCATAGATTTAAGGTGAGAGGGGCAAGGTTTAGAGTAGATGTACGAGGCAAGTTTTTTACGCAGAGGGTAGTGGGTGCCTGGAACTCGCTACCGGAGGAGGTGGTGGAAGCAGGGACGATAGTGACATTTAAGGGGCATCTTGACAAATACATGAATAGGATGGGAATAGAGGGATATGGACCCAGGAAGTGTAGAAGATTGTAGTTTAGTCGGGCAGCATGGTCGACACGGGCTTGGAGGGCCGAAGGGCCTGTTCCTGTGCTGTACATTTCTTTGTTCTTTGTACTCCAAATGCGGCCGTACCAGAGTTCTGTACAGCTGCAACATGACCTCCTGACTCCGGAACTCAATCCCTCTACCAATAAAGGCCAACACTCCATAGGCCTTCTTCACAACCCTATCAACCTGGGTGGCAACTTTCAGGGATCTATATACATGGACACCTAGATCCCTCTGCTCATCCACACTTCCAAGAACTTTACCATTAGCCAAATATTCCGCATTCCTGTTATTCCTTCCAAAGTGAATCACCTCACACTTCTCTACATTAAACTCCATTTGCCACCTCTCAGCCCAGCTCTGCAGCTTATCTATATCCCTCTGTAACCTGCTACATCCTTCCACACTATCGACAACACCACCGACTTTAGTATCGTCTGCAAATTTACTCACCCACCCTTCTGCGCCTTCCTCTAGGTCATTGATAAAAATGACAAACAGCAACGGCCCCAGAACAGATCCTTGTGGTACTCCACTTGTAACTGAACTCCATTCTGAACATTTCCCATCAACCACCACCCTCTGTCTTCTTTCAGCTAGCCAATTTCTGATCCACATCTCTAAATCACCCTCAATCCCCAGCCTCCGTATTTTCTGCAATAGCCTACCGTGGGGAACCTTATCAAACGCTTTGCTGAAATCCATATACACCACATCAACTGCTCTACCCTCGTCTACCTGTTCAGTCACCTTCTCAAAGAACTCGATAAGGTTTGTGAGGCATGACCTACCCTTCACAAAGCCATGCTGACTATCCCTGATCATATTATTCCTATCTAGATGATTATAAATCTTGTCTCTTATAATCCCCTCCAAGATTTTACCCACTACAGACGTGAGGCTCACCGGTCTATAGTTGCCGGGGTTGTCTCTGCTCCCTTTTTTGAACAAAGGGACCACATTTGCTATCCTCCAGTCCTCTGGCACTATTCCTGTAGCCAATGATGACATAAAAATCAAAGCCAAAGGTCCAGCAATCTCCTCCCTGGCCTCCCAGAGAATCCTTGGATAAATCCCATCAGGCCCCGGGGACTTATCTATTTTCAGCCTGTCCAGAATTGCCAACACCTCTTCCCTACGTACCTCAATGCCATCTATTCTAATAGTCTGGGTCTCAGCATTCTCCTCCACAACATTATCTTTTTCCTGAGTGAATACTGACGAAAAATATTCATTTAGTATCTAGTTACCCCCGGGAAATGCATTTAGGTATATGCAGGTGAGGGCTTTTGTGAGGCGACAGGTGAGGGAATTTCCGTTGCTCCCGGCACAAGAAGTTCAAGATAGAGTGATCTCGGGGGTATGGGTCGGGGAGGGCAAGGTGTCGGAAATATACCAAGAGATGAAAGAAGAGGGGGAAGCGCTAGTAGAAGAATTGAAAGGTAAATGGGAGGAGGAGTTGGGGGAGGAGATTGAGGAAGGGCTATGGGCTGATGCCCTGGGTAGGGTTAATACCTCCTCATGTGCCAGGGTCAGTCTGATACAATTTAAGGTGGTTCACAGAGCGCATTTGACGAGGGCGAGGCTGAGTAGGTTCTTTGGGGTAGAGGATAGATGTGAAAGATGTTCAGGGAGCCCGGCGAACCATGTCCATATGTTTTGGTCATGCCCGGCATTGGAGGTGTTCTGGAGAGGGGTGGCGGGAGTCATATCCCAGGTGGTGAAAGTCCGGGTCAAGCCAAGCTGGGGACTAGCAATATTAGGAGTAGTGGGTGAGCCGGGAGTGCAGGAGGCGAAAGAGGCCGGAATTCTGGCCTTTGCATCCCTAGTAGCCCGACGAAGGGTCTTGCTATTGTGGAAGGAGGTGAAGCCCCATGGCCTGGAGGCCTGCATTAACGACATGGCGGGGTTCATAAAATTGGAGCAAATTAAGTTTGCTTTGAGAGGGTCTGCACAGGGGTTTTGAAGGCGGTGGCAACCGTTCCTAGAATATCTTGCGGAGCGTTAGAAGAAGGTCGGTCAGCAGCAGCAGCAACCTGGAGGGGGGGTGGGGGGGGGGGGGGGGGGCGGGGGGGGAACGAGAGATTGTTTGAGGGGATGGACGAGCAGGAGATGGCATGGAGGGTGGGGGGAAACGGTACGTGCGGCCAAGAGTAATAAAGCTATGTAAATATACCACCTTGCCATGTATATATCTTGCTCAGGGAGATTTTGCGTTATTTTGTTACGGGAGGGGGGGTGTTACTGTTTGTAAGGGGAAAAATTGTGTTGTTAAAAAACCTTAATAAAAAATATTTTTTTTTAAAAAAGAAGGCAAGTGGATGGTATTATGATCCCTGGGGCGAGTTTTCCGGATGTTCATGACGGTGGCTTCTCACGGTCCCGTTGACGACAACATCCTCACCAGGGGCTTCTCGGCAGCGTAGGGGAGCTTCAATGGGAAATCCCATTGACCACGGTAGGACCAGAAGATCCTGCTGCTGGCAAGCCTATTGCTGATAAACACACCACAGGGAGGTCAGAGAATCTCGCCCATAATTTCTGAATCCAAGCATCAGTGTAGACTAGGGCTGTTAATGTTACTGACCTTTGGGGTACTCCACTCGGTATTCCCTCATTTTGCCATCACTCTCCTCACAAGCTTTAACTGCTTTCATTTTCAATCAGTTCCCTATTTCCTTCTCAATTTCCCATTTCAGTTTCAGCAGCAGCTTTTCAAGAGGAAATTTATCGAAGAGTAATCGGAATGCTAACCAGGGAATGACATATTCCTTTCCCATGTCCACATGCAACAGGGCAAGGTTTACAATTGGGGGAAGGGTAAATACGATGTTGTTAGACAAGAATTGAAGTGCATAAGTTGGGAACATAGGCTGGCAGGGAAGGACACAAGTGAAATGTGGAACTTGTTCAAGGAACAGGTGCTACGTGTCCTTGATATGTATGTCCCTGTCAGGCAGGGAAGAGATGGTCGAGTGAGGGAACCATGGTTGACAAGAGAGGTTGAATGTCTTGTTAAGAGGAAAAAGGTGACTTATGTAAGGCTGAGGAAACAAGGTTCAGACAGGGCATTGGAGGCATACAAGATAGCCAGGAGGGAACTGAAGAAAGGGATTAGGAGAGCTAAGAGAGGGCATGAACAATCTTTGGCGGGTAGGATCAAGGAAAACCCCAATGCCTTTTACACATATGTGAGAAATATGAGAATGACTAGAGCGAGGGTAGGTCCGATCAAGGACAGTAGCGGGAGATTGTGTATTGAGTCTGAAGAGATAGAGGAGAGGTCTTGAACGAGTACTTTTCTTCTGTATTTACAAATGAGAGGGGCGATATTGTTGGAGAGGACAGTGTGAAACAGATTGGTAAGCTTGAGGAAATACTTGTTAGGAAGGAAGATGTGTTGGGCATTTTGAAAAACTTGAGGATAGACAAGTCCCCCGGGCCTGACGGGATATATCCAAGGATTCTATGGGAAGCAAGAGATGAAATTGCAGAGCCGTTGGCAATGATCTTTTCGTCCTCACTGTCAACAGGGGTGGTACCAGGGGATTGGAGAGTGGCGAATGTCGTGCCCCTGTTCAAAAAAGGGACTAGGGATAACCCTGGGAATTACAGGCCAGTTAGTCTTACTTCGGTGGTAGGAAAAGTAATGGAAAGGGTACTGAAGGATAGGATTTCTGAGCATCTGGAAAGACACTACTTGATTAGGGATAGTCAGCACGGATTTGTGAGGGGTAGGTCTTGCCTTACAAGTCTTATTGAATGCTTTGAGGAGGTGACCAAGCATGTGGATGAAGGTAAAGCAGTGGATGTAGTGTACATGGATTTTAGTAAGGCATTTGATAAAGTTCCCCATGGTAGGCTTATGCAGAAAGTAAGGAGGCATGGGATAGTGGGAAATTTGGCCAGTTGGATAACGAACTGGCTAACCGATAGAAGTCAGAGAGTGGTGGTAGATGGCAAATATTCAGCCTGGATCCCAGTTACCAGTGGCGTACCGCAGGGATCAGTTCTGGGTCCTCTGCTGTTTGTGATTTTCATTAATGACTTGGATGAGGGAGTTGAAGGGTGGGTCAGTAAATTTGCAGACGATACGAAGATTGGTGGAGTTGTGGATAGTAAGGAGGGCTGTTGTCGGCTGCAAAGAGACATAGATAGAATGCAGAGCTGGGCTGAGAAGTGGCAGATGGAGTTTAACCCTGAAAAGTGTGAGGTTGTCCATTTTGGAAGGACAAATATGAATGCGGAATACAGGGTTAACGGTAGAGTTCTTGGCAATGTGGAGGAGCAGAGAGATCTTGGGGTCTATGTTCATACATCTTTGAAAGTTGCCACTCAAGTGGATAGAGCTGTGAAGAAGGCCTATGGTGTGCTCGCGTTCATTAACAGAGAGATTGAATTTAAGAGCCGTGAGGTGATGATGCAGCTGTACAAAACTTTGGTAAGGCCACATTTGGAGTACTGTGTACAGTTCTGGTCGCCTCATTTTAGGAAGGATGTGGAAGCTTTGGAAAAGGTGCAAAGAAGATTTACCAGGATGTTGCCTGGAATGGAGAGTAGGTCTTACGAGGAAAGGTTGAGGGTGCTAGGCCTTTTCTCATTAGAACGGAGAAGGATGAGGGGCGACTTGATAGAGGTTTATAAGATGATCAGGGGAATAGATAGAGTAGACAGTCAGAGACCTTTTCCCCGGGTGGAATAAACCATTACAAGGGGACATAAATTTAAGGTGAAAGGTGGAAGATATAGGAGGGATATCAGAGGTAGGTTCTTTACCCAGAGAGTAGTGGGGGCATGGAATGCACTGCCTGTGGAAGTAGTTAAGTCGGAAACATTAGGGACCTTCAAGCAGCTATTGGATAGGTACATGGATTACGTAAAATGATATAGTGTAGATTTATGTGTTCTCAAGGGCAGCACGGTAGCATTGTGGATAGCACAATTGCTTCACAGCTCCAAGGTCCCAGGTTCGATTCCGGCTTGGGTCACTGTCTGTGCGGAGTCTGCACGTCCTCCCCGTGTCTGCGTGGGTTTCCTCCGGGTGTTCCGGTTTCCTCCCACAGTCCAAAGATGTGCAGGTTAGGTGAATTGGCCAATGATAAATTGCCCTTAATGTCCAAATTGCCCTTGGTGTTGGGTGGAGGTGTTGAGTTTGGGTAGGGTGCTCTTTCCAAGAGCCGGTGCAGACTCAAAGGGCCGAATGGCCTCCTTCTGCACTGTAAATTCAATGATAATCTATGATTAATCTAGGACAAAGGTTCGGCACAACATCGTGGGCTGAAGGGCCTGTTCTGTGCTGTATTTTCTATGTTCTATGTTCTAAGTACCAAAAGACATGCTTATTAGGTGAATTGGACATTCTGAATTCTCTCTCAGTGTACCCGAACAGGTGCCGTAGTGTGGCGACTGGGGGATTTTCCCAGTAACCTTATTGCAGTGTCAATGTAAGTCTACTTGTGACACCAATAAAGATTATTATTAATTAGACATGCATTAACAGGCAAATTATGGTCAACCATGAATTATAATTGACTGGCAGGCCAGTCGATTTCGGCGTGAGAACAGCTGGTGAGTCAGTTTCAGCGGGAGCAGTGAGGAAGTGGCTGCTGTGAGGTCAGTCTGTCCTTTAAAAGCACTTGTCTTTGCAGGGGCAGGCCAGTCGATTTCGGCGTGAGAACAGCTGGTGAGTCAGTTTCAGCGGGAGCAGTGCGGAAGTGGCTGCTGGGAGGTAGGTCTGTCCTTTAAAAGCACTTGTCTTTGCAGGGGCAGGCCAGTCGATTTCGGCGGGAGAATCAGCTGGTGAGTCAGTTTCAGCGGGAGCAGTGCGGAAGTGGCTGCTGGGAGGTAAGTCTGTTCTTTAAAAGCACTTGTCTTTACAGGGGCAGGCCAGTCGATTTCGGCGGGAGAACAGCTGGTGAGTCAGTTTCAGCGGTAGCAGTACGGAAGTGGCTGCTGGGAGGTAAGTCTGTCCTTTAAAAGCACTTGTCTTTGCAGGGGCAGGCCAGTCGATTTCGGCGTGAGAACAGCTGGTGAGTCAGTTTCAGCGGGAGCAGTGCGGAAGTGGCTGCTGGGAGGTAAGTCTGTCCTTTAAAAGCACTTGTCTTTGCAGGGCAGGCCAGTCGATTTCGGTGGGAGTGGAGCTGGCTGGTTAGTCAATTTCAGCAGGAGCTGAGAATTTTTTTTTAAAAATTAGTGTTTTAGGCGGTAACAGGAAGTCGACCCGCGGACGACTGGGAAGACCCTCACCAATAAATTCTGGTGGAGAGGAAACCCGAGACACTACACGTGTAGTGTCTCCCACCCGCCCTCCTCCTCTAACCTAATAATAAAACCCATTGGTCTGAGGTAAGTACCATATTTTATTATATTATTATTATTTTTTATAAAAAATTTAATTTAGTTGTTAGCCAGATCTTGGTAGAAAGTTAGAGGAATGGCAGGGAAGGGAGTGCAATGTTCCTCCTGCAGGATGTTTGAGGTGAGGGACGCAGTTAGTGTCCCTGCTGATTTTACCTGCAGGAAGTGCTGCCATCTCCAGCTCCTCCAAGACCGAGTTAGGGAACTGGAGCTGGAGTTGGAAGAACTTCGGATCATTCGGGAGGCAGAAGGGGTCATAGATAGCAGCTTCAGGGAATTAGTTACACCAAAGATTGGAGATAGGTGGGTAACTGTAAGAGGGACTGGGAAAAAGCAGTCAGTGCAGGGATCCCCTGCAGTCGTTGCCCTGAGAAACAAGTATACCGCTTTGGATACTTGTGGGGGGGACGACTTACCAGGGGTAAGCCATGGGGTACGGGCCTCTGGCACGGAGTCTGTCCCTGTTGCTCAGAAGGGAAGGGGGAGAGGAGCAGAGCATTAGTAATTGGGGACTCGATAGTCAGGGGCACAGATAGGAGATTTTGTGGGAGCGAGAGAGACTCACGTTTGGTATGTTGCCTCCCAGGTGCAAGGGTACGTGATGTCTCGGATCGTGTTTTCAGGGAGCAGCCCCAAGTCGTGGTCCACATTGGCACTAACGACATAGGTAGGAAAGGGGACAAGGATGTCAGGCAGGCTTTCAGGGAGCTAGGATGGAAGCTCAGAACTAGAACAAACAGAGTTGTTATCTCTGGGTTGTTGTACTTGCCACGTGATAGTGAGATGAGGAACAGGGAGAGAGAGCATTTAAACACGTGGCTACAGGGATGGTGCAGGCGGGAGGGATTCAGATTTCTGGATAACTGGGGCTCTTTCTGGGGAAGGTGGGACCTCTACAGACAGGATGGTCTACATCTGAACCTGAGGGGCACAAATATCCTGGGGGGGAGATTTGTTAGTGCTCTTTGGGGGGGTTTAAACTAATGCAGCAGGGGCATGGGAACCTGGATTGTAGTTTTAGGGTAAGGGAGAATGAGAGTATAGAGGTCAGGAGCACAGATTTGACGTCGCAGGAGGGGGCCAATGTTCAGGTAGGTGGTTTGAAGTGTGTCTATTTCAATGCCAGGAGTAGACGAAACAAGGTAGGGGAACTGGCAGCATGGGTTGGTATCTGGGACTTCAATGTTGTGGCCATTTCGGAGACATGGATAGAGCAGGGACAGGAATGGATGTTGCAGGTTCCGGGGTTAGGTGTTTTAGTAAGCTCAGAGAAGGAGGCAAAAGAGGGGGAGGTGTGGCGCTGCTAGTCAAGAGCAGTATTACGGTGGCGGAGAGGATGCTAGATGGGGACTCTTCTTCCGAGGTAGTATGGGCTGAAGTTAGAAACAGGAAAGGAGAGGTCACCCTGTTGGGAGTTTTTTATAGGTCTCTTAATAGTTCTAGGGATGTAGAGGAAAGGATGGCGAAGATGATTCTGGATAAGAGCGAAAGTAACAGGGTAGTTATTATGGGAGACTTTAACTTTCCAAATATTGACTGGAAAAGATATAGTTCGAGTACAATAGATGGGTCGTTTTTTGTACAGTGTGTGCAGGAGGGTTTCCTGAAACAATATGTTGACAGGCCAACAAGAGGCGAGGCCACGTTGGATTTGGTTTTGGGTAATGAACCAGGCCAGGTGTTGGATTTGGAGGTAGGAGAGCACTTTGGGGACAGTGACCACAATTGGGTGACGTTTACGTTAATGATGGAAAGGGATAAGTATACAGCGCAGGGCAAGAGTTATAGCTGAGGGAAGGGCAATTATGATGCCATTAGATGTGACTTGGGGGGGATAAGGTGGAGAAGTAGGCTTCAAGTGTTGGGCACACTGGGTAAGTGGGGCTTGTTCAAGGATCAGCTACTGTGTGTTCTTGATAAGTATGTACCGGTCAGGCAGGGAGGAAGGCGTCGAGCGAGGGAACCGTGGTTTACCAAGGAAGTGGAATCTCTTGTTAAGAGGAAGAACGAGGCCCATGTGAAGATGAGGTGTGAAGTTTTGGTTGGGGCGATGGATAGTTACAAGGTAGTGAGGAAGGATCTAAAGAGAGAGCTAAGACGAGCAAGGAGGGGACATGAGAAGTATTTGGCAGGAAGGATCAAGGAAAACCCAAAAGCTTTCTATAGGTATGTCAGGAATAAGCGAATGACTAGGGAAAGACCAGTCAAGGACAGGGATGGGAAATTATGTGTGGAGTCTGAAGAGATAGGCGAGATACTAAATGAATATTTTTCGTCAGTATTCACTCAGGAAAAAGATAATGTTGTGGAGGAGAATGCTGAGCCCCAGGCTAATAGAATAGATGGCATTGAGGTACGTAGGGAAGAGGTATTGGCAATTCTGGACAGGCTGAAAATAGATAAGTCCCCGGGACCTGATGGGATTTATCCTAGGATTCTCTGGGAGGCCAGGGAAGAGATTGCTGGACCTTTGGCTTTGATTTTTATGTCATCATTGGTTACAGGAATAGTGCCAGAGGACTGGAGGACAGCAAATGTGGTCCCTTTGTTCAAAAAGGGGAGCAGAGACAACCCCGGCAACTATAGACCGGTGAGCCTCACGTCTGTAGTGGGTAAAGTCTTGGAGGGGATTATAAGAGACAAGAATTATAATCATCTAGATAGGAATAATATGATCAGGGATAGTCAGCATGGCTTTGTGAAGGGTAGGTCATGCCTCACAAACCTTATTGAGTTCTTTGAGAAGGTGACTGAACAGGTAGATGAGGGTAGAGCAGTTGATGTGGTGTATATGGATTTCAGCAAAGCGTTTGATAAGGTTCCCCACGGTAGGCTATTGCAGAAAATACGGAGGCTGGGGATTGAGGGTGATTTAGAGATGTGGATCAGAAATTGGCTAGCTGAAAGAAGACAGAGGGTGGTGGTTGATGGGAAATGTTCAGAATGGAGTACAGTCACAAGTGGAGTACCACAAGGATCTGTTCTGGGGCCGTTGCTGTTTGTCATTTTTATCAATGACCTAGAGGAAGGCGCAGAAGGGTGGGTGAGTAAATTTGCAGACGATACTAAAGTCGGTGGTGTTGTCGATAGTGTGGAAGGATGTAGCAGGTTACAGAGGGATATAGATAAGCTGCAGAGCTGGGCTGAGAGGTGGCAAATGGAGTTTAATGTAGAGAAGTGTGAGGTGATTCACTTTGGAAGGAATAACAGGAATGAGGAATATTTGGCTAATGGTAAAGTTCTTGAAAGTGTGGATGAGCAGAGGGATCTAGGTGTCCATGTACATAGATCCCTGAAAGTTGCCACCCAGGTTGATAGGGTTGTGAAGAAGGCCTATGGAGTGTTGGCCTTTATTGGTAGAGGGATTGAGTTCCGGAGTCGGGAGGTCATGTTGCAGCTGTACAGAACTCTGGTACGGCCGCATTTGGAGTATTGCGTACAGTTCTGGTCACCGCATTATAGGAAGGACGTGGAGGCTTTGGAGCGGGTGCATAGGAGATTTACCAGGATGTTGCCTGGTATGGAGGGAAAATCTTATGAGGAAAGGCTGATGGACTTGAGGTTGTTTTCGTTGGAGAGGAGAAGGTTAAGAGGAGACTTAATGGAGGCATACAAAATGATCAGGGGGTTGGATAGGGTGGACAGTGAGAGCCTTCTCCCGCGGATGGAAATGGCTAGCACGAGGGGACATAACTTTAAACTGAGGGGTAATAGATCTCGGACAGAGGTCAGAGGTAGGTTTTTTACGCAAAGAGTAGTGAGGCCGTGGAATGCCCTACCTGCTACAGTAGTGAACTCGCCAACATTGAGGGCATTTAAAAGTTTATTGGATAAACATATGGATGATAATGGCATAGTGTAGGTTAGATGGCTTTTGTTTCGGTGCAACATCGTGGGCCGAAGGGCCTGTACTGCGCTGTATTGTTCTATGTTCTATGATGCATTAAATAGCAGATACAACTAAGATAGATCGTACCAGTTGGTCCTGCATTCCACTCAACATATATATCATCAATCACAGTCATAAAGTCCTTCAAAGCACTGCCTTCTTCACAAAGAATTTCAGCTCCTCTTCTTCTGGAATTAAGCCTGATCCCCAGTTGGAGTAGGTCTTCCCTCTGTAACCTTGAAAACCTTTGATGTCTCTCCGAGCATGTCAATGGGGAGGCATAGTGGCACAGTAGTTAATACTGCTGTCTCACAGTCCCAGGGACCTGGGTTTGATTCTGGCCTTTAGTGACTGTGCAAAGGTTTTACATTCTCCCCGTATATGTGTGGGTTTCCTCCGGGTGCTAAAGTTTCCTCCCATAGTCCAAAGATGTGCAAGCTAGATGGATCGACCAAGATTAATGCCCGGGGATAGGGAAAGGAGCTATGGGCCTCGGTAGAGTGTGCGTTTGGAGGTTTTGCGCAGACTCGATTGGCTGAATAGCCACTTCCTGCACTGTAAGGATTCTAAGAATTCTATGAAGTTCAAAGATCTTTCAGATGAAGGTAAAGGTCTTCCCTTTTTGTTGGAAACCTTTGAAGTTCTTTTTTCACATTGAATTTCATTCCCCTTTAACTTTTCAAATCCCTGTGTTGCTGTAAAACCGAAAACTGCATTGTTTACAATCAATTCCACAGCCCATTACCTTTTACAAGCCTCTGGATGAACAGGCCCAGGCTATTTCAAAGGAGGGTTTAGCTCTGTTTATTTTTATAGCTCTACATGGTCCATTACCTTTTACACGTCCCCTGATTGACAGGTCCAGGCTATTTCAAAGGAGGGATTAGCTTTCTTGGCTTGTTTTTATAGCTCTTCAAGGTCAATTAGCTGTGAAGCGCTTCCTCTTTTGAGCAGGTGTTGTTTCAAACCCCATTTTTTTCGTAGAGGCTATTTTGAAATGTTCTTTGTTCTGAAATGCTTCCTAGAAAGGGCAGGTCTTGTTTCTAACCAGTTTTTTCTGCAGGGATTTTGTTTGTTCTGAAGTCCTACATAGAAAGAACAGGTGCTCTATCTTAGTGCTGCTCCCTGGCAGTGGCATCTGTCACTGTCCCCTGCCATTGCCAGCCTGGCAATGCCAGCGAGCCAGAGGGGAAGTGCGAGGTTGGCAGGGCTAGGGGGCATGAATTTCCACGAGGAAGGGCCTGAAGGGGTCTGAGAGGGTGGGCCTAATGGGGGTTAGGGAGGAGGCATCCTTTGACGAACCCATAGTGGCGTATCACTCACTTGGGGGGGTGCCTTGCCAGCAATCTGGAGGGGAGGGGGTTGTCAGCAATTTGGGGTGAGGACCTTGCCAGCGATTGGGGTGGAAGCAGGGTTGTAGTATTATTCTGAGATTGGGCGCCCTTCATAAAAGGTGCCCGGTCTCTGAGGGTATGGCTTTGTTGTCTTCTTCGGGTCCCATGGCATGACTCACCCTGGCAAGGATCATTTGTGACACTGAGGAGCTCTTTTCCACATCTCAAACAACAGGAAAATCCTAACGGCATCGCTATTCTTGCTCTAAAGAACCTTTAAAGTTCAATTGGGTTGAGTCTTACAGGTCAGGTGCCTGTGTTAACTGTTGCGTGAGGCACCAAATCAGTTCGAATTACCCTGTTATCAATACACAGAGTCCCACCACACTTGTAATCAGGCAAGGCAAGCGATGCTGCTTTTATGGGCTGCTGCAAAATGAAATCATGCCCTGTGCAATAGCATTAAGAACATTCCGGAGCCCTAACCCATGATGAATTTGAGTTATTCTTGCATCAAGATTACAAGAATTTGTTTCAATAGATTTTTTTAAACTTCATAAACTTTGCTCACAATTCTCTTTGTCAGCATGTCAGAAAGATTTTCTATTTATTTGTTTTTTTTTAAATCGCCTCAGCCAAATGTGTGAGGCCTACAATACTATCGTTAATGGTATTATTTAACTTGCAGTAAATG
Source organism: Scyliorhinus torazame (assembly GCF_047496885.1). Taxonomy (NCBI): domain Eukaryota; kingdom Metazoa; phylum Chordata; class Chondrichthyes; order Carcharhiniformes; family Scyliorhinidae; genus Scyliorhinus; species Scyliorhinus torazame. The sequence continues at coordinate 61,630,153 of NC_092721.1, read as the reverse complement.
TTTGGTATTTTCATTATCACCTCTGCTTTGTTCTGTTTTCAGCAACTCGGCACTTGAAATTGGGATATTGGACATCTTTGGCTTTGAAGAATTCCAGAAGAACACCTATGAACAGGTGGGGAGTCCTAATGAATGAAGTGAGAATAGCATACACACGGCTCCCAGAGTTATGCCCAGTGAATGATCACAGGAATTGCATCTAAAAAAGAAAAACGTTTTACATTAAACTATAATTCAATATCCCATCAGTATGAGACAGAACAAAGGTCCAGGGAAGGTCGCAGAGTAGAGTTGGGCAGGGCAAGCCCATGGAGGAATGCTAGCATGGAGCTGACCAGGGTTTTCACTGGGGAACAGTGAATGTATTGCAGACAAGAATAAGAGGTGAACAGTATGGCTAGAGAATGAGGTGCAGACTGGGATGTTTCAGATGAGTTAGATTTTGTGAAGAAAGAAGCTGGGCTTGGAGGTGGCACGCAAAGTGTCCACATGAATGGTTGTCATTCAGGATGGAAACGTGATGGTACAATGTTAGTAGGAGGCAGACTTGTCAATGGAGTGGATATAAGATTTAAGATTCAGGTCAAGCATGACAGATGGTCACACATTGTTACAGTGCAGTTGAAGTAAAACATCCAGAAAGGAGAAAAGAGCATAATTGGGGTGGAATTCATTGGCATATTAACACATCTGGCAGCACTACTAAGACCTTGCTAGCTTTCCTGAGACAGTCTGTGCTACTGGCTGCGACATCAGCAGGCCAGGTGTTGTTCTTCGAGGATATGGACACATGCAGGTATAAATCTGTGACGATGCCTATATCAGGCTATTTCTTGGCGAGTCAGTGGGACAGCTCTCAATTATGGCACAATTCACCGATGTGAGGTGGATTTTGCAGGGTTGACTGGGTTGGTTCGCCTTTTGCTGTATCGAGTGTCAAGTTTGACATTAGGTGGTCTTTCTGATTTTATTCTTCTTATACTTTGTTGTTTCTGAGTTTCTTACTTACCCATTTCAGAGAGCATTTAAGAGTCAACAGTACTGCTGTGAGTCTGGAGTTGCATCAGGTAAAAATGACAGATTTCCTTCCCTAAGAGGCATCAGTGAACCAGGTGACTTTTTACAACAGCCTGAAACTAATTTCCAAATTTTACTGAGTTGCCTGACTTAAAGCTCTCAGCTGCCATGAGCAGGATCCATCACAGCAATAGTGACAGGGATCCTGTAACTGAACAAAAGTAGGTTTATTCAGATTGACTGGGATTAGGTGTATAAGTATTTGCTAATTATCAGCCCTGATCTGTTATTGTGACAAATCGACCAAGAAAATGCAGCATATGATTTGAACCTGTACACAAAATACACAGAAAGCATTCCAAAAAAACAGTAGAAAATAGAGAGGCAAAAGGGAGGGAGAAAATATTTGAGAAAGGAGGGAGACCGAAAGCAGGAAAGTTTAAGCCAGTTAGTCTAACATCTCTCATTTGGAAAATGCTAGAATTCAATATTAAGAAGGTAGTAGCAGGACATGAGACAGTCAGGCAGAGTCAACATGGTTTCGTGAAAGGGAATTATTTTTTATAATTCTTTGATACTGTACCAAGGAGGGTGGATAAGGGGGAACTAGTACATGCAGTGCATGCATTTCCAAAAGATCTGAGATAAGTTTATGATATTTTGATAAAAGCACTATGTAAATGCAGGTTATTGTAGCTGGTTTGTGAAAAGGTTCTCGCGGATTAGAATGGAACAGGGGCAGCAGAAGGTCAAAGAACATCCTGTTGATGCTCGAGTGACATGTCATGGAGAGGTGTGCTGACTTCACTGGGGCAGTTAACAATGGAACCATGATGGTGGGGCATGAGGGAGAAACTCTGAAGGATAATAATGTGCTGAAAGCTACAGAGAATTCGCAAGGGATGATGAATGAGAACAACCCACAGTGAAATGTTTGGGCCAGAGATGGACGCAGTTAGAATCATAGAATCATAGAAGTGTACAGCATGGAAACAGGCCCTTCGGCCCAACCAGTCCATGTCGCCCAGTTTTTACCATTAAGCTAGTCCCAGTTGCCCGCACTTGGCCCATAACCCTCTATACCCATCTTACCCATGTAACTATCTAAATGCTTTTTAAAAGACACAATTATACCCGCCTCTACTACTACCTCTGGCAGCACATTCCAGACACTCACTACCCTCTGAGTGAAGAAATTGCCCCTCTGGGCCCTTCTGAATCTCTCCCCTCTCACCTTAAACCTATGCCCTCTAGTTTTAGACTCCCCTACCTTTGGGAAAAGATGTTGACTATCTACCTTATCTATGCCCCTCATTATTTTATAGACCTCTATAAGATCACCCCTAAGCCTCCTACGCTCCAAGGAAAAAAGTCCCAGTCTATCCAGCCTCTCCTTATAACTCAAACCATCAAGTCCCGGTAACATCCTAGTAAATCTTTTCTGCACTCTTTCTAGTTTAATAATATCCTTTCTATAATAGGGTGACCAGAACTGCACACAGTATTCCAAGTGTGGCCGTACCAATGTCTTGTACAACTTCAACAAGACGTCCCAACTCCTGTATTCAATGTTCTGACCAATGAAACCAAGCATGCCGAATGCCTTCTTCACCACCCTGTCCACTTGCGACTCTACCTTCAAGGAGCTATGAACCTGTACTCCTAGATCTCTTTGTTCTATAACTCTCCCCAACGCCATACCATTAACTGAGTAGGTCCTGTTTCTTAATGACACATTTTGAGAACTTTAGATTAGAGATGATTGGAGTGGACGAGTAAACCAGGATGAAGAATAAAGTGACCTGGAGTTGGGATAGAACATTTTTTGAGGAAAGGGCAGCAGATTATTATGTCAGGAAACAATGGGTGGTTGAATGACTAGCATCCAGGTCAGAATCCAGCTGAATGAGTCGGCACTGAAGGAGATGAGGGATTAATAACAACCAGATGAAGGAGGCTGCACCTTGCTTCAGCCCTGATGCTCTCAAGACCTAGATGTAAGGAGTCATAGAATCATAGAATCATAGAAGTTCACAGCATGGAAACAGGCCCTTCGGCCCAACCAGTCCATGCCGCCCAGCCTTTACCATTAAGCTAGTCCCAGTTGCCCGCACTTGGCCCATAACCCTCTATACCCATCTTACCCATGTAACTATCTAAATGCTTTTTGAAAGACACAATTGTACCCGCCTCTACTACTACCTCTGGCAGCCCATTCCAGACACTCACTACCCTCTGAGTGAAGAAATTGCCCCTCTGGGCCCTTCTGAATCTCTCCCCTTAAACCTGTGCCCTCTAGTTTTAGACTCCCCTACCTTTGGGAAAAGATGTTGACTATCTACCTTATCTATGCCCCTCATTATTTTATAGACCTCTATAAGATCACCCCTAAGCCTCCTACGCTCCAGGGAAAAAAGTCCCAGTCTATCCAGCCTCTCCTTATAACTCAAACCATCAAGTCCCGGCAACATCCTAGTAAATCTTTTCTGCACTCTTTCTAGTTTAATAATATCCTTTCTATAATAGGGTGACCAGAACTGCACACAGTATTCCAAGTGTGGCCGTACCAATGTCTTGTACAACTTCAACAAGACGTCCCAACTCCTGCATTCAATGTTCTGACCAATGAAACCAAGCATGCCGAATGCCTTCTTCACCACCCTGTCCACGTGCGACTCCACCTTCAAGGAGCTATGAACCTGTACTCCTAGATCTCTTTGTTCTATAACTCTCCCCAACGCCATACCATTAACTGAGTAGGTCCTGGCCTGATTCGATCTGCCAAAATGCATCACCTCACATTTATCTAAATTAAACTCCATCTGCCATTCGTCGGCCCACTGGCCTAATTGATCAAGATCCCGTTGCAATCCTAGATAACCTTCTTCACTATCCACTGTGCCACCAATCTTGGTGTCATCTGCAAACTTACTAACCATGCCTCCTAAATTCTCATCCAAATCATTAATATAAATCACAAATAACAGTGGACCCAGCACCGATCCCTGAGGCACACCACTGGTCACAGGCCTCCAGTTTGAAAAACAACCCTCTACAACCACCCTCTGTCTTCTGTCGTCCAGCCAATTTTGAATCCAATTGGCAACCTCACCCTGGATCCTGTGAGCTTTAACCTTCTGCAACAACCTACCATGCGGTACCTTGTCAAAGGCTTTGCTAAAGTCCATGTAGACAACGTCTACTGCACTGCCCTCATCTACCTTCTTGGTCACTCCCTCAAAAAACTCAATCAAATTTGTGAGACATGATTTTCCACGCACAAAGCCATGCTGACTGCCCCGAATCAGTCCTTGCCTCTCTAAATGCTTGTAGATCCTGTCTCTCAGAATACCTTCTAGCAACTTACCTACTACAGACGTTAGGCTTACCGGTCTGTAGTTCCCAGGCTTTTCCCTGCTGCCCTTCTTAAACAAGGGCACAACATTCGCCACTCTCCAATCTTCAGGCACCTCACCTGTGGCTGCCGATGATTCAAATATCTCGGTTAGGGGACCCGCAATTTCCTCCCTAGCCTCCCACAACATCCTGGGATACATTTCATCAGGTCCCGGGGATTTATCTACCTTGATGCGCTTTAAGACTTCCAGCACCTCCTCCTCTGTAATAGGCACACTTCTCAAGACATCACTATTTATTTCCCTTAGTTTCCTAACATCCATGCCTTTCTCCACCGTGAATACCGATGAGAAATATTCATTCAGGATCTCACCCAACTCTTGTGGCTCTGCACATAGATGTCCTTGTTGATCCTTAAGAGGCCCGACTCTGTCCCGAGTTACTCTTTTCCCCTTTATGTATCTGTAGAATCTCTTTGGATTCTCCCTTGCATTATTTGCCAAAGCAATTTCATGTCCCCTTTTTGCCCTCCTGATTTCCCTCTTAACTCTATTTCTACAATCTCTATACTCTTCAAGGGATCTACTTGATCCCAGTTGCTTATGTACGTCATATGCCTCCCTCTTCTTTTTGACCAGAGTCTCAATATCTCGAGTCATCCAGGGTTCCCTACTTCTACCAGCCTTGCCCTTCACTCGAAAGGGAATGTGCTTACCCTGCACCCTGGTTAACACATTTTTAAAAGCCTCCCATTTACCAGCCGTCCCTTTGCCTGCCAATAGTCTCCCCCAATCTGCAACGTGCTGCAACATTGGGATATACTTTATCCGAGGGATATCTCCAAGAAGCACACCAGCCTCATCTCTCTGGTTGGGAGGTTATGGTAAAAGGTGTCAGCACGGCTGGCTGCCACACCCACAACATTGCTGGTTGTATTCCAATATCCATTGTCAACAGGTGTGAAGGCTGAAATGTTAGCATGATGCAAACCCCCGTGCCCAACCAGGTCCACCGGGCTACACGGTGGCCCCGCATGGCACTGCGGACCCTGCCCCTGCATTTCCCTCCCTTCCCCCATCCCCGCACTCCTAGACACATCAGTGCCAGGCACCATGGGGCCCTCTGGCCCTGGGCCCTTCCCTGCTGCCAGTGATATCTTCCATGGCCCCCGTCTGGCGCACTCCCATCGTGGCTATTATGGGAGTTTGCATTGGCTGGGCCACGTGATACTTCGCCGGAGCGTGGCGGCCAGTTTGGCAGGAGTATGGCATTGCGAAGGGTGAGGTGTGGGGATTGGGGTAGTGGGATGGAGGCTGGGGACGTGGAGGTGGTGGGGTGAGGCCACTCTGCAGAACCAGGGACCAAGGTGGGTGGTCAGTGGGGTGCGCAGCAAGAACGTTGCCTTGCAGGCTATGGCAATGGTGGTCCGTGGCTGGACACCACCGCAGTCCCATAGGTGGTGAGCCCAGCCCCACAACCCATTCCCCCAGTCACCGCAATGGCCCCCAGCCTTGGCAGAGCTCCCCCCACCCCAGCCAGTGTCAGGACAGGCAGCCCACGGCCACATTTGAATGTCCTACCTCCCCCCCCCACCTCATTGTCCACGATGCCTGTTTCCCGATTTTTATAAACATATATGAACTTTGCCATTGGGAATATCCCCCAGTGAAGGCATCGCGAAGGGCCGACAGAATACCGGGCCATGCCCACTAATGGTATTCAAACAGCGTTTACTGTACTTGCGGAGTGGAACGCATTGATGCCGCTGTCGAGGCACTGGAGAATTGTGATTTGGCGTGAACCCGGCGCCCGCAATGATTTCAGCGTCAAAACTGATTCTCCGCCTCATCGCCTTTTCCGATTTCAGCGTTGGCCGACGTAGAATCCCGCCCATTGTCTTTTGTTAGAGGAAAATAACATTGAGGTTATTTCACTGCCATTGGAAAATCCACTAATACTTCACAATTCAGTGTTTCAGAAAACACAACCTCTATAATTTTGATTGAATATTTTACACCCTGTTATCTGTGATGAGGTTGTTTTGCAGCATTCTGTAGGTATGTGAATACTTTTTGATTAATATTTTGCTGTATTTTTCCTCCAAAATTACTAATAGTTAATTTTTAACAGTAATGTTGACTAGCCCCCAATTAATTCAACATCTGCCACCAAAGTTCTGCTTAAAGATTTGCACTTCTTGTTATTCCCCAAATATTTAAAGGCATTCGAAGTATTGACCTCTGTCAACTTTGATCAACAAATAGCAGAATAAACATCAGGTTTCAGCAAATATTGGATCAGTAACATTAAACTATTAATGTACACTTTGGTGAAGATTTTTAGATATCAGTAAAACCGACAACATTGTGCAATTAGCTTGATTATTAAATCTAAACTGCACCCCAAGATGCCTCAACTTGCAGTACATTGAGAGCATTGATTCCATACCTATAGTATCCTACACTTGTATGAGAACAAGTTGGCGAAGTGAGGGGGCAACAAGATCATAGAATTTACAGTGCAGAAGTAGGCCATTCAGCCCATCGAGTCTGCACCGGCTCTTGGAAAGAGCACCCTACCCAAGGTCAACACCTCCACCCTATCCCCATAACCCAGTAACCCCACCCAACACTAAGGGCAATTTTGGACACTAAGGGCAATTTATCATGGCCAATCCACCTAACCTGCACATCTTTGGACTGTGGGAGGAAACCGGAGCACCCGGAGGAAATCCACGCACACACGGGGAGGATGTGCAGGCTCCGCACAGACAGTGACCCAAGCCGGAATCGAACCTGGGACCCTGGAGCTGTGAAGCAATTGTGCTATCCACAATGCTACCGTGCTGCCCAAGATGGCAGATCGATATAATATGGGAAGGGTTAAGTTATTCACTTAGTTGATAAGAATAGAAGAGCAGGATATTTATTTTAAAAGGTGTGAAACTTGCAAATATTGATGATTGAAGAGATTTGAGTGTGTTCGTGTAAGGAATGCAGAAAGTTATCATGCAGGTACATCAAGCAGTTAGGACGGAAAATGGATTGTTGGCTTTTATCGCAAGAGGATTGGAGTGAAGGAATAAAGACGTCTTGCTACAATTGTGCAGGGCTGCATTGACACCACATCTGGAACACTATGTAAAGTTTCGATCGCTTGATTTAAGAAATAATATATTTGCATTGGAGGCAGTACAGCGAAGGTTCACTAATTTGGTCCTTGGGATAAAGTGGTTGTCGTATGATGAGAGCGGCGTGCAGGGGCTGCCGGTAGGTGAGTATTTGAGTTTAAAACACTTACCTTGCAGGAGCATAGAACATAGAACATTACAGCGCAGTACAGGCACTTCGGCCCTCGATGTTGCACCGACCTGTGAAAGCACTTAGAATTTCAGCGGGAGCGGCGTGCAGGGGCTGCCGGTAGGTGAGTATTTGAGTTTAAAACACTAACCTGGTCCCGTTTCTGTTCTTCTTTTCTGTTTTATTTTTTATTTTATTTTTTTAAGGCGGGAACCGGAAGTTCGACCCGGAGGTTCGACCCGCGGACTTCTGGGAAGGTTCCCCCCCCCCCCACCAATAAATTCTGGTGGAGAGGAAACGCGAGACACTACACGTGTAGTGTCTCCCACCCGCCCTCCTCCTCTAACCTAATAATAAGACCCATTGGTGTGAGGTAAGTGCCATATTATATTATTACTTTTTTTTTTTTTTTTTTAATTTATTTATTAACCAGATCTTAGTTGGAAGTTAGAGGGATGGCAGGGAAGGGAGTGCAATGTTCCTCCTGCAGGATGTTTGAGGTGAGGGATGCCGTTAGTGTCCCTGCTGATTTTACCTGCAGGAAGTGCTGCCATCTCCAGCTCCTCCAAGACCGAGTTAGGGAACTGGAGCTGGAGTTGGATGAACTTCGGATCATTTGGAAGGCAGAGGGGGTCATAGATAGCAGCTTCAGGGAATTAGTTACACCAAAGATTGGAGATAGATGGGTAACTGTAAGAGGGACTGGGAAGAAGCAGTCAGTGCAGGGATCCCCTGCGGTCGTTCCCCTGAGTAACAAGTATACCGCTTTGGATACTTGTGGGGAGGGACTTACCAGGGGTAAGCCATGGGGTACGGGCCTCTGGCACGGAGTCTGTCCCTGTTGCTCAGAAGGGAAGGGGGGAGAGGAGCAGAGCATTAGTAATTGGGGACTCGATAGTCAGGGGCACAGATAGGAGATTTTGTGGGAGCGAGAGAGACTCACGTTTGGTATGTTGCCTCCCAGGTGCAAGGGTACGTGATGTCTCGGATCGTGTTTTCCGGGTCCTTAAGGGGGAGGGGGAGCAGCCCCAAGTCGTGGTCCACATTGGCACTAACGACATAGGTAGGAAAGGGAACAAGGATGTCAGGCAGGCTTTCAGGGAGCTAGGATGGAAGCTCAGAACGAGAACAAACAGAGTTGTTATCTCTGGGTTGTTGCCCGTGCCACGTGATAATGAGATGAGGAATAGGGAGAGAGAGCAATTAAACACGTGGCTACTGGGATGGTGCAGGCGGGAGGGATTCCGATTTCTGGATAACTGGGGCTCTTTCTGGGGAAGGTGGGACCTCTACAGTCTACATCTGATCCTGAGGGGCACAAATATCCTGGGGGGGAGATTTGTTAGTGCTCTTTGGGGGGGATTGAACTAATGCAGCAGGGGCATGGGAACCTGGATTGTAGTTTTATGGTATGGGAGAATGAGAGTATAGAGGTCAGGAGCACAGATTTGACTTCGCAGGAGGGGGCCAGTGTTCAGGTAGGTGGTTTGAAGCGTGTCTACTTCAATGCCAGGAGTATACGAAATAAGATAGGGGAACTGGCAGCATGGATTGGTACCTGGGACTTCGATGTTGTGGCCATTTCGGAGACATGGATAGAGCAGGGACAGGAATGGATGTTGCAGGTTCCGGGGTTTAGGTGTTTTAGTAAGCTCAGAGAAGGAGGCAAAAGAGGGGGAGGTGTGGTGCTGCTAGTCAAGAACAGTATTACGGTGGCGGAGAGGATGCTAGATGGGGACTCTTCTTCCGAGGTAGTATGGGCTGAGGTTAGAAACAGGAAAGGAGAGGTCACCCTGTTGGGAGTTTTCTACAGGCCTCCAAATAGTTCTAGGGATGTAGAGGAAAGGATGGCGAAGATGATTCTGGATAAGAGCGAAAATAACAGGGTAGTTATTATGGGAGACTTTAACTTTCCAAATATTGACTGGAAAAGAGATAGTTCGAGTACATTAGATGGGTCGTTTTTTGTACAATGTGTGCAGGAGGGTTTCCTGACACAATATGTTGACAGGCCAACAAGAGGCGAGGCCACTTTGGATTTGGTTTTGGGTAATGAACCAGGCCAGGTGTTAGATTTGGAGGTAGGTGAGCACTTTGGGGACAGTGACCACAATTCGGTGAAGTTTACGTTAATGATGGAAAGGGATAAGTATACCCCGCAGGGCAAGAGTTATAGCTGAGGGAAGGGCAATTATGATGCCATTAGACATGACTTGGGGGGTGGTAGGTTGGAGAAGTAGGCTGCAAGTGTTGGGCACACTGGATATGTGGAGTTTGTTCAAGGAACAGCTACTGCGTGCTCTTGATAAGTACGTACCGGTCAGGCAGGGAGGAAGGCGTCGAGCGAGGGAACCATGGTTTACCAAAGAAGTGGAATCTCTTGTTAAGAGGAAGAGGGAGGCCTATGTGAAGATGAGGTGTGAAGTTTCAGTTGGGGCGCTTGATAGTTACAAGGTAGCGAGGAAGGATCTAAAAAGAGAGCTAAGACGAGCAAGGAGGGGACATGAGAAGTATTTGGCAGGTAGGATCAAGGAAAACCCAAAAGCTTTCTATAGGTATGTCAGGAATAAAAGAATGACTAGGGTAAGAGTAGGGCCAGTCAAGGACAGGGATGGGAAGTTGTGTGTGGAGTCTAAAGAGATAGGCGAGATACTAAATTAATATTTTTCGTCAGTATTCACTCAGGAAAAAGAGAATGTTGTGGAGGAGAATGCTGAGACCCAGGCTATTAGAATAGATGGCATTGAGGTACGTAGGGAAGAGGTGTTGGCAATTCTGGACAGGCTGAAAATAGATAAGTCCCCGGGGCCTGATGGGATTCATCCTAGGATTCTCTGGGAAGCCAGGGAAGAGATTGCTGAGCCTTTGGCTTTGATTTTTATGTCATCATTGGCGACAGGAATAGCACCAGAGGACTGTAGGATAGCAAATGTGGTCCCTTTGTTCAAGAAGGGGAGCAGAGACAACCCCGGCAACTCTTGACCGGTGAGCCTCACGTCTGTTGTGGGTGAAGTCTTGGAGGGGATTATAAGAGACAAGATTTATAATCATCTAGATGGGAATAATATGATCCGGGATAGTCAGCATGGCTTTGTGAAGGGTAGGTCATGCCTCACAAACCTTATCGAGTTCTTTGAGAAGGTGACTGAACAGGTAGACGAGGGTAGAGCAGTTGATGTAGTGTATATGGATTTGAGTAAAGCGTTTGATAAGGTTCCCCACGGTAGGCTATTGCAGAAAATACGGAGGCTGGGGATTGAGGGTGATTTAGAGATGTGGATCAGAAATTGGCTAGCTGAAAGAAGACAGAGGGTGGTGGTTGATGGGAAATGTTCAGAATGGAGTTCAGTTACAAGCGGCGTACCACAAGGATCTGTTCTGGGGCCGTTGCTGTTTGTCATTTTTATCAATGACCTAGAGGAGGGCGCAGAAGGGTGGGTGAGTAAATTTGCAGGCAACACTAAAGTCGGTGGTGTTGTCGATAGTGTGGAAGGATGTAGCAGGTTACAGAGGGATATAGATAAGCTGCAGAGCTGGGCTGAGAGGTGGCAAATGGAGTTTAATGTAGAGAAGTGTGAGGTGATTCACTTTGGAAGGAATAACAGGAATGAGGAATATTTGGCTAATGGTAAAATTCTTGGAAGTGTGGATGAGCAGAGGGATCTCGGTGTCCATGTACATAGATCCCTGAAAGTTGCCACCCAGGTTGATAGGGTTGTGAAGAAGGCCTATGGAGTTTTGGCCTTTATTGGTAGAGGGATTGAGTTCCGGAGTCATGAGGTCATTGTTGTATTGAATAGCGGAGGAGACTAAATGGGTCATTGTATTGAATAGCAGAGCAGACTAAATGGGCCATTGTCGTATTGAATTGCGGAACAGACTAAATGGGCCATTTTCTTTTCGAATGGCAGAACAGACTAAATGGGCCATTGTCGTGTTGAATGGCGGACAGAGTAAATAGGCCATTGTTGTATTGAATGGCCGACAGAGTATATGGGCAATTGTTGTATTGAATGGCGGAACAGACTAAATGGGCCATTGTCGTATTGAATGGCGGAACAGACTAAATGGGCCATTGTCGTATTGAATAGCGGAGCAGAATAAATGGGCCATAGTCGTATTGAATGGCGGAGCAGACTAAATGGGCCATTGTCGTATTGAATAGCGGAGCAGAATAAATGGGCCATTATTGTATTGAAAGGCGGAACAGACTAAATGGGCCATTGTCGTATTGAATAGCGGAGCAGACTAAATGGGTCATTGTCATATTGAATAGCGGAGCAGACTAAATGGGCCATTGTTGTATTGAATGGCGGAACAGACTAAATGGGCCATTGTCGTATTGAATAGCGGAGCAGACTAAATGGGTCATTGTCATATTGGATAGCGGAGCAGACTAAATGGGTCATTGTCATATTGAATGGCGGAACAGACTAAATGAGCCATTGTCGTATTGAATAGCGGAGCACACTAAATGGGCCATTGTCATATTGAATGGTGGAGCAGACTAAATGGGCCATTGTTGTATTGAATAGCAGAGCAGACTAAATAGGCCATTGTCGTATTGAATGGCGGAGCAGACTAAATGGTCAATTGTTGTATTGAATGGCGGAACAGACTAAATGAGCCATTGTATTGAATGGCGGAACAGACTAAATTGGCCATTGTCGTATTGAATAGCGGAGCTGACTAAATGGGCCATTGTCGTATTGAATTGTGGAACAGACTAAATGGGCCATTGTTGTATTGAATAGCGGAGCAGACTAAATGGGCCATTGTTGTATTGAATGGCGGAACAGACTAAATGGGCCATTGTCGTATTCAATAGCGGAACAGACTAAATGGGCCATTGTCATATTGAATAGTGGAGCAGACTAAATGGGCCATTGTTGTATTGAATGGCGGAACAGACTAAATGGGCTATTGTCGCATTGAAAGGCGGAGCAGACTAAATGGGCCATTGTCGTATTGAATGGTGGAGCAGACTAAATGGGCCATTGTTGTATAGAATAGCGGAGCAGACTAAATGGACCATTGTTGCATAGAATGGTGGAGCATACTAAATGGGCCTTTGTCGTATTGAATGGCGGAGCAGACTATATGGGCCATTGTTGTCTTGAATGGCGGAACAGACTAAATGGGCTATTGTCGCATTGAAAGGCGGAGCAGACTAAATGGGCCATTGTTGTATTGAATGGCAGAACAGACTAAATGGGCCATTGTCGTATTGAATGGCGGAACAGACTAAATGGGCCATTGTCGTATTGAATGGCTGAACAGACTAAATGGGCCATTCTCGTATTGAATAGCGGAGCAGAATAAATGGGCCATTGTTGTATTGAATAGCGGAGCAGACTAAATGGGCCATTGCTGTATTGAATGGCGGAGCAGACTAAATTGGCCATTGTTGTATTGAATAGTGGAGCAGACTAAATGGGTCATTGTCGAATTGAATAGCAGAGCATACTAAATGGGTCATTGTTGTATTGAATAGCGGAGGAGACTAAATGGGTCATTGTATTGAATAGCAGAGCAGACTAAATGGGCCATTGTCGTATTGAATGGCGTAGCAGACTAAATGGGCGATTGTCGTATTGAATAGCGGCGCAGTCTAAATGGGTCATTGTCGTTTTGAATGGCGGAGCAGACTAAATGGGTCATTGTCGTATTGAATGGCGGAGCAGACGAAATGGACCATTGTCGTATTGAATGGCGGAGCAGACCAAATGGGCCTTTGTTGTATTGAATGGCGGAACAGACTAAATGGGCCATTTTCTTTTCGATGGCAGAACAGACTAAATGGGACATTGTCGTATTGAATGGCGGAGCAGACTAAATGGGCCATTGTCATATTGAATGGCGGAACAGACTAAATGAGCCATTGTCGTATTGAATAGCGGAGCACACTAAATGGGCCATTGTCATATTGAATGGTGGAGCAGACTAAATGGGCCATTGTTGTATTGAATAGCGGAGCACACTAAATGGGCCATTGTCATATTGAATGGTGGAGCAGACTAAATAGGCCATTGTCGTATTGAATGGCGGAGCAGATTAAATGGGCCATTGTCGTATTGAATTGTGGAACAGACTAAATGGTCAATTGTTGTATTGAATGGCGGAACAGACTAAATGGGCCATTGTTGTATTGAATAGCGGAGCAGACTAAATGGGCCATTGTTGTATTGAATGGCGGAACAGACTAAATGGGCCATTGTCGTATTTAATAGCGGAACAGACTAAATGGGCCATTGTCATATTGAATAGTGGAGCAGACTAAATGGGCCATTGTTGTATTGAATGGCGGAACAGACTAAATGGGCCATTGTCGCATTGAAAGGCGGAGCAGACTAAATGGGTCATTGTCGTATTGAATGGCGGAACAGACTAAATGGGCCATTGTCGTATTGAATAGTGGAGCAGACTAAATGGGTCATTGTCGTATTGAATGGCGGAACAGACTAAATGGGCCATTGTCGTATTGAATGGTGGAGCAGACTAAATGGGCCATTGTTGTATTGAATGGCAGAACAGACTAAATGGGCCATTGTCTTATCGAATGGCGGAGCAGACTAAATGGGCCATTGTCGTATTGAATGGCGGAGCAGACTAAATGGGCCATTGTCTTATCGAATGGCGGAACAGACTAAATGGGACATTGTCGTATTGAATGGCTGAACAGATTAAATGGGTCATTGTCGTATTGAATAGCGGAGCCGAATAAATGGGCCATTGTTGTCTTGAATGGCGGCACAGACTAAATGGGCCGTTGTCGTATTGAATAACAGAACAGACTAAATGAGCCATTGTCGTATTGAATGGCAGAGCAGACGAAATGAGCCATTGTCACATTGAATAGTGGAGCAGACTAAAGGGGCCATTGTTGTATTGAATGGCAGAGCAGACTAAATGGGCCATTGTCACATTGAATGGCGGAGCAGACTAAATGGGCCATTGTTGTATTGAATAGCAGAGCAGACTAAATGGGCCATTGTCGTATTGAATGGCGGAGCAGACTAAATGGGACATTGTCGTATTGAATGGTGGAGCAGACTAAATGGGCCATTGTCGTATTGAATGGCGGAACAGACAAAATGGGCCATTGTTGTATTGAATGGCGGAACAGACTAAGTGGGCCATAGTCGTATTGAATGGCGGAACAGACTAAATGGGCCATTGTCGTATTGAATAGCGGAACAGACTTAATGGGCCATTGTCGTATTGAATGGCAGAGCAGACTAAATGGGCCATTGCCATATTGAATGGCAGTACAGACTAAATGGGCCATTGTCGTATTGAATGGTGGAGCAGACTAAATGGGCCATTGTCGTATTGAATGGCGGAACAGACAAAATGGGCCATTGTTGTATTGAATGGCGGAACAGACTAAGTGGGCCATAGTCGTATTGAATGGCGGAGCAGACTAAATGGGACATTGTCGTATTGAATGGTGGAGCAGACTAAATGGGCCATTGTCGTATTGAATGGCGGAACAGACAAAATGGGCCATTGTTGTATTGAATGGCGGAACAGACTAAGTGGGCCATAGTCGTATTGAATGGCGGAACAGACTAAATGGGCCATTGTCGTATTGAATAGCGGAACAGACTTAATGGGCCATTGTCGTATTGAATGGCGAAGCAGACGAAATGGGCCATTGTCATATTGAATGGTGGAGCAGACTAAATGGGCCATTGTCGTATTGAATGGCGGAACAGACTTAATGGGCCATTGTCGTATTGAATGGCGGAACAGACTACATGGGCCATTGTCGTATTGAATGGCGGAACAGACCAAATGGGCCTTTGTTGTATTGAATGGCGGAACTGACTAAATGGGCCATTTTCTTTTCAAATGGCAGAACAGACTAAATGGGACATTGTCGTATTGAATGGCGGAGCAGACTAAATGGGCCATTGTCATATTGAATGGCGGAACAGACTAAATGAGCCATTGTCGTATTGAATAGCGGAGCACACTAAATGGGCCATTGTCATATTGAATGGTGGAGCAGACTAAATGGGCCATTGTTGTATTGAATAGCAGAGAAGACTAAATAGGCCATTGTCGTATTGAATGGCGGAGCAGATTAAATGGGCCGTTGTCGTATTGAATTGTGGAACAGACGAAATGGTCAATTGTTGTATTGAATGGCGGAACAGACTAAATGAGCCATTGTATTGAATGGCGGAACAGACTAAATTGGCCATTGTCGTATTGAATAGCGGAGCTGACTAAATGGGCCATTGTCGTATTGAATTGTGGAACAGACTAAATGGGCCATTGTTGTATTGAATAGCGGAGCAGACTAAATGGGCCATTGTTGTATTGAATGGCGGAACAGACTAAATGGGCCATTGTCGTATTTAATAGCGGAACAGACTAAATGGGCCATTGTCATATTGAATAGTGGAGCAGACTAAATGGGCCATTGTTGTATTGAATGGCGGAACAGACTAAATGGGCCATTGTCGCATTGAAAGGCGGAGCAGACTAAATGGGCCATTGTCGTATTGAATGGTGGAGCAGACTAAATGGGCCATTGTTGTATTGAATGGCAGAACAGACTAAATGGGCCATTGTCGTATTGAATGGTGGAGCAGACTAAATGGGCCATTGTTGTATTGAATGGCGGAACAGACTAAATGGACCATTGTCTTATCGAATGGCGGAACAGACTAAATGGGCCATTGTCGTATTGAATGGCTGAACAGACTAAATGGGCCATTCTCGTATTGAATAGCGGAGCAGAATAAATGGGCCATTGTTGTATTGAATAGCGGACCAGGCTAAGTGGGCCATTGTCTTATCGAATGGCGGAGCAGACTAAATGGGCCATTGTCGTATTGAATGGCGGAGCAGACTAAATGGGCCATTGTCTTATCGAATGGCGGAACAGACTAAATGGGACATTGTCGTATTGAATGGCTGAACAGACTAAATGGGTCATTGTCGTATTGAATAGCGGAGCCGAATAAATGGGCCATTGTTGTCTTGAATGGCGGCACAGACTAAATGGGCCGTTGTCGTATTGAATAACAGAACAGACTAAATGAGCCATTGTCGTATTGAATGGCAGAGCAGACGAAATGAGCCATTGTCACATTGAATAGTGGAGCAGACTAAAGGGGCCATTGTTGTATTGAATGGCAGAGCAGACTAAATGGGCCATTTTCACATTGAATGGCGGAGCAGACTAAATGGGCCATTGTCGTATTGAATGGCGGAGCAGACTATATGGGACATTGTCGTATTGAATGGTGGAGCAGACTAAATGGGCCATTGTCGTATTGAATGGCGGAACAGACTAAATGGGCCATTGTTGTATTGAATGGCGGAACAGACTAAATGGGCCATAGTCGTATTGAATGGCGGAACAGACTAAATGGGCCATTGTCGTATTGAATAGCGGAACAGACTTAATGGGCCATTGTCGTATTGAATGGCAGAGCAGACTAAATGGGCCATTGCCATATTGAATGGCAGTACAGACTAAATGGGCCATTGTCGTATTGAATGGCGAAGCAGACGAAATGGGCCATTGTCATATTGAATGGTGGAGCAGACTAAATGGGCCATTGTCGTATTGAATGGCGGAACAGACTACATGGGCCATTGTCGTATTGAATGGCGGAACAGACTAAATGGGCCATTGTCGTGTTGAATAGTGGAGCAGACTAAATGGGCCATTGCTGTATTGAATAGCGGAGCAGACTAAATGGGCCATTGTTGTATTGAATGGCGGAACAGACTAAATGGGCCATTGTCGTATTGAATGGCGGAACAGACTACATGGGCCATTGTCGTATTGAATGGCGGAACAGACTAAATGGGCCATTGTCGTGTTGAATAGTGGAGCAGACTAAATGGGCCATTGCTGTATTGAATAGCGGAGCAGACTAAATGGGCCATTGTTGTATTGAATGGTGGAACAGACTAAATGGGCCATTGTCATATTGAATGGTGGAGCAGACTAAATGGGCCATTGTCGTATTGAATGGTGGAACGGACTAAATGGGCCATTGTTGTATTGAATGGCGGAACAGACTAAATGGGCCATAGTCGTATTGAATGGCTGAACAGACTAAATGGGTCATTGTCGTATTGAATAGCGGAGCCGAATAAATGGGCCATTGTTGTCTTGAATGGCGGCACAGACTAAATGGGCCGTTGTCGTATTGAATAACAGAACAGACTAAATGAGCCATTGTCGTATTGAATGGCAGAGCAGACGAAATGAGCCATTGTCACATTGAATAGTGGAGCAGACTAAAGGGGCCATTGTTGTATTGAATGGCAGAGCAGACTAAATGGGCCATTGTCACATTGAATGGCGGAGCAGACTAAATGGGCCATTGTCGTATTGAATGGCGGAGCAGACTATATGGGACATTGTCGTATTGAATGGTGGAGCAGACTAAATGGGCCATTGTCGTATTGAATGGCGGAACAGACTAAATGGGCCATTGTTGTATTGAATGGCGGAACAGACTAAATGGGCCATAGTCGTATTGAATGGCGGAACAGACTAAATGGGCCATTGTCGTATTGAATAGCGGAACAGACTTAATGGGCCATTGTCGTATTGAATGGCAGAGCAGACTAAATGGGCCATTGCCATATTGAATGGCAGTACAGACTAAATGGGCCATTGTCGTATTGAATGGCGAAGCAGACGAAATGGGCCATTGTCATATTGAATGGTGGAGCAGACTAAATGGGCCATTGTCGTATTGAATGGCGGAACAGACTACATGGGCCATTGTCGTATTGAATGGCGGAACAGACTAAATGGGCCATTGTCGTGTTGAATAGTGGAGCAGACTAAATGGGCCATTGCTGTATTGAATAGCGGAGCAGACTAAATGGGCCATTGTTGTATTGAATGGCGGAACAGACTAAATGGGCCATTGTCGTATTGAATGGCGGAACAGACTACATGGGCCATTGTCGTATTGAATGGCGGAACAGACTAAATGGGCCATTGTCGTGTTGAATAGTGGAGCAGACTAAATGGGCCATTGCTGTATTGAATAGCGGAGCAGACTAAATGGGCCATTGTTGTATTGAATGGTGGAACAGACTAAATGGGCCATTGTCATATTGAATGGTGGAGCAGACTAAATGGGCCATTGTCGTATTGAATGGTGGAACGGACTAAATGGGCCATTGTTGTATTGAATGGCGGAACAGACTAAATGGGCCATAGTCGTATTGAATGGCGGAACAGACTAAATGGGCCATTGTCGTATTGAATGGCGGAGCAGACTAAATGGGCCATTGTTGTATTGAATAGCGGAGCAGACTAAATGGGCCATTGCTGTATTGAATGGCGGAACAGACTAAATGAGCCATTGTCATATTGAATAGTTGAGCAGACTAAATGGGCCATTGCTGTATTGAATAGCGGAGCAGACTAAATGGGCCATTGTTGTATTGAATGGCGGAACAGACTAAATGGGCCATAGTCGTATTGAATGGCGGAACAGACTAAATGGGCCATTGTCGTATTGAATGGCGGAGCAGACTAAATGGGCCATTGTTGTATTGAATAGCGGAGCAGACTAAATGGGCCATTGCTGTATTGAAAGGCGGAGCAGTCTAAATGGGCCATTGTCATATTCAATGGCGGAGCAGACTAAATGGGCCATTGCTGTATTGAAAGGCGGAGCAGTCTAAATGGGCCATTGTCATATTGAATAGTGGAGCAGAATAAATGGGCCATTGTTGTATAGAATGGTGGAGCAGACTAAATGGGCCATTGTCATATTGAATGGTGGAGCAGACTAAATGGGCCATTGTCGTATTGAATGGCGGAACAGACTAAATGGGCCATTGTCGTATTGAATGGCGGAACAGACTGAATGGGCCATTGTCGTGTTGAATAGTGGAGTAGACTAAATGGGCCATTGCTGTATTGAATAGCGGAGCAGACTAAATGGGCCATTGTTGTATTGAATGGCGAAGCAACTAAATGGGCCATTGTCATATTGAATGGTGGAGCAGACTAAATGGGCCATTGTCGTATTGAATGGCGGAACAGACTAAATGGGCCATTGTCGTGTTGAATAGTGGAGCAGACTAAATGGGCCATTGCTGTATTGAATAGCGGAGCAGACTAAATGGGCCATTGTCGTATTGAATGGCGGAACAGACTAAATGGGCCATTGTGTTGAATAGTGGAGCAGACTAAATGGGCCATTGCTGTATTGAATAGCGGAGCAGACTAAATGGGCCATTGTCGTATTGAATGGCTGAACAGACTAAATGGGCCATTGTCGTATTGAATGGCGGAACAGACTAAATGGGCCATTGTCGTATTGAATGGTGGAACAGACTAAATGGGCCATTGTCGTGTTGAATAGTGGAGCAGACTAAATGGGCCATTGCTGTATTGAATAGCGGAGCAGACTAAATGGGCCATTGTCGTATTCAGTAGCGGAGCAGATTAAATGGGCCATTGTTGTATTGAATGGCGGAACAGACTAAATGGGCCATTGTTGTATTGAATGGCAGAACAGACTAAATGGGCCAATGTCGTATTCAGTAGCGGAGCAGACTAAATGGGCCATTGTTGTATTGAATAGCGGAGCAGACTAAATGGGCCATTGTTGTATTGAATGGCGGAACAGACTAAATGGGCCATTGTCGTATTCAGTAGCGGAGCAGACTAAATAGGCCATTGCTGTATTGAAAGGCGGAGCAGACTAAATGGGCCATTGCTGTATTGAACAACGGAGCAGACTAAATGGGCCATTGTCGTATTGAATAGCGGAGCAGTCTAAATGAGCCATTGTCGTATTGAATGGCTGAAAAGACTAAATGGGCCATTGTCGTATTGAATGGCGGAACAGACTAAATGGGCCATTGTCGTATTGAATGGCGGAGCAGACTAAATGGGCCATTGTCGTATTGAATGGCTGAACAGACTAAATGGGCCATTGTCGTATTGAATGGCGGAACAGACTAAATGGGCCATTGTCGTATTGAATGGCGAAAGAGACTAAATGGGCCATTGTCGTATTGAATGGCGGAGCAGACTAAATGGGCCATTGTCGTATTGAATGGCTGAACAGACTAAATGGGCCATTGTCGTATTGAATGGCGGAACAGACTAAATGGGCCATTGTCGTATTGAATGGCGGAGCAGACTAAATGGGCCATTGTCGTATTGAATGGCGGAACAGACTAAATG
Source organism: Scyliorhinus torazame (assembly GCF_047496885.1). Lineage (NCBI taxonomy): Eukaryota > Metazoa > Chordata > Chondrichthyes > Carcharhiniformes > Scyliorhinidae > Scyliorhinus > Scyliorhinus torazame. The sequence goes on along the minus strand of NC_092721.1, from coordinate 61,609,285 downwards.
GGCCATTGTCGTATTGAATGGCGGAGCAGACTAAATGGGCCATTGTCGTGTTGAATGGCGGAGCAGACTAAATGGGCCATTGTTGTATTGAATGGCGGGGCAAACTAAATGGGCCATTGTTGTATTGAATGGCGGAGCAGACTAAATGGGCCATTGTTGTATTGAATAGCGGAGCAGACCAAATGGGCCATTGCTGTATTGAAAGGCGGAGCAGTCTAAATGGGCCATTGTCATATTCAATGGCGGAGCAGACTAAATGGGCCATTGCTGTATTGAAAGGCGGAGCAGTCTAAATGGGCCATTGTCATATTGAATAGTGGAGCAGACTAAATGGGCCATTGTCGTATTGAATAGCGGAACAGACTAAATGGGCCATTGTCATATTGAATGGTGGAGCAGACTAAATGGGCCATTGTCATATTGAATGGTGGAGCAGACTAAATGGGCCATTGTCATATTGAATGGTGGAGCAGACTAAATGGGCCATTGTCGTATTGAATGGCAGAACAGACTAAATGGGCCATTGTCGTATTGAATGGCGGAACAGACTAAATGGGCCATTTTCGTATTGAATAGCGGAGCAGACTAAATGGGCCATTGTTGTATTGAATGGCGGAACAGACTAAATGGGCCATTGTCGTATTGAATGGCCAAGCAGACTAAATGGGCCATTGTCATATTGAATGGTGGAGCAGACTAAATGGGCCATTGTTGTATTGAATTGCGGAGCAGACTAAATGGGCCATTGTTGTATTGAATGGCGGAGCAGACTAAATGGGCCATTGTTGTATTGAATGGCGGAACAGACTAAATGGGCCATTGTTGTATTGAATGGCGGAACAGACTAAATGGGCCATTGTGTTGAATAGTGGAGCAGACTAAATGGGCCATTGCTGTATTGAATGGCAGAGCAGACGAAATGAGCCATTGTCATATTGAATAGTGGAGCAGACTAAATGGGCCATTGCTGTATTGAATAGTGGTGCAGACTAAATGGGCCATTGTCGTATTGAATGGCGGAGCAGACTAAATGGGCCATAGTCGTATTGAATGGCGCAACAGACTAAATGGGCCATTGTCGTATTGAATGGCGGAACAGACTAAATGGGCCATTGTCGTGTTGAATGGCGGAACAGACTAAATGGGCCATTGTGTTGAATAGTGGAGCAGACTAAATGGGCCATTGCTGTATTGAATAGCGGAACAGACTAAATGGGCCATTGTTGTATTGAATGGCGGAACAGACTAAATGGGCCATTGTCGTATTGAATGGCGGAACAGACTAAATGGGCCATTGTGTTGAATAGTGGAGCAGACTAAATGGGCCATTGCTGTATTGAATGGCAGAGCAGACGAAATGAGCCATTGTCATATTGAATAGTGGAGCAGACTAAATGGGCCATTGCTGTATTGAATAGCGGAGCAGTCTAAATGGGCCATTGTTGTATTGAATGGCGGAACAGACTAAATGGGCCATTGTCGTATTGAATGGCGGAACAGACTAAATGGGCCATTGTCGTGTTGAATAGTGGAGCAGTCTAAATGGGCCATTGTCGTATTGAATGGCGGAACAGACTAAATGGGCCATAGTCGTATTGAATGGCGGAACAGACTAAATGGGCCATTGTCGTATTGAATGGCGGAACAGACTAAATGGGCCATTGTTGTATTGAATGGCGGAACAGACTAAATGGGCCATAGTCGTATTGAATGGCGGAACAGACTAAATGGGCCATTGTTGTATTGAATGGCAGAACAGACTAAATGGGCCATAGTCGTATTGAATGGCGGAACAGACTAAATGGGCCATTGTTGTATTGAATGGCGGAACAGACTAAATGGGCCATAGTCGTATTGAATGGCGGAACAGACTAAATGGGCCATTGTCGTATTGAATGGCGGAACAGACTAAATGGGCCATTGTCGTATTGAATGGCGGAACAGACTAAATGGGCCATTGTCGTGTTGAATAGTGGAGCAGTCTAAATGGGCCATTGCTGTATTGAATAGCGGAGCAGACTAAATGGGCCATTGTTGTATTGAATAGTGGAACAGACTAAATGGGCCATTGTTGTATTGAATGGCGGAACAGACTAAATGGGCCATTGTTGTATTGAATGGCAGAACAGACTAGATGGGCCAATGTCGTATTCAGTAGCGGAGCAGACTAAATGGGCCATTGTTGTATTGAATAGCGGAGCAGACTAAATAGGCCATTGCTGTATTGAAAGGCGGAGCAGACTAAATGGGCCATTGCTGTATTGAACAACGGAGCAGACTAAATTGGCCATTGTCGTATTGAATAGCGGAGCAGTCTAAATGAGCCATTGTTGTATTGAATGGCGGAACAGACTAAATGGGCCATTGTTGTATTGAATAGCGGAGCAGACTAAATAGGCCATTGTTGTATTGAATGGCGTAGCAGACTAAATGAGCCATTGTTGTATTGAATAGCGGAGCAGACTAAATGGGCCATTGTTGTATTGAATGGCGGAGCAGACTAAATGGGCCATTGTTGTATTGAATGGCGGAACACACTAAATGGGCCATTGTTGTATTGAATGGCGGAACAGACTAAATGGGCCATTGTGTTGAATAGTGGAGCAGACTAAATGGGCCATTGCTGTATTGAATGGCAGAGCAGACGAAATGAGCATTGTCATATTGAATAGTGGAGCAGACTAAATGGGCCATTGCTGTATTGAATAGTGGTGCAGACTAAATGGGCCATTGTCGTATTGAATGGCGGAACAGACTAAATGGGCCATTGTTGTATTGAATGGCGGAGCAGACTAAATGGGCCATAGTCGTATTGAATGGCGGAACAGACTAAATGGGCCATTGTCGTATTGAATGGCGGAACAGACTAAATGGGCCATTGTCGTGTTGAATGGCGGAACAGAGTAAATGGGCCATTGTGTTGAATAGTGGAGCAGACTAAATGGGCCATTGCTGTATTGAATAGCGGAACGGACTAAATGGGCCATTGTTGTATTGAATGGCGGAACAGACTAAATGGGCCATTGTTGTATTGAATGGCGGAACAGACTAAATGGGCCATTGTGTTGAATAGTGGAGCAGACTAAATGGGCCATTGCTGTATTGAATGGCAGAGCAGACGAAATGAGCCATTGTCATATTGAATAGTGGAGCAGACTAAATGGGCCATTGCTGTATTGAATAGCGGAGCAGTCTAAATGGGCCATTGTTGTATTGAATGGCGGAACAGACTATATGGGCCATTGTCGTATTGAATGGCGGAACAGACTAAATGGGCCATAGTCGTATTGAATGGCGGAACAGACTAAATGGGCCATTGTCGTATTGAATGGCGGAACAGACTAAATGGGCCATTGTCGTATTGAATGGCGGAACAGACTAAATGGGCCATTGTTGTATTGAATGGCGGAACAGACTAAATGGGCCATAGTCGTATTGAATGGCGGAACAGACTAAATGGGCCATTGTCGTATTGAATGGCGGAACAGACTAAATGGGCCATTGTCGTATTGAATGGCGGAACAGACTAAATGGGCCATTGTCGTGTTGAATAGTGGAGCAGTCTAAATGGGCCATTGCTGTATTGAATAGCGGAGCAGACTAAATGGGCCATTGTTGTATTGAATAGTGGAACAGACTAAATGGGCCATTGTTGTATTGAATGGCGGAGCAGACTAAATGGGCCATTGTTGTATTGAATGGCAGAACAGACTAAATGGGCCAATGTCGTATTCAGTAGCGGAGCAGACTAAATGGGCCATTGTTGTATTGAATAGCGGAGCAGACTAAATAGGCCATTGCTGTATTGAAAGGCGGAGCAGACTAAATGGGCCATTGCTGTATTGAACAACGGAGCAGACTAAATTGGCCATTGTCGTATTGAATAGCGGAGCAGTCTAAATGAGCCATTGTTGTATTGAATGGCGGAACAGACTAAATGGGCCATTGTTGTATTGAATAGCGGAGCAGACTAAATAGGCCATTGTTGTATTGAATGGCGTAGCAGACTAAATGGGCCATTGTCGTATTGAATGGCGGGGCAAACTAAATGGGCCATTGTCATATTGAATGGCGGAGCAGACTAAATGGGCCATTGTTGTATTGAATGGCGGAGCAGACTAAATGGGCCATTGTTGTATTGAATAGCGGAGCAGACTAAATGGGCCATTGTCGTATTCAATGGCGGAGCAGACTAAATGGGCCATTGCTGTATTGAAAGGCGGAGCAGTCTAAATGGGCCATTGTCATATTCAATGGCGGAGCAGACTAAATGGGCCATTGCTGTATTGAAAGGCGGAGCAGACTAAATGAGCCATTTTGTCCGCCCATGCTATTTCTTGTGTCCTTGTTGGAAACATATTGAAGGAATCTTGCCCACAGACACCTTAATTTGTGATGTCTACTCTGAGAAGACAAGGTTCTTTACAAGAATCACAAAGGCAGGCATGGAAATTGGAAAATAAAACGTTTTTTAAAGAATGGAGTAATATTTAATACAACAATGAAAAATGCTATAAAACTCAGCAGGTCTGCTACCATCTGTGAAGGGAGAAATAATGTTAACACTTAGAGTCCAATGTAACTTCTTCAGAACAGAAGAAGAGCCATTTTGAACTTTAAATGTGGGACGCAGATCCAGGCGCAACGGTTGAATTGTGCCCCAGCCCCAAATCAGGCTGCGCGACGGGCGTGAAACCTGCTCTGCCCTGCACAATCTGTGCATGCTCCAGCTCTGAATGGTCCTCACAAAAGTGGACCAGTCATAATAGCACCTGCGGGGGACGGGGGTCTCTCAGGCGCTTGGAGACTCCTGGGTGGTCGGGGACTGGGCAGGATGGCACCCTGGCACTCCCCCTTGTACCTGGGCACCATGACACTGCCACCAGGCACCTTGTCCTGCCATCAGCTCTCATTGCCCGGGTGGCAGGGGCATTGCAAAGATGCCAGGCTGGCAGTACCAGGGTGCCCAGGTGCCAGATTGGCGCTTCCATACATCAGGCCCGGGGGTTGCCTTGGCAGGTAGAGGGAGTGTTTCCCAGAACCTCACCAATGTTAGGGGATTAGGGAGGAATCAAAATAGAGGGGGGGATGCTGAGAGGTGGGGCGGGTGGGGAAGATCGAGCAGCCTTCCAAAATGGCGCCCTGATCTGCGAGGAGCCTTTCCTGCTGATGAGCTCAATTTCACAAAAAGTTGAGAAACGCCCAGAGGCCAAAGAAAATGGCAAAGTGCCGTTGGATGGCAGGGTGTTTCTCGATGCTGCAGCTGCTGCAAAACACCCCGCTCAACGCGCCATTTTAGCAAACTTTAAATTGATTCCGCTGAATTGTGTCCATTAGCTCTGTTTCTCTCTCCACAGATGCTGCCAGTCTTGCTAAATTTTATGGCATGTTTGTTTTTATTTCAGATTTCCAGTATTTTTCTTTTATTTTAGTGAGTAATATTCAGTATTTGGAAATAGTGATCAACTAAATACTAGCATTAGCTTGTCACTATTGTTACAAGCATCAATATACACTTGAAAAAAAAATGAAATGTGTGTTGTTGTCCCTCAGCTTTGTATCAACATGACTAACGAGAAGATCCATCAGTATATCCATGAGACACTCTTCCAACAGCACCAGGTGGAATGTATGCCAGGAGGTGTCCCCATGGAAACTGCCAACTCTCCTCGCAGCGACAATTCTATTCTGGACTTCTTTTTTCAGGTACACTTTGAATGCTTGCGTTGAGATTGTGAAATTATTATTTGCAGATGACCCTCACAAATACTACAAAAATAGAAAATATTAGATAATCTCAGCAGGCCTGACAGAATCTGTGGAGAGAGAAGGGGGCTAACGTTTCGAGTATGGATAACTCTTTGGCAAAGCTGGAGAGAACTGGAAATAGGGTCAGATTTATACGATTGTGGGGAGGGGGCATGGAGCACTGGGGATGGATAGCGGGCAAGTGATAGGGCTATTTACATTCCCTTTGTCTTTCTGTCCACGATATCTTTGTCAATATCTTTTACCTCACAAATGCGAATTTGGTTCAGTAAATTCATAAGCAATGTTTACTCATTATATCTGTCATGTGTCAAACCTACCTGTGGTAAGTGCTTTAACCATAATTCATTTCCTGTTGAATCATTTCCTTAAAATGTTTCCAATTAAGGGTCAACTTAGTGTGGCCAATCCAGCTACCCTGCACATCTTTGGGTGAGACCCACACAGACACGGGGAGAATGTGCAAACTCCACACGACCAGTGACCCGGATCCAGGTTTCGAACCCAGGTCCTCCCTTTGCACTGGGAGAAATTCCCTCCTCATCATCAAATAGATCCATGGATCATTTACGTCCACCTGAGAGAAGAGATGGGATCCTGTCAAAATATAATTATATATTTAAAGCTTGGGCAAGATTGAATAGGCCTCTCGTGAATTTTACGATGCTCGGAATGCCTCGCGAGTTCTAACAAGATCTAATGAGATCTCGCAAAACGTTGCAATCTGGATCTTGCCGTCACTGGGCGCAATCCAGATTTGCCTATTGATTTAGCCGTTAGCTTCACCTAAATATGTCCACGCCAAAGTATCCCAAGGCCCAGGATCAAACATCGGTGCCTGGGAGACCTCGCCATGGCATTGTTTCTGGTTTCCATAAACATGGACCAGCCGTAACAACACTTGGGGAGGTCTCCCAGGCGATTGGAGCTCCTCAGGTGCTCGGGCTCTGGGCAGGGTTGTACCCTGGCACCACCAAAGCTACCCGGGCACCTTAGCACTGCCATCTGGCACCTTGAAACTGCCACTCGGGCACCCTGGCAATGGCATTCTGGCATCCTGGCAGTGCCACTATGGCCCTGCCAGCGTCCCCAGGGTGCACTGCCAGGGGGGGGGTTTCTGGAGGCCGGGTTGGGGAAAGTCAAGATATTGAGGCGGCATTTAAAAATGGCACCCCAATCAAGCTTGTCAATTCAGGAAATGAATATAAATGTGACCTTGTTGAGGCATTTCCCGCAGAGGACCCCCCCCCCAAAAAAAACAAAGTCCCTATTGATAGCAGGGTTGTCTCGGTCACCGGCTGCAGGCTCCGATAACCACCCCATTATTCGCACCCAAAAACTGGATTGCTTTTTTTTTTGTTAAATCGCGCCATTAGTTTTAAAAAGATTATGCATTAAAATATTCCTTAAAAAATTAGTGGGAATCTGGTGCAGTTAATTAATAGAGCTGAAAATGTGTTTTTCATGAAAAATAGGTATTTTTAATCCGAGTGCCTAGTCCACTGAGTGACTAGTCAAATTTCAAACAACTAAAAATGTCTACTGTAGTCAGTTTCTTAAATTTTCAAAGAAGTTTTAGTAAGTGCCTACTACTATCCTTTCATCAAAAAATGCAGTTTACTTTTGAGCCCTTTTGTGCCACATTGAGTGATTCAATCTCAGGGCGAGACCAATTTCCAGTGCAATGTTTCTTGAACGGGCATAAAAGATCGCGGAAATTCAATTAATCATAGACCTAATTTGTGCATGAAAGTGCACAAATTTTTTAATTGGTTTTCTGATTTTGGGGGTTGAATTCCACTACAACCGAGCTGGAACTTTAGACCAGCAATTGCAACTATTATTTGAAACACAGAGGGCACTAGAGTACTGTACTCTTTATCAAGAACTGCTTCTACTGAGTGGCTACATACAATAATTTGGCACTCAGCACTGTGCACTATGCTGATTTAGTTCCATGTAACACACAAGAACTCAAGCACAATGTGCCTGTAGATAGCATATTTAATGACAGCAGTCTCGGAGTAGGGAGAAGGAGTTGCAGGTGCAACTTTATCAGGGGAAAGGTAAAATTAGTTCATCTCTCTTAATTTATCACAACACCAGCTGTGTAAATTAGTCTTAATCTTGAGGCGCATTTGTGTCTCACAAATCAGCATGTCGCAGTTGTACTTATGCAACATAATTCAAAATGAGTAGGCTTTCAGATGGGAAAATTACACGGGGGGTTCAAATGGTTTAGTGCTGGCCTATGCTGGACCGGAATGGATATGTTCAAATCCTGAACACAAGAAAGCTTCCAGCCTCATTCAAATTAGGTCAGTAAACTATTGATGCCTTCTGTACGTCCCCTGGGAGTTCTCTAGTGGACGGGAGATGTAAAATAAACGCTAAATCGGTCTAGTAAGGATATTAGAAGGAAAGGGAGATTATTGAAGTGGGGGGGGGGAGGGAGGCGACAGTAATCTTTGGGCTACTCTGGAGTTCGGACCAGAATTCTTCCAGGCTTCACATTCTGGGAAGTATTTTTGGAAAAAGCATTTTGGAAGTGGCCTCGAGTGTTTCTTTTGAGGACAACCGGTTCGGTGACGGACATTTGCCTGAATGCAAAGCAACTCAATTTCAGGAAAGAATTTTGAACCAGGTGTTTGGCTCCCTATTTGCTTATGCAAAGAGCCTAATTTCTGTTTCAGGCACAGACCTTGAACATATATTCTCCTGCCTTTGAAAACTCGTGTCGTAGAATGTGTAAGCGCATGAGCCCTCCATATTGAGTCCTCAGTCACCTGGGTTTTATCACAGACTGCTACTAAATGGTTGCTACTTAAACAATGAGCTGGACACCTACATTTGAATATTATTTTAGATGACATTAAAGTTTACATTTTAACTAATTTGGATCTGGTGCAATAAGTTATAACAACATTTCCATTTAAGCTTTTAGAAAGTCCCTGTGCCTGCTGTTGTCACAGAATGTTCTGACAATTTGGCAGACCTGTCATATTTTTTAAAAATAGCAAAGTTTGAAAATGTACCGGGAGCCGAGGCCAGCAGACTTATCAGGAAATCATGAGTAGAGTTGACAGTCTCTCACGTTATGGACGCGGTTGCATCATAGTCACAAAACCATTCCCTTCAGATTCATCACTGCACCTAGTTTCAATTTTTAGCTACATTTCCATTGCTAACTTTATGGCAAACAAACCTGACTTCATCCCTTATATCTCATCAATTTGGACTCTTTCAGATTTGGATTTCTGTATGATGCCATTGTTTCTTGGAGGAAATAACCTTAAGTTGGAATAAAATATGAGAACATCTCCCAAAAGGGCTGATTATCAGTCATCTCAGTTTGTGACATCAATATCCCCATGGAATCTAGCCACAACCAGGTGAACAGGTGCATGGTAATCCTTTCATTACATAAGGGACCAAGAAGATAGTAATGGAAGGCACGATACAAACATTGCCACTGTAGGCAACTCCATCTCTTGTAGTTCAGCATTGTTTAAGTAACCAAGCTCTATTTTGTTGGTTGAATGGTTATTTGAAAAAGATCTTGAGTGCAAAATTTGGACCTGTGGTGCCACTGGAGATGGCTCTGCTGAAGCCTCTGACTTGCCCCCTCCTCTTTTAGCAAGACCAGTGTTATGCCCCATGCTGGGTGGGACAGCTACATGGGGGTCACCTTCGTGCAACAGGAGTCTTCCAAATTCACAAGAGGCATGGTGACGCAGTGCTGTCTCATGACGCTGAGGACCCAGGTTCAATCCCGGCCCCGGTAGTACCCCGGTCACTGTTTGTCTGGAGTTTGCAGATTCTCCCCGTGTCTGCAGGGGTCTCACTCCCACAACCCAAAGATGTGCAGGGTAGGTGGATTGGCCACGCTAAATTTCCCCTTCAAAGAAAAATCATCCAAAGTATGCCGGCAGACTTTGCTTTCCATTTATGAACTTGGACCGTGCAGATCTATTCAATTTATTTGGTTAGGACTTACCAAAGAACATATGTTCAGCTGCAAACAGGGCCCAGCGCGAGCTTTATTTAGAGCGCCATGCACTAACCTGGCAGTTAAGGTCATGTAGTCTATTTCAAAGTCTGGAAGCACTGTAGTGTGTTTTTGGAGGTGTTTTGGCGAGTTTCTGGATTTGGTAGTATTGCTGCATGCTCAAAGGAAGGACAGAGATTTGGTGAACTGGTCACATAAAGACTGCAGCAGAAATAGAGGCTACAGCTGCAATGCTTCTGGGCCTAAAGCATGATAGGAAGAGGAAAAGCTCAACACTATGCACTCTGTCAACTTGAAGCCAGACTTCATTATCCTCCCTGACTAACAGGTAGCTAACTGGCAGGATCAGCAGGGTTTTGCCAGATGGGCTGGCAACTGATCCATGTTCATTCTTCTTGACTTGTCTGCAGCCAATAACAACATTGACCACACCATTCTCCTCCAACAGCAGTCCTTCATTGTCCAATTGGGTGTGACTGCCCTCACCTCATCCCATTCCTATCCACCCATAAATGAAATTAAGAGCACCCAACATTTTACACATTGCACTCAGTTCCACATACCAAATATACCTGAAAGCCTATTAGGAGAGGTGTTTAAAATCTTTGTGATATATTTAATACTTTCCTGCCGACATCCCCGCAAGGGGATGTTGACCAATTGGGCCGATGGATGGCAGATGAAATTTAATTTAGATAAATGTGAGGTGATGCATTTTGGTAGATCGAATCAGGGCAGGACCTACTCAGTTAATGGTAGGGTGTTGGGGAGAGTTAGAGAACAAAGAGGTCAAAAGGTACAGGTTCATAGCTCCTTGAAAGTGGAGTCACTGGTGGACAGGGTGGTGAAGAAGGCATTTGGCATGCTAGGTTTCATTGGTCAGAACACTAAATACAGGATTTGGGACGTCTTGTTGACGTTGTACAAGACATTAGTAAGGCCATACTTGGAATACTGTGTACAGTTCTCGTCACCCTATTATAGAAATGATATTATTAAACTAGGAAGAGTGCAGAAATGATTTAGTAGGATGCTACTGGGACTTGATGGTTTGACTTCTAAAGAGAGGCTGGATAGACTGGGGCTTTTTTCCCTGGAGCGTAGGAGGCTTATGGGTGATCTTATAGAGGTCTATAAAATAATGAGGGCATAAATAACCTCTTAGTCAACCTCCTTTCCCAAAGGTAGGGGGGTGCTAAAACTAGAGGGTATAAGTTTAAGGAGGGAGATACAAAAGGGTCCAGAGGGCCAATTCTTTTACACAGAGGGTGGTGAGTGTCTGGAACAAGCTGCCAGTAGAGGTGGGTGCAATTTTGTCTTCTAAAAAGCATTTAGACAGTTATATGGGAAAGATGGGTATAGAGGGATATGAGCCAAATGCAGGCAATTGGGACTTGCTTCGTGGTTAAAAACTGAGCGGCATGGATAAGTTGGGCCGAAGGGCCTGTTTTCATGCTGTAAACCTCTTTGACTCTATGACAGGTTTGTATGCAGAGTGGCTTGTTAAATTCAGCAGGTGCCTGCCCCAGGGCTTCTCGTCCTCTCTGCGATGATAAGTGCTTTCTGCAGTTGGAAAAGAGGAAGTGATATCATTTAGCATTTTTGAAGTGGCCAGCAGCTGTCAATCAAAACAAGGCTGTTTATAAACATTGTGGTTTGGATCAATGGGTGGGGGCGGGGGGGTTTCAGATGCACACGAAGGTGAAAAAGGTGAAGAGAAAGATAAATAAACAAACCTCCTGCTTGCTGTGAATACACCATTGGGCTGTCTATCAAAGGCTAGTTAATAGTACTGCATTGTGAAATTGAATGATGCAAAACATTTCAAAGGGAAAGTCAAAGGCCGGGATTCTCCCTTCTGGGGACTAAGTCCCCACGCCGGCGGGAGAACCGGTGGCAACCACTCTGGCGTCAACAACCCCCGAAAATGCAGAATTCTCCGCACTTTTGGGGGCCAGGTGGACGGCAGAGGGGTTGCCGCCGCTCCAGCTCCAGGGACGGCGCGAGTTCGCGAATGCGGCAAAGGGGCGGCGTAATCTCGCGCATGCGCGGAACCACCAGCGTGGTTCCGCTTGTGCGCAGACCGGACGACGTATTTTGGGGCATACGCGGGGCTTCTCTTCTCCACCCGGCCATGGCGGAGCCCTACAGGGGTCGGCGTGGAGGGAAGAATTGTCTCCATGGAACAGGCCCGCCCGCAGGTCGTTGGGCCCCGATCGTGGGCCAGGCCACTGTGCCCCCCCCCCCCCCCCCCCGGGGTTGGATCTGCCCGCGCGCCCCCCCCCCACCCGAGGACCGTCCCAGCCAAATTACCTGCCAGGTCCCGCCGGTATGTGAGTTGAGTGATTCATGCCGGCGGGACTGGACAAAAACAGACGGCCGCTCGGCCCATCGGGGACCGGAGAATTGCCGGGGGGGGGGGGGGCGCTGCCAACGGCGCCCAAAAAACGGCACCGGAGATTACGGCAGCCAGCGGCGGGGTGGGATTCGCTCCGCCCCCCGGCGATTCTCCGACCCGGTGGGGGGGGGGCGGAGAATCCCGCCGAAATCTTTTCATGTGTTATGAGCTTTCTAGGAAGTGTCAGACACTTCAAAAAGCAACAATGTTAAAAGCATTGGGCTAAGGGAGCACATGTGAGGAAAGGGAAAATCCTTGAGGTTTCCTGACTTGAATATCAATGAACTGTCTGATCGACTCAACAGCTGTCGAGCAGAGCTATTCAAAGTGAGAAGGCCACTTCAATGTGCTCCAGTTTCCTCTCACAGTCCACAGATGTGGCGGTTAGGTGAATTGATCATGCTAAATTGTCCCTTTGTGTCCAAAAACGGTTAGGTGGGGTTATTGGGTTACGGGGATAGGATGGAGGTGTGGGCTTAAGTAGGGTTCCCTTTCCAAGGCCCGGTGCAGACTCGATGGGTTGAATGGCTGAATGGCACTGTACATTCTATGATTCTATGCGGCAACGGCATTCCCCAGATACCATGACACCTACTGCCGGACAGACTGCTGACTGCGGGCAAGCTAGGAGATGGGAACTGTGCGGAAATTAATGGACGGTTATTGGAAGAGACACACTCATACTTGGACGAGACAAGGGAGAAATGGGAGGAAGGACTAGGCAGGGAAATAGGGGAAGGACTTTGGATCGAAACACTGCACAGGGTAAACTTCACCACCATGTGCGCAGGGCTGAGCCGAACGCAACTGAAGGTGGTACACAAGATGCATCTAGCCAGGAAGGGAATGAGTGAGTTCTTCCCGGGCTGGAGGACAAATGTGAACAAATGCCAGAGATATCTGACCAACCACACCCACATGTTGTGGGCTTGCCCCAGACTTGTCAGGTATTGAATGTCCTTCTCCAAGGCCATGTCCAGGGTTGTGGGGGTGAGGGAGGAGCTTTTCCGGCTGGTGGCAGTCTTTGGGGCATCTGAACAGCCCAAGCTTTTCACGGGGAGTGGGGCTGATGCCCTGGCCTTTGTTTCCCTGATCGCCCGTTAGAGACTCCTGCTCAGCTGGCAGTCGGCAGCACCACCCAACCCTGCAGATTAGACTGCCTGCCCGACATGGCAGAATTTCTCAAGCTAGAGAAAATAAAATATGCCATCAGAGGATTGGAGGAAGGCTTCTACAAAACGTGGAGGCTGCTCACCAATTTTTTCCAGGACCGTAGCGGGGAGAGGGGTGCAGGACCCAGGATATGCCACAAAATAAGGAAGTGAAAGGGACGGGGGAGGGTAAGAGCATGAAGGCGGTGGGGGGGTGCACACTCTGAATGACAAGCTCCACATATCGAGAGGATACATCCCATGTAACATAGCTAAGACTACAGTTGCTGTAAATTCTTGTGGAGACATGTTTTGATTTTCTCTTGTGTAACCTTTGAGATGAAATGTCAAAACTCCAATAAAAATATATTTTTTTAAATAGCAGATCTGTTAGACAGGGGACTGCAGCAAATCACTGTAGTGCTGCCAAAACCATGCTCTCCAACACCCAGAAGGACAAAAGTAGCAAGTAACTGGGAACACCATCACCTCCAGGCTTCCTTCTGTCACTCAACATCCTGCCTTGGATGCATGTTTCCATTCCTTTATCGTTGCAGGGTCAAAATCCAAGAATTCCCTGCCTAATAGCACCATGACCGCGTCATCACGCTGCAATAGGCTGCAATAAATCAAAACATCACACCAGCCCCTTCTCTGGGTAACTTGGAAAGGCCAGTATTCACATCACAAGAATACATTTTTAAAGATCTCACCCACTGATTGAAAATATCCATGTGTTATATCAGAAGCAAGGGAAATTTGGAACAGCCCTATCACATTGAACAGAATAAATAGATAGCTATGCACTATTATCTTTTTGGTGTCGCTCAATGGTTTATTGTGTTATTGTGTCAGTTAAGGTGAAGGATGTTTATTGGAACTGCGGACTGAAACTGTTTTCCACTTGGGACAGTGTCACTAAAATATTTCAGAAATGTTTAGCAAAGCCCAATGAAGTTCAAAATTTGCAGTTTTTGCACATACCCTATTTCATAAAAATATTAGTACATAGAGTGCCAAACAATTGCCATTTTTTGGTGAGGATTTGTGCCAACTGCACTGTAACTGCCCACATTGCGCACAGGATCCTTACAACTGCAAGTGAGGAGACAACTCACATTATCAGCTCAGAGTTAATTTGAACTCAAATCTCAGACGTGAAAGCACCATCTGTTAAACGACTTCTTCTCCCTCCTTTATGTTTTTGTATTGTAATTAATAATTCATACTTTATGTGCACTATTTATATCTTTAAGTGTAAAAAACATAATTTTGTCATGTATATTTCTCATTGATGATATATTTATTAAACCTCACATGACAGTATGAATGTGTCATTAAGATCAATGTGTGATCCTGATTGTAAACAATATTATCATTGGTATTTAAAATACTTGAAAGGAAATTATAAGTAAATTAGGCTGTCCCTTTCATCTGTATTTAAATAAGATGGGGCAATTGTACACATTGCCACTCTAATGTATTTTGTCAGGAAGCAATAAGCTGTAATAGACAAGGGTCAGGATGTTCCCACTTTCAGCAAAGGCCGATGTGAGGTGGGAAAAGCGCAGTTGCTGACAGCAATGATGACTTTCTCTTTGGTATAGTGCAGAACTCTGGGGAAAGAAGCTCAAGTCACGGATTCCACGGTGCTTTGCTGGTGGGGCGTCCTCTGATTCACCCC
The DNA here is from genome assembly GCF_047496885.1 of Scyliorhinus torazame. NCBI lineage: Eukaryota > Metazoa > Chordata > Chondrichthyes > Carcharhiniformes > Scyliorhinidae > Scyliorhinus > Scyliorhinus torazame. The sequence continues at coordinate 61,594,274 of NC_092721.1, read as the reverse complement.
TCCCGCCATCTTTGAAGAGCGAGGGTCAGGGCATCATTTTTAAAGGCTGCCCCAGCGCAGAGTGAGCAAGCCCATTCAGCCTGGAAACCCCTGTGGCGCCATCCTAGCACTACCCCGGCGCTGCCCGGGTAATATCCAGGCACTATACAGGGATGCCCGGACAGTGCCAAGGGGTGCCTGTGCAGTGCTGGGGTGCCAGGGCAGCATCCGGGAAGTGTTTGGAGGGGGCATAGGCAATGCCAGGGTGCCAGGTTATTGTCCTGGAAGTTCCAGGGTGCCCGGGCAATGGCAAGGATATGCATAGCCAGTGCCGGAGTTGTCTGCGCAAGAAGTGCCGGAGATGCCCGGATACTGTCCGGAAAGTGCCGTGGATACCTGGCCAGTATCCGAGGGGTCCCCACGTAGTAGCCAGGCATGATCCTCTCCGCTCCGGAATGCTGCACTCCCTGAAAATTGGTGCAGAACCCTCACCGATTTCAGGACCGGTGATGGGCTAGAAGTGCCGCCGGATGAAACTCCCAGCTCCCACACCAAAATCGGCTGGAGAATGGCTGGATTCCTGGCCGCGCATGTGGATGGCGACGACCTGCAGTGGTTGCGCCGTACAACATGGTGCCAGCCGTGCGTGGACCCGACCCGCCATCTGCGACTCCAGAGGCCACCCCCTAGCCAGACCCCACCAGTTCCCCAGCCCTCATGGAAGCCCCCCTGGCCAGCAGCACGGATACCGGCCAAGTTGTCAGGGCTGGACACAGTCTGCAGCTGCCACGCCGGGGTCCCGACTGCTGAGACCACACGCCCCCCACGCACGGTCGGGGATTCGGCACATCGGGGGCGGAGCATCGCGGGAAGGCCTGCCAATAACGCAGCAACGCCGTTGCAATGGCGCGCAACGCGATTATGCCACTTCTGAGGGGGCGCAGCATGGCTGACCGGCGTCAAACCGGCGCCGGCCCCGATTAGGGTGTCGGAGTGGATTCTCTGCCCGATTGGCAATTACGATATCGGCATCGGGCAACGGAGAATCCCGCCCATGGTAACTAAATTCTGAAACGGACTGAAAACAAATAACTGAAAATACTTTTGAGAAAAATAATGAACAGGTAGAGTTAGCCTTGAAAGAAAAAAGTGATCATGGAAAAACAAGATAGTGTAGACTGTAAATTGAAGATTACAGGACTAAATAAGTGGTATTGGGATAATTTTGGCTTTTGGAAATAGTGTAAAATCTGCTTTACCATCATTTTAAACACCCCACCATAAAAGAAACAAAAATTGATAGAGGTTGGGGTTATTTTTAACAGGTGACCAAGCCAATAATGAATGTGTTCAAAATTAGCCCCACGAGACAGAAATCTGACAACAAATCCATTGGTATCTGGTTTTGGGCATCAAGGTGATATGCAGATGCAATACATGTCTGGATCATCCAACAATCACCAGGTAAGGTGTTAGGCCTCATCAACATAATCTAGGCAAGATTTTAGTGCCTACCATAAAGGGTAATCATGGTGTTCATGATGGAGAGACAGGAAGCTCTCTTCCATGAGATTGGGGAGGAAGTACTCCTCATGCTGTAGGGACAGCTCTCTGTTCAACATCATCTCCTTCTTCCTCCAGTTCCACCTGCTCCTACACCTCCCTTGACGAGCTCCATAAGAACATAAGAAGCAAGAGTAGTCCATTTGGTCCAGCTAGCCTGTTCTGCCATTTGATAAAATCATGGCTGAACTGATTATGTCTTGAACTCCACTTTCCTGCCTGAATATTTGCATCCCCTGTTGATCAAAACTCAGTACAACTCGGGGTTGAATTTTTTCCATTATCCAACCTCCACTACATTCTAGGGAAGAAAATTCCAAAGTTTAATGGCCCTTTACTCCTTATCTCCATATTAAATGGGAGATGTCTTAGTTTTAAACTGTGCTCATTTGCTCTAGATATTTGTTCTCGATATCGCCCCAGGGAGAAACTGGGGCAGCAAGGTAGAATAGTGGTTAGCACAGTTGCTTCACAGCTCCAGGGTCCCAGGTTCGATTCCTGGCTTGGGCCACTGTCTGTGTGGTGTCTGCACGTTCTCCCTGTGTGTGCGTGGGTTTCCGCCGGGTGCTCCGGTTTCCCCTCACAGATGTGCAGTTAGGTGGATTGGCCATGACAAATTACCCTTTGTGACCAAAAAAAGATGAATTGGGGTTACTGGGTTCAGGGGATGGGGTGGAGGAGGTGTGTGCTTGAGTGGGGTGCTCTTTCTAAGGGCCGGTACAGACTTGATGGGCCGAATGGCCTCCTTCTGCACTGTAATTCTATGACTAAGAAACATGATCTCAGCATCTATCTTTGTGTGGAACTTGCAGCAGACCCCAACATTTGAGAAGGTACCCGGTGGGAAAGCCAGACAATTTTTTGAAATTTGTAAAACTGTGAGGAAAGAATACTTCACCCAAGAAGTGATGACTCTGAACAATAGGCATCGTTTATGCAAAAACAAACTTTAATTTAAATACATAATTAACCACATTAACATCAAAGAAACAGTTTTACAATTATCTGTTCAACAGATGTTAAATAAAAGGAAAAAAAACCTATTTTTTCATCTCCACATGGCTTCAAAGTGAATACTTTGTTGGCAGCTATGGAGGTGACATGGGAGTATAATGGGCAACACAGTAACACAGTGGTTAGCACTGTTGCTTCACAGGTCCAGGGTCCCAGGTTCGATTCCCAGCTTGGGTCACTGTCTGTGCGGAGTCTGCACGTTCTCCCTGTGTCTACGTGGGTTTCCTCCGGGTGCTCTGGTTTCTTCCCACAAGTCCAGAAAGACATGCTGTTAGATAATTTGGACATTCTGAATTTGCCCTCTGTGGACCCAGACAGGCAACTAGGGACTTTTCACAGTAATTTCATTGAAGTGTTAATGTAAGCCTACTTGTGACAATAAAGATTTTATTATAAAGGTACATGGGCAATGGAGGTCTTGAGTTGGCATGGAGGTGGTGTGGGGTTATTCGGACACATGGGAAGTGGGTGGGGGGCTTGAGTTGGCATGAAGGGGCCATGAGGGATGGATGAGGGTAGCGAGGTTATGAAGGATGGAGGCTAGAGGACCAAACAGTTTCTAAAACAACTGTAACAATGTCCCAGAGAAGCCGTGGTGTGTCCTCGTGCTCCATTTGGGAAGCCGGGAACATTTTCCGTTCCGGGGACAGGAAGCAGCTCCTGGAAGCCCGGGTTTTGGACCTGGAGTGGCAGCTGGGAACACTGTGGAGCATCCATAAGGCGGAGAATATCGTGGATAGCACGTATGGAGAGGTGCTCACACTGCAGGCTTGGACTCCACAGACAGAAAGGGAATGGGTGACCACAAGACATTGCAAGAGGCAGTGCAGGAATCTCCTGTACTATTCTCCTGAAAAATAGGTATACCGCTTTAGATACTGTTGAGGGGGATGACCTTTCAGGGAAAGCAGCAACAGGTAAATTTGTTGCACCATGATTGGCTCTGCTAAACAGGAGAGGAGTTAAAAGTGTGGGAATACAATAGTTGTCGGGGATTCAATTGTTAGGGAAAAAGGAAGCCTTTTCTGAGGCACAAATGAGACGTGGGACCAACACAAACTAGGCGGGTTGCACCTCGGCAGGACCGGGTCTGATGTGGTTGAGGAGGGTTTAAACTAGAGTAGCAGGGGATGAGAACTTAAGCAGGGTGACAAGGACCGTAATAAAAGAAAGAACAGTAAAATGCAAAAACAGTATACAGGGTAATCAAGGGCGAAAGGCAAATAGGGCCACAGTACAAAGAAAAGTTAGCATGATTAAAGATGGCCTAAAGGCTTTGTATCTTAATGCAAGAAGTATTTGGAATGAGGTAGACGAATTGATGGTGCAAATCGAGATAAATGGATATGCTCTCATAGCCATTACGGAGTCATGATGACAAGGAGATCAAAACTGGGAACTTAATACAATAATAATAACCTTTTATTGTCACAAGTATGAATTTACTGTGCAAAGCCGCTAGTCGCCACATTCCAGTTCGGGTAAGCTGGTACGGGAATTGAACCCGCACTGCTGGCTTTGTTCTGCATCACAAACCAGCTGTCTAGCCCACTGAGCTAATTCAGGGATATTTGACCTTTTGGAAAGATGGGAGGGATGAAAAGGGTGGTGCAGTAGCGCTCTTAATAAGGGATGAAATAAGGACAGTTGTGAGAGAAAATCCAGACTTAGATGGTGTAGAGTCCATTTAGGTGGAGGTAAAAAACAACAAGGGAAAGAAGATATTTATCGGAGTAGTGTATAGGCCCACCAACAGTAGCCACACTGTAAGAAAGGGTATAAATCAACAAATAATAGGAGCATGCAAAAGGAATAGAGCAATAATTATGAATGACTTTACTCTTCATGTTGATTGGGTTAATCAAGTTGGTAAGGGTAGGTACAACAGCAAATTCATAGCATGCATTAGCAATAGTCTCCCAGAGCAATATGTCAAGGAACCAACCAAGGAAAGGATATCTTGGATATGGGAATGTGTAATGAGGCAGGTTTAATAAATGACCTCAGAGTAAATAATCCCCTGGGAAGTAGTGATCATAAAATGATAGAATTTAATATTCAGCTTGATTGTGAGAAACCTCGGTCGGAAACAACTCTGTTTAACTTAAATAAAAGGAATTACAATGAAATGAGGAGAGAGTTCGCTAAAATAGACAGGACAGATAGATTAACAGGAATGAGAGTAAACAAGCAGTGACAGACATTTAAGGAGGCAATTCATGATAGTTTGCAAAAATATATCCCAGTAAGGAGGAAAGATTCAGAAGAGAAGAATAAACCAACCATGGCTAACCAAGGAAGTTAACTAGAGTATTAAGTTGAAAGAAAAAGCATTTCAGGAGGAAACATCCAGTGATAGCCCCAAAGACTGGGACAAAGACTGGTGGTGGATGGAAAATTTTCAGACTGGAGACCAGTTACCAGCGGTGTACCGCAGTGCTGGGTCCTCTGCTATTTGTGATTTTTATCAATGACTTGGAGGAGGGGGCTGAAGCGTGGGTCAGTAAATTTGCTGATGACACCAAGATTGGTGGAGTAGTGGATGAGATGTAGGGCTGTTGTAGGCTGCAAAGAGACATTGATAGGATGCAGAGCTGCGCCGAAAAATGGCACATGGAGTTTAACCTTGATAAGTGCGAGGTGATTCATTTTGGTTTAAAAAATTTGAATGCGTATTACAGGGTCAATGGCAGGGTTCTGAGGAATGTGGAGAAACAGAGATCTTGGGGTTCATGTCCACAGATCTCTGAAGGTTGCCACGCAAGTGGATAGAGCCGTGAAGAAGGCTTATAGTGTGTTAGCGTTTATTAACAGGTGGCTTGAGTTATGCTGCAACTGTATATGACAGCAGAAGGCAGAGAGTTGGGATATAAGGTTCTTTTTTGGAATGGCAACCGATGACGAGTGGTGTCCCGCAGGGTTCAGTGTTGGGTCCACAGCTGCTCTCTTTATATATTAACGATCGAGATGACGGGACTGGGGGCATTCTGGCTAAGTTTGCCGATGATACAGAGATAGGTGGAGGGGCAGATAGTATAGAGTTCAGGAAAGTGGTCCAAGAAATGGCTGATGAAATTCAACGTGGGCAAGTGTGAGGTCTTGCACTTTGGAAAAAATAATAGAGGCATGGACTATTTTCTAAACGGTGACAAAATTCATAATGCTGAAGTGCAAAGGGACTTGGGAGTCCGAGTCCAGGATTCTCTAAAGGTAAACTTGCAGGTTGAGTCCGTAATTAAGAAAGCAAATGCAATATTGTCATTTATCTCAAGAGGCTTGGAATATAAAAGCAGGGATGTACTTCTGAAGCTTTATAAAGCATTAGTTAGGCCCTATTTAGAATACTGTGAGCAATTTTGGGCCCCACACCTCAGGAAGGACATACTGGCACTGGAGCGGGTCCAGCGGAGATTCACCCGATGATGCCAGGAATGGTAGGCCTAACATACGATGAACGTCTGAGGATCCTAGGATTTTATTCATTGGAGTTTAGGAGGTTGAGGGGAGATCTAATAGAAACTTACAAGATAATGATTGGCTTAGATAGGGTGGATGTAGGGAAGTTGTTTCCATTAGCAGGGGAGACTAGGACCCGGGGCACAGCCTTAGAATAAAAGGGAGTCACTTTAGAACAGAGATGAGGAGAAATTTCTTCAGCCAGAGAATGGTGGGTCTGTGGAATTCATTGCCACAGAGGGCGGTGGAGGCCGGGACGTTGAGTGTCTTTAAGACAGAAGTTGATAAATTCTTGATTTCTCGAGGAATGAAGGGCTATGGAGAGAGAGCAGGTAAATGGAGTTGAAATCAACCATGATTGAATGGTGGAGTGGACTCGATGGGCCGAATGGCCTTACTTCCGCTCCTATGTCTTATGGTCTTATGGACCCTGGTGAGACCACATTTGGAATATTGTGTGCAGTTCTGGTCACCTCACTACAGGAAGGATGTGGAAGCATTGGAAAGGGTGCAAAGGAGATTTGTCAGCAATAGGAAAGGAGCAGTCACCTTGTTAGGAGTTTTCTATAGGCCCCCCAATAGTAGCAGAGATGTGGAGGAACAGATTGGGAAACAGATTTTGGAAAGGTGCAGAAGTCATAGGGTAGTAGTCATGGGCGACTTTAACTTCCCAAATATTGAGTGGAAACTCTTTAGATCAAATAGTTTGGATGGGGTGGTGTTTGTGCAGTGTGTCCAGGAAGCTTTTCTAACACAGTATGTAGATTGTCCAACCAGAGGAGGGGCAATATTGGATTTAGTACTGGGTAATGAACCAGGGCAAGTGATAGGTTTGTTAGTGGGGGAGCATTTTGGAGATAGTGACCACAATTCTGTGACTTTCACTTTAGTAATGGAGAGGGATAGGTACGTGCAACAGGGCAAGGTTTACAATTGGGGGAAGGGTAAATACAATGTTGTCAGACAAGAATTGAAGTGCATAAGTTGGGAACATAGGCTGGCAGGGAAGGACACAAGTGAAATGTGGAACTTATTCAAGGAACAGGTGCTACGTGTCCTTGATATGTATGTCCCTGTCAGGCAGGGAAGAGATGGTCGAGTGAGGGAACCATGGTTGACAAGAGAGGTTGAATGTCTTGTTAAGAGGAAAAAGGTGACTTATGTAAGGCTGAGGAAACAAGGTTCAGAGGGCATTGGAGGGATACAAGATAGCCAGGAGGGAACTGAAGAAAGGGATTAGGAGAGCTAAGAGAGGGCATGAACAATCTTTGGCGGGTAGGATCAAGGAAAACCCCAAGGCCTTTTACACATATGTGAGAAATATGAGAATGACTAGAACGAGGGTAGGTCCGATCAAGGACAGTAGCGGGAGATTGTGTATTGAGTCTGAAGAGATAGGAGAGGTCTTGAACGAGTACTTTTCTTCTGTATTTACAAATGAGAGGGGCGATATTGTTGGAGAGGTCAGTGTGAAACAGATTGGTAAGCTCGAGGAAATACTTGTTAGGAAGGAAGATGTGTTGGGCATTTTCAAAAACTTGAGGATAGACAAGTCCCCCGGGCCTGACGGGATATATCCAAGGATTCTATGAGAAGCAAGAGATGAAATTGCAGAGCTGTTGGCAATGATCTTTTCGTCCTCACTGTCAACAGGGGTGGTACCAGGGGATTGGAGAGTGGCGAATGTCGTGCCCCTGTTCAAAAAAGGAATTAGGGATAACCCTGGGAACTATAGGCCAGTTAGTCTTACTTCGGTGGTAGGCAAAGTAATGGAAAGGGTACTGAAGGATAGGATTTCTGAGCATCTGGAAAGACACTGCTTGATTAGAGATAGTCAGCACGGATTTGTGAGGGGTAGGTCTTGCCTTACAAGTCTTATTGAATTCTTTGAGGAGGTGACCAAGCATGTGGGTGAAGGTAAAGCAGTGGATGTAGTGTACATTAATTTTAGTAAGACATTTGATAAATTTCCCCATGGTAGGCTTATGCAGAAAGTAAGGAGGCATGGGATAGTGGGAAATTTGGCCAGTTGGATAACGAACTGGCTAACCGATAGAAGTCAGAGAGTGGTGGTGGATGGCAAATATTCATCCTAGATCCCAGTTACCAGTGGCGTACCGCAGGGATCAGTTCTGGGTCCTCTGCTGTTTGTGATTTTCATTAATGACTTGGATGAGGGAGTTGAAGGGTGGGTCAGTAAATTTGCAGACGATATGAAGATTGGTGGAGTTGTGGATAGTAAGGAGGGCTGTTGTCGGCTGCAAAGAGACATAGATAGGATGCAGAGCTGGGCTGAGAAGTGGCAGATGGAGTTTAACCCTGAAAAGTGTGAGGTTGTCCATTTTGGAAGGACAAATATGAATGCGGAATACAGGGTTAACGGTAGAGTTCTTGGCAATGTGGAGGAGCAGAGAGATCTTGGGGTCTATGTTCATCTTTGAAAGTTGCCACTCAAGTGGATAGAGTTGTGAAGAAGGCCTATGGTGTGCTCGCGTTCATTAACAGAGAGATTGAATTTAAGAGCCGTGAGGTGATGATGCAGCTGTACAAAACTTTGGTAAGGCCACATTTGGAGTACTGTGTACAGTTCTGGTCGCCTCATTTTAGGAAGGATGTGGAAGCTTTGGAAAAGGTGCAAAGAAGATTTACCAGGATGTTGCCTGGAATGGAGAGTAGGTCTTACGAGGAAAGGTTGAGGGTGCTAGGCCTTTTCTCATTAGAACGGAGAAGGCTGAGGGGCGACTTGATAGAGGTTTATAAGATGATCAGGGGAATAGATAGAGTAGACAGTCAGAGACTTTTTCCCCGGGTGGAACAAACCATTACAAGGGGACATAAATTTAATGTGAAAGGTGGAAGATATAGGAGGGATATCAGAGGTAGGTTCTTTACCCAGAGAGTAGTGGGGGCATGGAATGCACTTCCTGTGGAAGTAGTTGAGTCGGAAACATTAGGGACCTTCAAGCAGCTATTGGATAGGTACATGGATTACGGTAAAATGATATAGTGTAGATTTATTTGTTCTTAAGGGCAGCACGGTAGCATCGTGGATAGCACAATTGCTTCACAGCTCCAGGGTCCCGGGTTCGATTCCGGCTTGGGTCACTGTCTGTGCGGAGTCTGCACGTCCTCCCCGTGTCTGCGTGGGTTACCTCCGGGTGCTCCGGTTTCCTCCCACAGACCAAAGATGTGCGGGTTAGGTGAATTGGCCAATGATAAATTGCCCTTAATGTCCAAATTGCCCTTGGTGTTGGGTGGAGGTGTTGAGTTTGGGTAGGGTGCTCTTTCCAAGAGCCGATGCAGACTCAAAGGGCCGAATGGCCTCCTTCTGCACTGTAAATTCAATGATAATCTATGATTAATCTAGGACAAAGGTTCGGCACAACATCGTGGGCCGAAGGGCCTGTTCTGTGCTGTATTTTCTATGTTCTATGTTCTATGTACCAGGATGCTGCCTGGTTTGCAGGATAGGTCTTATGATTAAAGTTTGAGGGAGCTAGGGCTTTTCTCTTTGGAGGAAAGGAGGATGAGAGGTGACTTAATAGAGGTTTATAAGATGATGAGGGGGATAGATAGAGTGGACGTTCAGAGACTATTTCCTCGGGTGGATGTAGCTGTTACAAGGGGGCATAACTATAAGGTTCAGGGTGGGAGATATAGGAGGAATGTCCAAGGTAGGTTCTTTACTCAGAGAGTGGTTAGGGTGTGGAATTGACTGCCTGCTGTGATAGTGGAGTCGGACACTTTAGGAACTTTCAAGCGGTTATTGGATAGGCACATGGAGCACACCAGAATGACAGGGAGTGGGATAGCTTGATCTTTGTTTCAGACAATGCTCGGCACAACATCGAGAGCTGAAGGGCCTGTTCTGTGCTGTACTGTTCTATGTTCTATGTTCTAAATTCAGAATCCAACAAAGGAGGACTGAAAGGACAATAAAGCGATAGAAAATAAACTGAGTACCAACTAGCAAGGAATATAAAAACTGACAATAAGAGCTTCTTTAGCAATATAAAAAGGAAGGGGGAAGTCAAAGTGAACATAGGCCCCTTATAAAATGAATCTGTGGAGCAAGGAATTGGCAAAGGAATTAAACAGACCTTTTGCATTAGTCTTGATGGTGGAAGGTACCTTGAACACCCCATTAATACCCGCCGAAATCTTTTCATGTGTTATGAGCTTTCTAGGAAGTGTCAGACACTTCAAAAAGCAACAATGTTAAAAGCATTGGGCTAAGGGAGCACATGTGAGGAAAGGGAAAATCCTTGAGGTTTCCTGACTTGAATATCAATGAACTGTCTGATCGACTCAACAGCTGTCGAGCAGAGCTATTCAAAGTGAGAAGGCCACTTCAATGTGCTCCAGTTTCCTCTCACAGTCCACAGATGTGGCGGTTAGGTGAATTGATCATGCTAAATTGTCCCTTTGTGTCCAAAAACGGTTAGGTGGGGTTATTGGGTTACGGGGATAGGATGGAGGTGTGGGCTTAAGTAGGGTTCCCTTTCCAAGGCCCGGTGCAGACTCGATGGGTTGAATGGCTGAATGGCACTGTACATTCTATGATTCTATGCGGCAACGGCATTCCCCAGATACCATGACACCTACTGCCGGACAGACTGCTGACTGCGGGCAAGCTAGGAGATGGGAACTGTGCGGAAATTAATGGACGGTTATTGGAAGAGACACACTCATACTTGGACGAGACAAGGGAGAAATGGGAGGAAGGACTAGGCAGGGAAATAGGGGAAGGACTTTGGATCGAAACACTGCACAGGGTAAACTTCACCACCATGTGCGCAGGGCTGAGCCGAACGCAACTGAAGGTGGTACACAAGATGCATCTAGCCAGGAAGGGAATGAGTGAGTTCTTCCCGGGCTGGAGGACAAATGTGAACAAATGCCAGAGATATCTGACCAACCACACCCACATGTTGTGGGCTTGCCCCAGACTTGTCAGGTATTGAATGTCCTTCTCCAAGGCCATGTCCAGGGTTGTGGGGGTGAGGGAGGAGCTTTTCCGGCTGGTGGCAGTCTTTGGGGCATCTGAACAGCCCAAGCTTTTCACGGGGAGTGGGGCTGATGCCCTGGCCTTTGTTTCCCTGATCGCCCGTTAGAGACTCCTGCTCAGCTGGCAGTCGGCAGCACCACCCAACCCTGCAGATTAGACTGCCTGCCCGACATGGCAGAATTTCTCAAGCTAGAGAAAATAAAATATGCCATCAGAGGATTGGAGGAAGGCTTCTACAAAACGTGGAGGCTGCTCACCAATTTTTTCCAGGACCGTAGCGGGGAGAGGGGTGCAGGACCCAGGATATGCCACAAAATAAGGAAGTGAAAGGGACGGGGGAGGGTAAGAGCATGAAGGCGGTGGGGGGGTGCACACTCTGAATGACAAGCTCCACATATCGAGAGGATACATCCCATGTAACATAGCTAAGACTACAGTTGCTGTAAATTCTTGTGGAGACATGTTTTGATTTTCTCTTGTGTAACCTTTGAGATGAAATGTCAAAACTCCAATAAAAATATATTTTTTTAAATAGCAGATCTGTTAGACAGGGGACTGCAGCAAATCACTGTAGTGCTGCCAAAACCATGCTCTCCAACACCCAGAAGGACAAAAGTAGCAAGTAACTGGGAACACCATCACCTCCAGGCTTCCTTCTGTCACTCAACATCCTGCCTTGGATGCATGTTTCCATTCCTTTATCGTTGCAGGGTCAAAATCCAAGAATTCCCTGCCTAATAGCACCATGACCGCGTCATCACGCTGCAATAGGCTGCAATAAATCAAAACATCACACCAGCCCCTTCTCTGGGTAACTTGGAAAGGCCAGTATTCACATCACAAGAATACATTTTTAAAGATCTCACCCACTGATTGAAAATATCCATGTGTTATATCAGAAGCAAGGGAAATTTGGAACAGCCCTATCACATTGAACAGAATAAATAGATAGCTATGCACTATTATCTTTTTGGTGTCGCTCAATGGTTTATTGTGTTATTGTGTCAGTTAAGGTGAAGGATGTTTATTGGAACTGCGGACTGAAACTGTTTTCCACTTGGGACAGTGTCACTAAAATATTTCAGAAATGTTTAGCAAAGCCCAATGAAGTTCAAAATTTGCAGTTTTTGCACATACCCTATTTCATAAAAATATTAGTACATAGAGTGCCAAACAATTGCCATTTTTTGGTGAGGATTTGTGCCAACTGCACTGTAACTGCCCACATTGCGCACAGGATCCTTACAACTGCAAGTGAGGAGACAACTCACATTATCAGCTCAGAGTTAATTTGAACTCAAATCTCAGACGTGAAAGCACCATCTGTTAAACGACTTCTTCTCCCTCCTTTATGTTTTTGTATTGTAATTAATAATTCATACTTTATGTGCACTATTTATATCTTTAAGTGTAAAAAACATAATTTTGTCATGTATATTTCTCATTGATGATATATTTATTAAACCTCACATGACAGTATGAATGTGTCATTAAGATCAATGTGTGATCCTGATTGTAAACAATATTATCATTGGTATTTAAAATACTTGAAAGGAAATTATAAGTAAATTAGGCTGTCCCTTTCATCTGTATTTAAATAAGATGGGGCAATTGTACACATTGCCACTCTAATGTATTTTGTCAGGAAGCAATAAGCTGTAATAGACAAGGGTCAGGATGTTCCCACTTTCAGCAAAGGCCGATGTGAGGTGGGAAAAGCGCAGTTGCTGACAGCAATGATGACTTTCTCTTTGGTATAGTGCAGAACTCTGGGGAAAGAAGCTCAAGTCACGGATTCCACGGTGCTTTGCTGGTGGGGCGTCCTCTGATTCACCCCTCCCGCCATCTTTGAAGAGCGAGGGTCAGGGCATCATTTTTAAAGGCTGCCCCAGCGCAGAGTGAGCAAGCCCATTCAGCCTGGAAACCCCTGTGGCGCCATCCTAGCACTACCCCGGCGCTGCCCGGGTAATATCCAGGCACTATACAGGGATGCCCGGACAGTGCCAAGGGGTGCCTGTGCAGTGCTGGGGTGCCAGGGCAGCATCCGGGAAGTGTTTGGAGGGGGCATAGGCAATGCCAGGGTGCCAGGTTATTGTCCTGGAAGTTCCAGGGTGCCCGGGCAATGGCAAGGATATGCATAGCCAGTGCCGGAGTTGTCTGCGCAAGAAGTGCCGGAGATGCCCGGATACTGTCCGGAAAGTGCCGTGGATACCTGGCCAGTATCCGAGGGGTCCCCACGTAGTAGCCAGGCATGATCCTCTCCGCTCCGGAATGCTGCACTCCCTGAAAATTGGTGCAGAACCCTCACCGATTTCAGGACCGGTGATGGGCTAGAAGTGCCGCCGGATGAAACTCCCAGCTCCCACACCAAAATCGGCTGGAGAATGGCTGGATTCCTGGCCGCGCATGTGGATGGCGACGACCTGCAGTGGTTGCGCCGTACAACATGGTGCCAGCCGTGCGTGGACCCGACCCGCCATCTGCGACTCCAGAGGCCACCCCCTAGCCAGACCCCACCAGTTCCCCAGCCCTCATGGAAGCCCCCCTGGCCAGCAGCACGGATACCGGCCAAGTTGTCAGGGCTGGACACAGTCTGCAGCTGCCACGCCGGGGTCCCGACTGCTGAGACCACACGCCCCCCACGCACGGTCGGGGATTCGGCACATCGGGGGCGGAGCATCGCGGGAAGGCCTGCCAATAACGCAGCAACGCCGTTGCAATGGCGCGCAACGCGATTATGCCACTTCTGAGGGGGCGCAGCATGGCTGACCGGCGTCAAACCGGCGCCGGCCCCGATTAGGGTGTCGGAGTGGATTCTCTGCCCGATTGGCAATTACGATATCGGCATCGGGCAACGGAGAATCCCGCCCATGGTAACTAAATTCTGAAACGGACTGAAAACAAATAACTGAAAATACTTTTGAGAAAAATAATGAACAGGTAGAGTTAGCCTTGAAAGAAAAAAGTGATCATGGAAAAACAAGATAGTGTAGACTGTAAATTGAAGATTACAGGACTAAATAAGTGGTATTGGGATAATTTTGGCTTTTGGAAATAGTGTAAAATCTGCTTTACCATCATTTTAAACACCCCACCATAAAAGAAACAAAAATTGATAGAGGTTGGGGTTATTTTTAACAGGTGACCAAGCCAATAATGAATGTGTTCAAAATTAGCCCCACGAGACAGAAATCTGACAACAAATCCATTGGTATCTGGTTTTGGGCATCAAGGTGATATGCAGATGCAATACATGTCTGGATCATCCAACAATCACCAGGTAAGGTGTTAGGCCTCATCAACATAATCTAGGCAAGATTTTAGTGCCTACCATAAAGGGTAATCATGGTGTTCATGATGGAGAGACAGGAAGCTCTCTTCCATGAGATTGGGGAGGAAGTACTCCTCATGCTGTAGGGACAGCTCTCTGTTCAACATCATCTCCTTCTTCCTCCAGTTCCACCTGCTCCTACACCTCCCTTGACGAGCTCCATAAGAACATAAGAAGCAAGAGTAGTCCATTTGGTCCAGCTAGCCTGTTCTGCCATTTGATAAAATCATGGCTGAACTGATTATGTCTTGAACTCCACTTTCCTGCCTGAATATTTGCATCCCCTGTTGATCAAAACTCAGTACAACTCGGGGTTGAATTTTTTCCATTATCCAACCTCCACTACATTCTAGGGAAGAAAATTCCAAAGTTTAATGGCCCTTTACTCCTTATCTCCATATTAAATGGGAGATGTCTTAGTTTTAAACTGTGCTCATTTGCTCTAGATATTTGTTCTCGATATCGCCCCAGGGAGAAACTGGGGCAGCAAGGTAGAATAGTGGTTAGCACAGTTGCTTCACAGCTCCAGGGTCCCAGGTTCGATTCCTGGCTTGGGCCACTGTCTGTGTGGTGTCTGCACGTTCTCCCTGTGTGTGCGTGGGTTTCCGCCGGGTGCTCCGGTTTCCCCTCACAGATGTGCAGTTAGGTGGATTGGCCATGACAAATTACCCTTTGTGACCAAAAAAAGATGAATTGGGGTTACTGGGTTCAGGGGATGGGGTGGAGGAGGTGTGTGCTTGAGTGGGGTGCTCTTTCTAAGGGCCGGTACAGACTTGATGGGCCGAATGGCCTCCTTCTGCACTGTAATTCTATGACTAAGAAACATGATCTCAGCATCTATCTTTGTGTGGAACTTGCAGCAGACCCCAACATTTGAGAAGGTACCCGGTGGGAAAGCCAGACAATTTTTTGAAATTTGTAAAACTGTGAGGAAAGAATACTTCACCCAAGAAGTGATGACTCTGAACAATAGGCATCGTTTATGCAAAAACAAACTTTAATTTAAATACATAATTAACCACATTAACATCAAAGAAACAGTTTTACAATTATCTGTTCAACAGATGTTAAATAAAAGGAAAAAAAACCTATTTTTTCATCTCCACATGGCTTCAAAGTGAATACTTTGTTGGCAGCTATGGAGGTGACATGGGAGTATAATGGGCAACACAGTAACACAGTGGTTAGCACTGTTGCTTCACAGGTCCAGGGTCCCAGGTTCGATTCCCAGCTTGGGTCACTGTCTGTGCGGAGTCTGCACGTTCTCCCTGTGTCTACGTGGGTTTCCTCCGGGTGCTCTGGTTTCTTCCCACAAGTCCAGAAAGACATGCTGTTAGATAATTTGGACATTCTGAATTTGCCCTCTGTGGACCCAGACAGGCAACTAGGGACTTTTCACAGTAATTTCATTGAAGTGTTAATGTAAGCCTACTTGTGACAATAAAGATTTTATTATAAAGGTACATGGGCAATGGAGGTCTTGAGTTGGCATGGAGGTGGTGTGGGGTTATTCGGACACATGGGAAGTGGGTGGGGGGCTTGAGTTGGCATGAAGGGGCCATGAGGGATGGATGAGGGTAGCGAGGTTATGAAGGATGGAGGCTAGAGGACCAAACAGTTTCTAAAACAACTGTAACAATGTCCCAGAGAAGCCGTGGTGTGTCCTCGTGCTCCATTTGGGAAGCCGGGAACATTTTCCGTTCCGGGGACAGGAAGCAGCTCCTGGAAGCCCGGGTTTTGGACCTGGAGTGGCAGCTGGGAACACTGTGGAGCATCCATAAGGCGGAGAATATCGTGGATAGCACGTATGGAGAGGTGCTCACACTGCAGGCTTGGACTCCACAGACAGAAAGGGAATGGGTGACCACAAGACATTGCAAGAGGCAGTGCAGGAATCTCCTGTACTATTCTCCTGAAAAATAGGTATACCGCTTTAGATACTGTTGAGGGGGATGACCTTTCAGGGAAAGCAGCAACAGGTAAATTTGTTGCACCATGATTGGCTCTGCTAAACAGGAGAGGAGTTAAAAGTGTGGGAATACAATAGTTGTCGGGGATTCAATTGTTAGGGAAAAAGGAAGCCTTTTCTGAGGCACAAATGAGACGTGGGACCAACACAAACTAGGCGGGTTGCACCTCGGCAGGACCGGGTCTGATGTGGTTGAGGAGGGTTTAAACTAGAGTAGCAGGGGATGAGAACTTAAGCAGGGTGACAAGGACCGTAATAAAAGAAAGAACAGTAAAATGCAAAAACAGTATACAGGGTAATCAAGGGCGAAAGGCAAATAGGGCCACAGTACAAAGAAAAGTTAGCATGATTAAAGATGGCCTAAAGGCTTTGTATCTTAATGCAAGAAGTATTTGGAATGAGGTAGACGAATTGATGGTGCAAATCGAGATAAATGGATATGCTCTCATAGCCATTACGGAGTCATGATGACAAGGAGATCAAAACTGGGAACTTAATACAATAATAATAACCTTTTATTGTCACAAGTATGAATTTACTGTGCAAAGCCGCTAGTCGCCACATTCCAGTTCGGGTAAGCTGGTACGGGAATTGAACCCGCACTGCTGGCTTTGTTCTGCATCACAAACCAGCTGTCTAGCCCACTGAGCTAATTCAGGGATATTTGACCTTTTGGAAAGATGGGAGGGATGAAAAGGGTGGTGCAGTAGCGCTCTTAATAAGGGATGAAATAAGGACAGTTGTGAGAGAAAATCCAGACTTAGATGGTGTAGAGTCCATTTAGGTGGAGGTAAAAAACAACAAGGGAAAGAAGATATTTATCGGAGTAGTGTATAGGCCCACCAACAGTAGCCACACTGTAAGAAAGGGTATAAATCAACAAATAATAGGAGCATGCAAAAGGAATAGAGCAATAATTATGAATGACTTTACTCTTCATGTTGATTGGGTTAATCAAGTTGGTAAGGGTAGGTACAACAGCAAATTCATAGCATGCATTAGCAATAGTCTCCCAGAGCAATATGTCAAGGAACCAACCAAGGAAAGGATATCTTGGATATGGGAATGTGTAATGAGGCAGGTTTAATAAATGACCTCAGAGTAAATAATCCCCTGGGAAGTAGTGATCATAAAATGATAGAATTTAATATTCAGCTTGATTGTGAGAAACCTCGGTCGGAAACAACTCTGTTTAACTTAAATAAAAGGAATTACAATGAAATGAGGAGAGAGTTCGCTAAAATAGACAGGACAGATAGATTAACAGGAATGAGAGTAAACAAGCAGTGACAGACATTTAAGGAGGCAATTCATGATAGTTTGCAAAAATATATCCCAGTAAGGAGGAAAGATTCAGAAGAGAAGAATAAACCAACCATGGCTAACCAAGGAAGTTAACTAGAGTATTAAGTTGAAAGAAAAAGCATTTCAGGAGGAAACATCCAGTGATAGCCCCAAAGACTGGGACAAAGACTGGTGGTGGATGGAAAATTTTCAGACTGGAGACCAGTTACCAGCGGTGTACCGCAGTGCTGGGTCCTCTGCTATTTGTGATTTTTATCAATGACTTGGAGGAGGGGGCTGAAGGGTGGGTCAGTAAATTTGCTGATGACACCAAGATTGGTGGAGTAGTGGATGAGATGTAGGGCTGTTGTAGGCTGCAAAGAGACATTGATAGGATGCAGAGCTGCGCCGAAAAATGGCACATGGAGTTTAACCTTGATAAGTGCGAGGTGATTCATTTTGGTTTAAAAAATTTGAATGCGTATTACAGGGTCAATGGCAGGGTTCTGAGGAATGTGGAGAAACAGAGATCTTGGGGTTCATGTCCACAGATCTCTGAAGGTTGCCACGCAAGTGGATAGAGCCGTGAAGAAGGCTTATAGTGTGTTAGCGTTTATTAACAGGTGGCTTGAGTTATGCTGCAACTGTATATGACAGCAGAAGGCAGAGAGTTGGGATATAAGGTTCTTTTTTGGAATGGCAACCGATGACGAGTGGTGTCCCGCAGGGTTCAGTGTTGGGTCCACAGCTGCTCTCTTTATATATTAACGATCGAGATGACGGGACTGGGGGCATTCTGGCTAAGTTTGCCGATGATACAGAGATAGGTGGAGGGGCAGATAGTATAGAGTTCAGGAAAGTGGTCCAAGAAATGGCTGATGAAATTCAACGTGGGCAAGTGTGAGGTCTTGCACTTTGGAAAAAATAATAGAGGCATGGACTATTTTCTAAACGGTGACAAAATTCATAATGCTGAAGTGCAAAGGGACTTGGGAGTCCGAGTCCAGGATTCTCTAAAGGTAAACTTGCAGGTTGAGTCCGTAATTAAGAAAGCAAATGCAATATTGTCATTTATCTCAAGAGGCTTGGAATATAAAAGCAGGGATGTACTTCTGAAGCTTTATAAAGCATTAGTTAGGCCCTATTTAGAATACTGTGAGCAATTTTGGGCCCCACACCTCAGGAAGGACATACTGGCACTGGAGCGGGTCCAGCGGAGATTCACCCGATGATGCCAGGAATGGTAGGCCTAACATACGATGAACGTCTGAGGATCCTAGGATTTTATTCATTGGAGTTTAGGAGGTTGAGGGGAGATCTAATAGAAACTTACAAGATAATGATTGGCTTAGATAGGGTGGATGTAGGGAAGTTGTTTCCATTAGCAGGGGAGACTAGGACCCAGGGCACAGCCTTAGAATAAAAGGGAGTCACTTTAGAACAGAGATGAGGAGAAATTTCTTCAGCCAGAGAATGGTGGGTCTGTGGAATTCATTGCCACAGAGGGCGGTGGAGGCCGGGACGTTGAGTGTCTTTAAGACAGAAGTTGATAAATTCTTGATTTCTCGAGGAATGAAGGGCTATGGAGAGAGAGCAGGTAAATGGAGTTGAAATCAACCATGATTGAATGGTGGAGTGGACTCGATGGGCCGAATGGCCTTACTTCCGCTCCTATGTCTTATGGTCTTATGGACCCTGGTGAGACCACATTTGGAATATTGTGTGCAGTTCTGGTCACCTCACTACAGGAAGGATGTGGAAGCATTGGAAAGGGTGCAAAGGAGATTTGTCAGCAATAGGAAAGGAGCAGTCACCTTGTTAGGAGTTTTCTATAGGCCCCCCAATAGTAGCAGAGATGTGGAGGAACAGATTGGGAAACAGATTTTGGAAAGGTGCAGAAGTCATAGGGTAGTAGTCATGGGCGACTTTAACTTCCCAAATATTGAGTGGAAACTCTTTAGATCAAATAGTTTGGATGGGGTGGTGTTTGTGCAGTGTGTCCAGGAAGCTTTTCTAACACAGTATGTAGATTGTCCAACCAGAGGAGGGGCAATATTGGATTTAGTACTGGGTAATGAACCAGGGCAAGTGATAGGTTTGTTAGTGGGGGAGCATTTTGGAGATAGTGACCACAATTCTGTGACTTTCACTTTAGTAATGGAGAGGGATAGGTACGTGCAACAGGGCAAGGTTTACAATTGGGGGAAGGGTAAATACAATGTTGTCAGACAAGAATTGAAGTGCATAAGTTGGGAACATAGGCTGGCAGGGAAGGACACAAGTGAAATGTGGAACTTATTCAAGGAACAGGTGCTACGTGTCCTTGATATGTATGTCCCTGTCAGGCAGGGAAGAGATGGTCGAGTGAGGGAACCATGGTTGACAAGAGAGGTTGAATGTCTTGTTAAGAGGAAAAAGGTGACTTATGTAAGGCTGAGGAAACAAGGTTCAGAGGGCATTGGAGGGATACAAGATAGCCAGGAGGGAACTGAAGAAAGGGATTAGGAGAGCTAAGAGAGGGCATGAACAATCTTTGGCGGGTAGGATCAAGGAAAACCCCAAGGCCTTTTACACATATGTGAGAAATATGAGAATGACTAGAACGAGGGTAGGTCCGATCAAGGACAGTAGCGGGAGATTGTGTATTGAGTCTGAAGAGATAGGAGAGGTCTTGAACGAGTACTTTTCTTCTGTATTTACAAATGAGAGGGGCGATATTGTTGGAGAGGTCAGTGTGAAACAGATTGGTAAGCTCGAGGAAATACTTGTTAGGAAGGAAGATGTGTTGGGCATTTTCAAAAACTTGAGGATAGACAAGTCCCCCGGGCCTGACGGGATATATCCAAGGATTCTATGAGAAGCAAGAGATGAAATTGCAGAGCTGTTGGCAATGATCTTTTCGTCCTCACTGTCAACAGGGGTGGTACCAGGGGATTGGAGAGTGGCGAATGTCGTGCCCCTGTTCAAAAAAGGAATTAGGGATAACCCTGGGAACTATAGGCCAGTTAGTCTTACTTCGGTGGTAGGCAAAGTAATGGAAAGGGTACTGAAGGATAGGATTTCTGAGCATCTGGAAAGACACTGCTTGATTAGAGATAGTCAGCACGGATTTGTGAGGGGTAGGTCTTGCCTTACAAGTCTTATTGAATTCTTTGAGGAGGTGACCAAGCATGTGGGTGAAGGTAAAGCAGTGGATGTAGTGTACATTAATTTTAGTAAGACATTTGATAAATTTCCCCATGGTAGGCTTATGCAGAAAGTAAGGAGGCATGGGATAGTGGGAAATTTGGCCAGTTGGATAACGAACTGGCTAACCGATAGAAGTCAGAGAGTGGTGGTGGATGGCAAATATTCATCCTAGATCCCAGTTACCAGTGGCGTACCGCAGGGATCAGTTCTGGGTCCTCTGCTGTTTGTGATTTTCATTAATGACTTGGATGAGGGAGTTGAAGGGTGGGTCAGTAAATTTGCAGACGATATGAAGATTGGTGGAGTTGTGGATAGTAAGGAGGGCTGTTGTCGGCTGCAAAGAGACATAGATAGGATGCAGAGCTGGGCTGAGAAGTGGCAGATGGAGTTTAACCCTGAAAAGTGTGAGGTTGTCCATTTTGGAAGGACAAATATGAATGCGGAATACAGGGTTAACGGTAGAGTTCTTGGCAATGTGGAGGAGCAGAGAGATCTTGGGGTCTATGTTCATCTTTGAAAGTTGCCACTCAAGTGGATAGAGTTGTGAAGAAGGCCTATGGTGTGCTCGCGTTCATTAACAGAGAGATTGAATTTAAGAGCCGTGAGGTGATGATGCAGCTGTACAAAACTTTGGTAAGGCCACATTTGGAGTACTGTGTACAGTTCTGGTCGCCTCATTTTAGGAAGGATGTGGAAGCTTTGGAAAAGGTGCAAAGAAGATTTACCAGGATGTTGCCTGGAATGGAGAGTAGGTCTTACGAGGAAAGGTTGAGGGTGCTAGGCCTTTTCTCATTAGAACGGAGAAGGCTGAGGGGCGATTTGATAGAGGTTTATAAGATGATCAGGGGAATAGATAGAGTAGACAGTCAGAGACTTTTTCCCCGGGTGGAACAAACCATTACAAGGGGACATAAATTTAATGTGAAAGGTGGAAGATATAGGAGGGATATCAGAGGTAGGTTCTTTACCCAGAGAGTAGTGGGGGCATGGAATGCACTTCCTGTGGAAGTAGTTGAGTCGGAAACATTAGGGACCTTCAAGCAGCTATTGGATAGGTACATGGATTACGGTAAAATGATATAGTGTAGATTTATTTGTTCTTAAGGGCAGCACGGTAGCATCGTGGATAGCACAATTGCTTCACAGCTCCAGGGTCCCGGGTTCGATTCCGGCTTGGGTCACTGTCTGTGCGGAGTCTGCACGTCCTCCCCGTGTCTGCGTGGGTTACCTCCGGGTGCTCCGGTTTCCTCCCACAGACCAAAGATGTGCGGGTTAGGTGAATTGGCCAATGATAAATTGCCCTTAATGTCCAAATTGCCCTTGGTGTTGGGTGGAGGTGTTGAGTTTGGGTAGGGTGCTCTTTCCAAGAGCCGATGCAGACTCAAAGGGCCGAATGGCCTCCTTCTGCACTGTAAATTCAATGATAATCTATGATTAATCTAGGACAAAGGTTCGGCACAACATCGTGGGCCGAAGGGCCTGTTCTGTGCTGTATTTTCTATGTTCTATGTACCAGGATGCTGCCTGGTTTGCAGGATAGGTCTTATGATTAAAGTTTGAGGGAGCTAGGGCTTTTCTCTTTGGAGGAAAGGAGGATGAGAGGTGACTTAATAGAGGTTTATAAGATGATGAGGGGGATAGATAGAGTGGACGTTCAGAGACTATTTCCTCGGGTGGATGTAGCTGTTACAAGGGGGCATAACTATAAGGTTCAGGGTGGGAGATATAGGAGGAATGTCCAAGGTAGGTTCTTTACTCAGAGAGTGGTTAGGGTGTGGAATTGACTGCCTGCTGTGATAGTGGAGTCGGACACTTTAGGAACTTTCAAGCGGTTATTGGATAGGCACATGGAGCACACCAGAATGACAGGGAGTGGGATAGCTTGATCTTTGTTTCAGACAATGCTCGGCACAACATCGAGAGCTGAAGGGCCTGTTCTGTGCTGTACTGTTCTATGTTCTATGTTCTAAATTCAGAATCCAACAAAGGAGGACTGAAAGGACAATAAAGCGATAGAAAATAAACTGAGTACCAACTAGCAAGGAATATAAAAACTGACAATAAGAGCTTCTTTAGCAATATAAAAAGGAAGGGGGAAGTCAAAGTGAACATAGGCCCCTTATAAAATGAATCTGTGGAGCAAGGAATTGGCAAAGGAATTAAACAGACCTTTTGCATTAGTCTTGATGGTGGAAGGTACCTTGAACACCCCATTAATACCAAAGAATACGGGGGAAGAATTAAATACAATCAGTAGAGAAGCAGTATTAGACAAACTAATGGGGCTAAAAGCAGATAAGTCCCCTGGTCCTGATGGTTTGCATCCTAGGATCCTAAAAGAAATAGCTACAGAGATAGTGGATGCATTGGAGGTTTGGAAAACTCCCAATGTGACACCCCTATTCAAAAAGAGAAGAGGCAAAAAGTGGGTAACTAAAGGCCGATTAGCCTAACATCTATTGTTGGAAAAATGTTGAAATCAATTATTAAGGAAGTAATAGCAGTACATTTGGAAAATCAGAATCTAATCAAACAGTGTCAGCATGGCTTTATGAAAAATAATTTGTGTCTGACTAATTTATTAGGGTTTTTTGAGGAAGTCTCAGAGTGGATGGAGGGGAATCAGTAGGTGTGTTGCATTTGGACTTTCAGAAGGCGTTTGACAATGTTCCTTACAAAACGTTAAGGTGTTGGAGGTAGCATATTGACATGGATAGAAAATTGGCTAATGGGCAGAAAATGGCGAGTGGGAATAAGGGGTTCCTTTTCAGATTGGCGACCTGTAACCAGTGGGGTTCCACAGGGATCAGTGCTGGGACTGCAAATGTTTACTATATATGAATGACTCGGAGTAAGGAAGGGAATGTACTGTAGCCAAATTTGCAGATGACACAAAAATAGATGCAATGACAAAGATAAAAGAAAATTACTGCGGATGCTGGAATCTGAAACAAAAACAGAAAATACTGGACAATTTCAGGTCTGACAGCATCTGTGGAGAGAGAATGGAGTTAATGCTTCAAATCTGAACTGGTCTTTGACAAAGTACCGCATGGTAGGTTGTTGCATAAGGTTAAATCTCACGGGACCCAGGGTGAGGTAGCCAATTGGATACAAAATTGGCTTGACGACAGAAGACAAAGGGTGATTGTAGAGGGTGTTTTTCAAACTGAAGGCCTGTGACCAGCGGTGTGCCTCAGGGACCAGTGCTGGATCCTCTGTTATTTGTTATTTATATTCATGATTTGGATGAGAATTTAGGAGGTATGGTTAGTAAGTTTACAGATGACATCAACATTGGTGGCATAGTGGACAGTGAAGAAGGTTATCTAGGATTACAACGTGATCTTGATCAATTGGGCCAGTGGGCTGATGAATGGCAGATCGAGTTTAATTTAGATAAATGTGAGGTGATGCATTTTGGTAGATCGAATCAGGGCAGGACCTACTCACTTCATGGTAAGTTGTTAGGGAGAGTTATAGAACAAAGAGATCTAGGAACACCGGTTCATAACTCCTTGAAAGTGGAGTCACAGGTAGACAGGGTGGTGAAGAAGGTATTTGGTCATTGGTCAGAACATTGAATACAGGAGTTGGGACATCTTGTTGAAGTTTACAAGACATTAGTAAGGCCACACTTGGAATGCACACAGGAAGACAGAGTACTGGGCTAATGGTAAGATTCTTGGCAGTGTGGATGAGCAGATAGATCTCGGTGTCCATGTACATAGATCCCTGAAAGTTGAGAGGGTTGTTTTTTTTAATAAATATTTTTATTCTCCTGCTTTTTCACATTTTCTCCCGCATTTACACCCATCAACAATAAACAATAATCAGAAAGATATGTCAATCCCCATAATAACAACGATCCCATCCGCCCACCAACCCCCAAACATCAGCCCGCATGTTTACATAAACAAATGACAAAAAGGAATCAGGGATTACCCGTAGTCACCCTTAATCTACACCCCCCCCCCCTCCCACCCACACCCCCACCCCCAACTAATGTTCGATGTTATCCAGTTCTTGAAAGTGCATAATAAATGGTGCCCATGACTTGTAGAACCCCTCCAAGCTTCCCCTCAGTTCGAACTTAACCTTCTCAAGGGTCAAGTATTCCAACAGGTCCCCCCGCCACGCCAGGGCACTGGGTGGAGAGGCTGCTCTCCATCCCAGCAGGATCTGCCTTTGGGCGATCAACGAGGCGAAGGCTATGATATTTGCCTCCGCTCCCGTTTCCAACCCTGGCTGGCCCGACACCCCGAATATGGCCTCCTGGGGACCCGGGTCCAGTTCCACACGCACTCACCTTGGAAATTACCTCCTTCCAGTACTCCCCTAGCTTTGGACAGGACCAAAGCATATGAACGTGATTCGCGGGCCCCCCCCGCCCCCCCAACGCTCACACACAACCTCTACTCCGTCAAAAACTCGGCTCATCCTCGCCCTCGTGAGGTGCGCTCTGTATACCACCTTCAGCTGTATCAGCCCCAACCTCGCACATGAGGTGGAGGCATTCACTCTCCGGAGCACTTCACATCAGACCCCCTCCTCTATAACCTCTCCCAGCTCTTCCTCCCACTTTGCTTTGATCCCTTCCAGTGGTGCCTTATCCTCTTCCAGAATAGCTCCGTACACCGCTGACACTGCCCCCTTCTCCAGTCCCCTCGTCGTCAACACCTCCTCCAGCAATGTGGAGGCCGGTTCCTCTGGGAAGCTCTGTATCTCCTTGCTGGCAAAATTCCGAACCTGCATGTACCTAAACACTTCTCCCTGCTCTAGCCCATACTTCGCATCCAGCTCCCTCAATCCTGCAAACCGACTCCGAAGAAACAAATCTTTTAGCGTCTTAATCCCCTTCTCTTCCCATTTCCGAAAACTTCCATCCCACCTCCCTGGCTCAAATCTGTGGTTCCCCCGAAACGGCATTTCCCTTGACCCTAAACCCAACCCGAAGTGTTGGCGAAACTGCCTCCAG
The DNA here is from genome assembly GCF_047496885.1 of Scyliorhinus torazame. NCBI lineage: Eukaryota > Metazoa > Chordata > Chondrichthyes > Carcharhiniformes > Scyliorhinidae > Scyliorhinus > Scyliorhinus torazame. The sequence goes on along the minus strand of NC_092721.1, from coordinate 61,568,503 downwards.
ATTTTCAATGAAGATATTATTACCGGACTCCCTGAATATTTCCCCGGAACTATCGGGAGCGGCGCTGTTGCAAGTGTCTTCAGCCCCGACCCGTGCACAAACTCTCCTCCATTCTGACCCACTGAGAATCAACCCCTCTGAGCCAGCTCCGCACTTTCTCCACATTCGCTGCCCAGTAGTAGTACAACAGGTTCGGGAGACCCAAACCTCCTGCCTGCCTTCCCCTCTGTAGCAGCACCTTTCTCACTCTGGCCACCTTTCCTCCCCATTTGAATGAGGTAATCCTTCCCTCAATCTCCCTGAAAAAAGACTTTGGCAGGAAAATCGGTAGGCATTGAAAAATAAACAGGAATCGCGGCAACACATTCATTTTAACCGCCTGTACCCGACCTGCCAATGACAGAGGAAGGCCGTCCCACCTTGCCAGATCGACTTTCACTCTCCCCACCAAACTAGTGATGTTGTACCAGCGAAGCCTCCCCCACTCCCGGGCAACCTGCACCCCCAGATACCTAAAATGAGTCCCTGCTCTACGGAATGGCAGCCCCCCCACCCCTGCCCCCACCCCCGGCCGAGACACCACAAAGTACTCACTCTTGTCCAGGTTCAACTTGTCCCCGAGAAAGACCCAAATACCCGCAGTAGCTCCAATATTCCTCCTATCGACGTACTCGGTTCCGACACATAGAGCAGCAAGTCGTCGGCATATAAGGACACCCTATGCTCTATCCCCCCCCCGCACTATTCCTTTCCATGCTCCCGAACTTCTCAATGCGATGGCCAACGGCTCAATCGCAAGTGCAAACAGCAGGGGGGACATAGGACATCCCTGTCTAGTCCCACGGTGGAGAGAAAAGTATCTCAAACTGATATTATTTGTGCGGACACTCGCCTTCGGTTCCTTATATAATAGCTTTACCCAGTTCACAAACCTTGGTCCAATCCCAAACCGCTCCAGCACTGCCATCAAGTACCCCCATTCTACCCGATCAAACGCCTTCTCGGCGTCCAATGCCACAACTACCTCTGTTTCCTTTCTTTCCGCCGGTGCCATAACAACGTTCAAAACCCTCCTAATGTTCGAAAACAGCTGCCTCCCTTTCACGAACCCCGTCTGATCCTCCCCTATCCCCTTCGGAAGGCACTCCTCCAGCCTACCCGCCAGTACCTTCGCCAACACGTTTACGTCCACATTCAGAAGTGAGATGGGCCGATACGACCCACACTCCGTCGGATCCTTATCTTTTTTTAGTAACAGGGAAATCGATGCCTGCCCCAAGGTTTGCGGCAACACCCCCTTCCCTATAGCCTCCTCAAACATTCCCACCATCAGGGGCGCCAACCTATCCTTACATTTTTTATAATATTCCACCGGAAACCCATCCGTCCCTGCCACCTTCCCCGACTGCATCCTCCCAATCGCATCCTTTATCTCCTGCTCCACGATTGCTCCTTCTAATGTAGCCCTTTCCTCCTCCCCTAGCCTCGGGTACTCCATCCCATCTAGAAATTCCTGCATCTCATGGTCTCCCCCGAGTGGCTCTAACTTGTACAACCTCTCATAAAACTCCTCAAAAACCTTGTTAATCAGCACTGGAGCCACCACCAACTTCCCTGCCCTATCCTTCACCTGAAGAATTTCCCTTGCCGCTGCCTCCCTCCGGAGCTGACCTGCTAATATATCTCCATGTTCATAAACTGCACCCCTTGCTCGTCACAGTTGGCGCATCGCCTTCCTGGTGGACAGTCGGTCGAAGCTCGCCTGTAGTTCCTTCCTCTTTTCCAGCTTCGCCGGGTCCCCATCCTCTGCATACCTCCTATCTCCCTCCAACTGGTTGAGAGGGTTGTTAAGAAGGCGTACGGTGTGTTAGCTTTTATTGGTAGAGGAATTGAGTTTCGGAGCCATGAAGTCATGTTGCAGCTGTACAAAACTCTGGTGCGGCCGCATTTGGAATATTGCGTGCAATTCTGGTCGCCGCATTATAGGAAGGATGTGGAAGCATTGGAAAGGGTGCAGAGGAGATTTACCAGAATGTTGCCTGGTATGGAGGGAAGATCTTATGAGGAAAGGCTGAGGGACTTGAGGCTGTTTTCATTAGAGAGAAGAAGGTTAAGAGGTGACTTAATTGAGGCATACAAGATGATCAGAGGATTGGATAGGGTGGACAGTGAGAGCCTTTTTCCTCGGATGGTGATGTCTAGCACGAGGGGACATAGCTTTAAATTGAGGGGAGATAGATATAAGACAGATGTCAGAGGTAGGTTCTTTACTCAGAGAGTAGTAAGGGTGTGGAATGCCCTGCCTGCAACAGTAGTGGACTCGCCAACACTAAGGGCATTCAAATGGTCATTGGATAGACATATGGACGATAAGGGAATAGTGTAGATGGGCTTTAGAGTGGTTTCACTGGTCGGCGTAACATCGAGGGCCGAAGGGCCTGTACTGCGCTGTAATGTTCTATGTTCTATTGTTGAAAGTATATTCTTAAACTAGAAAATCCCAAAGATTTACTAGGATGCTACCAGGACTTCAAGGAGAGGCTGGATAGATTGGGACTTTTTCCCTTGGAGCGTAGGAGGCTTAGCGATGATCTTATAGAGGTCTATAAAATAATGAGGGGCATATATAAGGTAGATAGTCAACATCGTTTCCCAAGGTGGGACAGCACGGTGGCGCAATGGTTCGCACTGCAGTCTCACGGTGCCGAGGTCCCAGGTTCGATCCCGGCTTTAGGTCACTGACCGTGTGGCATTTGCACATTCTCCCGGTGTTTGATTGAGTTTCGCCCCCACAACACAAAGATGTGCAAGGTAGGTGAATTGAACATGCTAAATTGTCCCTTAATTGGAAAAAATAAATTGGGTACTCTAAATTTAAAGAGAATTTTTTTTCCCCTAAGTTAGGGGAGTCTAAAACTAGGGAACAAGCTGCCAAAGGCAGTAGAGAGGAAGGTACAATTTTGCCTTTTAAAATCATTTAGACAGTTACATGGGAAAGCTGGGTATGGAGAGATATGGGCCAAATGTGGGCAATGATGACTAGCTTAGTGGTAAAAACTGGGCGGCATAGACAAGTTGGGCCAAAGGGCCTGTTTCCATGATGTAAACCTCTGTGACTCTATGACATCTACTGGTTTCCCTTTATCCACCTTCTTGTTACATCATCCATGAACTCTAATAAATTTGTCAACACTATTCTCCTTTTACAAAATAATATTCATTCTGTCTGATTTTATTATGATTTTTTAAACGTCCCACTACTAATCCCTTATGAACAGATTGTAGCATTTTCCCAATCATAGATGTTAGGCTAACTGGCCTATATTTTACTGTATTCTCTCTCCCTACTTTCTTGAATAGAAGTGTTACATTGGTGGTTTTCCAATCCACTGGGCCATTTTCAGGACCTAAGAAATGTTGGAAGATTACAACCAATGTATCCACTATCTCTATCCACTATCTCTGCAGACACTTCTTTTAAGACCTAAGAATGCAGGCCATCAGGTCCAGAGGCCTTGTCAGCCTTTAATCCCGTTAGTTTTCCTCGTACTTTTTCTCGATGATTATTCTAAGTTCCTCTTTCCCTGTCGCACCTTGATTTTCCATGATCATCGGATGCTTTTTATGTCTGTCTGCCATGAAGACAGATACAAAATACTTTTTCAAAGCCTCTCCCATTGACTTGTTTCCTATTATGAATTCCCCAGTCACATCCTCTCAGGGATGATTGTTTACTTTATAGCTTCTCATTTGCTTTTTATATACTTGTAGAAACTCTTGCTGTCTGTTTTTACATTAGTTGCTAGTTTACTCTAATATTCTAATATTTCCTTTTTTAGTCATCCTTTGCTGATTTCTAAAATTCTTCCAATCTTCTGGTCTATCACTAATCTTAATAATAACCTTTATTAATGCCACAAGTTGGCTGACATGAACACTGCAATGAAGTTACAGTGAAAAGCCCCCATTCGCCGCATTCCGGCACCTGTTCAGGTACACGGAGGGAGAATTCAACAATGCTAGCCACTGTGCTACCGTGCTGCCTTAGTAGCACTGTCTGCCTTTTCATTCAATTTGATACCATCCTTAATTTCCTTAGTCAGCCACGAAGGCTACCTTTGCTAATTTGATTCACCTAATTTCTATGAAAGTTATGGGCGGCACGGTAGCACAGTGATTAGCACTGTTGTTTCACAGCGCCAGGGCCCCAGGTTCGATTCCCTGGAGCATGTGGAGTCTGCACGTTCTCCCCGTGTCTGCGTGGGTTTCCTCCGGGTGCACCGGTTTCCTCCCACAAGTCCCAAAGACATGTTTGTCAGGTGGATTGGACATTCTGAATTCTCACTCTGTGTACCCGAACAAGCGCTGGAGTGTGGCGACCAGGGGATTTTCACAGTAACTTCATTGCAGTATTAATGTAAGCCTACTTGTGACAATAAAGATTATTATAAAATTGCCCGAAGTTAATTGCAGTACCTTTCTTACAAGCCCCCATTATTTCTGGATTTCCATTCTGTCCTACATTGTCGCTACTGTAGGGCACCCATAGAATACTTCGACCGGTGACGACTTTCCCTTGCTATTTCTTATTTCCATCAAAACTGATTCTGCAGCTTGATCTGAGCAAAATCATTTCTCACTATTGTACAGGCAATCCTCGTTCGAGTTACGACGAATGGCATATACAATGTTTATAAATTGACACCCTGTTTCGACTTTCTATATTGGTTTCGACTTCACAATGCCATGTCAGTGGTGACCTTCCAATTTTTGAGGGGGCAACATCAATTTCCAGATTCATCCTCCCTGGTGCTCATTAACATCTTCAGCCAGATATGCTGAGTGGATGATCCATCTCGCCTTCTCCAGGACCCCAGCATCACAGATGCCTTCTTCAGCTAATCCAATTCACTCCACATTGCAAGAAATGGCTTAAGGCACCGGATCCTGCCAAGTCTATGGGCCCTGACAACATTCCAGCAGTAGTACAGAAGGCTTGCACTCCAGAACAAACCTCACACTGAGCCAAGCTGTTGCAGAACAGCTACAACACTGGCATCTACCCAGAAGTGTGGATGATTGCCGATGAATGGCCCGTCCACAAAAAACAAGACAACTTCAACTCAGCCAATTACCACCCATGAGACTTATTCCATTCATTCAAGAAATGTGAGCTAGGCCAGTATTTATTGTCCATCTCTGATTGCCGTTGAGAAGGTGGTTGTAAGCTTGACTTCTTGAACTGTTGTAGTCCTTGTGGTGTAGGTACACCCACAGTGCAGATACGAATGGTGTCCATGTGGATCTAGGTGTCCATGTACATAGATCCCTGAAAGTTTCCACCCAGGTTGATAGGGTGGTGAAGAAGGCCTATGGAGTGTTGGCCTTTATTGGTAGAGGGATTGAGTTCCGGAGTCAGGAGGTCATGTTGCAGCTGTACAGAAATCTGGTTCGGCCGCATTTGGAGTATTGCGTACAGTTCTGGTCACCGCATTATAGGAAGGACGTGGAGGCTTTGGAGCGGGTGCAGAGGAGATTTACCAGGATGTTGCCTGGTATGGAGGGAAAATCTTATGAGGAAAGGCTGATGGACTTGAGGTTGTTTTCGTTGGAGAGAAGAAGGTTAAGAGGAGACTTAATAGAGGCATACAAAATGATCAGGGGGTTAGATAGGGTGGACAGTGAGAGCCTTCTCCCGCGGATGGAAATGGCTGGCATGAGGGGACATAGCTTTAAACTGAGGGATAATAGCTATAGGACAGAGGTCAGAGGTAGGTTCTTTACGCAAAGAGTAGTGAGGCCGTGGAATGCCCTACCTGCTACAGTAGGGAACTCGCCAACATTGAGGGCATTTAAAAGTTTATTGGATAAACATATGGATGATAATGGCATAGTGTAGGTTAGATGGCTTTTGTTTCGGTGCAACATCGTGGGCCGAAGGGCCTGTACTGCGCTGTATCGTTCTATGTTCTATGTTCTATGAATGGTGTTCCAAGATGTTGACCCAGCAACAGTGAAAGAATTAGTGGCTCTCATGCATCTGCTGCCCTTATCCTTCCAGAGTAATGGTAATGGTTTTGGAAGGTGCTGTCGAAGGAGCCTTGATGAATTCCTGCATTGCATTTTGTAGATGTACACAATGTTGCTGTTGAGAGCTCTTCCAGACACTCTGCAGTAGAAAAGGTTCCAGTAAAATTACCATCCCTGGAAACATAAGAACTAGGAGCAGGAGTAGGCCATCTGGCCCCTCGAGCCTGCTCCGCCATTCAATGAGATCATGGCTGATCTTTTGTGGACTCAGCTCCACTTTCCGGCCCGACCACCATAACCCTTAATCCCTTTATTCTTCAAAAAACTATCTATCTTTATCTTAAAAACATTTAATGAAGGGGCCTCAACTGCTTCACTGGGCAAGGAATTCCATAGATTCACAACCCTTTGGGTGAAGAGGTTCCTCCTAAACTCATTCCTAAATCTACTTCCCCTTATTTTGAGGCTATGCCCCCTAGTTCTGCTTTCACGTGCCAGTGGAAACAACCTGCCCGCATCTATCCTATCTATTCCCTTCATAATTTGATATGCTTCTATAAGATCCCCCCTCATCCTTCTAAATTCCAATGAGTACAAGTCCCAGTCTACTCAACCGCTCCTCGCAATCCAACCCCTTCAGCTCTGGGATTAACCTAGTGAATCTCCTCTGCACACCCTCCAGCACCAGTACGTCCTTTCTCGGGTAAGGAGACCAAAACTGAACACAATACTCCAGGTGTGGCCTCACTAACACCTGATACAATTGCAGCATAACCTCCCTAGTCTTAAACTCCACCCCTCTAGCAATGAAGGACAAAATTCCATTTGCCTTCTTAATCACCTGTTGCACCTGTAAACCAACTTTTTGCGACTCATGCACCAGCACACCCAGGTCTCTCTGCACAGCAGCATGTTTTAATATTTTATCATTTAAATAATAATCCCTTTTGCTGTTATTCCTACCAAAATGGATAACCTCACTTTTGTCAACATTGTATTCCATCTGCCAGACCCTAGCCCATTCACTTAACCTATCCAAATCCCTCTGCAGACTTCCAGTATCCTCTGAACTTTTTGCTTTACCACTCATCTTAGTGTCGTCTGCAAACTTGGACACATTGCCCTTGGTCCCCAACTCCAAATCATCTATGTAAATTGTGAACAGTTGTGGGCCCAACACTGATCCCTGAGGGACACCACTAGCTACTGATTGCCAATCAGAGAAACACCCATTAATCCCCACTCTTTGCTTTCTATTAATTAACCAATCCTCTGTCCATGCTACAACTTTACCCTTAATGCCATGCATCTTTATCTTATGCAGCAACCTTTTGTGTGGCACCTTGTCAAAGGCTTTCTGGAATTCCAGATATACCATATCCATTGGCTCCCCATTATCTCCACACTGGTAATGTCCTCAAAAAATTCCACTAAATTAGTTAGGCACAACCTGCCCTTTATGAACCCATGCTGCGTCTGCCCAATGGGACAATTTCCATCCAGATGCCTCGCTATTTCTTCCTTCCTTGATGATAGATTCTAGATGATAGAACTGGGTGCCTGTTGTGATATGATGCACTTGCTCCTTTAAGGGAGCATATCATAAACTTCTGCCAATCACTACCACCATGACAGGATGTGATGTTTTTGTCCCATGAGGCCCTAGTAATCCTGCAAAATGCCACAGGATGATCACAAAATTTCCAACACTCAATTGGAAGGCAGCAGACCTCCTCTCTGAGATTACTTTGTTCTGACAACACATAGAGCTGTGTTTTCTGGACTTCAATATTTATAAACCAGATAAACAAGCTATTAAGATTAAAACTGCTATTGGCAATCAAGGTCTCCACAGACTGAACATTTCAGGTTTGTCAGAATATTACCTTAAAAATCCCGATAAAATATGGTCCACAGTCAAAGGTCAATTTGTCTTTTAGACAACAACCGGCAGAGACCATTGATCCATTCATTAATAGATACAAAGACAAAGGGTGGAATTTTACAGCCATGTTGTGGCGAGGGAAAAGCCATAAAATGCAACAAACCAATCAAAGGTGCTTTTACTTCTATGGGACCATCAAACCGCACTGGCGTAAAATTCTGCCCAAGGGGTGTGATTTTGACTTTACAGCATCAGAGCTAGCCGATGGATTAATCAATCTTATGATAACACATGCTCCAACAGAAGCATTCCAAAAAGACCTCTCATACAAACCCAAAGGACCTCTCATACCAACCCACATGGAAGCACTGCTGCAAAGTGGACATAAGTAAGAAAGTCATACTAATTGGCAGACAGTGAGTGCCTGGCCCTTTAAATAACACCAGCAGTGTTCATGTAAGGCCTACTTGTAACAGTAATAAAGATTATTATTACAGCTCCACGCTTGTTTGCACAGTGAACAACTAAGAGACAGCATTGTCCAAATACCAATTTGTTGGCCAAATTGGGAATACTGATGTCATGCAGTTGGTCAGTGATGCTCGATTAATAACTCCAGAAGCGAGATTGGAGACAATTGAAGGCTTTATAACACTTGATGTTTCCCCCAGCAACGCAGGTACAGAAGGCAGCTGCTGGGGAGACACGTGCTCTTATACTCCGCCTTACTGGGCGGAACCAGCAGGCAGGCTTAACCAATGAAAACAGTACCTCCTACACCAATGGTCTTACAGCATTACAGGGTACCATAATACCTCTAATACCGACTACCACATTTACCCACTGTTAAAAAAAGAGTCCGGCGGGGGTGGTGGCCTCGCATTACACAGTGGTAGAGGTTAAGGTTATGGAGGTACCCGGTATACATCAGTACAGTGGTTTTGCCTCGTTACATCGCAACTATTTACAAAATTTATTTATAGTTCAGAATGAAGCAATTAGTCGATCGGGGGACCTGGTCGTCCTCTGCAATCGTCGTAGCTTCAGTGGTGATGCAGGCACCGGCTCGGGCATCTGTGGCCCCGGGAGCGTGGCTTCGGCAGCTTCATCACCCTAGACGGGACCGGTTGGAGGACCGATCCACCTGGAAAGGGGGCGGCTGTGGGGTGCGCTGGTGGGAGGGAGGGTGGGATTGGTGGTGGGGGTGTGTGTGGGGATCCAGAGGGCGGCAGGTCCCGTAGGGAGACCGTATCCTGTCGGCCGTCGGGGTACGCCACGTAGGCATACTGAGGGTTAGCGTGGAGGAGATGGACCCTCTCGACCAATGGGTCCGACTTGTGCGCCCGCACGTGTTTGCGGAGCAGGATGGGTCCAGGAGCTGCCAGCCAGGTTGGGAGCGGGGTCCCGGAGGAGGACTTCCAAGGGAAGACGAGATGTTCGTGAGGTGTTTGGTTGGTCACAGCAGTGACTGGATGGCGTGGAGGGCATCTGGGAAGACCTCCTGCCATCGGGAGACTGGGAGATTCCTGGACCGTAGGGCCAGTAGGACGGTCTTCCAGACTGTTCCGTTCTCCCTCTCTACCTATCCGTTTCCCCCGGGAGTTGTAACTGATTGTCCTGCTCGAGGGGATGCCCTTGCTGAGCAGGAATTGACGTAGTTCGTCGCTCAAAAAGGAGGACCCCCTATCGCTGTGTATGTAGGCGGGGAAACCGAACAGCGTAAAGATACTGTGGAGGGCTTTTATGACGGTGACTGCGGTCATGTCGGGGCAGGGAATGGCGAATGGGAACCGGGAGTACTCGCCAATCATGTTCAGGAAGTACGTGTTGTGGTCGGCGGAGGGGAGGGGCACTTTGAAGTCCATACTGAGGCGTTCAAAGGGACGGGAAGCCTTTATCAGGTGCGCTTTCTCTAGCCTGTAGAAGTGCAGCTTGCACTCCGCGCAGATTTGGCAGTTCCTGGTGGCTGTCCTGACCTCCTCGATGGAGTAGGGCAGGTTGCGGATTTTAATGAAATGGAAGAATCGAGTGACCCCCCGGGTGGCAGAGGTCCTCGTGGAGGGCTCGGAGGCGGTCCACTTGTATGTTGGCACATGTGCCGCGGGATAGGGCATCAGGAGGCTCGTTTAGCTTCCCGGGACGATATAAGATCTCATAGTTGTAGGTGGAGAGTTCGATCCTCCACCGTAAGATCGTGTCGTTCTTTATCTTGCCCCGCTGTGCATTATCGAACATGAAGGCCACCGACCGTTGGTCAGTGAGGAGACTGAATCTCCTGCCGGCCAGGTAATGCCTCCAATGCCGCACAGCTTCTACTATGGCCTGGGCCTCCTTTTCAACTGAGGAATGGCGGATTTCTGAAGCGTGGAGGGTGCGTGAGAAGAAGGCCACGGGTCTGCCCGCTTGGTTAAGGGTGGCCGCCAGAGCTACGTCGAACGTGTCGCTCTCGACTTGGAAGGGGAGGGACTCGTCGATGGCATGCATCGTGGCCTTTGCGATGTCTGCTTTGATGCGGCTGAAGGCCTGGTGGGCCTCTGTCGACAGGGGAAAAACCGTGGATTGGATTAGCGGTCGGGCCTTGTCCGCATAGTTGGGTACCCACTGGGCATAATAAAATATAAATCCCAGGCAGCGTTTCAGGGCCTTGGAGCAGTGAGGGAGGGGGAACTCCATGAGGGGGCGCATGCGTTCAGGGTCTAGGCCTATAACTCCATCATGCACTACGTAGCCGAGAATGGCTAGACGGTCGGTGCTGAACACGCATTTATCCTTGTTATATGTGAGATTAAGGATTTTTGCGGTATGGATGAATTTTCGGAGGTTGGTGTCGTGGTCCTGCTGGTCGTGGCCGCAGATGGTGACATTATCGAGATACGGAAACGTAGCCCGCAAACCGTAACGGTCAACCATTCGGGCCATCTCTCGTTGGAAGACTGAGACTCCATTAGTGACACCGAAGGGAACGCTTAGGAAGTGGTAGAGCCGCCCATCTGCTTCGAAAGCAGTGTATATGCGGTCGCTAGGGCGGATGGGGAGCTGGTGGTAGGCGGACTTTAGATCCACCGTGGGAAAGACCTTGTATTGTGCGATCCTGTTGACCAGATCGGATATGCGGGGGAGAGGTTACGCGTCAATCTGCATACATCTGTTGATGGTCTGGCTATAGTCTATGACCATCCTATGCTTCTCCCCGGTCTTTACAACCACTACTTGAGCTCCCCAGGCGTTGTTGCTAGCCTCAATGACACCTTCCCTCAGTAATCGCTGGACCTCCGACCTAATAAAGGCCCGGTCCTGGGCACTGTACCGTCTGCTTCTGGTGGCGACGGGTTTGCATTCCGGGGTGAGGTTCGCAAACAGGGAAGGCGGATCGACCTTGAGGGTCGCGAGGCTGCAGACAGTGAGGGAGGTACAGGGCCGCCAAATTTAAAGGTTAAGCTTTGGAGGTTGCATTGAAAATCTAACCCGAGGAGTGTAGCAGTGCAGAGGTGGGGAAGGACATAGAGCCGGTAATTTTTAAACTCCCTTCCCTGGACCGTGAGGTTCGCTATGCAGAACCCCTTGATCGCCACTGAATGAGACCCGGAGGCCAGGGAGATTTTTGGTTAACTGGGTGAACGGGTAGAGAACAGCCCCTTACCATGTTGGGGTGTATGAAGCTCTCCGTGCTCCCAGAGTCAATCAGACAGGATGTTTCATGCCCATTGATGAGCACGGTCGTCGTTGCAGTCGAGAATGTTCGGGGGCGAGACTGGTCAAGGGTCACCGAGGCTAGTTGTGGCAGAGATTGGATGTTCTCCTCGGGCAGTGTGTGGTCATCTGAGTCGGGGTCCTGAGAGTCCAGCCAAGATGGCAGTGCCCACTGGTCGCACATGGCTGGGGGTGCACAAGATGGCGGCACCCATCCATCACACGTGGTGTCCGAGAGACAAGATGGCGGCGCCCGGAGGCCACACATGACCCTAAAGGAGGAAGATGGTGGCGCCCGCTGGCTGCACGTGGCGTGGAGAGGGTTGTGGTGGCGCTCCCGATTCGCCTCCAGAGACCGTAGCGACCACCCGGGCCTGCCATACCGCCACAAAGTGGCCCTTTTTGCCGCATCCTTTGCAGAGGGATGAGCGGGCCGGACAACGCTGTCAGGGGTGCTTGGCTTGCCCGCAAAAATAGCAGTGGGGCCCCTCGGGGTTGCCTGGCAGTCTCGCAGCACAAGCTTGTTGGGGGATGGGGGATGCATCGGAGTCGGCCGTGGGGAGGGTTCCACGCTGCCCAAGGGGCTGCCGCGCGGTCGGGGACGTAAGCTCGGGCGTTTCTGGAGGCCACATCCAGGGAGCTAGCAAGGTTCTGTGTGATCGCTGGCCGAAACTTGCGGGCAGTTACAGTTCCTCCCCAACTCCAGGAGCGCACGGTAGAACTCCCCCAGCGAATCCCCAGGGATTTGTCGCCTCGCCGCTAGTAGATGTCTGGCGTAGACCTGGCTTACAGGGCGAATATAGTGTCCTTTCAGCGGATTCATTGCGGCCTCGAAATTGTCTGCATCCTCGATGAGAGTGTAGATCTCTGGGCTCACCCTCGAGTGCAGAACTTGCATTTTGTTGTCCCCCATGGGTGTAATTGTGGCCGTCCTGAGATATCCATTGAAACACGCCAGCCAGTGCTTGAAGGTTGCCGCTGAGTTTGCCGCATGGGGGCTGAGTTGCAGACACTCCGGCTTGATTCGGAGCTCCATTCTTTAAAATCTAATGTAATAAATTGATGCTCGATCAATAACTCCTGAAGCGAGATTTGAGACAATTGAAGGCTTTATTACACTAGATGTTTCCCCCAGCAGTGCAGGTACAGAAGGCAGCTGCTGGGGAGACTCAGGCTCTTATACTCCGCCTTAATGGGCGGAACCAGCAGGCAGGCTTAACCAATGAAAACAGTACCTCCTACACCAATGGTCTTACAGCATTACAGGGTACCGTAATACCTCTAATACCGACTACCACAGTCAGTCTGTGTGTTGTCAGGATAACATCCATTTTGGCGTACACAGAAAATGCACCTGCCAATTCCCTTCTTATCCAGCAATGCTGCCTGGATCTACAAGAAGCAATATTCGAGACAAGGGAACTTATTGTACAAAGGGAGAACATTCGGCTCACAGTGACCTAGCTCTTCAGCTGTAATACTATTTTTTGACCATTTTCCTATATCCTTTTATGTTTTTCCTTATCAAACATGTTTCCAATGTTCTTTTCAATTCTGCTGCAGATTCTGCCTCGAATAATCACTTACTCTAAAACTTCTAACTTTGGCAATCTCCTAAAACAGGCAATGTTTTGGGGAGGCAGTAGCGTAGTGGTATTGTCACTGGACTAGTAAACCAGAGACCCAGGGTAATGCTCAGGGGTCCCAGGTTTAAATCCAGCCACTGCAGATGGTGAAATTTGAATTCAATAAATATCTGGAATTTTTTGTAAAAGTCTAATGATGACCATTAAACCATTGTTGATTGTTGGAAAAACCCTTACCTGGTCTGGCCTACATGTGACTCTAGACCTACAGCAATGTGGTTGACTCTTAACTGCCCCCTCAAGGGCAATTAGTGATGTGCAATAAATGCTGGCCCAGCCTACAATGCGATGCCCACGTCCCACAAATGAATAAAAAAAAGTAAAAGATTGACGGCCTGTTGACAGGAAAATCCAGCAGGGTGTATCAGACCGTCATTCTTCTCCCACTACTTATACACTACTGTTGACATTGGAAATTCCCCACACATGTTGCAATTGTTTTCAGTACAATCAATAAAATCCTCTCATTCGATGTTGTATCTTGAACCTTTCTTGCCACCAGATGGTGATTGCTGAAAAGGTTGGAATAAGCCAATCTCATTTCATTTCTAACCCTGACAACATTAGGACTCGACTACATGACTTTGCCAATATTTCTCCCTCGGCCAAGTTCCATGAAAGATTAGCTGGTCTTTTATATCGTTGCTTTTTGTGAAAGCTTGATGTTTGCAAATTAATTGCTGGATTTTGCTGAGTTACAATATTGAAATGTATTTCAGTAACTCTGAAACAGCTCTTGATGTCCCGAGAATGTGAGCAATGTTAGATAATAGATAATATTGGAAAAAAAATAATAATGTTAACAAGGTGTTTTTTATGGTGATTTTTATTATAGAACGGTGGCTTTCAATACAGCAAGAGATGTTGGGTGGCCTCTGCCTCTGCTGCAGTGGAAGTGAGACAGCGGCCACTAAATTATATATCAATGTGGGCAGCACGGTAGCATTGTGGATAGCAAAATTGCTTCACAGCCCCAGGGTCCCAGGTTCGATTCCGGCTTGGGTCACTGTCTGTGCGGAGTCTGCACATCCTCCCCGTGTGTGCGTGGGTTTCCTCCGGGTGCTCCAGTTTCCTCCCACAGTCTAAAGATGTGCAGGTTAGGTGGATTGGCTAAGCTAAATTGCCCTCAGTGTCCAAAATTGCCCATAGTGTTGGGTGGGGTTGCTGGGTTATGGGGATAGGGTGGAGGTGTGGACCTTGGGTAGGTTGCTCTTTCCAAGAGCCGGTGCAGACTCGATGGGCCGAATAGCCTCCTTCTGCACTGTAAATTCTATGAAATATCCTGGGTGGATCCACAAGAGCTGCGTAGCTCTCCTGGATGCCCTGTGTTAAATTGGAGCTAGATTCCTCATGATAGTGACAGGAGATTGGTTGGCAGAACTGCCAATGCACCCAGCATCTTGGTGTGCTTGTTCATCACCATTCTCCTATATGCCACTCCATCCAACTCAGTGTCCTGTGAAATGGAATTCATCTGCAACCCTACCTTCCAGAGAGCTGGACGAGGAACCTTGCTTTCCCCCTGGGCTGGCTACAACCCTCTCATAGCCCACGACACAGCACGTGCTCATTCCATCTCGACACCAACCTCCAAAGTACTGCAGTTCCAGTATCTGAGTTGGTGGCTGTAAGTCTCAGATCACGCAATGGTGCTTCTTTCTCAGGAATATGGTGGGGCTCTGTACCTTCCTCCTGAGGCGGTTCTTTGGTATTTGAAAGCATAAAATATAATTGAGAGAGTTGGAGTGAAGGAAGGGGGATGGGGAGGAAAGCAAGAGTCCATGTCCGCACCACAAGCAGCCTGAACTTCACAGCAAGGTGAGGGTGAGATAGGAATTGAGAAGTCACATATATCATCATCCTGACTAAGGGCTCCAATGCCACATAGATGAATTGTGGAAACCGCTCTCCTTACTGGTGCTACATCTGCATTTTCTCCATTTCAAACGGTGACAGTCAACAGCAACATCCTTCAATTCAGCGCAGCTTTACTTTCAGAGCACCTTTAAGAGCTGGGGAAGTGAATCCCACATATTGTTAAGTCCCACTCAGTGCGTGCAGCTAGTCAACAGCATAGGTCATGCTGTTTTCAGCAATGCTGGGCCCTGTCACAGCTGGCCACATTATGTCTTCCATTAAGCTCCGTGATGAAGGCACGCTTGGCCACTATCTGTTTTCTGCTGATCCCTTGTACTTTGTAACACCTTATCCTGCAAAAGTGGGGGCAAAATGTCAGTGATTATGTTGCATTGTGTTTTGTTGATGTGCCTACCATAGCTAAATAGCTGGAGCTATTTGGAGGCAGTGAGAGAGAAGGCTTTGGTGGATGTGTGAGGATGAAGTGACATATCTGAATATTAGGTGTGTGTGTCTTGCGTGCCAAAGGCTGCTGCTGGGTGAGTGATGGGGTTGTGGTGCATTAAATACTTCCAGAGGTTCATGGTGTGGTGGGTAGAAGAAGCCAAGTGAAGATGCATCCATTGACATTGACCACTCAGGCGGGCTCAAAACACTTGTGAAACAGGTGCAAGTCCTTAGCATCAGATTCCGGGAATCCCTGGCCAGCTGTTACCATCCAGTCTGGAGGTGTTTCTTAGGGCCTCCTGCTCCCTGAGGAAACACGGTGTTTCATTTTCTGATCACCTACAGGACGAAGGGCTCCAATGCCACATCTATGAATCGTGGAAAGCGCTCTCCTTACTGGCGCTACCTATGCATTTTCTCCATTTCAAACGGTGACAGTCAACAGCAACATCCTTCAATTCAGAGCAGCTTTCCTTTTAGAGCATCTTTTGGAGCTGGGGAGTGAATCCCTCATATTGTTAAGCTGCACATAGTGTGTGCAGTCAGTCAACAGCATAGATGATGCTGGGCTGCATGCAGAAATCATGTAAATGTGTAGGTAGCACCAAGTTTACTGCCTGCCTCAATGGAACTGGCATAGGGAGATCACAGATCACCAGAAATGAGCCTTACTGCATGTTTCTCCTCAGACCTCTCTGTCCCCCTTGCAATGGATCTGCTGTGTGCCCATTTGGCACCCGATACATGAAAATCTACCAACTGCAGGGCAGGTGACCCCTCAAGTTCTGTCTGACTGTAAACAAAACTCCCACTCCTTTTTTCATATTAAACAAAAGCTATTACCCAATAAAAAAAACTCTTGGAAGAACAATGTCTGTAACTTTTGCCTGTGACCTTGTGCAGGAAATTAGGACTGAGTGGCAGCTGCTGCCCATTTATTTAACATTCAGGTATCAGGCATGCACTGAAAACCATCTGTATATTTTCAGAAATTTCAGCCCAAACTACAGGGACAGTCACATGGCTCCTATCTGTGTAATGTGAAGCCCACAGACTGTGTAATGTGAAGCCCACTCACCCCAAGCAGAGGTAAGAAAAAGAAAGAAAGGAAAAAAGAATAGAACAGAACAAATGAAAGATTTGCACCAATGGAGCCCTTTACACAATCCTGGGACTTGCCAAAGTGCTTTACAGCCAATAAAGTGTCATAGAATTTACAGTGCAGAAGGAGGCCATTCGGCCCATCGAGTCTGCACCGGCTCTTGGAAAGAGCACCCTACCCAAGGTCAACACCTCCACCCTATCCCCATAACCCAGTAACCCCACCCAACACTAAGGGCAACTTTTGACACTAAGGGCAATTTATCATGGCCAATCCACCTAACCTGCACATCTTTGGACTGTGGGAGGAAACCGGAGCACCCGGAGGAAACCCACGCACACACAGGGAGGATGTGCAGACTCCGCACAGACAGTGACCCAAGCCGGAATCGAACCTGGGACCCTGGAGCTGTGAAGCAATTGTGCTATCCACAATGCTACCGTGCTGCCCATGCCATCATTTGTGTCAGATTATTTGCACACAGCAAGGCCCCAAAGGCATACACAGTATAATCAGCTAAAACGGAATTGTTTTTCAGCACAGATCACTCAGAATTTGCTCACTGTAACATACTCCCCATTAGGGCATTATCTTAGAGGGCTATCCAAAACCGAGGGTGAAAGAGTCTTATTTCCCAGTGACAGGACAAGTCCTCTAGGCTCTCTTAATATGTCACATTCAGTGTAGAATCCACTAAAGCAGCACATACTGACCAGGCAGGTAGGAAACAAAGATTATATTTGTTCACAATATCACACGCTCCACTCCTCGAAGGGTCTCCCTGTCAGGTTTTATCACCCAGTTAAGGGGGAAACCCCACCCCCTCGTTTCCGGGGGAGCTCATATTCAGAGAAGCTCACCTGGAATCTAATTGTCCCTCCCTGAGGGTTATAACATCCCCCCCACCTCCCCCAAGTCCGGAGACACGTCCATATCCATGTCTGCGGCTTGGTCAATCGATGCCTTGTGTGTCCTGGTGCAGGAATGGCTGTCAAGGGCGAAATGTGTGGCATGCACCAAACTGAGGAGTGGAGCTTCCACGTAAAGTATCTTTATGGGGTCGTAGGTGCCGGGGTCGTTGACACCGTTGGCTCTGGTGGTGGCAATATGTCCATGTTGACCTCGGATTTAGAGTCCTGTGTCTGTCATTTCGGCATCCACTACGTCCAAAATCGGCTGCTCCATGGCAGGTGCGCCCGGGATCAACGGCGGTGACTGGGGCGGAGGTGTCGGCTCGGGCTCGGGGTGGTTTTGGTCCGAAACCGGATCCAGCATCTCTTGAATGCGCCTTCGGAGGTGATCCACATGCCGTTTCTATTCACGTCCTTGTGCCCGTGCTCGATATGAGACCGCTCCTATCAGGGCCAACATGATGCCTTGTATTCATGTTGCTCCTTCTGCAAAATTTCAGACAGACACTAGATTCCCTACCGCGAAGGTGAGTAAGGGCAAATGTACGTGAGGACTAAACTCAAACATATTGCCAGGTGACGGCCCACCAACAATTCAGCCTGGGCGACCCCCGTCGTGACATGTGACGTCATCCTGTAACAAATTAGAAACCACGCCAGCCGCATCTCCCAAGATCCTTGAGGTCTGCTTCTTCATTCCATTCTTAAAAGTCTGGACGCGCGTTCCCCCAATCCATTCGGCCCAGCTGGTACGGGGTGGTATGTATATGTCGCATCCCGTTGGTGGCCATAAACACCCCAAACTCCACAGTGAATGCTGTCCCATTATTCGAGACCAGCATCTCTGATATCCCCTGCACGCTGAACAATTGCTGCAGTCTGTCGATGGTGGCTCGAGCTGATGTGCTTTGCATTTTATAGACCTCCATCTACTTGGAGTGGGTGTCTACGATGATGAGCAACATTGCTCCCTGGAATAGTCTGGCAAAATCGATGGAGATGGGACTAAAGACGGTCTGGCCATTCCCATGTATGGAGCTGTGCCGTTGGCGGCAGCTTCTGGTGCCCCTGGCATGGAGTGCAATGCTGGGCCACCTTCTCAATATCCACGCCTACTCCTGACCACCATATGTAGCTGGATGTCCATTGTGGAGGTCTTGTAAGAGCAGCGCTCTTCCGTGCTCGGGAACCATCACACACGTTCCCCACAATATGACACCGTCCTCAATGCTCAACCCGGGAATTTTAATAGTGGACGCTTTCAAGTTCCCTGGCAAGGCGCGGTGTTGGGCCCCCTAATGGATTATGTGTCGCACCCGGGACAACTACGGGTCCGTTTGAGTCTAGCTACAGATGCGAGAGGCCGTAATTGGCAAAGAATCCATGAAATGGAGTGCGGCTATCATCAGCTGATTCCGATACAGGCAGCCTGGTGGGGAGAGGGAGGGGGCTCAAAGCATCGGCGTGAGGTATTGCGGATCTGGGGCGAAATTCTCCGTTATCGGCGGAAACTCCGCCGATCGGCGCAAAAAACGGCGCAAATCCCACTTGCGTCACGTCATAAAAATGGGCCGATAGTCTGCGGCCCGAAATGGGCTAGCAGCGACGTAACGGGATCCGCGCTTGCGCAGTGGTTCACGCCGTGCAGCGTCATACGCGCTGCACGGCGTGACGGCTCATAAGGCCGCGCAGCTCCCCCCCACCCGACCGGAACAGCCGACCGCAACACCCGACTTGATGGCTGGCCGTCGCTCAGCCCCGAGGTTCGAGTCACGCGATGTGGAGGCGCTCCTGGATGCGGTGGAGCAGAGGAGGGACGCCCTGTATCCCGGGCACGGCCGCAGAGTTGCCCCACGCCACAGCCGGCGTCTGTGGAGGGAGGTGGCAGAGGCCGTCACCGCTGTGGCCCTAACACCACGGACAGGCACCCAGTGCCACAAGAAGGTGAACGACCTCGTCAGAGCAGGCAGGGTGAGCGTCCCCCATATCCCCCATATCCCCTCTCCCCCAAATCCCCCCCTCCCCCATATCCCCCCTCCCCCATATCCCCCCCTCCCCCATATCCCCCCTCCCCCATATCCCCCCTCCCCCATATCCCCCCTCCCCATATCCCCCCCTCCCCCATATCCCCCCTCCCCCATATCCCCCCTCCCCCATATCCCCCCTCCCCCATATCCCCCATATCCCCCTCCCCCATATTCCCCCTCCCCCATATCCCCCCCTCCCCCATATCCCCCCTCCCCCATATCCCCCCTCCCCCATATCCCCCTTCCCCCATATCCCCCCTCCCCCATATTCCCCCTCCCCCATATCCCCCATACCCCATACCCCCCCTCCCCCATATTCCCCATATCCCCCCCTCCCCCATATCCCCCCCACATATCCCCCCTCCCCCATATCCCCCCTCCCCCATATCCCCCATATCCCCCCTCCCCCATATCCCCCCTCCCCATATTCACCCCTCCCCCATATCCCCCTCCCCCATTACCCCCCTCCCCCATATCCCCCACATTCCCCCCTCCCCCATATCCCCCCTCCCCCATATTCCCCATATCCCCAAGTGAATCCAGCCCTAACCTTAACCTCTGCAATGCACGCGCAACCGATGGCGTGCATTCATATACCTGCCTAACACTGTTGCCTTTTACCCCTGCCACCACCCCCCCCCCACCCCCCCAGGAGAAGCGCGCACACAACAATAGGGAGCATGTGAGGACAGGAGGAGGGCCCGCTGATGAGAGGCCACTGACCGTACACGAGGAAAGGGCCCTGGAACTGGCTGGCGGACCTGAGGACCGGGAGGTTGCTGATGCAGAGGTCGGGTCCCACGAGCAAGTGAGCCACCAACAGCCCGTCCCCATATCCCCCCTCCCCTATATCCCCCTCTCCCGTATCACCTGATCACTGCCTGATGTCTAACCATGCATGCTTCATTGTGTATCGCAGGACCAAACGTCCAGGCACCCATCCCCGCAGATGCAGACCGCCCGCAGGATTCCCCTCGGAGACCACGGGAGACGGAGAGACCCGCACCCTCCAGCATGCGACGCCCGCAGGATGCCCCTCGGAGACCACGGGAGACGGAGAGACCCGCACCCTCCAGCATGCGACGCCCGCAGGATGCCCCTCGGAGACCACGGGAGACGGAGAGACCCGCACCCTCCAGCATGCGACGCCCGCAGGATGCCCCTCGGAGACCACGGGAGACGGAGAGACCTGGAGCAACAGGGAGACGACACCCCCGTCACGTGCGGGAGCGACCACCCAGCGATGAGGGGGGCAGCCACAGGCCCCCGTCACATCCGAGCCAGGACACCACTACCCAGGACACCACTATCCAGGACACCCCTACCCGGGACACCACTACCCAGGACACCCCTACCCGGGACACCACTACCCGGGACAGCACTACCCGGGACAGCACTACCCAGGACACCCCTACCCGGGAAGACGAAATACCGGACAGTGACTCAGAGTGGATGGGTGGAGACGAACCCCCACCCCAAAGTGCCATGGACTCAGAGTGGGACGAAGAGCACGACACAACGCCACTGCTGTCACCAACACCCTCCACCATCGCAGAAACACTCACCACGGTTGGGCACTTTAGTGATGAGGCGTCTGGTACACTCACTGGTGCGCACAACACAGCCGTCCCGGTACAGCATGTGGAGGTAGGAGCAGCAGAGGGACCGGGCGGTCGGAGGGCAGCCCAGGCCAAGCGAACATCTGCCGCCCAGATGGATCCCGGGTTCCTGCAGTTACCACACCCACACATAGATCCGATGCAACCACCGACACGGAGACGAGTGAATAGGGTGACGGGTGGCTTGCGGCGGCTGCGGTCGCAGGTGGAGGAGTCCACCCGCGTCCAGGAGCTGGGAGTGGTCCCGGTCATGCGTGCCACCCAGGCTGACACCGCACGGGTGGCGTCCGCGGTGGAGGCAATGGGTGCGACGGTGTCAGACATGGGGAACGGTTTGCGAGGCCTGGGGCCTTCCGTGCAGGCGGCGTCTGTGGCCCAGGAAATGGCTGCCCTCTCACAGGAGGCCATGAGCCAGTGCCAGCGCCAGATGGCAGAGGCGCTCAACGCCATAGCCCAGTCTCAGCATGCCATAGCCCAGTCTCAGCAGGCCATGGCCCAGTCTCAGCAGGCCATGGCCCAGTCTCAGCAGGCCATAGCCCAGTCTCTGCAGGCCATGGCCCAGTCTCTGCAGGCCATGGCCCAGTCTCAGCAGGCCATCGCTGAGGGCATCGGCGCCAGTGGCCATGTGCGAGCTGGCGTCGCACTGTCGCAGACAGGGTTCGACAACCCCCTGGGCTCCATGGCTGCAAACCTGCAGACCCCTGTCGATACCAGCACGGGCCTCCAGGACTGGCAGCGCCAGATGTCGGGGGCGCGTCGGATGACCAGTCCGTTCGCATCCCCCACCCATGTAGAGGCCTGGGGGCCATCGGGCACCCCGAGGGAGGAGGAGGTGGTGTGGTCCGTCCCGGCTCCCTCTGTAGGGGAGGTCCCGTTACACCGCGACACCTCGGACTCCCCCCCTTCCGTCCCAGGTGCATCGGGTGGGCAACGGGCAGGACAGGCTGGCAGCTCGCCATCCCAGTCGCCCGGGCCGCAGCCTGGCCCATCTAGGCCAGGACGCTCCAGGAAACGGCCGCCAAAGGGATCCAGTGTCAGAGGGCAGGAATCACAGGAGTCCACCTCCAGTTCTGCTGTACCGTCTGGGGAACCACGTAGACGTAGTCAAAGGGCCCGTAAGGCCAAACAATTAGACACTGAGTAAGTTGGCACGGGTGCAGGGCACAGATGAGTTTTAGGCGCTAGGGCACGTGCATGAACTCCTTTGGTTATTAAAGTCAATGTTACACCTACCGAAGCTGCCTTTGTGCTCTGTCCAAAGTGTGCGGGGGTGTCATGTACGTTGAGCGCAAGTGTGTGTGTGAGGGGTGGTCTTACCTCAGCCCCAGGTGAGTCTGCCCCCTTCCCCCTGGGCCGCCATCAACATCCCCCGGGCAGAGGACGGGACCGTGCGCTGCAGTGTCACAGCCGTATGCAGGGATGGTCCGGGTGGATGGTGGTACTGTGGCCATGGGTCAGACATAGTCCAACGATGTAGAGCCAGGAGCTCATCGGAGGCGGGTTGTCATCATTCTCCATGGCCTGCGATAGACACGCGTCCACCCGCAACTGGGTGAGCCCGGCCCGTTGTGCCGCCGGTGGATCGGCAATTGGGAGTGGGGGGGTGGTGTGCATGCGGGTGGGGTGTGTGGGGTTGGGGAGGGGGGTGAGGGTGCTGGGTGGGTGGATGGGTGGGGGGTGTGGGTGGTCGGCTGTTGTCATGGTGTGCGGTCTGTGGCCATACTACCCGATTCCCACGCCCATCTAGTCAGTGAAGCGGGCGTCTATCAGTCTGTCCCGTGCCCGCTGGGCCAGCCGGTAACGGTGGACAGCCACCCGTCTGTGTCTACCCCGTCTGCCCTGACCATTGCCCCCATCCCCCTCATCTGGGGAGGACTGGGCCTCTTCCTGCTGCTCCTCCACTCCGCCCTCCTCTGCCTGCGGCACATCGCTCCTCTGCTGGGCTATGTTGTGCAGGACGCAGCACACCACAATGATGCGGCCGACCCTATCTGACCGATACTAGAGGGCGCCCCCAGAGAGGTCCAGGCACCTGAAACGCATCTTCAGCACGCCAAAGCACCTCTCGATCACTCCCCTTGTCGCTACATGGGCATCATTGTAGCGGTTCTCCGCCTCATTGCGTGGCCTCCGTATAGGCGTCATCAGCCACGATCGCAATGGGTAGCCCCTGTCGCCCAGCAACCAGCCCCTCAGCCGGGGATGGCGTCCCTCGTACATGCCGGGGATGGATGACCGCGACAACACGAATGAGTCGTGTACACTGCCTGGGTGACGGGCGCAGACGTGCAGGATCATCATGCGGTGGTCGCAGACCACCTGTACGTTCATCGAATAGGTCCCCTTCCTATTAGTGAACACGGCCCTGTTATCTGCAGGTGGCCGCACGGCGACGTGGATCCCATCGATCGCGCCCTGGACCATGGGGAACCCGGCAATGGCAGAGAAGCCCACGGCCCGGGCATCTTGGCTGGCCCGGTCCACGGGGAAGCGGATGTAGCGGTGCGCCATGGCATAAAGGGCATCTGTCACTGCCCGGATGCACCGATGCACCGATGTCTGCGATATGCCGGACAGGTCCCCACTCGGTGCCTGGAATGACCCCGTTGCATAAAAGTTCAGGGCCACCGTAACCTTTACGGACACGGGGAGAGGGTGTCCCCCGCCAGTGCCACGCGGTGACAGGTGTGCCAGCAGGTGGCAGATGTGTGCCACGGTTTCGCGGCTCATCCGGAGTCTCCTCCTGCATTCCCGGTCCGTGAGGTCCTGGTATGACTGCCGGGGCCGGTACACACGGGGCGCCCTCGGGTGCCTCCATTGCCGTGGGGCCGCGACGTCCTCCTCCCCCTCCTTGTCCTGTCGGTCAGGTGTCCCTCCAGCCTGGGCGGCTGCCGCCTGCCCCTCTGCGGCAGCCTGCGCCGCCTCTCTGGCACGCTCCTCCTCCTCCTCCTCCTCCTCATCTAGGGCAACATAGACATGAGCGGCTGCCACCACGGCGGCCAACATCGCTGGATGGTCTGAAAACATGACGGCCTGGTGGGGGGGAGGGGAACGACGACATGTCATCATTGCCCATATCCCCTCCTCCCCCCAGCCAGGTGGCATGGACCGCATGGGTCCAACTGTTGGAGGCTGGCACCTGGCCAGGTGGACCAACTCATTTGCCCTCCCATCACCCACCCCGGCACGGACCCCCCCCCCCAACCTCCACCCCGGCACGGACCCCCTCCCCAACACCCACCCCAGCACGGACCCCCCCCCCCAACCTCCACCCCGGCACGGACCCCCTCCCCAACCCCCAACCTCCACCCCAGCACGGACCCCCCCCCAACCTCCACCCCGGCACGGACCCCCTCCCCAACCTCCACCCCGGCACGGACCCCCTCCCCAACCTCCACCCCGGCACGGACCCCCTCCCCAACCTCCACCCCGGCACGGACCCCCTCCCCAACCTCCAACCCGGCACGGACCCCCTCCCCAACCCCCAACCTCCACCCCAGCACGGACCCCCCCCCCAACCTCCACCCCGGCACGGACCCCCTCCACAACCCCCAACCTCCACCCCGGCACGGACCCCCTCCCGGCACTCCCCCGGAGCCCAGCCTACTCTAACCACCACCCCCCCCCCCCCCCCCCGCCGCACACACACACAAGCCGAGACACACCTCTCCTCAGGCAATCAGTCTGCGGCCACGCCATTTCCTGCCCAGAGCCAACCCCCCAGGCCGTCACTCACCTCCTCGCTGGTCGGCGTGAGCCTGGAGCACCGGGTCACGCCGATGAAAAGGAGGTTTGATTCACGTCGACGTGAACGGTCATCACGTCGACGGGACTTCGGCCCATCCGGAAGGGAGAATATCGGCAGGCCGAAAATCGGCTGCCTTGCGCAGACCCGTGACATTCTCCGCGGCAGCGGCGCCATTAACGCCCCGCCGACTTTTCTCCCTTCAGAGACTTCGGCGGGGGCGGGGGCGGGATTCACGGCGGCCAACGGCCATTCTCCGACCCGGCGGGGGGTCGGAGAATGACGCCCCTGGTGTTCCAATATGTAATTGTATGCCGCTAACAGCAGAGCTCACTGCTGGCTCCTGGCAGACACAATGGGGAGAATCACCTGGTCTTCTTTAACAACCCCAATAGGGGCCTGTGGTCAGTGTAGAGGGCGAACCGCTGTCCATAGATGTAATGATGAATTTCTCAAATCCAAATACCACTGCCAAGCCTTCCTTTTTGATTTGCGCGTAATTTCTTTCTGCGAACACAATGGGGTGCTCTGACTTGTCGTCCATTTGATGGGCGAGGCTGGCCCCGGCCCACTAGTGGGAAGCGTTGCACGCTAGCAGAAGCGGCTTGATTAGGTCGAAATGAGTCAGTAGACGGGACGATGATAGTATTTTCTTCACCGTCACGAAAGCTGTTTCCTGGGCCTGGGACCATGCCCAATGTGTTGACCTTTCTTTAGCAGACGGTGGAGGGGGGCCAAGATTGTGGCAAGTTTGGAATAATTCACTAGGCCCAAAAACGAGTGTAATTCGGTTAGTCCGACTGGCACTTGGGTCTGACGAATGACCTGTACTTTGTCCTCCATGGGGTACAACCTGTGGCGGTCCAAACGATAACCTAGGTAGGTAACCTCTTTTGCGTTAAAAATGCATTTTTCCCTGCGCAGGCGGACCCCTGCTTCCTCAAAACACTAAAGACACTCGGCTAAATATTCCAAATGCTCCTGGTCCGATGAACCAATGATTAAGATGTTGCCATGATACACCATCACTCTCGGGAGTCCGCGCAGGATGTTTTCCATTACCCGCTAGATGATTGGGCATGTGGAGGAAACCCTGAAGGAAAGCTGGGTGTACTCCTCGGTGTGTATTGATGGTAGCAAACGTCCTCGAGTCCGGGCCAGGGGTAGCTACAAGTATGCATGGCTCATATCCAATTTGGAAAATGTGACCACTGCTGAGCTTGGTTATCGGTCCTCTATGCGAGGGACAGGGTAGTGATCCAGGTGGGAGACACGGTTGACTATCATTTTGTAATTGCCGCAGAGGCGGACGGAGCCGTCGGGTTTCAGCACAGGCACGAATGGTGCCGTCCAGTTGGAGAACTGGACAGGGCGTATTATTTCCAACCCTTCAATTCAGTCTATCTCCGCATTCACTTTATCACATAACATCGATGGGACAGGCCGGCCACGGAAATATCTCAGCTGGGCATTTGGGTCAACGTTGATGTGGGCCATCGCCCCACTGATGGTGCCTAGCCCCTCTTGGAACATGGTGGGAAATCTGGCCAGGAACCCCTCAGACCCATGCGGGTGCAATCGGCAAACTCTTTGCCAGCCCAATCGAAGGTGGCGCAGCTTAGCAAACTCGGACCACTGCCATTTACAACCACTAAAGGGAGGTTCACCATCAGTTGACCGTATTCCAACGGGGCCATAGAGGTACCCGTTATTGCTACCGGTTCACCAGTGTAGGAAGCCAGGCGGGAGTTGGTGTCCCAAAGGACCAGCATCAGGAGGCCGCAATGAATACTTTTGAAAGTCAGGCGACTGACCACGGATACTACTGCGCCTGTATCTAATTCCATTTGGATAGAATGTCTATTCACTGGTGACAAAAGCTGGAATAGGGTGACCCGAGATGAAGACACACAATGCAGCCTGCGAAAGGCCTCTTCTTCATCGTCCACATAGTGGGCCTGATCCCTTGGGCAGCAGCCAAACCTCGCAGGATGGTGGGGCAGAGGGTCCTCTCTAAGCTGGTTGTACTCCGGTTCCCCACTGTTGGTGGCCGCCGGCCAGAAACAATACTCCCGGTTACCGCAGTCAGGGGAGGGTGATCTGCGGCATTCCGGGCCTCAGTGGTGGCAGCAACCTGTGTCCCTAAGGGGCGGTGTCCGACTGTCGGGGCTCCGCTTCCAGGGCGGGAACTGGGCAGCGTGCGGTTTGGTGGCCAAGGTTCAGCACTGCCATTCCTCGGAGAATGCTCCGTGTTTTCATGGGAGATGGCTATCTCCACGATAATGTCAAGTCAGTTACTATGAGATGTTTGCTTTGTGTGTCGGCATTGCGGATTCCACATACAAATCTGTCTTGAAGTGATTCGTTAAGCATGGCGCCAGATTCACAGGTTTCGGCTCATTTTCAGAGGCGAGCCAGGAAATCTCTGGTCGATTCTGACTGGGTCTGAGCGGCCGTATGAAATCGGAACCTTCGGACAATTAATGGCGGTTGCGGGTCTAGATGTCCCTTTACTAAGGCCACCATCGTGGCGGATCACAGGATATCCGGTGGTATGGGTGGATGAGGCACTTTATGAGTCTGTATGTGGGTCCCCCAAAAGCTGCAAGCAACACTATATTCTGCCACCCGTCCACGACAATCCAGTTTGTACGAAAAAAAGTACTGCATTCTTTTGACGTACTGTCCCCAGTCATCGTCCCCGGCCTGAAAAGGCTCGGGCTTACCAATGTGCGGAATGTCAGCGGATGGATGACAGGCCTCTTTAGGCCTAGACAAAGTGGCTCTGGTGCCTAGTATCTGGCAATGGTGGCAGCTCCATCCCATCTTTGTCACCAGTGTGGAATCCACTAAAGCAGCACACATTGACCGGCAGGTAGAAAATAAAGATTATATTTATTTACGATACTACACTCTCCGAAGAGTCTCCGCAGGTCGGGGTTTTTATATTAGAGGTCTGGGGCGGGATTCTCCCACAACTGGCCGGACGGCCCGACGCTGGCGCCAAAAACGGCACGAACTACCCCAGCGTTGGGCCGACCGAAAGGTGCGGAATCCTCCGCACTTCCGGGGGCTAGGCCGGCGCGAGTTGGCGCATGCGCAGAACCGCCAGCGTGGTTACGCGCATGCGCAGACCGGCCGGCGTATTTCCTGCGCATGCGCAGGGGAATTCTTCCCAGCACCGGCCATGGCGGAGCCCTACAGAGGCCGGCGCGGAAGGAAAGAGTGCCCCCACTGTGCACGCCCGCCCGCAGATCAGTGGGCCCTGATCATGGGCCAGGCCACTGGGGGCGCCCCCCGGGCTGAGAGGGGAAAACCCCGCCCCCTCGTTATAGGGGGGGACTCGAATTCAGAGGAAGTCATGTGGAATCTAATTGCTCTGATCTTGTGACCTCCTTGAGCATTATGACGTCCATCAAAAGTACCCTGGAGTATCTGGGCTTGCCTGGCTTGTGTGCCAGATTATCAGGTCTGCCACAAGAGGACGACTTGGTTCTGTGCGGGTAGTGAACTGGTATACTAGGAGCAAGGAGAAAAGGAACAGATACAGTCTGCACCATCCTGAAGCAAGGCCCTTATAATCAAATTAACAGTATTAGAGCTTGCTCATGCAACATTCTCCCATGTGCATCCTCAAAGAAACAATAACATTACAAAAACTGGGACCATGTCATAATAAAACATTGAGTTACTGTTGAACGTTATGGCTTGTGACTGCAATGGATTTTAAATCTGTTTGTTCTTTCACTGACTTGTGCCTCATGTTAATAAATGACAATGTTCTGCTTTCAAGTTAAATGGGTTCTAAAGGATCACTTCAGTAAAATACAACATGTACTGCACTGCTGGTCGGAAGTGCTAACAAACTATCTCTCCATATTCAGCTCAGCTCTGACAATTGATGCTATTCACTTGCATATTAGAAACAGGTAATTCAACCCAGATCAGCCTCCCACATTAACTGCTCCCTCTCCCATTCTAATTCTCCTTCCCCAATCTAATTGCCCTCTTCTCCATTCTCATATTGCCCAATTTCCATTCTTTCTCCCACATTTAGGCAACACTGCTTCCTTAAATGTGTCAATGTTACCTGCTCACACAATCATAGAATTTACAGTGCAGAAGGAGGCCATTCGGCCCATCGAGTCTGCACCGGCTCTTGGAAAGAGCACCCTACCCAAGCCCACACCTCCACCCTATACCCATAACCCAGTAACTCCACCCAACACTAGACACTAAGGGCAATTTAGCATGGCCAATCCACCTAATCTGCTCATCTTTGGACTGTGGGAGGAAACCGGAGCACCCGGAGGAAACCCACGCACACACGGGGAGGATGTGCAGACTCCGCACAGACAGTGACCCAAGCCAGGAATCAAACCTGGGACCCTGGAGCTGTGAAGCAATTGTGCTAACCACCATGCTACCGTGCTGCCCCCACCATGCTACCGTGCTGCCCTGACAATGAGTCGCACATTCTCTTTTTTTAAATTAAAGTACCCAATTCATTTTTTTTTCCAATTAAGGGGCAATTTAGCCTGGCTTATCCACCTACCCTGCACATCTTTGAGTTGTGGGGGCAAAACCCATGCAAACATGGGGAGAATGTGCAAACTCTTCACAGAGACAGTGACCCAGAGCCGGGATCGAACCTGGGACCTCGGCGCCGTGAGGCAGCTGTGCTAACCACTGTGCCACCATGCTGTCCGAGTCTCACATTCTCTCTTTTTTTTTCATATTTTATTCAGGTATTTGAAAATTTTTATAATGGTAACAAAAACAATGACATCAACATGGTAAAAAAAACATTTCACCCCCAGCCCAATCTTCACACACCTCAACTATACAACAACAATCCGTCCGCTCCCCTCCTTGGAATACTGAATCTGCTGACATTTTTAATTTTCCCCGAGAAAGTCGACGAATGGCTGCCACCTCCGGGTGAACCCTAACATTGACCCTCTTAAGGCAAACTTTATTTTCTCAAGACTGAGAAACACAGCCATGTCACTGACCCAGGTCTCTACACTCGGGGGCTTCGAGTCCCTCCACATGAATAAGATCCGTCTCCGGGCTACCAGGGAGGCAAAGGCCAGGACATCAGCCTCTTTCGCCCCCTGAATTCCCGGATCTTCCGACACTCCAAAGATCGCTACCTCCGGACTTGGCACCACCTATGTTTTTAGCACCGTGGACATTGCCTTAGCAAAGCCCTGCCAAAACCCTCTCAGTTTCGGGCATGCCCAAAACATGTGGACTTGATTTGCTGGGCTTCCCGCGCACCTCACACACCTATCCTCTACCCCGAAAAACTTGCTCATCCTAGCCACTGTCATGTGTTCCCGGTGGACTACCTTAAATTGTATCAGGCTAAGCCTGGCGCACGATGAGGAGGTATTAACCCTGTTTAGGGCATCCGCCCATAGACCAGCCTCAATCTCTCCTCCTAGCTCATCCTCCCACTTGCCCTTAAGCCTCTCCACTGGAGTATCCTCCGCCTCCAAAAGCTCCTGGTAAATATCCAATACCTTCCTCTCTCCCACCCAGGTACTAGAGACTACTCTATCCTGTATCCCCCGTGGCGGCAGCAGCGGAAATGCCGGCACTTGTTTTCTCAGGAAGTCGAGCACGTGCAAATACCTAAAACCATTCCCTGCTGGCAATTTACATTTATCCTCCAAAGCTTTCAAGGTGGGAAAGCGCCCATCTATAAATATATCCCCCATCCTTCAAATTCCTGCCCTCTGCCAACTCCGGAACCCACCATCTAGCCTACCCGGTACAAACCTGTGGTAGTTATAAATCGGGGTCTAAATCGATGTTCCCTCCCCTCTCTTATATCTCCTCCACTGCCCCCAGATTCTCAGAGCCGTAACTACCACCGGACTTGTGGAGTATCGGGCCAGCGAGAACGGCGGAGGTGCCGTTACCAATGCTCCCAGACTGGTGTCTTTACATGACGCTGCCTCCATCTGCTTCCATGCCGACCCCTCCCCCATTGCCCACTTCCTGATCATGGCTATATTAGCAGCCCAGTAGTAATTGCAGAAGTTCGGCAGCGCCAACCCACCCTCCCCCCGACTGCACTCCAGCAACACTTTCTTCACTTGCAGGGTTTTACCCGCCCACAGAAAGCCCAAAATAATTTTATTCACCCGCTTGAAAAAGGCCTTTGGGCTGAAGATGGTGAGGCACTGAAAGACAAACAGAAATCTGGGGAGGACCGTCATTTTCACAGTCTGTACCCTCCCTAGCGGGAGCATGTCCTATCTCTTAAAGTCCCCTTCCATTTGTTCTACCAACTGGGATAGGTTTAACTTGTGTAGTACCTCCCATTTCCGGGCCACCTGGATTCCCAGATATCGAAAGCTCTTCCCTACCATTCTAAGAGGCAGCTGTCCCAGCCTCTTCTCCTGCCCTCTTGCCTGGATCGCAAACATCTCGCTTTTCCCCATGTTCAATTTATTGCCACAAATTGCCAAATTCCCCCAAAATTCACATTACTTCCCCCACCCCATCCCCGCCAACGGGTCTGAAACGTACAAGAGCAAGGTCATCTGCGTAGAGCGAGACCTGGTGCTTCCCCCCCCCCAGACCCAGCCCTTTCCAGTTCCTAGAGGCTCTTAACGCCATGGCTAATGGCTCTATGGCCAGAGCAAACAGTAACGGGGAGACTTGCCTCGTCCCTCGGTGTAGTTCAAAATACCCCAACCTCAGCCGGTTCGTACGCACACTCGCTACTGGTGCCGGATAGAGCAACCGCACCCAGTCAATAAAGCCCTCACCAAACCCAAACCTTCCCAGCGCCTCACACAGGTAATTCCATACCACCTGATCAAAAGCCTTCTCCGCATCCATCGCTACCACCACCTCCCCCTCCTCTCCTTCTGAGGGCATCATAATACCATTTAGAAGCCTTCGAACATTGGCCTTGAGTTGCCTGCCCTCAACAAATCCCATCTGGTCTACCCTATCACCCCCGGGACACAGTCCTCTATCCTTGTGGCCAGTATCTTAGCCAGCAGTTTGGCATCCACATTCAGTAGAGGAATCGGCCTGTATGACCCGCATTGCTCCGGATCCTTCTCCCGTTTCACGATCAATGAAACCGAGGCCTGCGACATTGTTGGGGGGAGGACTCCCTTCTCTCTTGCTTCGTTAAAAGTCCTCACCAGCGGTGGGCTCAATATCTCTAAAAACTTCTTGTAGAATTCCACCTTCGCTGGGCCCAGGACAGTATTACCGTCTCTACTCTTTACTTTACCTATCTCCCTGGCTGCCTCTCTTTTCCTGAGCTGGTGCGCCAACATTCTACTTGCCTTTTCCCCGTGCTCATAGATCGCCCCCTTGCCTTCCTCAACTGTTCCACTGCTTTCCCTGTGGTCAACAGCCTAAACTCCACCTGTAACCTCCGCCGCTCCATCAGTAGCCTCCGAGTATCTCCTGTGCACCTGGAGTATCTCCTCCACTAATCTATCCCTCTCAGCCCGTTCCACCTTTTCTCTGTGGGCCCGTATCGATATTAATTCCCCTCTGACTACTGCCTTCCAAGCTTCCCTGACAGGCGCTGCAGAGACCTCCCCCGTATCATTTGTTTCCAGGTAGTTCTGGATGGACTTGTTAACCCGCCCACAGACCGCCTCGTCCGCAAGCAACCCCACATCCAGTCTCCACAGCGGGCGTTGCCCTCTCTCCACACTAACCCGTAGATCCACCCAGTGCGGGGCATGATCCGGCACTGAAATTGCCGAGTACTCAGTATCTACCACCTTCGGCATTAGCGCCCTGCTCAGAACAAAAAAGTCGATGCAACCTTGTGGACATGTGAAAAAAAGGAAAACTCCTTTGTCCTCGGCCATCCAAACCTCCATGGGCCTACTCCCCCCATCTGTTCCATAAAACCCTTCAATTCCTTTGCCGCAGCCGGCCTCCTCCCTGTCCTGGATTTTGACCGGTCCAATCCCGAATCAATGACTGTGTTGAAGTTCCCTATCTTGATCAGGTTATGTGACTTTAAGTCTGGGATCTTACCCAACACCCGCCTCATAAATTCCACGGCGTCCCAATTCGGAGCATATATGTTCACAAGTACCACTCACACCCCCTCCAGCTTCTCTCTCCCCATTATGTACCTACCTCCCTTGTCTGACACGATTCTCCCTGCCTCGAATGCCACACGTTTGCTGATCAAGATCGCTACCCCCTAGTCTTTGAGTCCATTCGTGAGTGGAACACTTGGCTAACCCACCCCTTCCTCAATCTCGTCTGGTCTGTAACCTTTAGATGTGTCTCTTGTAGCATTGCCACGTCCGCCTTCAGGTCCCTCAAATGCGCGAACACGCAAACCCTCTTGACCAGCCCATTCAGTCCTCTCACGTTCCATGTGATCAGCCTGGACGGGGGGCTTCCAACTCCCCCCACCCCCAGCCGACTAGCAATCACTGTTTTTAGGCCAGCCCCGAGCTCGCGCCCTCCGCTTCCTCGAGTCCCCACTCAGGTTGTCACCATTCCCGACCTCCCATTTGTCCCCTAGTAACAGTCCCTCCCCTGTCAGCAAAGCAGCTCCCCCCCCCCTCTCCCTCCCTCCTAGCAACAACACTAAAAACCCAATCCCCCAAGTCAAGCTCCAGCTTAACACCTGTCCACCCCCCACTGAGAGTCAGCTGACCCATGCTGACTCGATAGCTCCCGGCCCTGGCACCAAGCAGTCTGTCTCCCTATTGTACTCTCCTCTCTCCCACCCACATGAAGAAACATTTTAAAAGCATCACATTCCCCAGCAAACAAGCAACAGAAAAAAAACAGTTAAGAAACAATCACTTTAGAAAAAATAGTCACCCAAAAAGCAGAACTAAGTTCAAAGACCACCCCACCTCTAACAAGGTCCCTGCAAGACAGATCAACCTTTAACCATCCACACAGACCATTATTTCACATAGAGCTACTTAAATTTTTACAATCCAGCCACAGTACTTCTCCAAGGCTTAAGTGTCTTTTAATTCGCCTCCAGCTTCATTTCTTTAATAAAGGTCCATACTTCGTCTGGCATTTCAAGTAGAAGTCCCTTTCCTCATGTGTGACCCACAGGCGGGCTGGGTATAACATCCCGATCTTCACCCCCTTAAAGAGGATTGTTTTTGCCCGATTGAACCCAGCTCGCCTCTTAGCCAAATCCGCTCCCAGGTCCTGATAAATGCGCAACTCACAGTTCGCCCACTTGCTGCTCCGTTTTTTCTTGGCCCACCGCAAAACGTGTTCCTTGTCCATGAAACGGTGAAAATGTACCACCATGGCACTCGGCGGTTCGTTCGCTCTGGGCTTCCTCGCGAGGGCTCTGTGCGCTCTGTCCAATTCCAGGGGCCGAGGGAACGCCTCAGCCCCCATCAACTTCTCCAACATGTCCGTCACATAGACTCTCCCATCCGATCCCTCACTGCCTTCAGAGAGGCCAACAATTCTGAGATTCTGCCTCCTGGACCTATTCTCCAGGTCCTCCAGCTTCTCCTGCATTCTTTTCTGGCAGGATCGCTCCCCTGTGGGTTTCCTGATTCTGAATCACTTGATCAATCGAAGCCTTAATCGGGTCCAGCGTGTCCTTCTTCAGCTTGGCGAAGCAATCCTCAAAAAACTTCACCAGCTGCTCTGTCGACCACTGTGCCATCTCCCGGCGGCCCTTGCCCTCCGCCATGCTGTCCCGTGTTACCAGCTCTGCTTGCGTTTCCCTTATAGGACTTTGTCGCCTCACACGGCCACTTCATCCAATTCTCCATACACCGGAGGGGGATTTCTCCTTACTGTCTCACTCTTCACTGCTTTATCCTATAAAATCCGAAAAGAAACGGGGGAAAATGGTCCAAAAGTCCGTTACGGCAGGAGCTATCAAATGTGCGACCTACCCCTCCATGGCCGCCACCGGAAGGCTCCGAGTCGCACATTTTCATCACTCTGTAAATAAATTCCCCCAGATTCTTTATTTGGTCTGTTGGTGACTATCTTCCGTATTTCTATTTTACTGAATATCAATGCTGACAAATTAATGAATATAAAAGGTCAGAAAGAAGAGGCAGAGGCTTATTATGCCAGATCTCTGGCCCTTTTTATCTTATTCTACAAATTGATTTACCCAAAGTAATTGTAACTGGACCTAGACAAGCTGGCCGGTCAATCGCCCAAAGATAGATGATGGCGATATTTCTGGTGACCTACTTTTTCTTCCATGCCGTTGGATGCCAATTTTCAGTGATGCCGGGAGAATATTAGGTTTGCGGTTATCAACAGGAACTCCATGGAACAGAGGAGAAGGAAAATATGGAGTCCCTGTGACCACCAGAAAAAAGGAGGTTGCTGTAGATGCATGATTTTTGCCCAAGTGCCCAAATCACAGGAGGAGGCCTCTCAGACCTGCAGGAAAGTTGCTGTATTGTGCCCTTTGTCACAAGGCTCAGACAATGGTGTAGGCCTCAGCTGGGAATGCCTCTCAGCGACATTAATTCTCTGGAACAAAAATCCCAGTGTTTCTGGGCCAAGCCAGGTACTGAACCATTAGGATATACCGGAGTTGCCCAGAACGAAGACTGCAGAGGGAAGACGAATCATCGCTAGAATGGCCCAATTCAGATCACGTAGGTGTTACATTCTGCATTTGTAACAGAGAAGAGTGAGAACAGGAAAAGGCTCACTGCCTTCCCCACAAGCACCCCCGCCCCCCCCCAATATCCCACCAACACCACTTGCTCCATTTTAGGTATCATAATACCCACACTCATGATTATTCTCTACCTGTTGAAAATTTAAAACATAAAACATTTTGAACAATGCACTCTCAACATATGGGCAGCACGATAGCACAGTGGTTAGCACTGTTGCTTCGCAGTGCCAGGGACCCGGGTTTGATTCCCGGCTTGGGTCACTGTCTGTGTGGAGTCTGCACATTCTTCCTGTGTCGGCGTGGGTTTCCTCCGGGTGCTCCAGTTTCCTTCCACAAGTCCCAAAAGAGGTGATATTAGGTGAATTGGACATTCTGAATTCTCCCTCAGTATACTCGAACAGGCGCCATAGTGTGGCGACGAGGGGATTATCACAGTAACTTCATTGCCGTGTTAATGTAAGCCTACTTGTGACACTGATTAAGACATTAATTTAATGAAATGATCATACAACTACCTTGAAATTTGGCTGATTTATTATGCTTGATAGTTTCCTTGTTCAGTGAGAAATTAGGACCTCATGGCCAGAAATAATCCAGCTGTTGGAATTCTTTGTTCCTGCCAGCAGCACACCCCCA
This sequence comes from Scyliorhinus torazame, assembly GCF_047496885.1. Classification (NCBI taxonomy): domain Eukaryota; kingdom Metazoa; phylum Chordata; class Chondrichthyes; order Carcharhiniformes; family Scyliorhinidae; genus Scyliorhinus; species Scyliorhinus torazame. The sequence goes on along the minus strand of NC_092721.1, from coordinate 61,532,260 downwards.
CCCGCAGGTTTTCTGGCAGCGTGACGTGGCTTTTGGGAAATCCCATTGACAAGCGGCGAAAGTAGAGAATCCCACCGCCAGTGAGCGGTGCACCGCCTAGCGACAGGTGGCGAGGGGATCGATCGGAGAACCCAGTCCTATATCAGTTAAAATCTACAGCCATGTTTGAAATCCCTCCGTGAAACATTCTTCAGGCACAGTTACCATTACAATTCTAGGTCTGCTTCTTGTTTTTGGATTAAGTTCTGATTAATGTGGTCTGCTTTTAATTATTGAATGTATCTTGGTTTTAATGTAAAGCAAATGATCATTTGCAGGCATAAGTTTACAGCAGCTTTGTATCGTGAAGATTATAATAGGTTTACAATTTAATTCTGCTCAACCCAACCAAATGGTTATCACCCATTTAAGAATTCAGCTACATTGCTAATTTATCCATTGGATTACTTTACCGTTTCAGAAACCGACCGGCTTATTGTCAATGCTAGATGACGAAAGCCAGACACTTCGATCAGTGGAACAAAACCTCAGCAAACGGCTGCAGTCCCATTTGGAAACAGCTCACACACATACTGTTTACATGTCTACAAAGGATGGAAATGGGAACATTTCATCAAAGGATCAAGGCTCAGTCTTCACTATCATGCATTACGCAGGAAGGGTGAGTTTACAGAAATGAGCGATTAGCCACATATAGTTAATTAAGATTTTAGATTTAAAGAAGTCATTAGTTCTATTGATGAAATTCAAGAATAATTACTAGATTTCTTGCTTCACAAAACAGTCAAGGAAACATTTTATGAAACATAATCTAGTCTGGGTGAGGTAAATAAAACTATTTCTTGTGACACTTGTGAAAAATAGCATATTATACACCATAAATATGCCACTGATTTGCTTGCTCAATGCAAGCTCAAATTCTGGTGATACTTGAAAATTGTCTTTCCAACATCAGCAGTGAAGCATCCTTATTCACTCACTGTTTGATTGGTCGTGTATTTCATAACTGCAGTGGAGGCAAATGCACCCTTGCAGGTCTGGTCATTTGACTAGAAAATTTAAATGCATAAATGACAAGACTCCTAGGTTGATATTTCAATACAGTGCTAAGGAAGAACTACACTGATTGAATATGGGCAGCCTGGTTACCACTGTTGCTTCACAGCACCAGGGACACGGGTCCGATTCCCGGCTTGGGTCACCGTGCGGAGTCTGCACGTTCTCCCCGTGTCGGAATGTGTTTCCTCTGGGTGCTCCGGTTTCCTCCCACAAGTTAAGTGAATTGGACATTCTGAATTCTCCCTCAGTGTATCCGAACAGGTGCCGTAGTGTGGTGACATGGGGATTTTCACAGTAACTTCATTGTAGTGTTAATTATTATTATAATAATTATTATTATAAGACCTGTTCACTGTGGAAAAGATCCACAGCATTATTTGAAAAAAAAACAAAGTTCTCCCAGTGCTCTAGCCAACATTCTACTCTCAATCAATATTATCAACACAGATTAACTAATTACTCATCTGGAGAATGAGGAGGAAAAGCAATGATGATAATGCAGAGGAGGTACAACTTCCAGGTGAGAAGGACACTGGACAGAAGAGCTCTACCCACTGGGGCATTCGTTGAGCACTTAACATTTATGCCTTCACTCTTTATGAATGCAGCAGATGACACCAGCACATCTCTCAGTTTGCAATTTGCCATGAGGAACAACTAAAGCTCTTTCTGTATGGACAGAATAAATCGGGGCAAGATGTTCTTGCTATTGAGAGAGCGCAACGACGGTTTACCAGGCTGATTCCTGGGATGACGGGATTGTCATATGAGGAGAGACAAAATTGGTTAGGATTATATTCATTGGAGTTTAGAAGAGTGAGAGGGGATCTCATAGAAACTTAGAAAATTCAAACAGATTAGGCAGGGTAGATTCAGAAAGAATGTTTCTAATGGTGGAAGAGTCCAGAACTAGGGGTCATAGTTTGGGGATAAGGGGTAAACCTTTTAGGACTGAGGTGAGGAGAAATTTCTTCACCCAGAGAGTGGCGAATCTGTGGAATTCGCTACCGCAGAAAGTAGTTGAGGCCAAAACATTGTATAATTTCATGAAGGAATTAGATGTAGGTCTTGTGGCCAAAGGGATCAAGGGATATGGGGGAAAGGCGGAATCAGGGTATTAAACTTGAAGATCAGCTATGATCATAATGAATGGCTGAGCAGGCTCGAAGTTCCAAATGGCTTCCTCCTGCTTCTATGTTCTGTGTTTCTATGTTAAGACAGCATGAGGGTATACCAGCATGGCAGGTTTGCCAGTGGTGCTAGAACTATGCACACATTGCTTTGTGCGCTACCTATCACCATCCTGGCAGCCCCATCAAGCAAAACAAATTCCTTCCATTCTATTCATATATAGCTGCTTTCTGACCATGAGTGGTGTCATCATCCACGTGTGTGCCTGCTATCCTGGCAGCAGTCATAACATGCATCTTGAGCCAGCCCCCTATGCTGCCTTTTTTCCAATCAGGCCACTAAACCCCTTGGCCAGGAACAGCAGTAGAACAAGCCTACAACGAGAGCTATCTTGAGAAACATCATCGAGCAAACAGCCGCTGTGCACAAGCAACACTTCCACTATCCAGACTGTCCCAGAGGAATCTTGTAGTGCAACATTGAATGAATATCCTGATTTGCTGTCACCAGGAGGCAGTGACGAAGTGGCATTTTCGATGGACTAGGAATCCATAGACCAGGGTAATGCTCTGGGGTTCAAATTTGAATCCAATAAAATATCTGGAATTAAGACTAATGATGACCATGAAGCCATTGTCGATTGTTATAAAAATCCATCTGGTTCACTAATGTCCTTTAGGGAAGGAAATCTGTCGTCCTTATCGTCATCCTTACCTCCAGATCCACAGCAATGTTGTTGACTCTTAATACCCCTCAAGCCAATCAATAAATGCTCGCCCATCCAGTAATGCCCACATGAACGAATAACAAAAGGCTGCACAACTTCATAAAAGAGCAGTCTTTATTTTACCTGGGTAGCCAGACAATCGTGAGGAACAGTGTTGGAGGGAGAGGAAGATAAGGAGACGCAGTGACCAAGAGCTCTCAAAGAGAAGGGGTGTGATTTTTCTGGCCTCTTAGCCAAATTGTGCAAATTTGGGCCACTAAATCTCCTGAGGGGGCCAAAATAGGATTTGTGAACGATATCTCGGTCTGAAGCCCCGCCCCCGGTGACATAAATTTACATCCATTTAGTTATAATTGAATAGCTTTCGCCATATCGTCCGACCCCTTGGAATGCTTCCCCCACCAGGCGGCATGACATCAAACCATGGCGAATCGCGACTGGTTTTCAAAATGAAAACCAGTTGTGATGATCATGCCAGCGATGCGGAGGTGCCTGGAGTCCCCAGAGTTCAGGGCCGAGGCTGGGCACTGCCCCCTGGCACCAGAGAGCAATGAGGTGGACACTGCCATGGGGGTAACCCTCCATTGCAGGAGGGGGGGGAGGGGGGGATTATCCTGATGTTTGGGTGGGGAGGGGAGAGAGGTGCATGTGACAAATGCGGCAGTGGAGGATGCGAGAGGAGGGAGAGTGTCCCCGATACTTCTGTGGGGAACCTGAAGCTTGTGGGGTGGGGAATCTTTCATGGCCATGGAGGCGGTGGGGGGAGTTTATTTTTCTCACAGAATGGGGTGCCCTTTGAAGATAGCGCTCAATCTCTTTGGAGCCGGTCTTGCTGGCTCTCTCAGGCACCGTCTTGCCAGATTAACAGCATAAACCACGCTCCCTGTTTTCTTTTTGATGGAATGTCATAAGATCTGCTGATCAGAAAACGTGGCTGTATTTCTGGAGAGAAAGAGGCCGGTTTCAAACCAGAACCTGACACTTTGCCATTTTTTTTTGAAGATTCCACCCAAGATCGTCGAGCAGCATTTTGCCTAAATCAGCCCTCCCATTCCTTGCATCAATATTCCCATACTCCTTACCATTTTCCAGACAGCCACCATCTAATTGTCTTCCTTCAGTCCAACCTCATTGACCTCACTTTATTACAAATTTAAATACTAACACAGAATTGAGAACAAAAACACATTATCAATCAACTCAATTACATTTCTATGAAGTAGTTTACAGAAATAATTACCCTTGATGCTTATTATAGAATGTGTTCTTTTTCATATCCTAGTGTTCCAGAGAAACATAATGCCTGTTACCTCATCAAGCAAAAATGATTCCATTCCCTCAACATATAGCTATTCTGTGAACACAAGCAACATCATCACCCAAATGTGTGCCTGTTATCCTGGCAACATAGAACAGTACAGCACTGTACAGGCCCTTCAGCCCACGATGTTGTGCCGATCATTTATCCTAATCTAAGGTCAACCTAACCTACACTCCTTCAATTTACTGCTGTCCCTGTGCTTGTCTAAGAGTCGCTTAAATGTCCCAAATGACTCTGACTCCACCACCTCTGCTGGCAGTGCATTCCACACACCCACCATTCTCTGTGTAAAGAACCAACCTCTGACATCTCCCCTATACCTTCCTCCAATCACCTTAAAATTATGTCCCCTCGTGACAGCCATTTCCACCCTGGGGAAAGTCTATGGCTATCTACTCTATCCATGCCTCTCATCACCTTGTACACCTCTATCAAGTCACCTCTCTGCCTTCTTCACTCTAGTGAGAAAAGTCCTAGCTCCCTCAACCTTTCTTCATAAGACATGCCCTTCAGTCCAGGCAGCATCCTGGTAAATCTCCACTGTACCCTCTCCAAAGCATCCACTTCCTTCCTATAATGAGGCGACCAGAACTGGACACAATATTCCACGTGTGGTCCAACTAGGGTTTTATAAAGCTGCAGCAAAACCTTGCGGCTCTTAAACTCAATCCCCCGGTTAATGAAATCCAACACATCCTTCTTAACAACCCTATCAACCTGGGTGGCAACTTTGAGGGATCTATGTATCCCTCTGTTCCTCCACACTTCCAAGAATCCTGCCTTTAACCCTGTATTCAGCATTCAAATTCAACATTCCAAAATGAATCACTTCACACTTATCAAGGTTGAACTCCATCTGCCACTTCTCAGCCCAGCTCTGCATCCTGTCAATGTCCTGTTGTAACCTGCAACAACCCTCAACACTATCTATGACTCCCCCAATCTTCATGTCATCGGCAAACTTACTAACTCACCCCTCCACTTCCTCATTCAAGTCATTTATAATAACCACAAAGAGCAGAGGTCCCAGAACAGATCCTTGTGGGACATCACTGGTCACCGACCTCCAGGCGGAATACTTTCCATCCACTACCACTCACTGTCTTCTTTCGGCCAGCTAATTCTGTATCCAGACAGCCAAATTTTCCTGTATCCCATGCCCCCTAACTTTCTGAATGAGCCTACCATGAGGAACCTTATCAGATGCCTTACTGAAATCCATATACACCACATCCACTGCCCAACCTTCATCAATGTGTCTCGTCACATCGTCAAAGAATTCAATGAGGCTTGTGAGGCATGACCATACAAAGCCATGCTGACTATCTTCAATCATACTATGTTTTTCTAAATAATCATAAATCCTATCTCTCAGAATCCTTTCCAATATTTTGCTCACCACAGATGTGAGACTGGTGGGTCTGTAGTTCCCAGGGATTTCCCTATTCCCTTTCTTGAACAGGGGAACAACATTCGCCTCCCTCCAATCATTGGTTACTACTCCAGTGGAGAATGAGGTCGCAAAGATTATCGCCAATGGCACAACAAACTCCTCCCTCGCTTCCCGTAGTAACCTTGGGTACATCCCATCAGGCACAGGGGACTTATCTATCCTGATGCTTTTCAAAATTTCCTGCACATCCTTCTTCTTAATATCAACCTGTTCGAGTCTATTAACCTGGTTCACACTGTTTTCATGCGCAACAAGGTCCCTCTCTCTAGTGAATACTGAAGCAAAATATTCATTTAGGGCCTCCTCTACTTCCTTAGACTCTAGGCACAAGTTCCCTCCACTAACCCTGATCGGCCCTACTCTCACTCTGATCATCCTCTTATTTCTCACATAATTGTAGAACGCCTTGGGGCTTTCCCTAATCCTTCCCGCCAGGGCTTTTTCATGCCCCCTTTTAGCTCTCCTCAGTCCATTTTTGAGTTCCTTCCTGGCTTCCTTGTAACCCTCGAGAGCCGAGTCAGGTCTTTGCTTCCTCAACCTTACGTAAGCTTCCTTCTTCCTCTTGACTAGAAGCTCCACTTCTCTTGCCATCCAAGGCTCCATCACCTTACCATTCCTTCCTCGTCTCAGTGGGACAAACCTCTCCAGCACTCACAGCAGTTGCTCCTTAAACAACCCCCACATTACTGTTGTGCATTTCCCCAGGAACAATTGTTCCCACTTTATGCTCCTCAGCTCCTGTCTAATGGCAGTATAATTTCCCCTCCCCCAATTAAATACCTTCCCATACTGTCTGATCCTAGCCGTCTCCATGAATATGGTAAAGGTCATATGGAACAGTTATGACTCATTCATCCTTCAACAATCCTCTATCCTGGATTTATTCCAATAAAGACACTAAATTTCAGGTTGGTTATTGGGTAACAAGGCCTAGAACATAGAACATTACAACGCAGTACAGGCCCTTCGGCCCTCGATGTTGCGCGACCTGTGAAATCGCGCTAAAGCCCATCTACACTATTCCCTTATTGTCCATATGTCTTTCCAATGACCATTTGAATGCCCTTAGTGTTGGCGAGTCCACTACTGTTGCAGGCAGGGCATTCCACGACCTTACTACTCTCTGAGTAAAGAACCTACCTCTGACTATCTCCTATATCTATCTCCCCTCAATTTAAAGCTATGTCCCCTTGTGCTAGACATCACCATCCGAGGGAAAAGGCTTTCACTGTCCACCCTATCTAATCCTTTGATCATCTTGTATGCCTCAATTAAGTCACATCTTAACTTTCTTCTCTCTAATGAAAACAGCCTCAAGTCCCTCAGCCTTCCCTCATAAGATCTTCCCTCCAAATCCAGGCAACATTCTGGTAAATCTCCTCTGCACCCTTTCTAATGCTTCCACATCCTTCCTATAATGGGGCAACCAGAATTGCACGCAATACTCCAAATGCGGCCGAACCAGAGTTTTGTACAGCTGCAACATGACCTCATGACTCCGAAACTCAATCCCTCTCCCAATAAAAGCTAACACACAGTACGCCATCTTAACAACCTTCTCAACTTGGGTGGCAACTTTCATAGATCTATGTACATGGACACCAAGATCTCTCTGCTCATCCACACTACCAAGAATCTTACCATTAGCCCAGTACTCTGTCTTCCTGTTATTCTTTCCAAAATAAATCACCTCTCACTTTTCTGCATTAAACTCCATTTGTCACCTCTCAGCCCAGCTCTGCAGCTTATCTATGTCCCTCTGTAACTTGTAATATCCTTCCGCACTGTCCACAACTCCACCGACTTTAGTGTCATCTGCAAATTTACTCACCCATCCTTCTACGCCCTCCTCCAGGTCATTTATAAAAATGACAAACAGCAGTGGCCCCAAAACAGATCCTTGTGGTACCGCACTAGTAACTGGACTCCAGGCTGAACATTTCCCATCAACCACCACCCTTTGTCTTCTTCCAGCTAGCCAAATTCTGATCCAAACTACTAAATCACCCTGAATCCCATGCCTCCGTATTTTCTGCAATAGCCTACCGTGGGGAATCTTATCAAACGCTTTACTGAAATCTATATACACCACATCAACTGCTTTACCCTCATCCACCTGCTTGGTCACCTTCTCAAAGAACTCAATAACGTTTGTGAGGCACGACCTACTCTTCACAAAACCGTGTTGACTATGTCTAATCAAATTATTCCTTTCCAGATGATTATACGTCCTATCTCTTACAAACCTTTCCAAGACTTTGCCCACAACTGAAGTAAGGCTCACTGGTCTATAGTTACCGGGGTTGTCTCTACTCCCCTTCTTGAACAAGGGGACAACATTTGCTATCCTCCAGTCTTCTGGCACTATTCCTGTAGACAAAGATGACTTAAAGATCAAAGCCAAAGGCTCAGCAATCTCCTCCATGGCTTCCCAGAGAATCCTAGGATAAATCCCATCCAGCCCAGGGGACTTATCTATTTTCACACTTTCCAGAATTGCTGACACCTCCTCCTTATGGACCTCAAGCCCTTCTAGTCTAGTAGCCTGTATCTCAGTATTCTCCTCGACAATATTGTCTTTTTCCTGTGTGAATACTGACGAAAAATATTCATTTAGCACCTCTCCTATCTCCTCGGACTCCAAGCACAACTTCCCACTACTGTCCTTGACTGGCCCTACTCTTACCCTAGTCATTCTTTTATTCCTGACATATCTATAGAAAGGTTTAGGGTTATCCTTGATCCTACCTGCCAAAGACTTCTCATGTCCCCTCCTGGCTCTTCTTAGCTCTCTCTTTAGGTACTTCCTAGCTAACTTGTAACTCTCGAGTACCCTAACTGAACCTTCACGTCTCATTGTTACATAAGCCTCCTTCTTCCTCTTGACAAGTGTTTCAACTGCTTTAGTAAACCACGGTTCCCTTGCTCGATCACTTCCTCCCTGCCTGACAGGTACATACTTATCAAGGACACGCAGCAGCTGTTCCTTGAACAAGCTCCACATTTCCATTGTGCCCTTCCCCTGTAGTTTTCCTCTCCACCCGATGCATATCAAGTCTTGCCTCATCGCATCATAATAGCCTTTCCCCCAGATATAATTCTTGTCCTGCAGTATATACCTATCCCGTTCCATCACTAAAGTAAACGTAATCGAATTGTGGTCACTATCACCAAAGTGCTCACCTACCTCCAAATCTAACACCTGTCCTGGTTCATTACCCAGTACCAAATCCAATATGGCTTTGCCTCTCGTTGGCCTATCTACATACTGTGTCAGGAATCCCTCCTGCGCACACTGGACAAAAACGGACCCATCTAAAGTACTCGAACTATAGTGTTTCCAGTCAATATTTGGAAAGTTAAATTCCCCCATAACAACTACCCTGTTGCTTTCGCTCCTATCCAGAATCATCTTTTCAATCCTTTCCTCTACATCCCTGGAACTTTTCAGAGGGCTATAGAAAACCCCTAACACGGTGACCTCTCCTTTCCTGTTTCTCACCTCAGCCCATACTACCTCAGTAGACGAGTCCTCATCAAACATCCTTCTGCCACTGTAATACTGTCCTTGGCTAACAATGTCACCCCTCCCCCTCTTTTACCACCTTCCCTGAGCTTACTGAAATAACCTGCAACAACCATTCCTGTCCCTGCTCTATCCATGTCTCCGAAATGGCCACAACATCGAAGTCCCAGGTACCAAGCAAGTTCACCCACCTTATTCCGGATGCTCCTGCCATTGAAGTAGACACTTTATACCACCTTCCTGCCTGCCGGTACACTCCTGCAACTTTGAAACCTTACTCATGACCTCACTACTCTCAACCTCCTGTATACTGGAGCTACAATTCAGGTTCCCAATCCCCTGCTGAACTAGTTTAAACACTCCCGAAGAGCATTAGCAAATTTCCCCCCAGGATATTGGTACCCCTCTGGTCCAGGTGTACACCATCCCGTTTGTAGAGTTCCCACCTACCCCAGAATGAGCCCCAATTATCCAGGAATCTGAAACCCTCTCTCCTGCACATCCCTATAGCCATGTGTCCAACTGCTCTCTCTCCCTATTCTTCGTCTCGCTAGCACGTGGCACGGGTAACAACCCAGAGATATGAATGAAATGAAAATCTCTTATTGTCACAAGTAGGCTTCAATGAAGTTACTTTGAAAAGCCCCTAGTCGCCACATTCTGGCGGCTGTTCGGGGAGGCTGGTACGGGAATTGAACCGTGCTGCTGGCCTGCTTGGTCTGCTGCATTACGTCCCTATCCCCTTTCCTACCTATGTCGTTGGTATCTATGTGGACCACGACTTGGGGCTGCTCCTCCTCCCCCTTAAGGATCCCCAAAACACGATCCGAGACATCGCGGACCCTGGCACCTGGGAGGCAACACACCAACCGCGAGTCTCTCGTTCCCTCAGAATCACCTATCTATTCCCCTAACTATGGAGTCTCCAATGACTAATGCCCTACTCCTCTCCCCCCTTCCCTTCTGAGCAACAGGGACAGACTCTGTGCCAGAGACCTGTACCCCATGGCTTACCCCTCGTAAGTCGCCCCCCCAACAGTATCCAAAGCGGTATACTTGTTACTAAGGGGAACGACCAGAGGGGATCCCTGTACTGACTGCTTCCTCCCAGCCCCTCTCACCGTCACCCATCTATCTTTATTCTTCAGAGTTATTACATCCCTGAAGCTTCTATCTATGACCACTTCTGCCTCCCGAATGATCCAAAGTTCATCCAGCTCCAGTTCCCTAACACAGTTTCTGAGGAGCTGGAGATGGGTGCACTTCCCACAGATGAAATCAGCAGGGACACTGGCGGCGTCCCTCACCTCAAACATTCTGCAGGAGGAACATTGCACTGCCTTCTCTGCCATCCCGTCTAGATAAAACAAGAAAAAGAAAGTAAGAGCTTACCTGATATTCATTCAACCCCTTAGGCTAGAGGAGGTGGAAGGGTGGGTGACATTACAAGTGTAGTGTCTCGGGTTTAGCAACCGCCCAATTTATATACAGGTACTAACAAATCTTCCCAGAAATCCCCACGGCTGACTTCCTGCTGCTGTAAAGATAGGTTTTTTAAGTTACACTTACCTTCCCGACAGGCCTCTGGACACTGCTCCCGCCGAAAATCTGCCGATCCTCTTGGCTCATGATTACTGCCAGGAACAGCAGCAGACAAGGCCTACAACGAGAGCCCCATGACAGGATTGATTATCAAGTTAAAAAATGACTATGCTCAAGCATTTCTTCCATTACCTGGACTGCTCTTGGGGAGCTAAAAGTGCACGATTACCCAAGTATACAGATTCCCCAAGTATACAGATTTCCCCAGTGGCTACAATTTAGGACAGTGCTTCCCAAACCTTTTTCCCAGTGTGATCCCACTATAATACCTCAAACTTGGTGTAATCCTAGGGTGAAAATATGGGACACATGTTGTTGAATAGGTGTGGGGGAAAGTGGAGGCCTCAGTTGTTCAGAGGGGTGGGAGGAGAACAGAGTTGAATGTGCCCCACCTCTCCCTCCTACACCCCCAAACTCCCTCTCCTTCATCCCCATCTCCTGCTCCTTCACCCCCTTCTTCCCCTCCTTCAGCCCATCTCTCCCTCCTTCAGCCAATCTCCTCCTCCTTCAGCCCATCTCCTCCTCCTTCAGCCCATCTCCTCCTCCTTCAGCCCATAAGACATAGGAGCGGAAGTAAGGCCATTCAGCCCATCGTGTCCACTCCACTATTCAATCATGGCTGATTTCAACTCCATTTACCCGCTCTCTCTCCATAGCCCTTAATTCCTCCTCCTTCACACTCCACCCCCCAACTTCACCCCCATCTCCACCACCTTCACCCACATCTCCCACTCCTTCATCCCCATCTTCCTCTCCTTCACGACCATCTGCCCCATCTTCACCTCCCATGTCCCCCACCTTTACCCACATCTCCCACTCCTTCACCCACAACTCCCTCTCCTCCACCGCCACATCCCTCACCTTCACTCCATCTCCCATCCATTACTGCCCATCTCCCCCTTCTTCACCAATATCTTCCCCACCTTCACCGAAGCTCCCATTCCTTCACCCCACTCCCTTTACTTCACCACAACTCCCTTTATTTCACCCCTGCGCCCCCCACCTTCACCTCGTCTCCCCCTCTCCATCTCCTTCTTCTCCAGCCTCCTTTCATCCTCCTTCACCAATATCTCCCCCACCTTCACTCCACCTCCCCACCTTTACCTCTCATCTCCCAGCTTCACCACCCCCAACTTCACCATCATATCCCCCTCCCGTACCCCCAATCTCTGCTTCCTTCACCCCATCTCTTCCTCCTTCACACCCCAAACCGATACCTCCTTCACCCCTGTCTCCTGCAACTTCACCCCCAGCTCTCCTTCCTTCACTACATATCTCCCTCCTTCACCCCCATCTTACTCTACCTCATCCACATGTCCTCACCACATCAAAAGCAGCTAAATGCTTTGACTTCTTTTTTTTCACAGCAAGAAACACTTAGCTGCCATTGAGGGACTGTTAAAAAAAGCAGGATTGTTTGTAAACATTGTTGTTATGGAGATGCATTCAAGCATGAAGGGAAAGATCAATGAACAATCTATTAAGCAGCTATTTCTGGAGTAATAAAACTGTCAATAATTGGCTAATGCAATGTCTTACTGTGTGAAATTGAATGGAAGATCTGCATTTAAAAGGCTGTCAAGTGATTTTGAGCCCTTTGAAGTTTACTCGGCTTTCAAGGAATCCTCTGACATTTGTAATAGCTGGTGCTTTGAACACATTTATCCGAAGCAGCAGATGTTAGGAAAGGGTAAGTGAAAATGCAGTGATTTGTCAACCTACTTGCTGGACTTCTGTTTGGCTTTCAGGCAGGGGTCCCTGATGGTGAGGGGGCATTGCTGTTGGGGGTCTGATGGGGAGGCTAGGAGGGTCTGTGGGGGATGGGGGCAGGATTTGCATTGTGGGGGGAAGTGTAGCTACCTGAGTTGGCACTTCCTGACTTAAAATGGAGAACAGCAAAGGCTGAAGGGAAATTCAGCCAACACAAGCAAAAACTAGCAGGTGCAGGTTTACTGTGAATGAGACTCTGCAGAAACCCAGACAGCATCGATACAAGCAGCCATCTGCATAGTACTGTAGCAGCCATCTACATAGTAATGAGTGATCCCCGGGAACCATCGAAACAGTTTGAGGTAAACAAGGCCAAGCCAGACTCCCCGGCGCCAGCTGTAGCAAACACAAAAGAAGTTAACGGACACTTAAAGACCGCCCAACGATCAGGGAACAGCTCCAGTATTGGAGAAATCGTACCAAGTGATTGGAACGAAGTCCAATCACTTGAAACCAGGTACGGGGTCCGCCCCGAAGGGTGGAAGCCCCTGGGGACGATAAAGTAAAGCCCCCAAGTTCAAATCGTCCTTCTTGACAGGGTCACTCAGCGACGCGAAGCAACCCCTGAGAGTGAACTGTCCAGCGGCCTCCATGAAAGTAAGTCTCAAGTCAACGCTCGCTACGAGATAGACGGTCCTAGCTACCAGTCCATACTAGCTTTTGAATCCCGCAGACTCAGAACCCGAACGAAAGGCCATTTGTTCCTCTGACCTGGTGGGCCAGTCCGAAGCTACGTATAGGCCTGTTAGTGATAGAAATAGCTTAGAAAGTAGAGTTTATGCATGAGTAGTGATTTACTGTGTGTAGTAAATGTGCTTTGATTTGAATCTTACTAATTGGTGTGTTGAGTTATTGATCATCACTTGAACTTGAACTTCGTGGCGGTATCATAAAGATACCTGGAGACTCTAGAGCAAAGGTTATAAAACAGAGCCAATTGAACCAACCAAAAGTTAGCAACAGAAGGAGGTCCTCCGATGGACTTTAGGAGGCACCTATGTTTCACAACTACCCCCTTGACCCACCGCGGTGTCCACCAGTTCAGGGCCACGCTTGAAAATACCTGCACCAATCCACGCCTGCTTCCATGCCGGCTGAGGGGCCTGGGGCATTCTGTGGGCCTGGAGATTCCGGCTTCCAGCCTGTTAATGGTGAAAATGGTGCAAATGGCGGGAAGCGCCAGGTGCTGATCCCATTTTTTGGCTGACACATGACTCTCCGCTAGATTGGCAACCACTCTACCGGTGGGTAGCGGGGAATCCACCCCCCCATGTCCATTTCCTTCACATCTCCCTGGGGCACGTTGATGAAAATGCAGGCTTTCTCCAAACCACATGAACACCTATCTAGTCACAGGCTTTTTTCAAGCAGCAGCAATCGGACCTTGGAGAACAGTCCCTTAGGCCTTGCACACCATCAACAGAAAAAGTGAGCATTTAAAGGGGTTTCACAGTTGTCAGAAAGCAGTCCAAGCTTCACGGAAATCATTTCTGCCTCGGAGCTCAAGACTCCAAAACCTCATCTTGTGACCCTACTGGAGGTCATAACAGATAATTTGGGAAGCCTGAACTTAGAAGGATAAAAGAGGTTCAATTAAAGGACATTTCAAAAGGCTACAGAGGATGATGAGATTGAGCCTTGAGGGCCTGGCTGCAGACTACAGTTCTCAGGGCATTTGTTGCTAACAAGGGCAATGGCAGAGTAGTTTGTGGAGGAATTAGCATGCCATGATCCTGAGGGAGGGCACCTGTACCTCTCCCAACAAACAAAAACTACTCTCCTGGAATGTTGCCTCAACATATCAAAGGATCTGTTCAAGAATAGAGTAATAGATTGCTTAGCTGCTTTGAAGGCCCCTGTCAACATGCTGACTGCTCAGTTCATGTTGGATAGAATAGTGTCCATATTTTGTATAAAGTCTTGAGACAAGCTGCAGCTGGATGCTTCCTTGAATGCTCTCTAGCGGTCTGCCAGTGCACCGGACAGTCTCTGGTAAATGCCCATTAACTTTCTTCAGTAGGCTGGACCCATTAATTTCGCATTTGAGTCATTTGAAATACAGCTAGTATGGAAACATGCCTTCTGAATGCTGGCACTTGTGGCAACTTATCCTCCACCCCCATCTTCTGCTCATTTTCGCAACGTGAGTCAACACATCATAGAATCCATACAATGCAGAAGGATGCCATTAGGCCCATCAAATCTGCACCGACCCTACAAAAGAGTACTCTTCCCAGGTTCACTGCTCCACCCACCCTATCCCCATTACCCAATAACCTAACCGGCACACTAAGGGGCAATTAAGCATGGCCAATCCACCGAACCTGCACATCTTTGGACTGTGAGGGAAACCGGAGCACCCGGAGGAAACCCACGCAGACACGGGTAGAAAGTGCAAACTCCGCACAGACAGTCACCCAAGGCCAGAATTGAACCGGGGTTCCTGGCGCTGTGAAGCAGCAGTGCTAACCACGATGAACACTGTAAACCACATGTAAACACTTCTTCAAATGTCTGCAAATGATGCACATATCTAAGAAAGCACTTTTGAGTTTAATGTCGAGTAATGCTGAGTTTTCCAACAGACTCTCATTCTCATCTTTGACTTGCAGAGGGACTTCCCCATATTCAGCAGTTGAAACTTGTATGAAGGAAGAGCAAGAGGGTGAAAAGGGTGATGAAATCAGCTGAGGTTGCCATGCAGAATTTTGGGATGAGGAAGAGGTCAGAAGAGAGAAAGAAAGCTGATGTGATTTTTCCCCCAGTGCTGACAGCTGCCACAGCCTAAAACTGTCCCTGCCTATTTTCAACATACTTGTTTGGCGGGGTTGGGATGTTGAGGGAGTCTCTTGCTCCTACTGTACTATGCTATAATCCGGAATTGGCTATATTCTTCTGCCAGAGCGATTGGGTTGTGTTATTGAGAATCATGTGAGGTGTTTGGACAATGTGTTTTGCAGTGTGTGATGAACGGTTACTGCCTTATCATCATGTAAGGTGATGTCCCCTTTAAGACCGGGCTTGGAACCCTGGGGACTCCGCCTCTGGCTCCGCCCATCTGGGAGCCATACATAAAGGGCTGCTTCATGGTCTGTAACAGTCAGCTCTCGTCTCTAGCTCTCGCATAGTTATTAGTCTAATAAAGCCTTCTTTACAGTTTAATCTCTAGGCGTCATTATTGAGGGTACCTCAATTTATTAGACTAAACTAGATTCAGGATGGACGCAGGCCTAAAACCAGAGAATCTCAATCTGGAAGCACGAACGCCGGAGGCGAAGGAAATTTTTTAATACTGGCTGCGGTGCTTCGAGGCCTACCTGGACTCCGCAGAGACTCCCATCCTGGGGCCACGCAAGCTGTGTCTACTCCACGCCTGGGTGAGTCACAGAATCTCCGCCACGCTCGAAAAGGCGACGACTTATGAGGAAGCGATCGAGTTGCTCCGCAAGCGGTTTGCCAAACCCATCAATGAGGTGCACGCCCGGTCAATGCCGCCATGCACGCGGTGGACGAAACCATCCCTTTCCAGGTAGAGAGCGATGCATCAGGCATCGCCCTGGCTGTTACCCTCAATCAAGGAGGCAGACCAGTAGCGTTCTTCTCCCGAACCCTCACCGCCTCTGAGGTTCGACACTCTGCAGTCGAAAAGGAGGCACAAGCCATTATGGAGGCTGTACGGCGCTGGAGACATTACCTAGCCGGTAGGAGGTTTACCCTCGTCACCGACCAACGGTCGGTCACCTATATGTTCGATAACACGCAATGGGGCAAAATAAAAAACGATAAAATTTTGGGATGGAGGATCGAACTCTCCACCTACTCGTACGATATCAAGTATCGTCCAGGGGAGCTCAACGAGCCCCCAGATGCCCTGTCCCGCGGCACATGCGCCAACGCGCAGGAGGACCGCCTGCAAGCCATCCACAATGACCTCTGCCACCCGGGGGTTACCCGGCTCGTCCATTTCATCAAGTCCCGCAACCTACCTTACTCAACCAAGGAGGTCAAGGCCATGGTCAGGGCCTGCCAAGTCTGTGCGGAGTGCAAACCGCACTTCCACCGGCCAGACAAGGTTCGGCTCGTGAAGACCTTGGGCCTCTTTGAGCGTGGGCTTCAAGAGGCCCCCTCCCGTCCACCAACCATTATGCCTATTTCCTCACCGTGATCGATGAGTTCTCCCGTTTCCCATTCGCCATTCCCTGCCCTGACATGACCTCAGCCACGGTGATTAAGGCACTGCACAGCATCTTCACCCTGTTCGGTTTCCCCGCTTATATCCACAGCGACCGGGGTACATCGTTCATGAGCGATGAACTGCGTCAGTATCTGCTCAGCAAAGGCATCGCCTCGAGCAGAACGACCAGTTATAACCCGCGGGGAAACGGGCAGGTGGAGAGGGAGAACGCGACAGTGTGGAAGGCTGTCCTTCTGGCCCTGCGGTCGAGAAATCTCCCAACCACCCGCTGGCAGGAGGTCCTACCCGATGCCCTACACTCCATTAGGTCACTCCTCTGCACGGCCATGAATGAGACCCCTCACAACCAATTGTTTCTCTTCCCCAGGAAGTCTACCTCCGGGTCTCGCTTCCAACTTGGCTGATGGCTCCGGGACCTGTTCTTCTCCAGAGGCACGCGAGGAGACATAAAACGGACCCCCTAGTTGAAAAGGTCCGACTGCTCCACGCCAACCCCAGTTACGCCTACGTGGAGTACTCCGACGGCAGGCAAGATACGGTTATCCTCCGGGATCTGGCACCCGCTGGATCCTCCACCACAGACGCCCCTTCCCGCGCCGCTCCCCTGCAGGACCCATCGCCCCCTACAACACACCCCCTTCCGGCCCTACCACCCATTGGTGAGCCCCTAACGTGCGCCCCCCCCTTTACACACCCCACCGGTGCCGGCTCTGCTACCCCCAGCCCTGCCTAGTTCCCCTGCCCCGACCCGGACCGAAGCTCCGACCGCTGTGCTCCCGGATGTGCCCTCAACCGGGACGTCCGTGCCCGTCGCACCACCGCCCAAATTGAGGAGGTCGAGGAGGACCATCCTGCCACCGAGACGGATGGACCTATGATGGCAGTTCACCCCCGCCGGACTCCTTTTTAAACAGGGGTTGAATGTGATGAACGGTTACTGCCTTATCATCATGTAAGGGGATGTCCCCTTTAAGACCGGGCTTGGAACCCTGGGGACTCTGCCTCTGGCTCCACCCATCTGGGAGCCATACATAAAGGGCTGCTTCATGGTCTGTAACAGTCAGCTCTCGTCTCTAGCTCTAGCATAGTTATTAGTCTAATAAAGCCTTCTTTACAGTTTAACCTCTAAGCGTCATTATTGAGGGTACCTCACAGTGTGTAACATGTGACTTGTAAGAAAGAGGTGGTAGTGTGGATGGAAGAAAACAGGTGTAGTGAAAACTGTTACATTCATTCAATGAGAATGAAAATGCTCCAACCTGTAGCCTGGCACTATTACCATGTTGTTGCAGATTAAGGATAGGTCTAGCAGCCCAATACTGGAATTATTTTATGAGCTATAGCCATCAGTAGCTGTAGAATTTTATAGCATTATGACCTGTAATGTCTTGACCTGGAACCCCTGACTCCTTAGTCACCTTAACTTTGTATAATAGTAAAGTTCAAAGGGTAGCCAACATAGGGTCATGAAAGAAAGCACTTGTCAATCTAATTTATTGATTTTTGTTGTTAAACAAAGCTGACAAGAATAAGGCAGTGACTGTGATGTCCTTGGATTTCATTAAGGCATTTAATGACCTTGCTTTGGAAAAGCTGGTATGGCGAATAAAGAATGCATAAATTTATGGGATTACCCTACCCCTCGAACAAGTCTCCTCCACTTCCTATGACCACATGACCCCTTAATAACCTCAATTCACAATAACAGATGTAGGGCAAACTGGTCGAGAGCTTCCTGCTTTCTGTTTCCCTCATTGAATACAAGCGTGACAGCTATTTTCCAATCCACTTGGACTCTTCAGAATCTAATGAATTTTGAAAGATTATAATTAATGCATATCATATCATATGAGGGCATTTAAAAGTTTATTGGATAAACATATGGATGATAATGGCATAGTGTAGGTTAGATGGCTTTTGTTTCGGTGCAACATCGTGGGCCGAAGGGCCTGTACTGCGCTGTATTGTTCTATGTTCTATCTCTGCAGCTACTTCTTTTAAGACCCTTGGATTCAGGCCATCTGGTCCTGGAGACTTGTCAGCCTTTTGATCTAACAACTTTCCCTAATGTTGATGATTGTTTTGAATTCCTCCCTACCATTCACCTCTTGATCTTCAAGTATCTTTTTAAATATCTTTGAGAAGTTTTCCAGGCTTTTACAATGAAGACAGACATCTCAACATCTCCGCCATTTCCTCATTTTCCATTATCAATTCTCCAGACTCGCCCTCTGGACGACTAGCTTGAGGGTGGAATTTTCAGGCCCTTTGTACTGGCATGACCTTTTGGTCCTGCTGATGTTATTCCCGGTGGTGGAGGGGTTGCAATCCATGCAGAACACCATAGACTTGAGCGGGACCAAATGGCTAATGACTCGCCGCATCTGCTACCAGAAAACTGGTTGTGGAGAGTTTGGAAATTATAGCCTCAGTTACCAATTTCCTGTGTAAATACTTGAAGAAAATCTTACTATCTTTCTCTCATACTCTACTTTCTCCATCTTCACTATTTTTAACTTATAATTTTCTGGTTTTTAAATTCTGACCAAAATCTGACCAATCTCCTGACCTACCCCACTAACCATTGCATATTTTTACAGTGTTCTTTTCAATTTGATGCAATCCTTAACTTCCTTATTTAGACGCAGATGATGCACCCTTCTCAAAGGGGCTCTCTTTTTTACTGGGATAAATCTTTGCTGAGAGTTATTAATTATCTCAATCATCTCCACCCTACCTCCAATTCATAAGTCTGCCACTGTATCTCCATGGGCTTAGCTTTTCATCTGGCATCCCAATTCATGTTAGCTCGTTCTGCCTTCATACCTCTACAATGGTCTTAGACATACACCACCACTCCCTTTCAAACTAAACATGAAATTATATCATGTTTACTTTCTCCTAGCTGTGTAGTGTAGTTCAAACTTAACTTCAGGTTTAAGTCATGGCAGGAGAGCTCAGACCCGTGTCATGCTCCTCTTGTGAGATGTGGCAAGTCAGGGACCCTTCTGGTGCAGCTCCTGTTAGACCGCTTGACGGCTCTGGAGCTGCGGATGGACTCACTTTGGAGCATCCGCGATGCTGAGGAAGTTGTGGAAAGCACATTCAGTGAGTTGGTCACACCGCAGATTAAAATTACTGAGGCAGATAGGGAAAGGGTGACCAACAGACAGAGGAAGAGTAGGAAGGCAGTGCAGGGATCCCCTGCGGTCATCTCCCTCCAAAACAGATTTACCGTTTTGGAAACTGTTGGGGGAGATGGCTCACCAGGGGAAGGTGGCAGCAGCCAGGTTCATGGCACCGTGGCTGGCTCTGCTGCACAGAAGGGCGGGAAAAAGAGTGGCAGAGCTATAGTGATAGGGGATTCAATTGTAAGGGGAATAGACAGGCGTTTCTGCGGACGCAAACGAGAATCCAGGTTGGTATGTTGCCTCCCTGGTGCAAGGGTCAAGGATGTCTCGGAGCGGCTGCAGGGCATTCTGGAGGGGGAGGGTGAACAGCCAGCTGTCGTGGTGCATATAGGCACCAACGATATAGGTAAAAAACGGGATGAGGTCCTACAAGCTGAATTTAGGGAGTTAGGAGTTAAACTTAAAAGTAGGACCTCAAAGGTAGTAATCTCAGGATTGCTACCAGTGCCACGTGATAGTCAGAGTAGGAATGACAGGATAGCTAGGATGAATACGTGGCTTGAGAGATGGTGCAAGAGGGAGGGTTTCAAATTCCTGGGACATTGGGACCGGTTCTGGGGGAGGTGGGAACTGTACAAATCGGACAGTCTGCATCTGGGTGGGACCGGAACCAATGTTCTCGGGGGGGTGTTTGCTAGTGCAGTTGGGGAGGGTTTAAACTAATGTGCCAGGGGGATGGGAACCGATGTAGGAAGTCAGTGGGGACAGAAACAAAAGGCAGGAAGGGAGAGTGTGTAAAGCATGACCAGAGAAAGCAGGGCAGAGAGCAAGGAAGGTCTACATTAAACTGCATTTATTTCAATGCAAGGGGCCTGACGGGCAAAGCGGATGAACTCAGGGCATGGACGGGCACATGGGACTGGGATATTATAGCTATGACTGAAACATGGCTAAGGGAGGGGCAGGACTGGCAGCTCAATGTTCCGGGGTACAGATGCTATAGAAAGGATAGAACAGGAGGTAAGAGAGGAGGGGGAGTGGCGTTTTTGATTAGGGAGAACATCACGGCAGTACTTAGAGGGGATATATCCGAGGGTTCGCCCACTGAGTCTATATGGGTGGAACTGAAAAATAAGAAGGGAGAGATCACCTTGGTAGGACTGTACTACAGGCCCCCAAATAGTCAGCGGGAAATTGAGGAGCAAATATGTAAGGAGATTACAGATAGCTGCAAGAATAATAGGGTGGTAGTAGTAGGGGACTTTAACTTTCCCAACATTGACTGGGACAGCCATAGCATTAGGGGCTTGGATGGAGGGAAATTTGTTGAGTGTATTCAGGAGGAATTTCTCATTCAGTATGTGGATGGACCGACTAGAGAGGGGGCAAAACTTGACCTCGTCTTGGGAAATAAGGAAGGGCAAGTGATAGAAGTGCTAGTGAGGGATCACTTTGGGACAAGTGACCATAATTCCATTAGTTTTAAGATAGCTATGGAGAATGATAGGTCTGGCCCAAGAGTTAAAATTCTTAATTGGGGCAAGGCCAATTTTGATGGTATCAGACAGGAACTTGCAGAGGTAGATTGGGGGAGACTATTGGCAGACAAAGGGACGGCTGGTAAATGGGAGGCTTTTAAAAATGTGTTAACCAGGGTGCAGGGTAAGCACATTCCCTTTAGAGTGAAGGGCAATGCTGGTAGAAGTAGGGAACCCTGGATGACTCGAGATATTGAGACTCTGGTCAAAAAGAAGAAGGAGGCATATGACGTACATAAGCAACTGGGATCAAGTGGATCCCTTGAAGAGTATAGAGATTGTCGAAATAGAGTTAAGAGGGAAATCAGGAGGGCAAAAAGGGGACATGAAATTGCTTTGGCAAATAATGCAAGGGAGAATCCAAAGAGATTCTACAGATACATAAAGGGGAAAAGAGTAACTAGGGACAGAGTAGGGCCTCTTAAGGATCAACAAGGGCATCTATGTGCAGAGCCACAAGAGTTGGGTGAGATCCTGAATGAATATTTCTCATCGGTATTCACGGTGGAGAAAGGCATGGATGTTAGGAAACTAAGGGAAATAAATAGTGATGTCTTGAGAAGTGTGCATATTACAGAGGAGGAGGTGCTGGAAGTCTTAAAGCGCATCAAGGTAGATAAATCCCCGGGACCTGATGAAATGTATCCCAGGATGTTGTGGGAGGCTAGGGAGGAAATTGCGGGTCCCCTAACAGAGATATTTGAATCATCGGCAGCCACAGGTGAGGTGCCTGAAGATTGGAGAGTGGCGAATGTTGTGCCCTTGTTTAAGAAGGGCAGCAGGGAAAAGCCTGGGAACTACAGACCGGTGAGCCTAACGTCTGTAGTAGGTAAGTTGCTAGAAGGTATTCTGAGAGACAGGATCTACAAGCATTTAGAGAGGCAAGGACTGATTCGGGGCAGTCAGCATGGCTTTGTGCGTGGAAAATCATGTCTCACAAATTTGATTGAGTTTTTTGAGGGAGTGACCAAGAAGGTAGATGAGGGTAGTGCAGTAGACGTTGTCTACATGGACTTTAGCAAAGCCTTTGACAAGGTACCGCATGGTAGGTTGTTGCAGAAGGTTAAAGCTCACGGGATCCAGGGTGAGGTTGCCAATTGGATTCAAAATTGGCTGGACGACAGAAGGCAGAGGGTGGTTGTAGAGGGTTGTTTTTCAAACTGGAGGCCTGTGACCAGTGGTGTGCCTCAGGGATCGGTGCTGGGTCCACTGTTATTTGTGATTTATATTAATGATTTGGATGAGAATTTAGGAGGCATGGTTAGTAAGTTTGCAGATGACACCAAGATTGGTGGCACAGTGGATAGTGAAGAAGGTTATCTAGGATTGCAACGGGATCTTGATCAATTAGGCCAGTGGGCCGACGAATGGCAGATGGAGTTTAATTTAGATAAATGTGAGGTGATGCATTTTGGCAGATCAAATCAGGCCAGGACCTACTCAGTTAATGGTATGGCGTTGGGGAGAGTTATAGAACAAAGAGATCTAGGAGTACAGGTTCATAGCTCCTTGAAGGTGGAGTCGCAGGTGGACAGGGTGGTGAAGAAGGCATTCGGCATGCTTGGTTTCATTGGTCGGAACATTGAATATAGGAGTTGGGACGTCTTGTTGAAGTTGTACAAGACATTGGTACGGCCACACTTGGAATACTGTGTGCAGTTCTGGTCACCCTATTATAGAAAGGATATTATTAAACTAGAAAGAGTGCAGAAAAGATTTACTAGGATGTTGCCGGGACTTGATGGTTTGAGTTATAAGGAGAGGTTGGATAGACTGGGACTTTTTTCCCTGGAGCGTAGGAGGCTTAGGGGTGATCTTATAGAGGTCTATAAAATAATGAGGGGCATAGATAAGGTAGATAGTCAACATCTTTTCCCAAAGGTAGGGGAGTCTAAAACTAGAGGGCATAGGTTTAAGGTGAGAGGGGAGAGATTCAGAAGGGCCCAGAGGGGCAATTTCTTCACTCAGAGGGTAGTGAGTGTCTGGAATGGGCTGCCAGAGGTAGTAGTAGAAGCGGGTACAATTGTGTCTTTCAAAAAGCATTTAGATGGTTACATGGGTAAGATGGGTATAGAGGGTTATGGGCCAAGTGCGGGCAACTGGGACTAGCTTAATGGTAAAAAACTGGGCGGCATGGACTGGTTGGGCCGAAGGGCCTGTTTCCATGCTGTAAACTTCTATGATTCTATGATTCTATGTTATGATTGCTGTCACTTAGAAGCTCTTTTACCATGAGACTATTGATTAATCCTGTCTCAATGCTCACTACAAGGTCTAGAACGGCCTTCTCCCTGGTTTGCTCCAGAATGTACTGCTCTAAGAAATTGTTCTGAATATACTCTATGAACGTATTTTCCTGGTTGCCTTTACCTGTCAGATTCATCCAATCCACATGTAGATTAAAATCACCGCTAATGTGGTATGTTTCTTACAGATCTCATTCATTTCTTCTTTTTATACTTTGTCCAACAGTGTATCTAGTGTTAGGGGGAAAGTGTTATAAACTAATCGTACAAGTGACCTTTTACCTTTCCTATTTCTTATCTCTGCCCAAACTGTTATAACATTGTGCTCTTTCAAACTAACATCATCTTTCGCTATTCTAATCTTCTTGTTCTTCTTTGGTGATTCCTCACGAACAAGTATGATTGTCCATCTGAGAACTGGTCATGGATTCTGTGGATTTTTGCGTGGCTGATGAGCTTGATCCTAAGACCTGCATCTTCGATCGCACACTTGGAGCTATTTCCTGGAGGTGGGATTGGTCCTTGGACTCTAGATCGCTGGAATTCCTTTCTCAGACTCCTTTTCCAGGCCTCCTCTTGTCCTCAGGTGTCCTTGAAGAATTTTATCTTCAGTCAGGAGGTTCCTTCAAGTAGGTCTCTTCTCAGCAAGGATCTCCCAAGCATTGACATCTATGTTGTATTTCTTGAGTTAAGCCTTCACAGTGTC
Organism: Scyliorhinus torazame; assembly: GCF_047496885.1. NCBI lineage: Eukaryota > Metazoa > Chordata > Chondrichthyes > Carcharhiniformes > Scyliorhinidae > Scyliorhinus > Scyliorhinus torazame. Next base: position 61,507,855 of record NC_092721.1, on the reverse strand, counting down.
TATGAAGCATTACCATTGTCCTGCTCTTGTTTGTGAGCCTTCCTTGAGCTGGGCAAAGAAGATTTGCTTTAGCAGTCAGGACTCTGACATCCTCAGCACATGGACGGCCCAGCAGAGTTGGTTTCGGATGATCATGGCTCCTTTAAGGACACTGATGTTAGTATGCTTGTCCTCCCAGCTGATGCAGAGAATTTGCCTAAGACAGCATTGATGGTAACTCTCAAAGGCCTTGTTTCTGAGCCGTATAGAAGAGTTGGGAGGATGACCCCCTCCTCTACCAAAAAAAAACAACTGCTGTAAAGATAAAGAGGAAGGCTCGAGGTCAGGTAGAAGTAGAAAGAAGTTGAACCGTGACGCCACAGCCTGCAGGTAAGGGATTGGCTGGTGACTGGTAAGTATTTTTTCTTTTATATTCCCTCAGGTGTTATCATGCAGGGCGCAGAGGTTGCTGAGTGAATGCTTGCTGAGAAGGGGAGTGAATAACAGGTAAGCTCTTTCTTTCTTTTTCTCTTTTTAACTAGGGGGATGGAAGGGAAGGTAGTGCAATGTTCCTCCTGCAGAATGTTTGAGGTGAGGGACGCCGACAGTGTCCCTGCTGATTTCATCTGTGGAAAGTGCACCCATCTCCAGCTCCTCAGAAACCGCGTGAGGGAACTGGAGCTGGAGCTGGATGAACTTTGGATCATTCGGGAAGCAGAGGTGGTCATAGATAGAAGTTTCAGGGATGTAGATACTCCGAAGAATAAAGATAGATGGGTGATGGTGAGAGGGGCTGGGAGGAAGCAGTCAGTACAGGGATCCCCTCTGGTCGTTCCCCTTAGTAACAAGTATACCGCTTTGGATACTGTTGGTGGGGGGGACTTACCAGGGGTAAGCCATGGGGTGCAGGTCTCTGGCACAGAGTCTGTCCCTGTTGCTCAGAAGGGAAGGGGGGAGAGGAGTAGGGCATTAGTCATTGGCGACTCCATAGTTTGGGGTAGATAGGAGATTCTGTGGGAATGAGAGAGGCTCACGGTTGGTGTGTTGCCTCCCAGGTGCCTGGGTGCGTGATGTCACGGATCATGTTTTCGGGATCCTTAAGGGGGAGTGGGAGCAGCCCCAAGTCGTGGTCCACATAGGTACCAACGACATAGGTAGGAAAAGGGATAGGGATGTAAGGCAGGAATTCAGGGAGCTAGGGTGGAAACTTAGATCTAGGATAAACAGAGTTATTATCTCTGGGTTGTTACCCATGCCACGTGATAGCGAGATGAGGAATAGGGAAAGAGAGGAGTTGAACGTGTGGCTACAGGGATGGTGCAGGAGGGAGGATTTCAAATTTATGGATAACTGGGGCTCATTCTGGGGTCGGTGGGACCTCTACAAACGGGATGGTCTACACCTGGACCAGAGGGGTACCAATATCCTGGGGGAGAAATTTGCTTCTGCTCTTCGGGAGGGTTTAAACTAGTTCAGCAGCGGCTTGGGAACCTGAATTGTAGCTCTAGTATACAGGAGGTTGAGAGTAGTGAGGTCATGAGTAAGGTTTTAAAGTTGCAGGAGTGTACCGGCAGGCAGGAAGGTGGTTTAAAGTGTGTCTTCTTCAATGCCAGGAGCATCCGGAATAAGGTGGGTGAACTTGCGGCATGGGTTGGTACCTGGCACTTCGATGTTGTGGCCATTTCGGAGACATGGATAGAGCAGGGACAGGAATATTTGTTGCAGGTGCCGGGGTTTAGATATTTCAGTAAGCTCAGGGAAAGTGGTAAAAGAGGGGGAGGGGTGGCATTGTTAGTCAAGGACAGTATTACGGTGGCAGAAAGGACGTTTGATGAGGACTCGTCTACTGAGGTAGTATGAGCTGAGGTTAGAAACAGGAAAGGAGAGGTCACCCTGTTAGCGGTTTTCTATAGGCCTCCGAAAAGTTCCAGAGATGTAGAGGAAAGGATTGCAAAGATGATTCTGGGTAGGAGCGAAAGCAACAGGGTAGTTGTTGTGGGGGACTTTAACTTTCCAAATATTGACTGGAAACGCTATAGTTCGAGTACTTTAGATGGGTCCGTTTTGTCCAATGTGTGCAGGATGGTTTCCTGACACAGTATGTAGATAGGCCAACGAGAGGCGAGGCCGTATTGGATTTGGTACTGGGTAATGAACCAGGACAGGTGTTAGATTTGGAGGTAGGTGAGCACTTTGGTGATAGTGACCACAATTCAATTACATTTACTTTGGTGATGGAAAGGGATAGGTATATACCGCAGGGCAAGAGTTATATCTGGGGGAAAGGCAATTAGGATGCGATAAGGCAAGAATTAGGATCCATCGGATGGAGAGGAAAACTGCAGGGGAAGGGCACAATGGAAATGTGGAGCTTGTTCAAGGAACAGCTGCTGCGTGTCCTTGATAAGTATGTACCTGTCAGGCAGGGAGGAAGTGATCGAGCGAGGGAATCGTGGTTTACTAAAGCAGTCAAAACACTTGTCAAAAGGAAGAAGGAGGCTTATGTAAAGATGAGACATGAAGGTTCAGTAAGGGCGCTCGAGAGTTACAAGTTAGCTAGAAAGGACCTAAAGAGAGAGCTAAGAAGAGCCAGGAGGGGACATGAGAAGTCTTCTAACTTCCCCCCACCCCCCCACCTCTGCACGAACCCTAGCGTTGACCCTCTTAAGGCGAACGTAATTTTTTCAAGTCTGAGAAACCCAGCCATGTCGCTAACCCAGATCTCTGATTTCGGGGGCTTCGAGTCCCTCCACGCTAGCAATATCCGTCTCCGGGCTACCAAGGAGGCAAAGGCCAAGACATCAGCTTCTCTCGCCTCCTGGACTCCCAGATCTCCTCACACTCCAAAAATCGCCACCTCTGGACTCGGCACCACCCTTGTTTTTAGCACCGTGGACATGACATTGCAAAACCCTGCCAGAATCCCCTAAGTTTCGGACATGCCCAAAACAAATGGACATGGTTTGCTGGCCCTCCCACACACCTCGCACACCTGTCCTCTATCCCAAAGAACTTGCTCATCCGGGCCACCGTCATGTGTGCCCGATGACATGTAAAGATTTTTTAAAGACCCAGGGTGGGATTCACCCTTTCTGAAAGTATTGACACCAACGCAGAATATGTGGACTTGCACCACAGAAAAACTGCCACCACACCTAGACCAGCAGGGCAGCATGGTGGCGCAATGGATAGCCCTGTTGCCTCTGGGTCACTGTCCGTGTGGAGTTTGCACATTCTCCCCGTGTTTGCGTGGGTTTCGCCCCCACAACCCACAGATGTGCAGGCTAGGTGGATTGGCCACGCTAAATTGCCCCTTAATTGGAAAAAATGAATTGGGTACTCTAAATTTATTTTTTTTAAATGCAATTGGCTACTGACCTTTGTGCCTGTTCACATTTTTTAAAGGAGTACTAAATGATGCCCACGTGATTTCTTGCTGGGGAGCTGGTTATTTCCTGGAAGGCTATTACATTCAACTTCACGGTCTCTAATCAGATGGAAATTAATGCAAATGTGGACTAATGATATGCTCGCCATATTTGGGCAAGATCTGGAACTCGCCAGCGGGAACGGGCCGGTTAGATAGGAAACAGATTTGCTTGGATTTTGACCTTTCCCACTATTTAACCAGCGTGCAAATCCACGCTGGGTACAACATGGTGGTTAAATTGTGCCCTCAGTCTGTAAGAATTTGTGAGAGTCAGAGAGAGAGTCAGAGAGAAAAGATAGAGGCAGCAAGTCTCTAAAGTTTACCATGCCAGAATGAGAGTGGGGGCTCACACTCCGTTTCAGGGTCAGAGGGTTTAAAGTAGGCTGGAAGATTTGCCTATTTCTGGCCTGATCAGCAGAGTAACCTTCATTGTGAAAGTCAGTTTGAGGAGGAGAAATTATCCAGCTGGAACAGAAAAAAGAATCACCTTGGACTGGGTGCTGGTGAATCGAGTGTCCACTTAAGGAATAGATTAAAGAACAATCATCGAGGGCAACTTTTGGTCATTTTGAATGTTAAATGGGGGGTCTTCTCTGTTGTTTAGAGTATAAGGTGGCTACTGAAATAGCATTTAGTTGCCGGGACTTTTAATTTTTGAGTTAAAAGTTGAAATCCTTCATGTTGGTCAAATTTCTATTTCAAAGTTATTGGTCTCTACAAGGTCAAAACAGTAATGGAGAACCTCCTGGTATCTCTTCTGGATTTCATTTTTGCTGGATTGAAACTGTACACTCTTGACCTTCACTTTAAATGTAGTAGGAGCACTTTTCACATCTCTCTTATCCATGCCTATTATTTTTAAATACACTTCTCAGCCTTCTTCAAAGACTGAATAGTCCAATTTTCCCTCACTCTTACGCTAATGTCAAGCCTCCTGGCTCTTCTTTCCAGGACTTGAATGTCTTTTTTGTCTGTCAGTGAGCAGAGCTCGGCATGAACCTTAATATGTAGTATGATCAGAGTGGTATACCATTTGATTATGACCTTATCCAACTTGAATAAACTTGGTTTATTCTCACTGGAACGATGGAGGTTGAGGGGTGACCTGATAGGAAGTCTACAAAATTATGAGGGGCATGGACAGAGTGGATAGTCAGAAGCTTTTTCCCAGGTTGGAAGGGAAAATTACTAGGGGACATAAGTTTAAGGTGCAAGCGGCAAAGTTTAGAGGAAATGTGCGAGGGAAGTTTTTGTTACACACAGGGTACTGGGTGTCTGGGACTCGATGCTGGAGGAGGTGTTGGAAGCAGGTACGATTGTGATGTTTAAGGGACATCTTGACAGACACATGAATAGGATGGTAATAGAGGGATACGGACCCCAGAAGTGTCGAAGGTTTTAGGTTAGAACGGACAGTATGGTCGGTGGAGGCTTGGAGGGCAGTGCTGTAGCTTTCTTTGATCTTTGTTCTTTCTTTATTGAATTATCCTGCTTGGATAGGTCCTGTGAGAATAGGATAGGAAACAGCTGCAACGTCACCTCCTAGAATGACCTGTTACACATTGTCTAAAATCCCACGTAAGAGGAACACTTGAACAAACTCTCAGTGGCTAGTGATGAATTGTTGCATGAGTTCATATTTCTTAGAAAAAGAGGAGAAAATTCCGAACACGCAGTCCTACACAGAGCACGTGACTTTGAGATTCATATTTCAGAATTATGGCAGCAATATTGTTCATCTGAAGTTAATATAAGATCCGTAATGAAACTATATTGCTGAAAAACCACAGCTTTGGTTCCTTTGAGATGCATAATTCAGTTCAGTCTTTCAGATGAGATATTAAAATGAGGTGTTGTCTGCCTGTATGGTTGAATGAAAAAGAATGTTCGGTACTATTCATTCAAAGACAGAGTCCTCCAACTAGCCAAACTAATATTTCTCCCTCAACCAACAACAGTAAAAAAGTATATTAACTGATTAGTTATCTTACTTGCTGGTTGTGGGACATTGCTCTGTGCAAATTAGCTTTGCATCTGTCTGTATAATAGTAGTTTTGTGAGGGCCATGAAGAATCCAGCACGAGTTGAAGGATAGAAAGAAATAACATTTATTTACAATAACATATATACACAACAGCAGCAGCAACTCCTTGCTGCTCACTCTCCTGTAGCCGGTTCCAAACTGGCCAGCTTTATTTATGCAGGAAATCTGCTAATGATTTCTCCGCCCCCCTCATTGGGGAAGCTCATACTCCCAAAAGATTGTGGGATTGCCATTAGTCCCCCGCCAGTGGTAAGCAGGCAGGTTATAACATCCCTCCCCACCAAAGTCCAAGGAATCCACCCAAAGACCCTGGCAAAGGGGGGCGTCGGACTCATTTTGCCGCAGGCCGGACACCATTTGCACGAGGCGCTGGATCGGGCGGCGTGTAACGAGACAGAGAACGGCGCTTCTGTGATGAATGGCGTAACGGTTGTACATCCACGGCCCGAGGATTCCCCCTCTGAGGCGTCCTGTGTCTCCATCTCGGAGTCGGAGTCCGCTGCCTCCGTCATCTCAGCGTCTCTATCTTCACGCGGTTTTGCAACGACCTGCGCAGACTTTGAGTGTGGCACAAGAGGAAGATTGTGAGGAATACTTTCCACTGTGTCTGGTCTCTGTGGCTGTAGAAATGAGATCCGGGGGCAGAGAATCTTTGGAAGGGATGGTCTTCTGGACCGAACGTGGTCTACATGCTTCCGCTAGAGACAACCCTGGGCTTGCACTTGGTAAGAGATAGGGCCTGTTTTGCGAAAGATTATGCCAGGGACCCACTGGGCACCACCAGCAAATTTCCGAACGAACACTGGCTCACCGGGCGCAGACTGCCGAATCGGCCGATGCCGAGAAAAACCATGTCCCTGCCGTTCTTGTGTGCGGTGTACTTTTGCGCCAATGTCCGGGAAAACCATGCTAAGGCGGGTGTGAAGTCTCTGGCCCATTAGGAGTTCCGCAGGAGTTACCCCAGTCACCGGATGTGGGGTGGTCCTATATGAAAACAAAAAAACGAGCCAGTCTCGTGTCCATCGACCCGGAAGACTGCTTCTTCAGGCCTCGTTTGAATGTCTGCACTGCGCCCTCCGCCAACCCATTTGAAGCTGGGTGGTATGGGGCGGTGCGGATATGGCGTATGCCGTTCATCTTCATGAGCCTCGCAAACTCCTCACTTGTGAACGGAGTGCCATTGTCCATGACCAGCACCTCGGGGAGGCCATGCGTACTGAAAGGCAAACGCATCTTCTCGATTGCTGCGCAGGACTTTGTGCCTACCATCTTATGCACATCTAACCATTTAGACTGGGCATCGATTAATAGAAGGGACATGGATCCTTGAAAAGGGCCGGCGAAATCTGCATGCAACCGCGTCCAAGTGGCCATTCCCAGTGATGTCGGGGCGCGGCCAGCAGAAGCTTCTGAATCCCCTGGCAAATGGAGCAGTTTTGGGCCACCTTCTGAATGTCGGTGTCGAGGCCTGGCCACCAGACATGACTCCGGGCCAATATTTTCACCTTGGTCACACCCGGATGCCCATTGTGCAAGTCCCTTACTATCAGCTTCTGTCCTTTATCCGGGATAATCACATGCGTCCCCCACAAGAGGATGCCGTCTTCCACGCTGAACTCTGACAGCTTGGAGGAAAATGCCCGCACCTCGCCTGGGAGCTGTCTGTGCTGCCCACCATACAGGACTATGTGCCGAACCTTTGACAGGACTGGCTCCGTCAGGGTCCACTCACGGATCTGTGATGCCGTGACAGTCAAGGTGTCCATAAAATTTAGGTGGTCGCACCACCTCACCGGGCATGGGGGTCGACATGGGGCCGGTCGATAAAGGCAATCGGCTCAGTGCGTCGGCATTTGCTATTTGGGTTCCTGGTTTGTGCTCCAGAGAATACTCGTAGCAGCGAGCAACAAAGCCCAGCGCTGGATCCGTGTGGGAACAATGGGCGGTATTGGCTTATCCTCTCGGAAAAGTCCCAGCAGAGGCTTATGATCAGTCACGATAGTGAAGGGGCAGCAATACATGGACTGGTGGAAGCGTTTCACCGCAAAGACCACCGCCAGGCCCTCCTTCTCGATCTGCGCATATTTCTTTTCCGCTGCAGTCAAGGTGCGGGAGGCGAAAGCTATCGGCCCCGTTCTCCATCTTGTGGGACAGGACGGCCCCAATACCATACAGGGATGCATCACATGTGACGAGCAAAGGCATTCCAGCATCAAAGTGGGTTCGTAACCCAGATGATGACAATTGTTGTTTTACCTGCCGGAAAGCGGTTTCTTACGGCTGACCCCAAACCCAGGTGTGATTCTTCTTTAGCAGAAGATGCAACGGGGCCAGTGTAGTTGCCAGATTGGGGAGGAACTTCCCGTAATAGTTTACGAGGCCGAGAAAAGAACGACGATGCAAAGAATCAGTCGGGGCGGGGGCCTGTTGAATCGCACGCACCTTCTCTGCGACGGGGTGCAAACTTTCGCAGTCCACCCGATAACCCAGGTAGACCACTTCCTTTGCCTGAAAGACGCACTTTGTGCGACGTAAACGGACTCCAGCCTCTGAAAAGCGTCTAAGGACAGCCTCCAAATTTTCCAACTGTTCCTGCTCCGACGTCCCTGTAATCAAAACGTTGTCTAAGTAGACAGCGACACGCGGTAAAACTCTCAAAATGCCCTCCATAACGCGTTGAAAAATAGCGCAGGCAGAGGATACCCCAAAGGGCAACCGTGTAGATTCATACAGGCCCCGGTGTGTATTAATCGTTACATATGGTCGGGAGGCAGGGTCCAGCTCCAACTGCAGGTAGGCGTGACTCATATCTAATTTCGTGAACGTGAGTCCGCCTGCAAGCTTCACGTAGAGAGCCTCTCTGCAAGGCATTGGATATCGGTCGAGCCGGGAAGCCGTATTCACTGTATGTTTATAGTAGCCGCACAAGCGAACTGTGGCATCTGGCTTCATTACAGGTACAATTGGCGCTGCCCAGTCAGCGAAACGCACGGGCCTGATAATACCCAAAGTCTCCAAATGAGTGAGCTCCCCTTCTATCTTCTCGAGCAAAGCGTAAGGCACCAGGCGTGCCCGGAAATAGCGCGGCGTGGCTCCTGGTTCGATTTGGATACGGGCTACGGCCCCTTTTATTTTCCCCAAACCGGGCTGGAATACATCTGGGTATCGTCCTAGCCCCTCAGTCAACCCTTCAGAAACTGTTTGGAGGATGTGCTGCCACTGCAAGCGCAAATGGCGCAACCAGTCCCGACCCAACAGGCTGGGCCCATGGCCGCGCACCACGATAAGTGGGAAACGCCCCTCCTGGTGTCCATAAACAACAGGGGTCATCGTAGTTCCTGCAATGTCCAATGGTTCCCCCGTGTAGGTGGCCAACCTGGCCTGTGTGTTGGTTATTGTATGGGTCTGTATACCCTGCTTGATGCGGTCAAATGTCCTCTGGGCGATCACGGAGACCGCTGCGCCAGTGTCCAACTCCATCTCAAGTGGGTGACCATTGACCCGTACTTTCACCTTAATGGGGACCACACGGGGTGCTGCCACACAATGCAGCTGCAGGCAGTCGTCCTCCGTCTCACTGTCCTCGGGTATAGTCGCCGCAGGTGCATCCAAATGTAAGGTACGGCCCCTGGGCTGGCCCCAGTTTCTATCGGAACGGCGGCCCCCAGGACCGGCATCCGCGACGGGGTCGGCGCCCACAAGTCTGACACGGACATGGCTCCTCATCCATTGGTTCTGGAGAAAGCTCCCTTCGGGGAGGAATGTCCGACAGCCACTGGCGTTGATCCGGATGTTGCCTCGCCCAAGGTACCTCAGGGGTGCAGGGGGATGCTTTCGAACAGAAGGGGTTGCGCCCCAAGGCATGCACCTCCATTCCCTGTAGCTCCTGCACTCCCCATTCTGCGCTCTCTCAGGACAATACTATTTGAATGGGCTGCTGAAAAGTCAATGTTGGTTCAGCTAACAACTTCCAATGGTGGCTGCACTGTTAATACCGCAAACCAAACGGTCGCGTAACATTTCTGACAAGGTCTCACCATAGTCACAGTACTCCGCAATCCTGCGTAGCCTGGATAGAAAATCGGCAAGGGATTCTCCTGGGGTACTCTCAGCGGTATTAAACCGGTAATGCTGGACTATCGTGGACAGGGTTGGGTTAAAATGTTGCCCCACTAAGTTCACATGTTCATCAAACGTTTTGGTGTCTGGCGCAGCTGGGTACGTAAGGCTCCTAATCACCCCAAACGTATGCGGGCCACTGGCGGTGAGCAATATGACCACCTGGCGCTCGTTTTCAGTGATGTTGTTTGCCCGGAAATAGTAACGCATCGGTTGTGCGTATTGGTTCCAGCTTTCCAGCGCAGCGTCAAAAACACCCAAACGTCCGTACAGAGACATGGTGCAATAGAAACCAACTTCCAACCTGTATCCAACAAAAATCCAGGGAGGTAGCTTCAGCAGTGTAGACAGCTATTCACTTTAACCCTCGTCGCCAGTTTTTGAGGGCCACAAAGAATCCAGTACGAGTTGAAGGATAGAAAGAAATAACATTTATTTACAATAACATAGATATACAGCAGCAACTCCTTGCTGCTCACTCTCCTCTAGCCGGTTCCAAACTGGCCAGCTTTATTTATGCAGGGAATCTGATAATGATTTCTCTGCCCCCTTCATTGGGGAAGCTCATACTCCCAAAGGATTGTGGGATTGCCATTAGTCCCCAGCCAGTGGTAAGCAGGCAGGTTATAACAAGTAGGTACACTTCACAAGTAATCAATCAGTTGTAAAACTCTTTAGAGTGTCCAGAGGGTGCGAACAGCACACAATAAATGAAGTTTCTGGTTTACTTTTTTGGGGGAAAAAGTCGAGCAATGTGCATTACTTTAAAGTAAGGGGCACAAAAATACCATGATTTGTTGTACCCCCACCTCAGCCCATCTGCTAAGATGACCACGATTAAAAGTCCAGGGATTTAGTGCAACCCTATTGGCTACAAGGGCGATCATTAGATCACATTGCGGAATTTGAATGAATTCCTGCTTCCCACACAAGCACAAAGGAATTGAGACCTTACATAAATTACACCATTTGACAGTGGTTTATTCTCTTTAAGGCGGTGAAGTGATGTGAGTGCTTTAAGTAGGGTCATGCAAGAACATTAAGGAGCACAAAATGATTCTCCACTTGCATGTCAAACAACCTTTTGAAGTTCGACCGATTCATCACTGAGTCTGCACCAGACAATGCTGATTGTTATGTCTGGAAAATCACTCTGGAGAGAGAGAACAAAATTGAAAGCTTCCTCATTGATTAATCCATTTTCTTTGTCTTCAGCTGGAATGAAAGCTTCAGTTTCCGAGACTCCTTTTGCCTGCAGCAGTTTCCCAGATGGATTCCCATGGCAGAGGTTAGCTGACAGTTGAGAAGGCTATTTTTGACACATGTTCCAATGAGAAGATGAAAACAAATTGATCAGCACTAAAAGGCCATTATGCAAACGGATATTAAGAGTCAGGAGACTAATCTAGTCAGCTGATTTCCCCATTGTGTGATTATAGTTTAAAATGGGTAGCACCAGTGATAGCAGTCTGCATCAAAGAAATTTATAGTCCTAACTCCAGGCGATTTATAACAAACATATTCTTTAGACTCCCACTTCTGTGCATTGCATGTGACTTAGAGGCTGTTTTCCAGCATTGGACATCAGCCTTTTACACCCTAACACTTAGTGACATATGAAAAGGGATATGAGGTTATTTTTCTTTCTAAATGGCATTAGGTATTTTTAATATGGCCTAAGTGGCTGTGATTCCGAATCTTGGTGAATCTTTTAGAAAGCAGGGTCATTTCTGGCTTCATCGTGCATGTGCTTTGGATAAACCTCTGCTGAAGTTATGGTGGTGCAGCGGATGAGGTCATAAAGCTGATCCTGGGGGAGGGAGAAAGAATGGGAGCGAGCCAATTGTTATTAAAACAAAAGTGTAAAAATGAATAAACATATATTTAGAGAGAGAGCCTCCAGACAGTTGCTCACATGGCAGTGTGAACAAGTAACAGTCAAGGTCAAAGTCAGGGCTTTTTCTCCAAGAAGATAATTTCTTAGAATCCCTGCATTGCAGAAGAAGGACATTCAGCCCATCGAGTCCGCATTGACCCTCCGAAAAAGCACCCGACCACCCCAGCCATGTCCACTCCCCCGTCCACCCAACCTACCTCCGTAACTCAACCTACAGATCCCTGGACACTAAGGGCAATTTAGCATGGCCAATTCAGCTAAACTGCCCATCTTTGGACTGTGGGAGGAAACCGGATCACCTGGAGAAAATTCACACAGACACGGGGAGAACATACAAACTCCACACCGACAGTCACCCAAGGCCGAAATTAATGGCGCTGAGAGCCAGCAGTGCTAACCAGTGTGCCACTGTAGCAGCCCTGCAGGGAGAAGGTTAACCATTTGACACGAGTTATGAAGAGTGAGTGAGTTTAAGCTTCAAATGTCACTCACTGTATCATTAGCTTCTTCTATTGCTCAATTCGCTATATCCCCATCTCCTAACTATCAGCAATCTCTATCAGTACTCAACCTCAAATTGAAATGCTTTAACTTAACGCACAGCTTAGCATTGTTGTAAGCCTCGCAATTACAGCTCACAGCTATTCAATCATGACAGCCACATCACCCAAAGATGCTGCAGGACACTTTCTTACAGGAGAAGATGCTGAATAACAGGCGGGTGGAGGAGGTGGGGCAGAATAGAATTTCAGGGATAGGTGACAGTGAAGGGGATATTGATAAAGTGGCGAGTGAGAGGGTTGGTGAGGGAAGTGGTGAGAGGGAGGCTTGGGGAAGGGAAACGATGAGAAGGATTGTCGGGTGAATGAGAGGATTGGGGGGGGGGGAGTGGTGAGTGGGAGGATTGGGAAGGGAAGCGGGAGGATTGGGGAGAAGAAGCAAGTTAGAAGGTGGGCGAGGGAAGTGGCGAGAGGGTTGGGGGAGGGAAGCGGTGAGCGGGCAGGCTTGGTGGGAAGTGACAAGTAAGAGGGGTAGAGCTGAGTTGGATGTGTCAGGGAGAGAAGCAAGAAGGCGTGGGAACTGTGGTGTTTTACGTTGGCACAATCGGTGCTGAACCCTCACCGATCCTGCGACCGGTGAGGGGCTAGCAGCCGCGCCGAGCAAATCTCCCGGCACCCACGATATATACGGCTGGAGAAAGGCCGGGTCGGTGGCTGCAAAACTCGCTGTAAAATATGGCACACCCCCCAGCCCTCACGGAAGGCCCTCCGCCAGCAGCACGGCTCCCGGCCTACTGTGGCGCAGGACTGCTGAGACCACACGTCCCGTGCATGGTCAGGAACTCGACCCATCAGGAGCGGAGCATCGGGGAGGGCCTTCAGGTGACACGCCAATGTCGTTCCAACGGCTTGCAGCACACGACTCGATGACGGCATTTCGGAGGGGGCAGAGGATAGGAAAGCGGCGCCGCCCCCAATTTGAGCGTCGGAAAGGATTCCCCGCCTGATCACCGATTACGATATCGTCATCGGAAAATGGTGAATTCTGCCCAATGTCTCTCTGAACTTTATCATCCATTTCGCAAGAGTTGGAGAATCACTCTCCAAAGTCATAGCAGCAATTTACTTGAGCCTGAGAATGTTTGTTGATGAAATGACTGAGTTACTTTCCTCACAATTGATCGCAGTTTTAAGCAAAGAAACCACTCCATTTACTGAAGAAATAAATGCCGTCTTATCCAGATTTGCTATGAATTTGAAAGACAAGCTTCCTTCACTATTTCTATTTTGAGCTTATCAAATTGAAACGAAAGATTCTTAAATTGTCTTGTGCTTTCGCTGCCAATTCAACTTTTTTCCTGTCAAATGGCTAAAATATAAGCTGCAAGATAAAAACGAACAAATACAGCTATCAAGAGAGACTGGATAGACTGGGGTTGTTTTTCTTGGAGCAGAGAAGGCTGAGGAGGGAGCTGATTGAGGTGTGTAAAATTATGAGGGGCATAGATAGGGTGGTAGGAAGTAACTTGTCCCCTTAGGGCAGAGGTCAATAACTAGGAGGCGCAGATTTAAGGTTTATAGGAGTTGTGAGGGAAAACCTTTTCATCCAGAGTATGGTGGGAATCTGGAACTGATTGCCTGAATATTTGGTAGACACGATGGGCTGAAAAGTATCATTCCATGCTGTAAAATTACCTCTCTTATCTACGGTAGCGTCAAGGTTATGGTACTGAACTTAAAAACCAGGAGGCCATGGAGGAGATTCTCTGGCCTCCCCATGGCGCATTTCTCATCAGCAGGAGGCGGCCCGCAATTGGCAGGCAGTGGGATCTTCTGGTCCCGTCGCTGTAAAAGGGATTTACCATTGAATCCACCCCATGCCGCGGGTTTTGCACCAGAAGATCCTGCCGGCATGAAAAGCCGGAAGATCTCACCCAAATGCCACCTGGGCAAATGCCACCATGGTTTGTATAAAATTGAATTCACTAAATCTGACTAGTGTCACTGGCCAGGCCGGTATACATTGGGTCTTTCTATTTTCCCTTGAGAAGATGGTGGTGAGCTGCCTTCTTGAACCACTGCAGACCATGTGGTGTAGGTACACCCACCATGCTGTTAGGAAGGGAGGTTCAGGATTTTGACCCAGTGAAAGTGAGGGAACGGTAAAATATTTCCAAAGATGGTGAGTGATTGGAGGGAACATCCAGGCAATGGTGTTCCCGTGTGTCAGCTGCTTTTGTCCTTCCAAATGGTAGCGGTCATGGGTTTGGAAGGTGCTTCCTAAGGCGAGTTCCTGCAGTGCATCTTGTAGATGGTACACACGCTGCCACTGTGAGTTGGTAGTGGAGGGATTGAATATTTGTGGAAGGGGTGCTAATCAAGCGGGTTGCTGTGCCCTGGATGGTGTCAAGCTTCTTGAATATGGTTAAAGCTGTACCCATCCAGGTGAGCAGAGAATAGCCCATCATACTTGTGCCTTGTACATGGTGGACAGTCTTTGGGGAATATGACAATATGTTGTGGATCCAAACAGTATCAGGCTATTTTGGATCTGGTAATGTGTAATGAGGCTGGGTTAATGAACAATCTCAAAGTAAAATATCCTCGAGCAACTTAGTGACCATAACATGGTAGAATTTAGTATTCATAGAACATAGAACATCTACAGTGCAGAAGGAGGCCATTTAGCCTGTCAAGTCTGCACCAACCTTAAGCCCTCACTTCCACCCTATCCCTGTAACCCAATAAATAACCCCTCCTAACCTTTTTTGGGACACTAAGGGCAATTTATCATGGCCAATCCACCTAACCTGCACGTCTTTGGACTGTGGGAGGAAACTGGAGCACCCGGAGGAAACCCCACACACACACACGGGGAGAACGTGCAGACTCCTCACAGACAGTGACCTAGCGGGGAATCGAACCTGGGACCCTGGCACTGTGAAGCCACAGTGCTATCCACTTGTGCTACCGTGCTGCCCGTTTGAGAGTGAGAGACGTGGGTCAGATACAACGACTCAGGACGCGGGGCGGCCATTACGCCCTACGAGATATAATAGGATCTCTGGAGGCGTTGTGATCTGGATCCAGCCCACATTGCACAGGTCCCAGATTTGCATATTAAAGTGGAACGTCAGGCTCACTTGAATATACTCCCGCCAGAGTTGTACAAGGCGTGCGTCTGACCCCCATGCCTCGGAGACCCCGAGCGCCATTTAGCCCTGATCTCTACCAACATGGATAGATATAGGGGAATCAATAGATTTAATAAACTTGGATTTTAAAAAGAATTCAATAAGGTTCCACACAAAAGGCTACATAATAATTAGAGCCATAGTGTTGGGAGTAGTCTATTAGCATGGAAAGAGGATTGTCTAACGAGTAGAAGACAGAATGTTGGGGTAAGCGGGTCACTTTCAGGATGGTAACCTGTAAACTAGTGGAGTGCAACAGAGGTCAGTGCTGGGGCCAGAGTCATTTGCAATGCTGGCGATTCTCCATCTGATGTTGCGCTGGGCACTCATCCCGCTATTCCCGGGCAATAGCGGAAGAGCCCCTAAGTGGGGTTTGTGCTGGACGCTGAATGGAGCGCAATGTTCCTAGCTTGCAGCATTGGACCCAATCTGGTTCAGGTCTTCGCTGGATATGAACCAGACGAGCATCTATAAATAAACATTTACATACGATCAGTCCGTTTCAAGCCGGAGTCTCCCAGCTCGGGGGATTTCCCGCGTCCGTCTACACAACATGAGATTGACAGAAACCACTACTTGTCTCCATTAGTGGAGAGCAGATGTGATGACCATGCTAGTGGGAGGGTGGCTCATAGGCCATTGGAACCCCCTTGTGATCAGGGACAGGGTTGTCAATTTCCCGCTTATCACTTCAAAATTACTCAAGGGTGAAGGTGCGTGATTGGAATCACTTAACTCTTTGATGTGATTGATGTTAGTAAACATGTGGTTACAGTGAAGAAGATGAATGATGCAAGGCTAACAGCTGTTTTGTGGAAGCTGTCAATCACAGCCCACAATGAGTAATGAATGAATGGCTTGCAGCTAAGGGATCTGTGGGGTTTAACCAAAGGTCACAGTTGTCCTCTTTGCAGGAATGGAGACATGGTGCTTCCAGGTGAGTGCTCCCACTATAATCTTTATCACTGCCCCTGTCTGGGCTACTCTTTAGCTTCCAGACAGGGGTCTCTTTTCTGGGAGAGTTTGTGAGGTCCCTTTAGTTTGGAGGTTCCTGTGGGTGTCCCTTTAGTTCGGGGGTCTCTGAGGGGGTTCCTTTAGTTAGGAGGTTTCTGGAGATTCCCTTTCATTAGGGATTCTCAGGGGGTGCCCCTTTAATTAGGTCTCTGGAGAGTCCCCCTTTAGTTAGGGGGTCTCTGCGGGTGAGGGCATTAGTTCGGGGGATGTTCCTTTTCTTAGGAGGTCCATGTGGGAGGCCTCTCTATTTAGAGGGTCCTTTGGGGGGGGGGGTCTGCTATTTAGGAGGCCCAGGGGGGGTGGGTCAGGTCACCTCCATACTCGGGGGGGGGGGGGGGGGGGTCACCCAGAAAATCCAAGGGTTTAAGCGTTCCAAATCGGAAGCCTTCCCAGACCGATGTGGTGGATGGTCGTGGTGAGGGGCTTTTGGACGGTCAGGTTTCAAACTATCATTAAATATTGTGTACACTCTTAACCAGGGCAACTACAGATGCTGCCTGTCTGTTCCAACAAACACTTCCAGAGCAGGATCCTGCTCTTGCTTATATGCTGAAGGTCACTTTAACTCCCTTTGACTGTTAGCAGCCTCTAGCTTCACAGCTAAAGGTTATTGCTGGTAAGAAATTGGCCTGGTTAGTTGTGAGAGCACTTCACAGCATTCAAGTGGCTGTTCTTGGATATACGTGCCATGTCTCAAACGATGATTGTTGCATCGCATTTCAATCAAACTTTGAAGCCTGAACACTTTGCCTGACCTCTAGAAGCGTCAACACCATAGAGGCAGCAGCTAACAATCAAACACTTGAGCTGGACCTCAGCACTGGGGATATCCTCACGACCAAAAGGTGAGTGTGTGGATCAGGGGAGGGCACCTGGCGGCAAGACGCTGGAGAAGTCAACGCAGGCTGCAGGCGGCCCACATCCTGATACCCATCAGGCAGAGCAGGAGCCCAGATGGGGTTGCCAGCGGCAGCCCAAGGTGCACAGGGGTCACTGGCCTTTCGAGGAGATGAAGGACAGCATGCAGCGGAGTAGACACCACCTCAACAAAGAGGCAGTGCAGCACCTCTGCCATGTCCTCAAGGACTTGGCACCCCGTGGAGGAGGAGGACACTGCTCCCGGTGGCCATGATGGTCACTGCAGCCCTGAATGCTTATGCAACTGGTTCATTCCAGGGCTCGAGCGTGGACTTGTGCGGCATTTTCCAAGCTACAGCCCACAAGTACATCCGTGAGCTCATGTATGCCCAGGCATCAGACTTTATCAACTTTGAGCTGACCAGGCTCACTAAGATGCCCCGGCTGTAGGAGTCCCTTCCATCGTCAGGGGTAATTGATAGCACGCATGCCGTCTTGCTCGCACCATGGCATCAGGGAGTTCCCTTCATTAACAGGAAAGGGTTCCACTCCCTGAATGTTCAACTTGTGTGTGACCACCACCTCAGGATCATTGCCTGACCTCCCCCTGCCTGCCCCCCCCCCCCCCCAAACACCCTCCACACACCCCAACTACCCTGTTCCACCCTCCCAGAATCTGTGTAACATCACTCCAGGGTGATGGGCCTTTGTCGGCGCTGTCAACGAGTCAATATACTGCTGTTGGGTAAGCTCAGGTGCTCCTCTATTTATTCCAAAGTCTGACTCCTGTCTTTCTGCTGACAGCACACTCACACCCACCCTCAGAACGAGGTCTGAATCGGGGGGAGGGGGGGTTGATTTTGGGCCACTGTGCCCCAGGGGGCAGGGGGCGAAACCCCAGTACCCAGTGCCCACTTAGTGTTCCTTAATCTTCTTGATCTTACTTGGGCTCATAGAATCATAGAATTTACAGTGCAGAAGGAGGCTATTCGGCCCATCGAGACTACACCAGCTCTTCGAAAGAGCATCCCACTTAATCTGACACCTCCACCCTATCCCCGTAAACCAGTAACCCCACCTAACCTTAAGGCAATTTAGCATGGCCAATCCACCTAACCTGCACATTTTTGGACTGTGGGAGGAAACCGGAGCACCCGGAGGAAACCCACGCAGACACGGGGAGAACGTGCAGACTCCACACAGACAGTGACCCGAGCCACGAATCGAACCTGGGACCCTGGAGCTGTGAAGCAACTGTGCTAACCAGTGTGCTACGGTGCTGTCTCGTGCTACGTCTAGTTGTGTCCCAAGATGCACATCAGAGGTGGAGGCAGCCTGCTGCTTTTCTCACTCTGTGGCCTTTGATGCCCTTGGCCTGTGCACCAACTGGCTCTGCCAGTCCTGGCATCTCCATTATCTGTACCATGGCGTCAACACCGGTGCTCCTCAGTGACTGGGCCATGCTCTGCTGGGACCCGGCAATGTCCACCTGCATCTGATACACATCCCTCAGTGACTGGGTATGATGTTGAGGCCCTCAGCCATGGTCGTCACAATCTGAGCCATGCCTTGGACACCAACACTCAAGAGACTGACTTTGTGCTGCAGTCTTTCCACTGCGGTTGCCACTCTAGCAGTATTGGCCTCAGTGCCAGGCATTGTCGGCATCATCTTCTATGTCCGTAGCCTTTTGGCCTCCTCCAATCGACTATGCACTCGCTGGAATGTCACTGACATTCCCTCCTGAATCTCACGGCCATGTCCTAGCATCTGCATCAGCTCTGAGATAACCTTGTCCAGAGAATCACTGTTAAGTAATGGGTTAAGAGACATTGCAATTAGTTGTCTCCTTTATGTTAAGTATCCAATGATTGACACTGATATGTAAAGGGGCTTCAGGTGGCCCTTATGTCATGTGGTGTGTTGTTAGAGTTTTGTGCAGAGGCTGTGGAAGTGAAATAAATGGTGTTTGGTGAAAAGGAACACCATACAACGGTAACTAAAACGTATACCAATCGGCATCTGTCTGTTACTGAGTAGAGTCCTGGGATCCAGCAGACCTCCAGGTCTGCTGGATCCCAGGACTCTACTCTACCCTTGGATGTTCCTGTCTCCACCTGATGTGCATCAGCATCTGCATGCTGCTCACCAGATTGTGCCTCAGAAGCCTATCCACTAATGCTGCCCACCGAGGTGTGCGTCTCTGCACTGGTGGAATGTGGGGGTGATAACTGCGATGCCTCAGTACTGATCTCCTCAGTGCTCTGAGGTGGTCTCTTGAGTGGCAGGGGGGCGGGGATGACTCTGGATGTCCCGACCCCACCAGACGGAGATCCTGCGAGATAATGGACATGTGGTCAGTGAGAGGGAAGGATCATTTTGTCTGACATGAACAACTCACTTGAGCCAAGTCATCTGGGTGAAGGGAAAGTGGATCCTCACCTCTGTGTTGCAGGCCCACCTTGCTGTCAGTGATTGCACTCTCTACAATAATGTGGTCGATTCTTTAAAAAATGCCCTCTGAAATTGCATAGAAAGCCCCTCAATTCAAGGGCAATTAGTGATGGGCAATAAAGGCTGGCCCAGCCAGCGATGCCCACACCCCATGAAAGAATGAAAAATAATTGACACTCTGAGATGTTAAATGGCTGAGGGGCAGGCAGGATCAATAGAGACGTGTTCATTGTCGACTCTTTAGCTGGCGGTGCAGGAAACACAAGCATCCAAATAAAACCTACCCCTTGTGTGGTGCAATTAACTTATGAAGTCAACTGCCAGGCATGACGGAGAGACACAAACCCAGGGCTTATTTAAGAAACACTTGGATGACATGGTAGGATTGGATACGGACAGTATCTTACCAGATAAACAGTGAAGATACCATGAATGATCCTTGTCATCTATTGTTTTCAACTTTGAGGCACTCGTATATTCCAGCAAATATCTTTGGAAAGTCTAAGAAATCGAAATCTTGACTGGTTTTTCAACCCCTTGGGCTGAGGATACTGAAGGCAATTGTAGCACATGTATTGTGACCCTGGCTAAGACAAGCTACCTCAGCACAAGAAGGGGATCATAACTAGGAACTTTCTGGTCTGTCTGGTTCACTTGCACTATATTTTGTGATGACTTTTGACTTGAAAACAGTGCAATAAAGACAATTTGTAATTTCTTTAAAATGTATCTGGTCTCTGTAATTGTTTTTAAGAATATTTAAAAAGGACTTTTAAGAGTTTGCATCAATAGTAAAGGGATCAATTGTTAATTTCCTAGATAATATAAAATGCTGGTCCATGTGGCCTGGCGGTCCTTGACCTGGAAGCAGTACCAACAGGAAGGAAATGAAGACCAAAAGCAAATTGTGTCTGGCAGACACAAAGGAGAGCGACTAACAGAGGAGCTGGAGGGTGAAGATAATCAGTGCACACATGTAGATGCAAACTAATAGCAGAAAGAGAAAGAAAGAACACAGAACATTTTTGTGAGGAAAATAAGTAAATTACTCTGAGTAAGAGGTCAGTTGTTCTGTTTAGCAGGAAAGTAGACAGGAGCTCTTGGAGGGACAGTGAGAGTTGGCTAAATATGTCTAAAACCTGGAAAGCTATGTGAATAGCTCAGAGATTCTAAAGAGCTGAGTCTTTTCCCAGAAGTAGCCAGTCAGTGAACCAGGGTGTTCTTGGTTGATTTCTTGAACAGGAACTCAGGAAATTTACACCATCAGGACTGTCATGAGCTAAGAATGAGAGGGTTTGTAGAAGCGTGTCTTGCTGATGATGAGCACAGTATTGAAACTCAGAGGTAAAAGCGTTTGCTGCGGTTAGGACTCCTGTTCCACCCCATGAATAAGGAACATAATATTGTGAAGCTGTGTAGCTACATAGTGTTATGTATCTTCGGGGAATGATGTGGATGCTTGCGGTTGTGTAAGACATATTTCTGATGTATTGGCTATTTAAAGTGAAATTTACCTTTTTCCCAAGTGAAGTGTCATTTGCCTGTTAATTATGTCTCACTTCCATTGGTTCTGATTCATATTGAACTAAAATTACAAAAAATTTAATCTTGTTGGTAATTTCTTCATTTGAGTGTTGTTTGATAAATTTGGTTATTTTGTTTCACTGTTTCCCCCACGGGGATCATAATGCTTTACCAACTTTGATGTTAAGGAAACCCAGACACTTCAAAGCAGTAAATTAATATCTTGTTTGTTCAGTTTAGACCCACCTCAACTATTGAAACTTTGCAATTCAGTAGCAGTAAGCACGATCCAATGGCCACGCTCCACCGGAAAAGCAGCTCACTGCAACGCAGCGTGGTCGATGAAGCCGGGAGACCCTACTCCCGGGTTCTACCCGACTCGTCACGTCTCGTGAGATCCAACCTACAATGGGCGGGATCATCTTTTGGCAAATATGCATATTACAGCGAGGCAGTAAGCCTCACTATAATGTGCAGATTTCCGAGGTACCTGAGGCTTTGGGATTCAACTCTCTGCCTCAGAGAGCTTGGATGAGCGCCGTTCAGCACTGGTCCTACCAACAGCGAACGGCACTCATGGTGGTCTCCCAGGGGATCGGAGGCACCCAGCTACATACCCTTTGGGCAGGGTCGTGCCCTGACACTTCCCAGGTGCCACTGCCAGTTGGCATGAGCACTGCCAAGGTGCCAAACAGGCACCTATTGCATGTGTGTGATCGGGCTGGGTGTGCCCAGTGTGGGTGTTGGTTGGGTCTGGGGACCCTCCCATAGTGAGTTTGAGCTGTGAGGGGAGGTCGGGTATCGTTTCAGGGGCCTCGGAGATCTCTCGCTACACTGGGGAGTTCCGGCGAGCGGAGCTCCACACTGTACAAAACGTGGCCCCTTGTTCAACGCGGGTCGCATTGAATAGCCATGTATTCCTCGGCACTGCGAGTGCCGGGAAACACGTGGATAATCGCCCTCGCTCGGGGACTTTGTTTCCTTTTGGGAGAATCAGGCCCAATTTTTCATAATGCTGATTATTTTAATGAAAAACAGGAATTAAATATACTTCATTGAGCTCCACAACATCTTAGAGCACCAGACCCTGTTAGATTCTCATTTATAAATTACCTTCGAAGTCAAACATAAATAAGGAATGCTGGCACTAATAATGCAACATGGAGAATGTGGTTTCATTCGACTTTAATTGAAGTAAGTTGAGCGTTGAACTCTTGAGTTCTGAACAAACTTATTTACTTCCGATTACAGCCTTTCAACATCCTTGATTATAATCGAATATTTCTCCGCACAAGTACATTGCCTATCGGTAAACTTTAAAGTTATGGTGCTTGTTATATTTGATGGTAGTAATGATTAATTTTATTATTGTTCCATTGAAATATTTTCTTTGGAAATGTAAGTGCCACTTAGGCAGAAAGTTTATCAGTTCTGAGTATAGTCAATCTACTTTGACTTTACTGATCTTGATCCAGATAATTCATCACGTTCAACTGTATTTGTATTTACTCCTGTTGTGGGAAATTAGTTCCCACAACTTCAATTGAACAACTGAACAATTAAACCAAAACAAATTGAAAGCATAAACATTTTGGTTCAGACAAAATGATGAGATGTTCAATGTTCTGCCTCGCAACAGGTGACCTATGACTTAACGGGAGCAATTGAAAAGAACAAAGATTCACTTTCTCAAAGCCTCCTTTTTGTTATGAAAAGTAAGTGTTTATATTTATATAAATGAAAAGCACATTGCAAATACTATATTTATGCCACTTTATTTGTGTTAATTAACTCAGCTAGATTGTTGGAACGTCACAAATCTTTTCAATATCATGAATGAAATGCCATTTAGTAATAAGTATAGTTTCCACTGTGTAATTATCCTATTCTTTACAATGTTTTGATTCAGCTGGTGTTAATATTGGTCCCAGCAGGCTTTGGAAACAAGTACTTTTCACATTAAGTTGAAAATGGCTGCCAGATTCAAAGCCTTAACAAAGATATTCTATAGCTTTCCATGAATAAAAATGCAAGTAATAGTATTGAGAACAGCACGGTAGGACACGTGGCGAGCACTGTGGCTTCACAGCGCTAGGGTTCCAGGTTTGATTCCCCACTGGGTCACTGTCTTTGCGGAGTCTGCTCGTTTCCCCCGTGTCTGCGTGGGTTTCCTCCGGGTGCTCCGGCTTCCTCCCACAATCCAAAGACGAGCAGGTTCGGTGAATTGGCCATGCTAAATTGCCCTTAGTGTCCAAAAATGTTAGGAGGGGGGTTATTGGGTTATGGGGATAGGGTGGAATTGAGGGCTTAAGTGGATCGGTGCAGACGCGATGGGCTGAATGGCCTCCTTCTGCACTGTATGTTCATTTTTAAATTGTAGAAACGTTTCTGATAAAGGCTTCCAAAAACAAATAGACATTGCATTACACTGCTGCCTAAGCTGACTGCTCTAATTTTGTTGTGCAACATTTTTAACGTTGTGGGCAATACTGACATGGCCATATTTATTGCCAGATTTCTAATTACTGAGAGAAGGCAGTGTTGGATCTTAATCTTAAATTGCTGCTTATTAAATAAAACAAATTGTATCAGGACCTTGAGCAGGAGGTGGAGAAGTATTGAACTTAGTTTTGGACCATTTTTGAGAGCATAACCTATGCTACACAGACAGAGCACGCCCTAAATTTGGCCTCGGGTCACATTTCAATAAATTGGGTGATCTCACTCCAGCTGTTGCTCCTCAAATGCAGCCCACCTCTATCAAGAGGATTGATTTTATGCTGCTTGCCTCATCAGCAAAGTGACATCTGACACAGGAGAAAAAAAGAGAGTTGAGGGAGGAGGAGAGGTTCGATCACAATTTGGCAGTAGTCTTTGAGTGCAACAGAAGTTACACTCCTCCCAAAATTTTTTAAAACTTTACTTTTTGTTGTCAGTCACTACTTAACTTAACATTCACCGAAAAATGGCAGAGAGGTCTGATATCTGTTCCATTCAATGCCCTCCAGTTTAGAAGAGGAGGAGCCTAACAGCTGTTTTCAAAGATTGCCATGGCACCTGGAAAACTATCTTAGCCAATTCAGAATTGGAAATCCTTCAGGCACTAGAAACAATATCATAACGTCGACCTGCGTGTGCCCGATTCGCGCCGATTCACCAGTGACCAGAGAATCGCAGGAACGGCGTGGACCCGATCGCGGGTTTGACGCCCATTCTCCGTCCCCCGTGCCAAGCGCGATTCCGGCGCTGAGGCTCAGAGAATCCCGCCCAGTGAATGCAAGATTGTCCCAAGCCTCATACGCTGCAGGAAAGGATGTCCCGAAACTCAGTACATTGGCGAGACCATGCAGACACTGCGACAACGGATGAACGAACATCGCGCTACAATCGCCAGGCAGGAATGTTCCCTTCCAGTCGGGGAACATTTCAGCAGTCATTTCAGCCTCTGATCTTCGGGTAAGCATTCTCTAAGGCGGCCTTCTGGACGCGCGACAACGCAGAACTTATAGCCAAGTTCCGCATACATGAGTACAACCTCTACCGAGTCCTTGGATTCATGTTGCGTTACATTCACCCCCCACCATCTGGCCTGAGCATGCAAAATCCTACCAACTATCCTGGCTTGAGACAATTCACACCTCTTTAACCTGGGGTTTCCCCTCTTTCTGGCTCTGTAAAGGCATAATTGCCTTCAAATGCTGGCATTCAAAGTATCATCCTGCATCTTTGACTTTGTCGATATAAATGTTTCTGGAACCCACCTCTCCATTCACCTGAGGAAGGAGCAGCGCTCCAAAAGCTAGTGATTTGAAACAAACCTGTTGGACTTTAACCTGGTGTTGTAAGACTTCTTACCAAAATCAAATATGCATCCCTCATTCATCAATCCTCTTTAACTCTTGTTAAGCAATTCTTCACAAGGTAGAAGGCAACTTAGCAGGTGTCAGGCAAGAATGAGGAAACCTTGGTAAGGCCGTACTTGGAATATTGCACACAATTCTGGTCACCACACTACCAGAAGGATGTGGAGGCTTTGGTGCGGGTGCAGAGTAGGTTTACCAGGATGTTGCCTGGTCTGGAGGGTGTTAGCTATGTGGAGTGGTTGAATAGACTCAGACTGTTTTCATTAGAACAACGGAGATTGAGGGCTGACCTGATAGATTATGAGGGGCATGGTTAGAGTGGATGGGCAGGCACCAGGGTGGAAAGGTCAGTCACTAGGGGGCATAGGTTTAACGTCCATGGGGCAAAGTTTAGAGGAGATGTGCGAGGCAGGTTTTTTACACAGAGGGTGGTGAGTGCCTGTAACGCGTTGCCAGGGGAGGTTTGGAAGCAGATACATGAACGGCGTTCAAAAAGCATCTCGACAAATACATGGATAGGATAGGTAGAGGCATATAGCACAAGGAAGTGCTGAGGCTTTTGGCCAAGGGTGATATCATGATCAGTACAGGCTTGGAGGGCCAGAGGGCCTGTTCCTGTGCTGTATTGTTTTTTGTTCTTTGTATGACTTGTTCTGAAATGATTAGATAGTTAAATTGACAGTCGAATGTAGAATTAAATATTGCCTTTCTATCATCACCCACAGTCTCAGACAAAAAATAATATTCGGCTACAGCCTGAGCAAGATTGGGAGTTGAATATGGCACAACTTTAGAAAACATTTCAAAAGTATTGGCAAAATGGTTAGATTTACTGAATATATTAAAGACAATTTCCGAAAATGGGATATTCTTAAATGCACAAGAAACCAGATGATGACTGATTTAGTAACTAATCAGAAGTAGATACTGTGCTGGAGGAATTGGTTCTATTGGAAGGATGTGTTAGATGGGCTGAGTGGTCTTTTTTATTCATTCATAGGACACTACCACAGTGGTTAGCACTGCTGCCTCACAGTGATAGAGACCCAGGTTCGATTCCAGCTTTGGGTGACTGTCTGTATGGAGTTTGCACTTTTTCCCGTATCTGTGTGGGTTTCCTCCAGGTGCTCTGGTTTCCTCCCACAGGCCAAGGATGTGCAGGTTAAGTTACGGGGTTAGGCTGGGGGTGTGGACCTGTTTACAGTGCTCTTTCAGAGGGTCAGTGCAGACTCGATGGGCTGAATGCTCTCCTGTACTAGCGGGATTCTATTGTGTGGGTGTTGCTGGGAAGGCCAGTATAGGGATAGGAAGGTGGTTAATTTAAACAGCCCTGACTTCTCTTCTCACAGCCATTGTAAACAGAGAGGTGTTTTTGATTTGCGTCCAGCTGTATAAGCAGTGGTGTATTTCCCAACCCCTTGGTTTCTAATTCTATTAATAGACCCACAGCAAACCTGCGATAATATGAACTCAAAGAATTTGTTTATTTGCACACATTCAAACGTGTGAGGAGAGTCGCCTACTTTTCATTCATACTCGAACAGAGGGCTAGAGAAAGAAAGATTTATAGGCAAAGACCACAGAGAAAAGCATTGTTGTTTCCCATGTATCCAGAGTCCAAAATAATGGTGGATTCCTTCATAGAGCTCGGGAGGCTGAACTAATGCTGGATAATTCTTTTTTCCAGTAGAGTTGACGTTCACGCTGAGATGAGCATACGTGAATCAGTCTTGCAGGAAGTTTCAGTTGAAATCGTGTGGATGGGGTCAGGCATTCAAACATAGACAGAGCCCCTCTTCTGTACTGCTGTTTGGTCAATGAAAAGATGGCAGACTGAGCTCTGCAACTCCACAAGGCAGTATTACTGGTTCCACTAGCTAGGGGGATCATGTGACATGACACTCATGTCACATGACTCCTCCCTTTCCACTTAGGCTTCGGCTTTCTACTTTGGTATATCTCAGTCTGAGTCCCTGAGATCGTTAATGTGCCAACCATTAAGTCTTATAGAGAGATTGTGTGATCTTTTGTCCGAATAGATGTATTGACCTCAGTTGGTAAGGTCTGAATTTGGTCCCTGCAACCCAAAGGAGGTAGTTAGGGTGCAAATTTATTTGATATTACCAAATAGCAAGTTGAGGGTCACAGACAGACATAGCTTCAGCCATTTTAAAGTCATTGTCCAGTCTTTAAAAAAATTATAAATTAACCATGAGGATATATATATTAGCCTCCTGACACCCTTGAGAAGGTGATGTGAGCCACCTTATTAAATGCAATTGAATGGTTTGTTCAACTATTTCAGAAGGCAATTAATATCAACCGCATGATTATAGGTATGGAGTCACATGTGGGACAGGCTGGGTAATCATGGCAGATGTGCTTCCCTACAGGGAATGAGTGAACCAGATGTGTTCTTGTGACTATCTGGTGGTTTCATGGTCACTGTTATTATTATTTTATAATTTCAGATTTATTTCATTCATTGAATTTAAGTCCCCCAGGTGCAATACTGAGATTTGTATTCATGTGTTGTGACCATTATTCCAGGATTCAGGATTTCGGATACAGGTCGGCGCAACATCGAGGGCCGAAGGGCCTGTACTGCGCTGTAATGTTCTATGTTCTATGTTCGACTTACCAAAACCCTTTTCATTTATGTGAAATGATTCATTGGGAGGAAGAATGTGGAATGAGTCCATTTTAAATGGGGTGTAGGAACAGAGAGATCTGGGGTGTATGTGCGCAAGTCTTTGAAGTTGAAAAAACTTAAGGAATTCTTAGTTTTATAAATTGATGAAAGCAAGGTTGATCTTGATTATTTAATCATGACTTAAAAATCATTTTCTAACACTGCATTTCACAAAAAAGGACAAGGTGGGGAAGTTATGCTAAAACTATATAACCAGCTGGAGTATTGTGTCCATTTCTGGGCACCACAAGTTAGGAACGTGATTTGTTATGTCGTAGGTGTAACATAAGCGGCTTCCTTGTGGTGCACTTGACAAAGGAAGGTTTAGACGTGGAGATAACTTCAACACGTTTATTAAACTATTTACACTTCTATTACTCAGGTTCGACACGACTGCTAATCCTACTGTAGCTACCCCGACTGACTAACCAGTTGCTGCAACCCACGTGGTGGGTGTAATATTGAATCAACCCTGTGTCTGTACTCACTGATTGATTGTCTCCACTGGAAAGAGGCAGATCATGTGTGTGGTGTCATTTATATATGGGTTGGTGTAATGCCCCCCTGTGGTCATGTCACCTCCTTGTGTATCGTGAATGTCTATTGGTCGTGTCCTATCTACTTGATCTATTGGTTGTGTGTGTGTGATGTTTCTTGTGCTCCCTCTAGTGTCTAGCTAGCCTACATGTGTTTACATTGATGCACATCACCACATCCCCCCTTTTTTATATGTTACATATTTTCTGCACACTTTGAGAAAATTGAACAAAGAACAGGTAGATAAGGTAAGGTATATACAAGTCATGGGAACACTGATTAAACAATAAGTCAAAATCATTCGTGTGAGTCCAAAAATCATCAGTCATCATGGTCAAATGTCTCTCTTGGTTATGAACGCCATCAACGTCCTGTGCCACAGGAACCAAGAAGTGGTCAAATCACTTCGCTGTCTGATTTGGTGTCCCTTTCTTTTTTCGATGTTTGTGATGGTGCTGTCGGATGGCATCTTGTAGCTGATAAGGTGTTGACGTTGAAGAGGTATCATCAACAGTATCATTTGAGGTCATGGATGTGCCATATGTTGAAGTTGGATAAGACTGTACATACTGGTTCTGGCCACATGCTGTGCAGGATGGGTGATCCTGCTGAGAACCGTTGAAGCTTGTCGAATTGGAAACAGAATTGCTGCTCGCATAAATACCTGGTGATGGTGTGAAACTAGAACCTTGCATCTGATAGGAATATGCCGTCTGGCCAGGCTGGGGTGCAGCAAATCCTGGGCTGTAACTAAGGCATCCAGTCTGTAATGCAGATTGCGCTTGCGGTAGTCCTCCTTCGGTCTTGATTCCATTAGTGGGCAA
Organism: Scyliorhinus torazame; assembly: GCF_047496885.1. Taxonomy (NCBI): domain Eukaryota; kingdom Metazoa; phylum Chordata; class Chondrichthyes; order Carcharhiniformes; family Scyliorhinidae; genus Scyliorhinus; species Scyliorhinus torazame. The sequence goes on along the minus strand of NC_092721.1, from coordinate 61,478,926 downwards.
TCCGTAGTGCTGACCTGTTTGAGAATATGCTGCATAGACTGCTGGCTGCTGCATGCCTGAATACTGGGTTTGTCCAGCATGAGCTGCCATTGGCTGCATTGCTGTTGTAGAATAAATGTGTGGATATAGCTGTGGTGAATACTGGTGTATTCCTCTTGGACTGTAGACGCTGCTTGTTATTACTGACCCAGCGTAATTGTTAAGTGATCCATCTCCTGTCATTGTGGCATCTGCTGTCACCCTGAGCGTGCCATCACTGAGGTTGCGGCACTCCCTGTCTGGAGTACAGTCCGGCTTACGTGAATCAGAGTCGGCGTTTGGTTGCTCCCCATCTGGAGTCTGAGCAGGTTCACTGGAGTCAGCTGAGAATTCTTGAAGCTGCACGTCTGTTTTAACTGAGTCTGTGTTGGTTTGTTGATGCTCCCCATCTGGAGTCTTAGCAGGTTCACTGGAGTCAGCTGAGAATTCTTGAAGCTGCACGTCTGGAGTCAGAACATGCAGGAATGCATTGACTTGAGGAGAGGTTCGAGCGAATGAGGGTGGAAGTATCGTGGTGTCACCGGAGTCACCAGTTATCTCACAGTGATCGTCAAGTGCCTCTGTACACACTTGCTGAGGTCTGTCACTTTGCACATCTTGCATGGGAAGTGGGATGCTGTCGTCACTCGTCTCGCATACCATGGGTAGAGCCTCAGTAGCTGCTTGTCGTTCACTTGGGTTAGGTAAATTGTCAGAGTCTTCATCTGGTGGTGTAAACAATGTGGGTGGACTGTCATTGTCTTACTGTTGTCCTTCATTTGGGCTTGGACTGTCATCGTCGCTTTGTTCTTCACTGTAGCATGATGGACCGTCATGGTCGTCCTGCTGTGCACTGGAGCGTGGTAGATTGTCGTAGCCTTCTTGCTGTTTACTTGAGCATGGCAGACTTGCATCGTCTGCCGCTAGTTGGTCAGCGGAGGTTGCTAGACTTTCATGGTCTTGTTCCTGCAAGGACTGCTCGTCAGAGTCTTGCGTTGCTTCTATCGTGGAGGCTGTCCACGAGCTCGCTGCGGAGGCTTGTGACACTGGAGTCACCTAGTGTGTGTGCAAGGACTGCGCTCTGGAGTCTGTCCACGAGTTTGCTGTGGAGGCTTGTGACACTGGAGTCACTTCTTGTTCATGCAAGGACTGCGGTGTGGAGTCTTGCGTGTCTTCTTTCGTAGAGTCGAAAACCCTGAGCGATCCGTGGACCATGCTCTGTGTGGCAGCAGGCCGCTCTCTGTGGGCTTGTACCGCTCTCTGTTTCCTGGTTTCAGGCTGCAGCATCATCCTGCACTCACGAGTTGGGATGTCATATCTGCTGGGCTGAAGATTCTCAAATCCGAAGAATTCGTCGTCGGGGTCATCAATGTGCAACACGTCTACTTGCAGTTCGGATTTGGTACTGGAGTAGCTTCCCAAGGTGAAAGGTTCGTCTGTGTCGTTGTCTTCTGGGACCATACCATCACTGTTTGCGTCGGAGCTGGCATTGGGCTCGCGAGGTCCAGAGAAAATGTAAAGGTCGGTATCGAAGTATTCAAGGTCGGAATTATCGGTTTGGGAGGAGGTAACTGCTTGTTGCAGGGTTCTTCGGAGGTTAATTTCATTTCCTGGTTCAATTTGAGGCATTGTGCTGGCATTCCAGGTGAAAGAAGGTTGTTTACGGCTTTAAAAAGATTTTTCCTTTGATTTGGGACGTTTCCCCTTTAAATGGGCGTAGTCCGGGGCCTCTGACGTCATGACGCATGTGACGTAGCACGGAGGAAGTGATTGCGCATGCGCAGATCGCTGTTCCTTTACTGATGGCCGTTTTCATGATTGCGCATGCGCGGCGTCTTGCCCATGCGCAAACGGACCTTCCCGTTCTGTGCGCTTCTCGCGCAACTGTGCAAGTGCAATCCCTTTAGCAAGATGGCCGCCAATCAAAACTGTTCTCTGCTTCGGGATCTCGGCCTCATGGTGAGTACTGGCACTTCTTTTACCTTTTCTTGATGGTTGGAGGTGTTTTCCTCACAGTATTTGCCAAATTTGTCCAGGACTGCCTGGAAGTCTCTCCTGTTTTGCCCCTTGGAGAACTTGAATTTTTTAAAGATTTCTTCTGCTCTGGCACCGGCGATCGTGAGGAGAAGCTCTGTCTTTTCAGCTTCGGTCACTTCTTCTAGTTCGGCTGCAACCAGGAAAATGTCAAACATTTGCTGGACTACCTGCCAGTTTTTGCGGAGATCGCCGTGGCAATGGAGCTGCTGCGGAACCCGGATCTCGAACATCTTGCCTGGGTATCGTTGCTGGTTGTCACTGTATGCTGAGGTATGGCTATGTGGATTGAAACCGTTCAGTCCTGGTACCATGATTTGTTATGTTGTAGGTGTAACATAAGCGACTTCCTTGTGGTGCACTTGACAAAGGAAGGTTCAGACGTGGAGATAACTTCAACATGTTTATTAAACTATTTACACTTCTATTACTCGGGTTCGACACTAGTGCTAATCCTACTATAGCTACCCCGACTGACTAACCAGTTGCTGCAATCCACGAGGTGGGTGTAATATTGAATCAACCCTGTGTCTGTACTCACTGACTGTCTCCACTGGAAAGAGGCAGATCATGTGTGTTGTGTCCTTTATATATGGGTTGGTGTAATGCCCCCCTGTGGTCGTGTCACCTCCTTGTGCATCGTGAATGTCTATTGGTCGTGTCCTAACTACTTGATCTATTGGTTGTGTGTGTGTGTGTGTGATGTTTCCTGTGCTCGCTCTCGTGTCTAGCTAGCCTACATGTATTTACATTGATGCACATCACCACAGAACAATGTGAAGGTTTCAGAGACAGTACAACAGAGTGTGATGTTCTCTCTTTTCTTTGTAAGGATGGGTTGGATGTGTAGTGATCAACAAAGACCATCAAGCTATGTTAATTAACAAAGCTGATTTATTAGCACTACATTTAACTAGATTCAAACGTATTCCTAAGTACAAAGGTTGCTAAAAACACTATCCTATATCTATTGCTACAGAACTCCACAAAACACAACTACTCTCATCATGCCTAAATACCTTCTCTCAGAATCAAGGGGTGTCATGTGATCTATGTGACTGCTCTTGGTTAGATGTGTTTAGATGAAATTGTTAACCCTTCATCTCTCATACAATATCCATATTGTTATACAGAGAGTTACTAGAATGGCTCCATGGGATGAGGGTGGAGTGGAGAAGCTAAGAGAGGGTTTGATAGAGGTATTTGTAATCATGAAGGATTTCGATATAATAAATAAAAATAAACTTCCCAATGATTGAAGCACAGAGTTGAAGTAATTGTCAAAAGATGCAGAGCTGACATGAGGAAAAGCATTGTTATGCAACAGAAGGTTAGGATTTGGATCGCATTATTTGATTGGGTACTTAACACGATAATACAATTTTTTAAAAAATAAATGTAAAGTTCATTTTTTCCATTTAAGGGGCAATTTAGCGTGGCCAATCCACCTAGCTTGCACATTTTTGGGTTGTGGGGGCGAAACCCACGCAAACACGGGGAGAATGTGCAAACTCCACACGGACAGTGGCCCAGAGCCGGGATCGAACCTGGGACCTCGGTGCCGTGTGGCCGCAGAGCTAACCCACTGCGCCACCGTGCTGCCCAGCACAATAATACAATTAATAAAGCAAATAGGATCCTGAGCTATGTAAATAGAGTTATAGAGTACAAAACCAAATTATGCTTAATCCTTAGAAAACAATGGTTCAGACCTATCTGGAGTCTGGGCTTTGCAGAGGGTGTTACAGAGATGAATTGGAATGGTTCCAGGGATGAGGGATTAAAACTTGGAGAAGCTGGGATTGGTCTCCTCAGATCAGAGAAAGTTAAGATTTGATAGAAGTCTTCAAATTCATGAAATATTTTTGTTGAGTACACGTGGTAGAAATATTGTTAACCAGAGGACACATGTTTATGGTAATTAACAAAAGAACAAGAGGCAATATTATAGAGCTTTTAACTCAGCATTTTAAGATTATCTCAGTTTAATCGGCTTATTCAGGGAAATAAGAGTTAATTTCTGATGGAAATCACCAGATCAAGGCGATCAGTGACATGGAGCTGGAAATGCAGCATACAAACAACTTTAGCTTTGGAGTCGTTTAGGAAACAGATTATTAATAATTCTCTTTTCTTATTGAACTTGCAGCCAGTGAAAATCTCGCTATTCAACAATTCTTTCAGGCAAAATTGACCCAGACTGGTTCTCTTATTCCTCTACATCATCGCCTGAGCCTCAGAGGGTCCAAAGCAGTGATGTTGTCCCAAAATATGTGTTCTACTTCTCGAACCAAAGGACCAAAGAGATTTCTGGACATCAACAGCAAGGTACTGGATGTCCATGATTTGACTGATTTATCTGATCTTCTGCAGTTACATCGCTCGGGATGAACTCTTGTTGTAGAAATGTGCAATACATCTTTACCATAAATAATACTGCAAATTTGCAGAATATTAAGTCTATGCAGAAAATAAAGCTCATTTTTTTGTACAGAGCAGTAAATCTCTGGACAACTTTTAAATTTGCAGCTGAATGGCTTAGCTGATGAGGTTTTGAACGCAGTTTAATGATCAGAAATTCAACAGCAGTGCATCAGGATTCCCACACCATGTGTAGCCAGTGGGAGAGGTTCCTCATTAGCAGCCTAAATTCTGAACATAGCCTCATTAAGTCCAAAAGATTTGATATTTGCATACATAAATACAATTTAAAATAATGGCATTTTAGAGGATTCACCCATTTACCTCCAAAAAATGCTAAATTATATTCAAAAATATGCAATCCCAATGGCTGGTACATAAAACTCCAGACAAATGCTGACCCCAGCAGAGCATGTGTGGTCTTTCAGGACCAAACAAATCGATGTGAAACCCTCACCGATTCTGGTACCGGTGAGGGGCTAGCACCGGCACCCACTGAAACTCCCGCCTCTCGCGTTGAAAATGGCCAGAAATTGGCCAGGCCAAGCATGTGTACAACATGGCACCAGCCGTGTGCGAACCCAACCCGCCATCTGCAACACCGCAGCACACTCCCTGGCCACCCCCCACCAGTCCCCCCAGCCCTAGTGGAAGCCCCTCTGGCCAGCGGCACGGATCCCGGCCGAGAGCTAGATACAATCCGCAGCCGGCACACTGGGTTCCTGACCGCTGAACCACACGTGGCCCACACCGTCGGGAACTCGGCCCATTGGGGGCGGAGCATCACGGGCGGGCCGGCCGATGACGTGCCAATGCCGTTGAAACAGCGTGCAGCGCGTGTCACGATGACGCCAATTTGGAAGGGGCGGAGCATGGCGGACCGGCGTTAAACCAGCGGCAGCCCCGATTTCAGCGTGGAAACCCATTCTCTACGTGATCGCCGATTACGATTTCGACGGGTGATTCTCTGGCTTTTGGGAGAATTGCGGCAGAGTACCGAAACGTGGGGCGCGATTCTCCGAGCCCCGTGCCGGGGCCGCCGATTCTCCGGCCCGGATGGGCCGAGCGGCCGTGTGGAACAAGCAGAGTCCCGCCGGCGCAGTTCACCCCTGGTCGCTGCTGGCGGGAACTCTGCGCGAAGGGTCGAGGGGCGGCCTGTGGGGCGGGGAAAAGCGCTCCTTCATCGGGGCGGGGGGGGGCCTCCGATGGGGTCTGGCCCGCGATCGGGGCACACCGATTGGCGGGCCAGCCTCTTCCCCCCCGCCCCTCCCCCCGGGCCTACTTTGTTGCGCGGCCAGCCCCTGAATCCCCGCGCCATGTTGCGTCGGGGCCAGCGCGCTGCAGAAGTCTCCCGCGCATGCACAGGTTGGCGCGGCCCAACTGCGCCGGGAAGGGAGGCTGGAGCGGCATGAACTGCTCCAGCACCGTGCTTGGCCTCCTGTGGGGGACAGAATCAGTCGGCCCCGTGCCCATTTCACGCCGTCGTGAAACGCGACGGCGTTTCCATTTTGGAGAATAGCCCCCCCCCCCCACGATTTGCGGCGGGTGCAAACCAGTTTCCCATTCCCCCTGTCTGTTCCGTTGGCGTGATCAGAATGTCACCCAGAAAGGGCAAGAACCTGATCAGAACTCACTTGAATTCATTTTAATATCATTAGCGATATTAAAGTTGAATGCAGCAGTCTCCCAGTAATCACGCCCTCTCCCCTTCCCCATTCACACCCCAGTGGGAAGTCTCCCAGGCACAAATCACTCCTGGTACCTAAAAGCAGGGATCAGGTGCCATGATACCGAGGGGGAGCAAGAGGATGAGTATCCTCTCTACACTTACAACCAAGATGCAGAGGGGGTCCTTCAGGGGACGTGGTGGTCGTGGGGGGGCTTTGGATGGGCTGGAGTGGCTCAAATCAGGGGTCTTTCCTGGGATGGGGAGCAGTGTGGCAAACCTTCGTTTTGTAGTTTTGCAAACCTTTAAACTCTCTCCCAGCATGTCAATATTAATGATCTTTCAGGTGAAGGTAAAGGTCTTCCCTCTATAGCCTAGATCGCTTTGATGTCTCTTGCAGCATGTCAATATCAATAATCTGTCAGCTGAAGGTAAAAGTCTTTGCCCTCTAGCCATGAAAATCTTTAAACTCTCTCCCAACATGTTAATATCAATGATCTGTCAGGTGAAGTAAGTCTTCCCTCTGTAACCTTCAAATCTTCGATGTTTCTCCCAGCATATCAATTTCAATGATCTGTCAGGTGAAGGTTAAGTCCTCCCTTTGATGTGTTGAAAACCTTTGAAGTGCACTTTTCACATTCAATTTCATTTCCCTTTATGTTTTTTGAGCCTTTGGGCTTGTTGAGAAGCCTAAAACTGCATTGTTTACATTTAATGTCATGGTCCATTACCTTTTACAAGCCTCTTGATTGACAGGTCCAGGCTAAACCAAAAAAGGGTTTAGCAATGTTTTTATAGCTCTTCATGGTCCATTATCTCTGAAGTGCTTCCTCTTTTGAGCGGGTGTTGTTTCTATCCATATTTTTATTGAAAGAAGCTGTTTCTGTGTTCTGAAGTGCTTCCTAGAAAGAACAACTGATGTTTCTAACCATAGTTTTTTATTTGTTCTGAAGTGCTTGCTAGAAAAAGCAGGTGTTGTTTTGAAATGCAGTTTTCTTTTTCTGATGGGATTTCCTCTGTTCTGAAGTCCTTCCTGGAATGACCATATGCTCTATCTGACTTCTGCCACATGGAACCCTGCCAGTGCCAACATGGCACTTCCCCAGGACCTGGCAGTGCCAATCTGGGTGCTAGAGCAGTGCAAGGTTGACAATGCCAAGGGATAGATCCTGAAGGGGAGAGAAACATGAAGGGGTGCATTTGGCAAATCCATAGCATGGTGCCACTCACTTGGGGTGGGGGTACCTTGCCAGCGATTTGTGGGAAGGGAGCCTTGCCAGTGATTTGTGGGAAGGGGGCCTTGCCAGTGATCAGAAAAGAGGGGGAGAGAGAGAGCAGGGCGGGCCTTTGCCAACAATTATGTGGACCGGGTGGGGGGGGGGAGCTGTCATGTTATTCTGAGACCAGGCACCCTTTAACAATTGCACCCCAATCGCTGACGATCTAGACTTAATAATAATAATATAATAATAATCGCTTATTGTCACAAGTAGGCTTCACTGAAGTTACTGTGAAAAGCCCCTGGTCGCCATATTCCGGCGCCTGTTCGGGGAGGCCGGTACTGAATTGAACCCGCGCTGTTGCCTTGTTCTGCATTACAAGCCAGCTGTTTAGCCCACAGTGCTAAACCAGCCCCTCAGTTACCCGGGGCCGGGATCGAACCAGGGTCCTCAGTGCCATGAGGCAGCAGTGCTAACCACTGCACCAGCGTGCTGCCCTTACATTGTACTAATTATTATAAAATATTGTTGTATTAGTTGCTGTAAGAGAGGGGGCTTGGATGAAGATCTTTATTAATTTAATTTTTCATGAGGATTAAAGATTTGCACTCCAGCGGTGAGGTAAGAGTGATTGCCCTTGACATAATCATAGAATCATAGAAGAATCATAGAATTCCCACAGCGTAGGGTGACACAGTGGTGCAGTGGTTAGCACTGCTGTCTCACGGCGCTAAAGACCCAGGTTCGATCCTAGGTCACTGTCTATGTGGAGTTAGCATATTCTGCCTGTGTCTGCATGGGTCTCACCCCCACAAGTCAGAAAGATGCGCAGGGTAGGTGGATTAGCCACGCTAAATTGTTCCTTCATAGGAAAATGTTTTCAAACAAAATTCCCACAGTGCAGAAAGAGGCCACCCGGCCCATCAAGTCTGCACTGACCCTCCAAAAGAGCACCCCATCTAGGCCCACTCCCCCACCCACCCCAGCCAACCTACACATTTCTGAACACTAATGAACAATTTATCATGGCCAATCCACCTAACCTACACATCTTTCAACTGTGGAAAGAAACCGGAGCAACCGGAGGAAACCCACGCAGATACAGGGAGAACGTGCAAGCTTCACGCAGAGAGTCACCCAAGGTCGGAATTGAACCCGGATCCCTGGCACTGTGAGGCAGCAGTTCTAACCACTGTGCCACCCTGGCCCTGCCTAAGGGTCCTGCCTAATGGCAACATTTAACTGAGTGAGGCTTCAAGGTGCAAAGTTGAAGTCAATGGGAAACAGGAAAAAATGATTTGAGTCATGTCAAGCACAAAGGAAGTTGTAGCTGTCACAGTGCCAGCATATCATTGCAGACTCCCTCAGGGTGGTATATTCGAGTCAACCATCTTCAATTGTTTTTCCATGAATTTCCCTCCATTATAAGGTAATAAATGGAGATAATTGCGAAGTTTTCAGGACCATGCCCAACTTCTCAGATGCTGAAGCAGTCCATACACGTGTGCAACAAGACATGGAAAATATTCAGGTTTGAGTTGATAAATGTCAAGTGGCATTCGTGCAACACAAGTACGACACAATGACCATCTTCAACAAAAGGGAATCTAAACATCTACCCCTCATATTCAATTGCATTGCTATTGCTGAATCCCCTACTATCATAACCCTGGGATTACTATTGATGAGAAACTTAACAGCCATATAAATGCTCTTGCCACAAGAGCAGATTAGAGGCTGGGAAATCTGTCATGTGTGAATCACATCCTGACTCCTCAAAGCCTATCCAGAAGCTAGAGACGAAGCATCCTGCATGATCAGCACGCAACCACCAACTTAAGCACTCACTTGCTCCACCACTAGCACTCAGTGTCAGCAATGTGTGCCATCGAGAAGAGGCACTGAAGCAACTCACCAAGCCTCCTTCAACAATGTCTTCCAACTCCACAACCCACCCCACCCAGAAGGACATGGGCTGTGTATGCATGGTAATATCAGTACCTGCAAGAGCCTCTTCAAGATACTTAACAGAGCCAGGGTCCCAGGTTTGATTCCCGCTTGGGTCACTGTCTGTGCGGAGTCTGCACGTTCTCCCCGTGTCCACGTGGGATTTCTCCAGGTGCCCCGGATTCCTCCCACAAGTCCCAAAGACGTGCTTGTCAGGTGAATTAGACATTCTGAATTTTCCCTCTCTGTACCCAAACAGGCGCCGGAGTGTGGCGACTAGGGGATTTTCACAGTAACTTCATTGCAGTGTTAATCTAAGCCTATTTGTGACAGTAACAAAGATTATATTGTAAGATCCTGACTTGGAATTTTAACATCATTCCTTCACTGTCAGAAGGTCAAAATCTAGAACTACCTCCCTAATGTAGGTGTATCTACACCAGGTGGACTCCAGCGGTTCAAGAAGGCAGCTCACAAACCTTCTCACTGCAATTAGGGATGGGTAATAAAAGATGTCCTGGACAGCGATGCCCACATACTGTGAATGAATTTTTAAAAGCATTCTTAGTAAACTGCTTGTTCCCCCACCTATAGTTTAGTTTGGTAATGGAATGGTGACTGAATGATAACAATTCTCAGCAAGCACCGTTCAGCAGTAAATTAAACATGGTGAGCTATACAGGCTATTACCTACACCCACTGTAATCACTGTCATAATATGCACCAGTATATCATGATGCAGACACACACTGATGGACACACAGTGGGACCAATCAACACACACAACACCGCAGCCAATCACCAGTGAGAGCACACGCACTATAAAGAGAGGGGGCATCAGAGTTCCCGCTCATTTGAGTTGCAGCTAGCTAAGAGGACAGAGCTCACAGCCTCTAACACCATGTGCTGAGTGTTATTCACCATGTGCTGAGTGAATGATTATTCACCATGTGCTGAGTGCATCGACTGGTTAGGACAAGGCAAAGGTCTTTAGTTAAAGCTAGTATCGTATTAACCCACAGTCTGAGTATGTTTAAACAGTTAATGATTCAATAAAATAGTGTTGCACTATTTCAAGTGTTGGTGACCTGTATGTGATCCAGAACACCCAACACATCATGATACCAGGAGTTGAGAGATATTAGCACTTCTTAGACCTACCTGCAAGTGATCTGCCTTCCGCCAGCATTCCGTCATTCTGCAACATGGACAACATCAGCCCGCCGCCGCCGTTCCGCATCGCTGGCAACCTCGGGGCCAACTGGAAGATTTTCAAACAGCGCTTCCAGCTCTTCCTCGAAGCCACGGACAGGGAGGGCGCCTCGGACACCAGAAAGATTGCTCTTCTCCTGGCCAAAGCCGGGGACCATGCCATCCATATTTTCAACTCTCTCACCTTTGCGGATGATGAAGATAAAACGAAGTTCAAGACGGTCCTCCTCAAGTTTGACACTCACTGCAGCGTAGAGGTGAATGAAAGTTTCGAGTGCTATGTGTTCCAGCAGCGTTTGCAGGGTAAGGATGAACCTTTCCAATCCTTTCTCACGCACCTCCGCATCCTTGCGCAGTCTTGCAGCTACGGGCCCACCTCCGACTCCATGATACGCGACCAGATCGTTTTCGGTGTTCAGTCGGACCCCCTACGTCAGCAGCTCCTCAAAGTAAAGCAACTCACCCTAGCGACCGCCATCGAAACCTGTGTCTTACATGAATATGCCACGAGTCGGTATTCCCATATCAAAGTGGCTGAAACGGCGCGGCAAGGTCCCCACGAGGCGGAACGGGTCCAAGTGATGAGCCTGGATGAGGGCGGCCATTTTGCGGACTCCCGCGCTTGTGTGCACCAAACGAGGGGACAGCGACATTGAGGAACGTAATGCGCAGGTGCGCACCACGCACGACCGCACCGCGCATGCGCGATGGCGCAGCGAACGTGCTGACACTACGACGTGCGGCAACTGTGGCCCCGCCCATTTAAAGCGACAATGCCCTGCAAAATCTCGACAATGCCTACGATGTGGCAGACTTGGCCACTATGCTGCCTTCTGCCGAGCAGCTCAGCCTGCCAATTCATATCGCTTTAGCCAGCCTCGCAGGGATGTCCGGGCAATTCAACCCACGGTCACCGAGTCCGATGGGGACCTCCCACACAGCAGTGACACCGAAGGCTCCTTTTCGAGTCGGTGTCGTAACAAAAAACAGGCTGCCCCCGAAGCAAAGACACCAGCCGCTGTCGGTATACAGCATCGATCCAGACGATGAGTGGTATGCCACCCTGACGGTCAACCGGTCCCAAATACGATTCCGCTTGGACACTGGTGCCTCCGCCAATCTCATGGCGTGGTCTGACTTCCAAAGCCTTCGTGTCAAACCAGCCATCCTTCCATCAGCTTGCCAGCTATTGGATTATAATGGCAACGTCATTCCTGCTGGCTGCTCGTGCAAACTTGAAGTGACGCACAGGTCACGCAAAGCCATCCTTCCTTTTGAGATCGTGGGCTCCTCGAAGGACTCCCTGCTTGGCGCACAGGCATGCAAGCTGTTGAACCTCGTTCATAGAGTGCACTCTCTCTCTCCTGATGACACATCTGCCTTCCAGGACGCTGACCTCAAGGTGCAACTCGATGCCATCATCGACCAGCACCGCGACGTCTTCGAAGGCATGGGCACGCTCCCATATACTTACAAGATCCTACTCAAACAGAAGGCCACGTCTATGGTGCATGCACCTCGCAGGGCCCCAGCACCCCTTAAGGACCACCTCAAGCAGCAGCTGCAGGACCTCCAGGAGAAAGGAGTGATCTCCAGAGTTACGGAACCAACCGACTGGGTCAGTTCCATGGTGTGTGTAAAAAAGCCTTCCGGTGAGCTGAGAATTTGCATTGATCCCAAGGATCTGAATCGCAATATCATGAGGGAGCATTATCCAATTCCCAAGCACAAAAAGATCACATGCGAGATGGCTCGCGCCAAGCTCTTCACCAAACTCGACGCCTCAAAAGGATTCTGGCAAATCCAGCTCGACAAATCCAGCAGGAAACTGTATACATTTAATACCCCCTTTGGCAGATATTGTTACAACTGGATGCCGTTTGGGATCATATCTGCTTCGGAAGTGTTCCACAGGATCATGGAACAAATGATGGAAGGCATTGAAGGTGTTCGCCTCTATGTCGATGACATAATCATTTGGTCCACCACCCCACAGGAGCATGTCAGTCGCCTCCAGCGCGTGTTCAAACACATACGTGAGCAAGGCCTCCGCCTCAACAGGGCCAAATGCTCTTTTGGTCAGACGGAAATCAAGTTCCTCGGGGACCACATCGCCCAGTTGGGTGTGCGGGCGGATGCGGACAAGGTGGCTGCTATCACAGCGATGAAAACGCCAGAGGACAAGAAGGCGGTCCTCCGATTTCTGGGCACGGTCAACCTTTTAGGGAAGTTCATCCCTAACCTCGCCTCTCTTACCACGGCTCTCATGAACCTGGTCAGGAAGACGACAGACTTCCAATGGCTTCCTGCCCATGAGCGCGAATGGAGAGACCTCAATACCAAACTCACCACGGCCCCGGTCTTAGCTTTCTTTGATCCAACAAAAGAGAACAAAATTTTGACCGATGCCAGCCAATCCGGCATTGGAGCAGTGCTCCTGCAATGCGATGTGGCCTCATCATGGACCCCCGTTGCATATGCGTCACGTGCCATGACCCCCACGGAAGAGCGCTACGCGCAGATAGAAAAGAAGTGCCTGGGCCTTCTGACCGGTGTCATTAAGTTTCACGGTTGTGTGTACGGACTTCCTCAATTCACCGTCGAGACCGACCTTCGCCCGCTGGTCAATATAATACAGAAAGACTTGAACGACATGACGCCTCGCCTCCAGCGTATTCATCTCAAGCTCCGGCGATACACCCCAGGCAAAGACCTCATCATTGCCGACGCTCTCTCCAGGGCAGTCAACACTGTGTGTGACCCAGCGGGATTCGTCTGCCAGGTTGACGCCCATGTCGCCTTCGGGGCCTCCAATTTACCTGCCACGGATGAACGCCTCGTCCAAATTTGCTGCGAGACGGCGGCTGACCTTTGCTACAGCGTGTTATGCGCCACCTAACAGACGGGTGGCTCAAGGGCCAATGCCCGTAGTTCTATAACGTCAGAGATGATCTGGCAGTAGTAGATGGTGTTCTCCTGAAACTGGACCGCATTGTCATCCCACATAGCATGCGCCAGCTCGTCTTGGAACAGCTACACGAGGGCCATCTTGGCGTGGAAAAGTTCCGCCGACGGGCCCGAGAGGCAGTGTACAGGCCCAGCATCAATGACGACATAGCCAACACAATGCTCAACTGCCCCACTTGTCAGCGCTTCCAGCCGGCCCAACACGTGAGACCCTACAGCCCCATGAATTGGTCACCGTCCCCTTGGACCAAGGTGGGCATCGACCTGTTCCACGCGCTGGGCAGTGACTATGTCCTGATTGTAGACTATGTTTCAAACTACCCGGAGGTGGTACGTTTACACGACATCACATTGTCTGCAGTCATCCGTGCCTGTAAGGACACCTTTGCTCGACACGGCATCCCACTCACTGTGATGTCGGACAATGGCCCCTGCTTCGCAAGCCAGGAATGGTCCAACTTTGCCAGGAGGTACAACTTTGTGCATGTGACATCCAGTCCCCTGTACCCCCAATCCAACGGCAAAGTGGAGAAGGGCGTCCACACAGTCAAACGGCTCCTCTGCAAGGCTGCCGGTGCTGGGTCCGATTTCTACCTCGCCTTGCTGGCCTATCGCTCGGCCCCACTGTCTGCTGTCCTGTCGCCAGCCCAGCTGCTCATGGGTCGCACCCTGAGGACGACGGTGCCTTCCATTCATGTCCCAGACCACGTTCCGGTCCTTCAACGAATGCAGCTGTCTCGTGCACAGCACAAGACTCCCATGCAGCTGATCTCCCTGCGCTGGCTCCAGATGACAATGTCCGCATCCATCTTCCGGATGGTGGCTGGTCTGCAACCGCTGTGGTTCTTCGGCAGGTGGGCCCCCCGCTCGTTCCTGGTTCGTCTACCGGATGGCTCCATTCTGCGCCGCAATCGACGTGCCCTTCGTCTCGTTCCACGCTCGCTACGTGATCCTCCACTGTCGCCTCACCCTCCTGTTGACCCTGACCTGGACTATGCAGAGATTCCGGTCACTCTGCATCCTTCTCACTCCAGCCCGCTCCACAGCCGGCAGCTCCCGACCCACCCTTGAGGCGGTCAACCAGAATTCGTCGCCCACCTCAGAGACTTAATTTGTGAACTTTGTGGACTCATGGACTTTCTGATTTGTTCTGTTCTTCCGTTTAATCGTTTAAGTGGTTTGTATATAGTGTTCATCTCGTTATCCTTGTGACACACTGTTTCTCTGCACCAGGCACCTTCCCATGTAAATAGCTTAGTTTTCATGGACATAGTCCTGTAAATATTTCGCACACACGTAGTCAGGAACACTCACCATACACTATTTATTGCCATGCTGGTATATTCTTTATAAAAGGTGGATGTCATAATATACACCAGTATATCATGGTGCAGACACACACTGATGGACACACAGTGGGACCAATCAACACACACAACACCGCAGCCAATCACCAGTGAGAGCACACGCACTATAAAGACAGGGGACAGCAGAGTTCCCGCTCATTCGAGCTGCAGCTTCCTAGTAGGACAGAGCTCACAGCCTACAACACAGACATTCACCATGTGCTGAGTGCATCGACTGGTTAGGACAAGGCAAAGGGCTTTAGTTAAAGCTAGCATCGTATTAACCCACAGTCTGAGTATGTTTAAACAGTTAATGATTCAATAAAATAGTGTTGCACTATTTCCAGTGTTGGTGACCTGTATGTGATCCAGAACACCCAACACATCAATCACCATGACAGATTTAACAATTAAGGAGCAGGCATTCATTTATCTTGCAAACATCCAAATTGTTCCTGGACGATTTCCTGGTGTTTGTGCTTGATCTTTGCTTCTGATTTTGGTTCAGATCTTTGTTTCCCCTTTTTCTACCAATTGTTGTATTCCATCATAACATTTCAATACTGTTCCACAATTCTTAATTTGATAGGAATCGTCTATGTATTAAAGAAGGACAAACTTAACAAAGACCATTGTGAAAAACTCATCACTTCATCATGTCAGTCTGGGGAACTTTGATTTTCTGGTCATTGCCGACTTTGCTTCAATTATTCTCTGCCCCTGTTGTTCAGGAAAGGGCAGACACAAAATGAGACATTGAGATGGGAATGATTGAAATAGACTGAAGAATTATCAGGAGGACAAAGAAACAACATAAGAGGTAAAGTGATAAAAGCTGACAGTGAACGCAGCTTGGAAGATGGGAAAATGAGCTGGAAGGAGTTTAAAAATAATATTTGGTAAGGTACTGGATAACAGACTCATGGCAAAAGCACATGAAATATAGTCACTGGGATAAAGGGAAATGTTATGACCGCATCAAATTAGTTACAAAAACTCTGGAAGACTCAAGGACCTGACTAATCATTCAGAATGGGCAATTAGAACATAGAACAATACAGCGCAGTACAGGCCCTTCGGCCCACGATGTTGCACCGAAACAAAAGCCATCTAACCTACACTATGCCATTATCATCCATATGTTTATCCAATAAACTTTTAAATGCCCTCAATGTTGGCGAGTTCACTACTGTAGCAGGTAGGGCATTCCACGGCCTCACTACTCTTTGCGTAAAGAACCTACCTCTGACCTCTGTCCTATATCTATTACCCCTCAGTTTAAAGTTATGTCCCCTCGTGCCAGCCATTTCCATCCGCGGGAGAAGGCTCTCACTGTCCACCCTATCTAACCCCCTGATCATTTTGTATGCCTCTATTAAGTCTCCTCTTAACCTTCGTCTCTCCAACGAAAACAACCTCAAGTCCATCAGCCTTTCCTCATAAGATTTTCCCTCCATACCAGGCAACGTCCTGGTAAATCTCCTCTGCACCCGCTCCAAAGCCTCCACGCCCTTCCTATAATGCGGTGACCAGAACTGTACGCAATACTCCAAATGCGGCCGAACCAGAGTTCTGTACAGCTGCAACATGACCTCCTGACTCCGGAACTCAATCCCTCTACCAATAAAGGCCAACACTCCATAGGCCTTCTTCACAACCCTATCGACCTGGGTGGCAACTTTCAGGGATCTATGTACATGGACACCTAGATCCCTCTGCTCATCCACACTTTCAAGAACTTTACCATTAGCCAAATATTCCGCATTCCTGTTATTACTTCCAAAGTGAATCACCTCACACTTCTCTACATTAAACTCCATTTGCCACCTCTCAGCCCAGCTCTGCAGCTTATCTATATCCCTCTGTAACCTGCTACATCCTTCCACACTATCGACAACACCACCGACTTTTGTATTGTCTGCAAATTTACTCATCCACCCTTCTGCGCCTTCCTCTAGGTCATTGATAAAAATGACAAACAGCAACGGCCCCAGAACAGATCCTTGTGGTACTCCACTTGTGACTGTACTCCATTCTGAACATTTCCCATCAACCACCACCCTCTGTCTTCTTTCAGCTAGCCAATTTCTGATCCACATCTCTAAATCACCCTCAAACCCCAGCCTCCGTATTTTCTGCAATAGCCTACCGTGGGGAACCTTATCAAACGCTTTGCTGAAATCCCCGTGGGGGCAACTTTGGTTCAAATGCAAAAAAAAAGTTAGTACAGATATATTGGAGGGCTGGTTTAGCTCAGTGGGCTAGCCAGCTGGTTTGTGATGCAAAACAAGGCCAGCGGCGTGTGTCCAATTCCGTACCAGCTCAAAATTCTTAATTCTCCTCGGGGATTTTCACAGTAACTTCATTGCAGTGTTGATGTAAGCCTACTTGTGACAATAAAAAGATTATTATTATTATTGAAAGAAAGTATACTTTACACAGCAAAATCCGAAATGGATTAGAGGAAGGATACAAAGGCTGAGGAAATGGGTAGTATTTTTCCCATGGACTTTACCAAAGCTGCATGGTTACAGTTATGAGGAGAGACTTGGCAAGTTAGTTTTTTCTACACCAGAATTAAGAAGGTTTATGGTTGACTGTTATGGATATTCAAGATTAGCAATTGATTTCCATTGATTATTTCCATTGATCAATGAGACAATAACAAGGGATAAAATGAAGATAACCACAGAAATAATTAAAGGAAAGGTTTAAAAACTTGCTTCCACAGAGGGTGCGATTCAACAAAAAAAACTTCCCATGTCCGGCTTCAGGTGCATTTAGTGGGGTAGGGGGAGGGCGCTTTTTTTGGCCTCGGCGAGGCTCGCCAGTGCAGGAAGATGACAAGAGGATTGGGGCGTCATTTTTAAAGGCTGCCCTGATCTTTCAACCCCCCACTGCGGCCTCAGAATCCCCCCCCCCACTTCACCCAACGTATTTCTTTGGGGGTCTTCGAGTCCCCCCTCACCCCACCTCTTAAGGCACCCCTGGTCCCGACCCCTGGCATGGACAACCTGGCACCCTGACATGGACGGCCTGGCACCCATGCACCTTGTCACTGCCAGCTTGGCACCATGGCAATGGCCCTGCCAGATGGGCAGTGCCAAGGTGCCCTGGTGCCAGTGGGGTGTCAGGGTGCCACCCTGACCTGTCCCCGATCACCCAGCGGTTCAATTGGCCTTGGAGACCCCTAGAGGGTGCCATTATGACTGGTCCATGTTTGTGGAAACCAGTACCAAAGGGCGCCCTGGCAAGGTCACCCAGGCACGGCTGGTGAATCCTGGGCTCCTGAAGAATCCGGTGAATGCATATTTAAATGAGCCAAATGACTCATTTAAATATGCTGATCTGGATCTCACCCAGCGAGGACGGAATCCAGATTGCAACACCTCACGAACTTCGATTGAATCTCACAAGACGCTTCGAGCATCGCGAATCTCCCAAGGGGCCTCTCTCAAGATTCAACAGTCTCATTGCGACACCATGTCAGGCGCGACAAGGTCGTTAAATCGCGCCCAGGGGTTATTTATAATGTGGAATCGTTTGTCTTAAAACCCTGTTTCATACAATGCTATTACTTTTAAAAAGGAATTGCTTATTTGAAAAAGAGAAACATTAAATGTTGCATGAGCAGGAGAAAAACACTGGTGAAGCCTTGGTGGGCTTTCATGGAATGCTTCTGTTTTGTATCAATCACAACAGATAAAAGAAACAAAGGAAAACTTGTATTTTTTACAGTGCCTGTCAAGAGGTCACCAAGCACTTCACCACCTATTGAGTGGTTTTGAAGTGTGGACAATGCAGTAATAGAGTATTTCCATAACTCAGTGGGATCATACAAGGAGTGCATGGCCAGATGATGGATAGAAAAATCACCAGACGCTTAACCTGTGATTTTCATTCCGATTTCGGTGTATCTGGTTGCAGGGTCTCTTTTAAGTCTTAACAGGGTCTTAACAAAGTGGAAATAGGAACAAGGTTGGATAATTTAGCCTGATTAAATTGGAATTCTGTTACTATAACCTTTTGCAATATTTTATTTGTAGTAATCCAGCAGACACAAAGAAGAAGGTTTTAACAGGTTTATTCTAAAACTCAGAAGTAAAGCCATACCTGCGATACACAACACATGTGTCCCAGACTGGGACTAACAGAAGACCTGTTCTAGGTCTGGAAAGGCATTCAAAGCACTCGGTAATGAATCCCTGCTGGGTGGACCTCCGCCCATTACCATGGAAACTCGTACTCCATGATCCCCACGGGGAGATCAATCAGTGAGTCCACATGGTCCTCGGCCGTGCTATTACCTTCCCCCAAGTCCAGATGCCCCCCCTCAGTCCTGCGATGATGATGCCTCCTTTGCCTCTTTGTGCACAGCCTCGAGTCCACCATCAGCGGAGCCGGATCTGGGGGCATGAAGCAGATGGGGTAGCATCACTTCCTAGCCCAGCGTCGAAGGGCCTTGACTTCCAGCTGTGGGTTGGTCACCTCAGCCTCCATTACTGACCCCAGGTTTTCACCCTCTTGGGGGATGACTCTTGTGTTTAAAATGAATTGCGTCCCCTGCCTGGAGGTAGGTCCCTCGGATGTTGGGGGCTCCGTCTCATCCAGAGTAGTTTCTGCAGTAGAGGGGCTCTGCTCCTGAGATGGTTCATGTGTTTTATACAGTCTGGCCTTGACCTTGTATGACACGGGCCATTGTTTTCCAGTATAACCCCCGGGATCCAAAGGGATCCATCTCTGAAATTACAAACATAGATGGTACCTCCCAAGCTGAAAGGCCTGCCACGTCATCGGATATTGTAATTTCTTTCCTGGGCCTTTAGTTTTGAGTCCACTTTACCACCTGGATTGGGAAACAATAGACTCAGTCTGGTCCAGAGGTACCATCCCATCAGCAATTCCGCTGGTGAAACCCCCATCGTGGTATGTGGTGCGGTCCTGTGATTGACGAGGAACTGAGCCAATTTGGTGTCTAGTGAGCTGACGGTCTGACTTTTCATGCCGCCTTTAAATGTTCGGACCGCATGTTCTGCGGGCCATCAGAAGATGGATGATATGGAGCCGTTCAGATGTGTTTCATCCCGTTAGACTACACAAGCGCCTGGAATTCTCTGGCGGTGAAGAGGGTCCTTTTGTCAGACACGAGGACTTCTGGTATCTCATGAGTGCAAAATGACTGCCGGAGTTTCTGTATAGGAACATAGGAATTAGGAGCAGACATAGGCAATTCAGCCCTTCGAGCCTGCTTCTCCATTCAATCACATCATGGATGATCTCTTTCTGGTCTCAAATCCACCTCCCCACCTGTTCCCCATATCCCTTTAATCCATTTTTAAAATCCGAAATCAATCTATCTCGTTCTTGAAACTGTTCCGATTCCACCGCACTATGGGGCAGCGGGTTCCACAAATTCACCACCCTCTAAGAGAAGCAGTTTCTCCTCATCACAGTTTGAAATCTACCACCTCTCAAAACATTTGGTCTATGTTCACTTTATCAATCCCTTTTAGTATTTTATGTACATCAATCAGATCCTGTCTCACCCTTCTAAACTCCAACAAGTATACACCCAAACTGTTTTATCTTCCTCATACGTCAACCCTTTCATCCCCGGAATCAATCTGGTGAACCTCCTCTGAAGGGCCTCTAATGCCAACATATCCTTCCTCAATAAGGAGACCTAAACTGGATACAATATTCTAGGTGTGGTCTCACCATCACCCTATCCAATTGGGACAGCACTTCACCACTTTTATACTCCTGTCCTTTTGCAATGAACGCTATGGTGCTGCTGGAGGTTGAAGAAGACATTCAGAGTATGTCCATCCATTTAGAATGGGCGTTGACCAACATTTAAAACATTGATCCCATAAATGGACCGGTGAAGTCCGTGTGTGTCCATGCCCACGGTCTCCCTGGCAATTCCCACAGGTGTAGCGAGGCCGACGGTGGGGTCTTATGATTTTCTTGACACAACAGGAATGAACAGGTTACGTGAAGAAAGTGGGATAATGGCACTTGGCGAATTACTTGTTTGGAGAACCAGCACAAACACAATGGATCAAATTGCCTCCTTCTGTGCTGTAACAAACCTGTGATTTGTGAAAATACTTGTAATGTCTTTGCATAAAAGTAGTGCATATCAAAGCACTATTGGCATATTAATCATCGTTCTCCCAAGTTTTAGAATGTATGTACAAAGACTAGTGGGCCTTATACTCATTATTTCTCCAGATATAACATCCTTTAGTATCCCAAGAGTAATCGAAACTCCGAAAACCAGTCCAAAAACAAAACTCACTTGGCCTGAGTAGAAAGGTCAGGCTGGACAGGAATGGAATTAAATCCACTATGGTAATAGGGCATGGAATAGTAAACTGATGCTGATTGTCACTGGTTACGGCCCATTTGACAAGCTCAAGGAAAAACATCTCAGGCTGGATTCTCTGCTGGCAGGATTCTCCGTTGTGCCCAGGGATTTCCAGACGGCGTGAGACTGTCCACAATGGGAAACCCCATTGGCCGGCTGGCAGGACGGAGAATCCCGCCCCCAATCTCTCAGGCACTTTTGGACTCAACATAAGTTTAACAATTGGATATCATATCCATTCTTCACAATTTTGTTGGCAGCAATACAATTCTGATTTTACCTTTTCCAGTTCCTCTAGACCCATCACTTGTCTTACCAGCTCCTTTCACCTTGCACCATCATGCCTTTTGTCAGTTAGGCCTGGATTCTCCACTGCCTGCCTCCGGTAGTTGGGGTCCCGATCCGACGGTGAATAAAGTGTCAGGCTAAAAAGGTGCCAATCCCATATCGATGTTCCGGTACCCTGCTGGCAGTGGCAGCGAGCTGCACTACCTATGCTGCACTACCTATCCAATTAACAGGCTGGAAGCTTGATTCTCCGTATCCCCGAGATGCTCCAGGCCTCTTAACGGGGATTCACGTGGGCGTGCATTGGCGTAGATATTTCCAAGTATGGCCCTGATATGATAGACCCCGTGGTGGGTCAAGGGGATAAGTGTGTAATGTAGGTGCCCCCAAAGTCCATCAGAGACTCCCCCACAATGCAAATCCTGCTCCCCCAGAGACCCC
Source organism: Scyliorhinus torazame (assembly GCF_047496885.1). Classification (NCBI taxonomy): domain Eukaryota; kingdom Metazoa; phylum Chordata; class Chondrichthyes; order Carcharhiniformes; family Scyliorhinidae; genus Scyliorhinus; species Scyliorhinus torazame. Next base: position 61,456,993 of record NC_092721.1, on the reverse strand, counting down.
CCATCAGGCCCTCAACAGTGACACTCCATCATACCCCCAATAGAGACCTCGCGTCAGTCATCCATCAGACCCCCCCTCCAACAGTTACCCGCCCATCAGAGACCCCCCACATCAGAGACCTCCTTCAAACCCCCAAGAGAGATCCTCTGGCTGAAAACTGGAGAGCAGTCTGTTGGTTGAAAAATCACTGCAATTTGATTAACCCTTTCCTAACATCTGATGCCTTAGACAAAAGTTTAAAAAGCAGGAGTTGTTTTAAGTGTCAGAGGCTGCCTTGAAAGTCCAGTACACTTCAAAGGTCTTGAAATCCCTTGACAGTCTTTGAAATTCAAATTTCCCACTCAATTTCACACACTAATACATTGCATAGCAGGTGATTGACAGCTTTATTACTCTAGAGAAAGCTGCTTGGTGGATTGTTCATTGATCTGTCCTGTCATGGTTGAATGCATCTCCATTATCCTGCTTTGATGCTAACCACAATGTTTATAAACACTTGCTCTGATTGACAGCCTCTCACCACATCAAAGGCAGCTAGTGCTTTGGCTTCCTCTTTTTCACAGCAGAAATGGTACATGAATCCTGCCCATTTCCAAGGTCTCCTCAATGGCTCTTCCAAGAGCCCCACCCACTGAAAGATGGCAAGTGGCTTCCTGAGGCTGCAAGTCACTTTGGAAGACTGACAACCCTACTGGGAGAGATTTGCGCTACTCAGGCAGCAAGGACACTTCAAAATTGTGATGCCCTTGGAAGCTTGCATCAAATTTAATAAAGATGAGGACCAAAACTTGTGGGCACTATGAAGCAGAGGAGAAACCTCCCCAGTGGAATTATTTGGGATTTCCTGCTGTAGGACCCCTTCCAGTTTATTTCCTTTGTTTCCATTTATTTTAAGTTATTTTATTATTTTGGTACATGGACCCATAATCAGAATGTACCTTTAAGCAGAAGATTCAAGGCTGAAGCAGCCTGCTTGTCAGGACACTGTTATTTTTAACCAGACTCCTCAGCAACAAGTGGATCTAAGGAACCAGGTTTGGAGGGAGTTGGTTGGTTGGTTGGTTAACTGGCAACCAGTGGATTAACTACAGACAGTTTTTTGCCTGACAAAGGTCAATGATTGGTTCCTGTGTGATGCTTTGTGATCCCGGCACATAATGTGCTGTGAACTTGCAATGATGCTGAGTCTAAAGAGAAGATAGACAACCTTGGTGGAGGAAACCATCTCAAGCCTAGAAGGAAGAAGTATCAAATCAAAAGCTGAAGTCTAGAAAGACACTAACTAGAAGTCTTCCCAGTGCATCAAAGATCCTTATCATTTTATTTTTAATAATATTTTCTTTCCCTTTCCACCTGCCTTTTCCCTCTGTGATGTTTGCTTGCGTGCGTGTGTGTAGAGAGTGGGACTAATTAGGAAGTGGGGGTTGGAAAAGGGGGATCAGATAGTCTGTTACATTCTCTGCCCATTTAATTATAATACTGTACATAATAAGAGATTACTTGTGTTAAAGTTAAAAATCCGTGACTGCAGTTTATTGGGATCAACTAAGGACCTTGGTTATTTTAAATAATTTTACCTATGTGGACTCTGGGTCAAGTGGGGCTGGAATTGTCTGTGCACTACACCAGGGTGTCGTGACGCTACCCATACTCTCATTGGAGCCTCCTACAACAATGTCCCCCGGGCGTGGCAATCCGCAAGGGATACTTCAATGCTTGGTGGTTCCCAGCGGAGGTTCTCCTAATTGTTGCTCATTGGCTTCCTGCTGCTGAGCTGTTGTCAGTAGGACCCTGCCTTGGCAAGAACACCAAAGTGGAAATGTGCAGGTCACCAACCCAACATGAACCTTTCTAATTTACCTCCCATTCACACTTTCAACCCCATCTCTGATAGTCTCGTAAGATTGCATCCCCTAACTCTGTTTTTTCTCTCCGCAGATGCTGAACATTTCGAGCATTTTTTTTTTCATTTCTGATTTGCAGCATCCAACGCATTTTGCTTTTGAAGAAGACCTGAAGCAGCTAAATTGACTATCAGACTAAACAATTCCTCTGTTTTTAATTGTACTGTTTTTCTTTTCTCTTAAGTTGCTGAAAAAGAAGAGAGCAGCAACATTCCTCCAAAGTCTGGAGCGAGGTGGGCCCATAACTCTGGCTGCTCAGCTTCGGGTAAGTATTGGAGAGCAGCTAATGACAATCTGGAAAGCCTAGGCATCGTTGTCTCTTACGTTATGAACAGTAACCAAATAATTGCTTGTTTGAAAACATAGTAGAATTGCAAAGTCGGTTCCTTGCAAAATCAAATAATAAAAATTGAATTTCTGATTGCTCGTCATCAAGGTAAATAGTGAGATGATAAAAAAAAACTTATTAGAGTCCAGAATATAGAAGGAATCTTTCCTGTTTTTCTCTTCCCTCCAGAATTCGATTAATGATATTATGGGAAAGCTCCAGAATTCAACTCCTCACTTTGTACATTGCATCAAGCCCAACACATCCAAGCAGGCAGACATGTTTGACAACTTCTACGTATCAGCACAACTGCAGTACATTGGTGTTTTGGAGATGGTGAAGATGATCCGACACGGATACCCTGTGCGATTATCTTTCAACGACTTTCTTGCAAGGTAAGTTCTCTGCAAAGTGGCCTCGGATCTAAAGTAATTCTGAAGCTAAAGCAATTCTGAATGCCTGTAGCATAAAAGTCACTGCTGTTTCTATTTGCTACTTGCAGGACTAGCAAGGGTTAGTTTGCATTGAGCATTTGCCCCAGTGTTTTGATCCCAGCTGATGTTAGTACTGGACAAGTCAGATCCCAGGATGAAATCCAGCCTGATAGATTCACACTTTTATTTTTTGTTTAGATATGTGGATAAACAGAGTCACACGTCTGCCAGTGAACCTATAACCCTAGAATAAAACATTTATTAAACAATAAAATATTAACTATATATGCCACTCCTTCACCCCAGCTATACCTTTACAGATATATAAAGATTTGTAAGGATAACACAAGTTACAAAATATACCTTATGCTCTAATGTTCTCAGTAAGTACACAGTCCATGTAAACCAATATGCAAAATGTGATCAGTCACCCTACACTCTGAAACCAAGTGATAGATACCACCCACTTGATTTCTCAATTCCCACCAGATGCTTGTCACACTGTGAGTTAACTGGTCTCACTGGAACTCTGACTTCCACACAAGTATTTACAAACTCCGTTCTCAGAGAACACACCTTAGATTCTCCTCTCAAACAATGCTTTCTCTCAGATAGCTTCACCAAGGATCCACCTCCAGGATTTTTACCTCTCCTTTTGGCATTCCTCTGCCTTCGGATCACCAGTTTCCACACAATATCTCAAGTACCCAGCCTTATCAACAGAAAATCACTACCTCACAGGCCGTATTAAGGTGTCACCAACCTTTTGATCACATTGGATAGCTGGCTTACAGAGCACAGAGCCGACTTACATCTGGTTCCTATAGCTCTCTTCAATTCAGAGCCCCTTCTCTGTATCTTGCTTTAGCTTCACTGAACAGGACCTTGTTCCTTTGACTTCTCAGTCCTCCTGGAACCTTCATCTGATTTATTATCTAGTTTCTGGAACTTTCTGTTCTTTAGCTTGAAGCTGGCGTTCTGTCCCTGTCCATTCTCCTGCCTGTTCTGGCAGTGTCTGTGGAATGCTCCTTCCCTCTGGGTTCAAATTCAAATTCAAATGTTTTTGTTTTTCAGTATAGGGTCCCGCTTGATAAGAAATAGCTTAGTTTCTTAAAACCCTGTAATAACTTTTACGTTGTGAAATGTTCATTACAATTGAGGCAGAGTTTAAAGTGAAACTAAACCTACAGATTTGCAGGCACCTTTGTTTCACATGAAGCTAAACTGAGGTTAGAACATAGAACAGTACAGCACAGAACAGGCCCTTCGACCCTCGATGTTGTGCCGAGCATTGTCCGAAACCAAGATCAAGCTATCCCACTCGCTGTCATTCTGGTGTGCTCCATGTGCCTATCCAATAACCGCTTGAAAGTTCCTAAAGTGTCCGACTCCACTATCACAGCAGGCAGTCCATTCCACGCCCTAACCACTCTCTGAGTAAAGAACCTACCTCGGACATCCCTCCTATATCTCCCACCCTGAATCTTATAGTTATGCCCCCTTGTAACAGCTACATCCACCCGAGGAAATAGTCTCTGAACGTCCACTCTATCTATCCCCCTCATCATCTTATAAACCTCTATTAAGTCTCCTCTCATCCTCCTCTGCTCCAAAGAGAAAAACCCTAGCTCCCTCAACCTTTCCTCATAAGACCTATCCTGCAAACCAGACAGCATCCTGGTAAATCTCCTTTGCACCCTTTCCAATGCTTCCACACATTTCCGATAGTGAGGTGACCACAACTGCACACAATGCTCCAAATGTGGTCTCACCAGGGTCATGTATAGTTGCAGCATAACCCCACGGCTCTTAAACTCAAGCCCCCGTTAATAAACGCTAACACACTATAAGCCGAGTTCACGGCCCTATCCACTTGAGTGGCAACCTTCAGAGATCTGTTGACATGAACCCCAAGATCTCTCTGTTCCTCCACATTCCTCAGAACCCTGCCGTTGACCCTGTAATCCGCATTCAAATTTTTTCTACCAAAATGAATCACCTCGCACTTATCAGGATTAAATTCCCATCTGCCATTTTTCGGCCCAGCTCTGCATCCTATCAATGTCTCTTTGCAGCCTACAACAGCCTTCCACCTCATCCACTACTCCACCAATCTTGGTGTCATCAACAAATTTACTAACCCACCCTTCAGCCCCCTCCTCCAAGTCATTGATAAAAATCACAAATAGCAGAGGAACCAGCACTGATCCCTGTGGTACACCGCTGATAACTGGTCTCCAGTCTGAAAATTTTCCATTCACCACCACCCTCTGTCTTCTATGTGACAGCCATTTACTTATCCAAATGGCCAAATTTCCCTCTATCCCACACCTCCTTACTTTCTTCATGAGCCGACCATGGGGAACCTTATCAAACGCCTTACTAAAATCCATGTATACGACATCAACTGCTCTACCTTCATCTACACACTTAGTTACCTCCTCAAAGAATTCAATCAAATTTGTGAGGCAAGACCTACCCTTCACAAATCCGTGTTGACTATCCCGGATTAAGCTGCATCTTTCCAAATGGTCATAAATCCTATCCTTCAGGACCTTTTCCATTATCTTCCCGACCACCGAAGTAAGACTAACTGGCCTATAATTACCAGGGTCATTCCTATTCCCTTTCTTGAACAGAGGAACAACATTTGCCACTCTGCAGTCCTCTGGCACTATCCCCGTGGACAGCGAGGACCCAAAGATCAAAGCCAAAGGCTCTGCAATCTCATCCCTTGCCTCCCAAAGAATCTTTGGGTATATCCCATCTGGCCCAGGGGATTTGTCGACCCTCAGGTTTTTCAAAATTGCTAATACATCCTTCCTCAGAACATCTACTTCCTCCAGCCTACCCGCCTGAATCGCACTCTCATCCTCAAAACCATGGCCCCTCTCCTTTGTGAACACTGAAGAAAAGTATTCATTCAATGCCTCTCCCATTTCTTCTGACTCCATGCACAAGTTCCCACTACTGTCCTTGACCGGCCCTACCCTCACTCTGATCATTCTTTTATTTCTCACATAAGAGTAAAATGCTTGAGGTTTTCCTTAATCCGACCCGCCAAGGACTTCTCATGCCCCCTCCTAGCTCTCATGAGCCTTTTTTTCAGCTCATTCCTTGCTACCTTGTAACCCTGAAGTGACCCTACTGAACCTTGTTTTCGCATCCTTACACACTCTTCCTTTTTCCTCTTGACAAGACATTCAACCTCTTTTGTGAACCATAGTTCCCCCACATGGCCATTTCCTCCCTGGTTTAAACCCTTTCTTTTTTTAAATAAATTTAGAGTACCCAATTCATTTTTTCCTATTAAGTGACAATTTAGCATGGCCAATCCACATACCCTGCAGATCTTTCGGTTGTGGGGGCGAAACCCACGCAAATACAGGGAGAATGTGCAAACTCCATATGGATAGTGACTCAGAGCCAGGATCGAACCTGAGACCTTGGCGCCGTAACGCAGCAGTGCTAACCACTGTGCCTCGGTGCTGCCCCAACCCGTTTCTTAACACAAATACAGAAACACAAATTAAGCTTACATTTAAAACCTTATTCCTAACACTCGCAGTGCAGATATATAAATGGTGTAGCCACCTGGGCTGGCTAACTCCCGATGTAAAATGGAGAACAGCAAAGGCTGCAGGGAAATTCAGCCAACACAGGCAGAAACCAGCAGGTGCAAGTTTACTGTGTATTAAACTCTGCAAAAGCCCAGACAGCATCGATACAAGCAGCCATCTGCATAATAATGTAGCAGCCATCTACATACTAATAAGCGATCCCCGGGAACAATCGCAACATTTGGGACAAACAAAGCAAAGCCAGACTCCCCGGCGCCAGCAGGAGTCAACACAAAAGAGGTTAACGGACACCTCAAGATCGCCCATCGATCAGGGAACTGCTCCAGTATTGGAGAAATCGAACCAAGCGATTGGAACGAAGTCCAATCACCTGGACCCAAGTACAGGGTCCGCCCCGAAAGGCGGGAAGCCCCTGGGGACTATAAAGTTAAGCCCCCAAGTTCAAATCGTTCTTCTTGACCGGGTCACTCAGCAACGCGAACCAACCTTGACCGTGACCGGTTCAACTGCCGCCCATATCCAGTAAGTCTTAAGTCAACGCTCGCTACGAGATAGGCGCTCCTAGCTACCAATCCGGACCAACTTCGAATCCCGCAGACTCAGAACCCGAACGAAAGGCCATTTGTTCCCCTGACCTGGTGGGCCAGTCCGAAGCTAAGTATAGGCCTGTTAGAACTAGAAGTAGCTTAGACGTAGAATTTGTGCATGAGTAGCGATTACTGTGTGTAATAAATGTGCTTTGATTTGAATGTTACTAATCGGTGTATTGAGTTATTGATCATTACTTGGACTTGAACCTCGTGGCGGTATCATAAAGATACCTGGCGACTCGAGAGCAAAGGTTATAAAACAGAGCCAATTGAACCAACCAAAAGTTAGCAACAATGGCCAAACTGCTTCTATTTTCTAACAATAAGAAAATGCCTTTGTTGTTTAAACACCAAGGAGAATACCTGGGATTTACTATAATCCTCTTGATTATATTATATACTCATCATATTCGATATGTGTGTGAGAGATATGAAGTAATGTTAAGTGTAAGAGGGTGAGATAAAGCTATGAGATGAAGCATGAGTCATGATTGCGAGATAATTGTTGATCAGGGAGTAATGAGGTGTGTTGCTTTGAGCAGTGTAGAAGTCCAGTACAGCATAGTGGAACTGCTGCCTCATAGCTCCATGGACCTGGGTTCAATTCCAACCTTGGGTGACTGTGTGGAGTTTGCATCTCATGTCATTGTAGTTTCCTTTATTTAGATTCAGGACCCTAGTCTCAAAGTCAACTACGTCACTCTCCATCCTGATGAAGAATTCTGACATATTATGGTCGCTCATCCCCAAGAAACCTCGCAATAGATTGCAAATTATTCCTTTCTCATTACACAATACCCACTCTGGGATTGTCTGTTCTCCAGTTGGTTCCTCAATGTATTGTTCCATAAAACCATTCTGTATTGACATCACGTAAACATTACTGACTGTTTTGCATCATGTAATTGCCTGTTCTTGACTTTGGTTCCCAAGTGGCAGACAGCTCCCCATTACCAATGGCAAGGCACACTAAGACTCCACTGATTTTCAACCCTTATTGCTCTGCAGTAGTCAATTGATAAATTGCCGGAGAACCTTTTCCGATTCCTATTTTAAGTAATGGTAAATAGATTGCATGAGGATGGGCATCTGTCGTATAGCCGTTGTCTTGGCTGAATGTGGCTTCACATCATCAACTGTGAGCAAGTGACCCACACAGGGAACTTGGTTGATCCTGAATCTGCATTTAGCAGGATTGAGCTTTAACTGTACGGTCCTAATTCTATCAAGGACTAAACAATCATGTTCTTGTATTATACAGCCGCAAACCAAGATGTCATCGATGATGATTTTGCGGGGTAGACCAACGAAACGTTGCTCCGTGCACCGTTGGATATCCTCGCTGCGTGGAAATCCCATAGGACACGGTTTCCAACCGTAGAACCCTTTTGACCTCCTAAGAGTACTGATGGAACCCTTGGGAAACATCCTAATTATATTATCATAGATTATCATAGAATTTACAGAGCAGAAGGAGGCCATTCGGCCCATCGAGTCTTCACCGGCTCTTGGAAAGAGCACCCTACCCAAGGTCAACACCTCCACCCTATCCCCATAACCCAGTAACCCCACCCAACACTAAGGGCAATTTTGGACACAAAGGGCAATTTAGCAAGGCCAATCCACCTAACCTGCACATCTTTGGACTGTGGGAGGAAACCGGAGCACCCGGAGGAAACCCACGCACACACGGGGAGAACGTGCAGACTCCGCACAGACAGTGACCCAAGCCGGAATCGAACCTGGGACCCTGGAGCTGTGAAGCAATTGTGCTATCCGCAATGCTAACGTGCTGCCCTTTGAAGTTATTGAAGTTTATTGAAGTTATTGAAGAACATTGAAGTTATAAACCACAAAAAAATGATTATTACTTTGCAATAGGTGCAAACGTAGAGTAATAATCGTGCAAGATGTTTGCAAGTTTTATATATACTTATTAGAATCTTTACAATTCAGAAAAATGTTCTGTTATTCAACTGGTAGTTCCAAGTCATTTTTAATGGGAAGACTCACACACACGCACGCTCACCCACGCTCACTCTCACCCACTCACTCTCCCACACCTATTCACTCTCACCCACTCACTCACACCCTCACCCATACTCTCATTGCCCTCTCGCCCCTGTCACCTCTGTGAAGATCACATCTGGCTTCCATGATTCTGACCTGGAATTAAGACGATTTTCAGGATTGTGAACCATGTGGGAAAATTCAACACAATGATTGAGATCCTGACTCCCTGCTGCTTGTTGATCCACACTCTTTAAGATCCAACTTGTCCAAAATGCTGCTGATTTTATCCTTTCACACATTAACCCCCACACATCTATTAGTCCCATCCTCTTGGAGATATACTAGCTTCCTGTTTCTCAATGCACTATATTTAAAATTCTTGATCTTGTTTTCAAGTACCTTCATGGTCACATACATAAACCTCTGCTAGATCTATTCTCTCTCCTCCATCTGTAAATCTTTTGACTCCATTGTCCAGTATATCCATCTGCCTCTGACCTCCCATTAGCGACACAACTTCAGCTATGTGGTTTTGCTTTCTCGTCGGCCGTCCCAGGACCACTCTGCCTCTCTACCTTTCTGTACTCCTTTTGAAGTATTTTAAAAACTCGTTTTTACTACCAAAACTTTCACCACACCTGAGAGATTGGTGCTTCAGTTCCTCTTAATGCTCCGGAAAGTGATCTGAGTAATTTATGTGTTGAAGATCCTGGTCGAATTCTCGGCAGCGCGGCATTCGCTGGCGGCAAGATTCTATACTCTTGCTGCTTGTCAATGGGATTTCCCATTGTAACCACCCCACACCGCCGGAAAACCCGTGGGCGGAGGTGCGCTGACAGCGGGTACATTGAATCGCAACAGCCGGAGAATGCTGGCCACTATAAATGTGAACTGTTTTGGTGTGGTTGTTGTAATCAAACTGATGATCAGTAATCATACTATGAATCCAAAGATTCTTTTTTAAAATTTAGGGTAACCAACTATTTTTTTTTTCCAATTAATGGGCAATTCAGCATGGCCAATCCACCTAACCAGCACATCTTTTGGGTTGTGGGGGTGAAACCAACGCAGACACCGGGAGAATGTGCAAACTCCACACGAACAGTGATCCAGGGCGGGGATCGAACCTGGGACCTCACACCGTGGTCTCAGTGCTAATCACTGTGGCCACCGTGCTGCTCCTATGAATCTAAAGATGTGCCGTAGGTGGATTGACCATTCTAATTTGCCCCTTAGTGTCAAAAAGGTTAGGTGGGGTTACTAGGTTACGGGGATGGGGAGGTGGAGGCGTGGGCTTAAGTAAGGTGCTCTTTCCAGGGGCCAGTGCAGAACCGATGGGCCAAATGGTCTCCATCTGCACTGTAGATTCTATGATTCTATGATTTATAATATGTGTGAGGACTCTTGGCCTACAATGTCTGTAAAGATACTAGGAGCGGGATTCTCCCGCAACTGGCCCGATGGCCCGACGCCGGCGCCAAGAGCGGCACGAACCACTCCGGCGTCGGGCCAACCGGAAGGTGCGGAAGGAGCGGCGGAGGGGTTGACGCATGCGCAGAACCGCCAGCGTGGTTCCGCGCATGCGCCGACCGGCCAGCGTGTTTCCTGCGCATGCGCAGGGGGGGTTCTTCTTCTCTGCGCCAGCCATGGCGAAGCTCGACAGAGGCCTGCGCAGAAGGAAAGTGTGCCCCCACAGCACAGGCCCGCCCGCAGATCGGTGGGCCCCGATCGTGGGCCGGATCCCCCCGTGACCCCCCGAGAACTCACCTAGCCAGCCCACAAGCCACATCCCGCCGTGATGGACCAAGTCCATTTCATGCCGGCGGGACTGGCCAGGAAACGACGGCCGCTCGGCCCATTCGAGCCCGGAGAATTGCCGAGGGGTGCTGCTGCCAACGGCCCCTGACCAGCGCGGAACCCCGCCCCCGCCCGAAAACCGGCGCCGGGGAATACGGTAGCCGGCGTCAGAGCGGGCGGGATTCACGCCGCCCCCCGGGGATTCTCCAACCCGGCGGGGGTTCGGAGAATCTGCCTTAGATGTCTCAAAGTTAGAGGGTTTTCCTTTGAAGTGTCCAGTTAGACAAGCTGCGTAAGGAATGTTATTTAACACATAGAACCGAAATGGACTTTTAAAATGGTCTTTAAATGTTGAAAGGATAATGTAAATGGGAGTAGTCAGGTTATTTAAGGTAGCTGTGAACACAATCAGAGTTCTGGGGCGGGATTCTCCGCAATCGGCACGATGTCCGCCGACCGGCGGCAAAAACGGTGCGAATCAGTCCGGCATCGCGCCTCCCCATAGGTGCGGAATTCTCCCCATCTTGAGGGGCCAAGCCCTCACCTTGAGGGGCTAGGCCCGTGCCGGACTGATTTCCGCCCCGCCAGCTGGCGGGAAAGGCCTTTTGTGCCCCGCCAGCTGGTGCGGAAATGACTTTGCCATGCGACGCATGCGCGGGAGAGTCAGAGGCCCTCACGGCATCCCCGCGCATGCGCAGTGGAGGGGGTCTCTTCCGCCTCCGTCATAGTGGAGACCATGGCGAAGGGAGAAGGAAAAGAGTGCCCCCACGGCACAAGCCTGCCCGCGGATCGATGGGCCCTGATCGCCCCGCGCCCCCCCCAGGACCCCGGAGCCCGCCCGCGCCGCCTTGATCTGCCGTTAAAAATTCTCGCCGGCGGGACAGGCATTCCAGCAGCGGGACGTCGGCCCATCGCGGGCCGGAGAATCGCCGGGGGGGGGGCCGCCAACCGGCGCGGCGCGATTCCCACCCTCGCCAAATATCCGGTGCCGGAGAATTCGGCAACCGGCAGGGGCGGGATTCACGCCAGCCCCCGGCGATTCTCCAACCCGGCGGGGGGGTGGAGAATCCCGCCCCACAAGTCAAAAATGAACGAGCCTCAAGCAAAACTGGAGACCAGAAAGTTGCTACATTTCTGGAAAAGTAGATATTTGGAACAGATATGATCAAAAGCATTCAATGTTGTCTCCGTGGAGTCCTTTAAGAAAAACATGCTGAAGCTCTAAAACTGATCCTGACTGATAAATATTAGTACCAGGCCCTGCGGAGTGAATTTTAACTCCCAAAACTGAGGAGGTCGGATCAGATGAGATGCTAAAATTTTTTAAACCCCCAGCCACATTTCTGCCCCGACCCGCCGGCGGGATTCTCCGTTCTGCTGGCCAGTCAATGGGGATTCCCATTGTGTAGCAGCCCCACGCCATTGGGAAACCCCGGGGCGCCGGCAAAATGGAGAATCCTGCCAGCGGAGAATCCCGCATACCTTACCTCAGTTTGCTTCCCACTTTCAGTTCAAGAGGTGCTTCAAGGAGAAGTCAGCCAAGCCGCTTCCAGGAGGCAGGTTCCCATTTAAATGGGGAGCCTTAGTGTTGACAGCCGTAAACAGCCTTGAACAGTGAAAACTGCCTGACTGTTGTAAAGCCAACTGGCGTGGGGTGACTGGGTTAGGCAGGATGTAAAATCCCAATTTCCTGACAGCAGGTTGAGATGCAGAGATAAAATTGAGTGGTGTGTTTGTGGCAGATCTGGACTCACTCTGGCCTGTGGTGGATTCCCACCCCTAATACCATTGCATGTCATGAATATATATTTATTCGTATAAAACTTTCTTCATTACATCCTTCCTTCAAGATCAAATCAGCAGTGCAAGAGAAACTTGTGACACAAGTTCACGTTTATTTAAAGATGACATATACCAGTCAGCTTTGTGTAGTTGTGCGAAGGATCAATGGCTTTTCTTGTTTAACTTGACAGCATAAGGGATGGGAACAGGAAAGTGGAAAATGGATCCAAGGGAGGACATGGGTGTGTTCGGGAGGCATGGACGAGTGAAGTGGAAATAGAGGGTGAGGCTCAGGGCCTTCACTGATTTTAGGGAGCTGGGGAAAGCTGGACATGCATGTGTGCACTTCTACTTGGCAGCGGATAAATAGAAGGTGAGGCCCCGGGCCTTCACTGCTTTTGAGAAGCTGGGAGAATCTGGACCTGCGTGAGGGCACCTCTACTCACTGGCTGAGTTTAAAAAGGAAAAATCAAACATTGACATCACAGGAAAACTGTAAGTTAATTGGTTGGTAGGAATCTAGGGTTAAAGAATGTAGCTGAAAATTAGAAGAAAATGTATTTTTAAGGATTAGATACTTAAGATTAAGAAACATAAACAAAAGAGAATTAAAGTAAAGACAAAAATTAAATTAAGTTGAAACAAGTAAAGCAAAATAAAATAAAGTTAGCATAAATAAAGTTAAGGCACAGCAAGAAAGCTCAGTCGCACTGAATGCATGTCCTGTAGCATGTGGGAAGCTATGGGTGCTACCCGTGACTGAGACAACCACATGTGCGAGAAATGACATCAGCTGCAGAAACCTGAACTTTAGTGGTGGCTGGAGCCACTCTGCCTCATCTGCAAGGCTGAGAGCTATGTGGATAGCAAGTTCAGAGATGTGGTCATATCACAGGTACGGCGTGGGCAGGCAGACAGGGAATGTGTGACCACCAGGCAGTCTAAGAGAACAGGCAAGGTAGTGCAGGAGACGATCTTGGTCGCTTATAAGTTTTCCATTTTGGATTCTGGTAACGCTGATGGTTCCTCAGCGGAGTGCAATCAGAGCCAGGACTGTGAAACCACAGGTGGCTCAGCTGCACAGAAGGGGAGGTAAATGAGTGAACGAGCTGTATTGATGGGGGGATACACTAGTTAAAGCAAGAGACAAGTATTTCTGAAATGGTAAACATGATGCCAGGATGATATATTGCCTCCCTCGTACCAGGGTCAATGATGTCACGGAGCAGCTGCAGGACATTCTTATGGGAGAGGGTGAACAGCCAGAGGTGGTGATCCACATTGGTACCAACAACATTGGTAGAAGGGGGATGAGGTCAAATAACAAAGAACAAAGAAAAGTACAACACAGATACAGGCCCTTTAACCCTCCAAGCCTGCGCCGACCATGCTGCCTGCCCAACCTAAAACCTTCTACACTTCCGGGATATTCCCAGCCTTATTCATGTTTTTATCAAGACGCCCCTTAAATGTCATTATCGTACCTGCTTCCACCATCTCCTCTGGCAGCGAGTTCCAGGCACCCACTACCCTCTGTGTAAAAAAACTTCCCTTGCTCATCTGCTCTGAACATTGCCCCTTGTACCTTAAACCTATGTCCCAAGTAATTGACTCTTCCACCCTGGGAAAAATCGTCTGTCTATCCACTTTGTCCATACCCCTCATAATTTTGTAGACTTCGATCAGGTTGCCCCTCAACCTCTGTCGTTCCAGTGAGAACAAATCAAGATTATCCAACACTATATTCCAGTTGTGGCTTAACTAGGGAAGGGCTGTACTGGACCTGGTATTGGGGAATGAGTCCGGCCAGGTGGTAGAAATTTCAGTAGGGGAGCATTTCGGGAACAGTGACCACAATTCAGTAAGTTAAGTGCTGGTGGACAAGGATAAGAGTGGTCCTATAGTGAATGTGCTAAATTGGGGGAAGGCTAATTATAACAATATTAGGTGGGAACTGAAGAACCTAGACTAGGGGCGGACGTTTCAGGGTAAATCAACATCTGACATGTGGGAGGCTTTCAAGTGTCAGTTGAAAGGAATTCAGGACCGGCATGTTCCTGTGAGGAAGAAGGATAAATACGGCAATTTTCGGGAACCTTGGATAACGAGAGATATTGTAGGCCTCGTCAAAAACAAAAAGGAGGCATTTTTCAGGGCAAAAAGGCTGGGGACAGACGAAGCCTGTATGGAATATAAGGAAAGTAGGAAGGAACTTAAGCAAGGAGAGCTAGAAGGGGTCACAAAAAGTCATTGGCAAATAGGGTTAAGGAAAATCCCAAGGCTTTCTACACGTACATAAAAAGCAAGAGGGTAGCCAGGGAAAGGGTTGGCCCACTGAAGGATAGGCAAGGGAATCTATGTGTGGAGCCAGAGGAAATGGGCGAGGTACTAAATGAATACTTTGCATCAGTATTCACCAAAGAGAAGAAATTGGTAGATGTTGAGTCTGGAGAAGGGTGTGTAGATAGCCTGGGTCACATTGAGACCCAAAAAGACGAGGTGTTGGGCGTCTTAAAATATTAAGGTAGATAAGTCCCCAGTGCCTGATGGGATCTAGCCCAGAATACTGAAGAAGTCTAGAGAGAAAATTGCTGAGGCCTTGACAGAAATCTTTAGATCCTCACTGTCTTCAGGTGATGTCCCGGAGGACTGGAGAATAGCCAATGTTGTTCCTCTGTTTAAGAAGGGTAGCAAGGATAATCCAGGGAACTACAGGCCAATGAGCCTTACGTCAGTGGTAGGGAAATTACTGGAGATAATTCTTTGAGACAGGATCTACTCCCATTTGGAAACAAATGGACGTATTAGTGAGAGGCAGCATGGTTTTGCAAGGGGAGGTCGTGTCTCACTAACTTGATAAGAGTTTTTTGAAGAGGTCACAAAGATGATTAATGCAGGTAGAGCAGTGGATGTTGTCTATATGGACTTCAGTAAGGCCTTTGACAAGGTCCCTCATGGTAGACTAGTACAAAAGGTGAAGTCACACGGGATCAGGGGTGAGCTGGCAAGGTGGATACAGAACTGGCTAGGTCATAGAAGGCAGAGAGTAGCAAGGGAAGGATGCTTTTCTAATTGGAGGGCTGTTACTAGTGGTATTCCGCAGGGATCAGTGCTGGGACCTTTGCTGTTTGATGTAAAAATAAATGATTTGGAGGAAAATGTAACTGGTCTGATTAGTAAGTTTGCAGACGACACAAAGGTTGGTGGAATTGCGGATAGCGATGAGGACTGTCGGGGGATTCAGCAGGATTTAGATTGTTTGGAGACTTGGGCGGATCGATGGCAGATGGAGTTTAATCCGGACAAATGTGAGGTAATGCATTTTGGAAGGTTTAATGCAGGTAGGGAATATACAGTGAATTGTAGAACCCTCAAGAGGATTGAAAGTCAGAGAGATCTAGGAGTACAGGTCCACAGGTCACTGAAAGGGGCAACACAGTGGAGAAGGTAGTCAAAAAGGCATACGGCATGCTTGCCTTCATTGGCCGGGGCATTGAATATAAGAATTGGCAAGTCATGTTGCAGCTGTATAGAACCTTAGTTAGGCCACACTTGGAGTAGAGCATTCAACTCTGGTCGCCACACTACCAGAAGGCTTTAGAGAGAGTGCAGAAGAGATTTACCAGAATGTTGCCTGGTATGGAGGGCATTAGCTATGAGGAGCGGATGAATAAACTCGGTTTGTTCTCACTGGAACGACGGAGGTTGAGGGGCAACCTGATAGAGGTCTACAAAATTATGAGGGGCATAGACAGAGTGGATAGTCAGAGGCTTTTCCCCAGGGTAGAGGGGTCAATTACTAGGGGGAATAGGTTTAAGGTGCGAGGGGCAAGGTTTAGAGTAAATGTACGAGGCAAGTTTTTTTACACAGAGGATAGTGGGTGCCTGGAACTCGCTACCGGAGGAGGTGGTGGAAGCAGGGACGATAGCGACATTTAAGGGGCATCTTGACAAATACATGAATAGGATGGGGATAGAGGTATACGGACCCAGGAAGTGTAGAAAATTTTAGCATGGTCGGCACGAGCTTGGAGGGCCGAAGGGCCTGTTCCTGTGCTGTACTTTTCTTTGTTCTTTGTTTGTTCTAATGTTCTATATAGCTGCAGCATGACTTGCCAATTTTTATACTCAATGCCCTGGCCAATGAAGGCAAGCATGCTGTCTGCCTTCTTGACTGCCTTCTGCACCGGTGTCCCTTTCAGTGACCTGTGGACCAGTATACCCAGATCCCTCTGCCTGTCAATACTGTTAAGGTTTCTGACATTTACCGTATATTTCCAATCTGTATTAGATCTTACAAAATGCATTACCGCCCATTTGTCCAGATTCAACTCCATCTGCCATCTCCCCACCCAAGTCTCAACCGTTCTATATCCTGCTGTATCCTCTGACAGTCCTCATCACTATCCGCAATTCCTCCACATTTTGTGTTGTCTGCAAACTTACGAATCAGACCAATAACATTTTCCTCCAAATCATTTGCACATACTACAAACAGCAAAGGTCCCAGCACTGATCCCTGCGGAACACCACTAGTCACAGCCCTCTGTTCAGAAAAGGTCCTGAGAGATTTCTGGGAGCTAGGAAGGAGATTAAAAAGCAGGACCTCAAAAGCAGCAATCTCAGGATTACTCCTAGGCCCATGTTCCAGTGGGCACCTGGCTGGAGGACCTGTGTAGGAGGGAGCACAGTAAGAAGTCTTACAATACCAGGTTAAAGTCCAACAGGTTTGTTTCGATATCACTAGCTTTCGGAGCACTGCTCCTTCCTCAGGTGAATGAAGAGGTATGTTCCAGAAACATATGTATAGACAAATTCAAAGATGCCAGGCAATGCTTGGAATGCGAGCATTAGCAGGCGATTAAATCTTTACAGATCCAGAGATGGGGTAACCTCAGGTTAAAGAGGTGTGAATTGTGTCAAGCCAGGACAGTTGGTACGATTTCGCAGGCCAGATGGTGGGGGATGAATGTAATGTGACATGAATCCCAGGTCCCGGTTGAGGCCGCACTCATGTGTGCGGAACTTGGCTATAAGTTTCTGCTCGGCGATTCTTCGTTGTCGCACGTCCTGAAGGCCGCCTTGGAGAACGTTTATCCGGAGATCAGAGGCTGAATGCCCTTGACTGCTGAAGTGTTCCCCGACTGGAAGGGAACATTCCTGCCTGGTGATTGTCGCGCGATGTCCGTTCATTCGTTGTCGCAGCATCTGCATGGTCTCGCCAATGTACCACGCTTCGGGACATCCTTTCCTGCAGCGTATGAGGTAGACAACGTTGGCCGAGTCGCACGAGTATGTACCGCGTACCTGGTGGGTGGTGTTCTCACGTGTAATGGTGGTATCCATGTCGATGATCTGGCACGTCTTGCAGAGATTGCCATGGCAGGGTTGTGTGGTGTCGTGGTCGCTGTTCTGAAGGCTGGGTAGTTTGCTGCAAACAATGGTTTGTTTGTGGTTGCGCGGTTGTTTGAAGGCAAGTAGTGGGTGTGTGGGGATGGCCTTGGCAAGATGTTCATCTTCATCGATGACGTGTCGAAGGCTGTGAAGAAGATGTCGTAGTTTCTCCGCTCCGGGAAAGTACTGGACGACGAAGGGTATTCTGTCGGTTGTGTCCCATGTTTCTCTTCTGAAGATGTCGGTGCGGTTTTTTGCTGTGGCGTGTTGGAACTGTCGATCAATGAGTCGAGCGCCATATCCCGTTCGTATGAGGGCATCTTTCAACCTCTGTAGATGTCTGTTATGCTCCTCCTCGTCTGAGCAGATCCTGTGTATACGGAGAGCTTGTCCATAGGGGATGGCTTCTTTAATGTGTTTAGGGTGGAAACTGGAGAAGTGGAGCATCGTGAGGTTATCCGTGGGCTTGCGGTAAAGCGAAGTGCTGAGTTGACCGTCCTTGATGGAGACGAGTGTGTCCAAAAATGCAACTGATTTTGGAGAGTAGTCCATGGTGAGTCTGATGGTTGGATGGAACTTATTGATGTCATCGTGTAGTCGTTTCAGTGATTCTTCGCCGTGGGTCCAAAGGAAAAAAATGTCATTGATGTATCTGGTGTATAATATCGCTTGAAGGTCCTGTGCGGTGAGTAGGTCTTGTTCAAACTTGTGCATAGAGATGTTGGCGTATTGGGGTGCGAATTTGGTCCCCATGGCTGTTCTGTGCGTCTGGATGAAGAACTTGTTGTCGAAGGTGAAGACGTTGTGATCCAGAATGAAGCGGATGAGTTGCAGAATTGCGTCTGGAGATTGGCAGTTGTCGGTGTTGAGTACTGAGGCTGTTGCAGCAATGCCGTCGTCATGGGGGACGCTGGTGTAGAGTGCCGAGACGTCCATTGTGACGAGGAATGTTCCTGGTTCAACTGGTCCATGGGTGCTGAGTTTCTGTAGGAGGTCCGTCGTGTCGCAACAGAAGCTGGGCATACCTTGTACAATGGGTTTCAAGATGCCCTCGATGTAGCCAGAGAGGTTCTCACACAGGGTCCCATTGCCTGAAACGATAGGACGGCCTGGTGTGTTGGCCTTGTGTATTTTCGGGAGGCAGTAGAGATCTCCAATGCGGGGAGTATGTGGGATGAGAGCACGTAGGGTGCTCTGAAGATCTGGATCCAAGATCTTGATCAGTCTGTTAAGTTGGCGGATGTGTTCCTTGGTAGGATCTGCGGGTAACTGTCTGTAGTGTTCTTGGTTGTTGAGTTGTCGGTATACTTCTTTGCAGTAGTCCGTTCTGTTCAGTACGACAGTGGCCCCTCCTTTGTCTGCTGGTTTGATGACGATGCTGCGGTTGGTCTTGAGAGCGCAGATAGCATTGCGTTGTGCTTGGGTGACGTTCGGGGCTGTCTTGTGAATGTGACTGATGAATCTGGCATTGACGCGACTCCTGACGGCTTGAGCATACAGGAGGGAGAGCATCAGATTCCTACGGCACTGGGACCAGTTATGGAGCAGGTGAAATCTGTACAAGATGGACGGTTACATCCTAGCAGGACCGACCTGGTTTAAACCAGATTGGCAGAGCAGTGGAAACCTGAGTGAGAGCTCAGATTGGAGGGAAGGAAAACTGCTACAGGAAGTTAACAAGTATCAAGTGAAATGAGAAGTCATACGAAGCAAAGGCAAGCGTCAAATAGGATTGAAATACAGATGAATGTTAAAGCAGACTTAAAGGCACTCTATCTGAATGTACACAGCATTCACAAAACAGTTGATGATATGAAGGCACAAATAGAAGTAAATTGGTCTGATTTAATTGCCGTTACAGAGACATGCTTACACAAATTAGGAACTGAATATTCATCATTTAGGAAAAATAGGCAAAAGGGAAAAGGACAGAGAGTAGTGCTCTTCGGGGTGCTTTAATGGGAAAGGTTCCACGTGTTATATCAGGCATGACTTCCTCAGTGTTTCCCGACGGCTGACCTGGTGGGACCGTGGCCGGACTTAATGGTGCCTAGTGCCAAAAATGATCCCCCGCGAGCTTCACACCGGGCCGGGCTGTCCCACAAGCTAATTTGCCAGATTTGCACCAGACAGTTCCCCAGTAACAAGGGGCAGCTGCTTTTAAACGCTCCCTCTGAACCCACCCCCAGTCAGCACACAAGTATGGCACCACACAGACCTGCTCCACTCTTCGGGGATGCCGACTGGGCCAGAATTCCGGAGGCTGTGGTGGTGAGACGGGACACCCTGTACCCCCCGAAGGGGTTTGAGGATCAGCAACAGGGCCACCAATGCCGCCTGGGAGGCTGAGCAAAATTTGAAGCAATCAACGTAAGATAGTCATGACCAAATCAAATCGGTAATTCCAGAGAATGGTAAGTTGAACTTGCCGGCATAGGGAGTTGTTAAGCTGAATATTATAGATGAATTTAAGGGGAACTTAGGCAAGCATATGAGAGATTGATGGAAACAGAGGATTGTGCTGACATAACTCGATGAAGAAGGGAAGAGAGTCAAATGGAGCATAAATGCAGCAAATGATTGGTTCAGTTAAATGGTCTGTTTCTGTGTGTATATTCAACTAAATATGCAATGTAGGATGTGCAGTTTTTATCAAATACAGAGTCAGGGAAAGAGTAAGAAGAAACAGAGGGAATGCCTGTGATAAACTGGAAGGCAGCAGCGATTAAATGACAAAGGAGATGATGGTGCAAGGCATAGGAGGTGATATGGGGCAAGTAAACAATCAAAAGATGGATCTCACTGAACTGTCAGAAATAATTGGAGCAGTGGTTATGATCTGAAGTTGCTGAACTCAATCTTGAGTTTGGAAACAGGTGAAGAGCCTAATCAAGAGATAAGCCTTTGATCCTTCAGCTTCTGTTGAGTTTTGTAGAAGAGCAAATATGCATTTATAAAGCATCTTGTCATTTCGTTAGAACACTTTAAAATGCTTTGCAATACTTTTTTAATGGAGTCACTCTTACGAGATTGGCAAACATGAAGATCTTTGAAATAGCAAAAGGCATGAGCATCCAATGAATATATGTTTTGGTGGAAGGAGTATTGGTCAGGAAACTGATGGAGGTCTTTGAGAAATGCAGTGGGATATGTTACATCCAACTCAGCAGTTTAACATTGTATCTGAAAAGCCTCTTTGGCAGTGCACCACTCCCTCAGTCCTCCCCTGATCCTGTCAGCCTGAATAATTGAATGGAAAAAGACAGGGGGCAGCCCTGTCTCATCAAGTTCCAAATGTTCCGCTCCCTAAAGAACAAAAATAGCCACAGGTAGGGGGCACACTGAAAAATAAAAGTGTTTGCAGAGTTCAAGATGTATACCAGAATTCAGTCTGGTTTTCCTATGCTGCAATGGTTATTATTAGACATACTGAAACTAGGGAACAATTTATAGGATGTTCAAATCTAGATGTTTAATATTTGTTCCCTCGAGGTCATTCAGACTGTTTTTATGTTTTGTTTGGTTTCATTTTACAGTAAACATGCTGTGTGTTGCCTGGTGAACATTGTAAGATAAGGAGATAATATTAATTTCATTGAAACTGAAACAGCGAGATAGAAATACAGTGTAATCTGATCTCTGGATCAAAGCCAGCTCCCACCTCCCTCCGACATATCATCTCATGGCTTTTTTGCCTAAAAAGCGCAGCAACAATATGTTCTGCTGTTAAGCAACAGCCAGGCTCTCTTGTCAGGTTTCATTGGGAGCAGAGTAGCAGAGCTGATGTTTGTGACCAAATCCCAGTGTAATACATAGTTACAGGATCGTGCTGATGTAGAATCAGAGTCAAAAGCTCTCTGAGGTATTCTAAGAGCCGAGTCATGTTAGCTTCAATCTGACCTCTGACCTTCCCATATCAATTAGGCAAAGTGAAACTGGGTGAGTTTCATGCCTAGCTGTGTGCTTATTGTTCACAGTGAACATGTACAAACCTTTTGCAACATATTCTTTTAAAAACAGTGAGGGTGATCATGTATCTGTCTGCAGGAATGAACAAGGGTCGTGTTACTTTCCAGTGTGGAAAGGACGAAGCTCTGACAGTACAGTGTCGTGTTGGGTGTTCTGATGCACAAATGATCCAACACGGCTGTAGATGGTACAACTCTGTTTTATTGTCTAAACAATGTTAACAACTAACTGTTAGCTTGGGTACGTGCTTCACCAGCTAACCTGTGGACCCAACCCTATCACTATCTTAGTGAGGCACTCAGCACATGGTGTATGTCTGAGTGGCGCGCTGTGAGCTCTGTGCTCTGAGATATCTCCTGGTAGCTTGAGCGGGAACTGTGGTGTTCCTTGTTTTATAGTGCGTGTGCTCTCACTGGTGATTGGCTGCGATGTTATGTGTGTGCTGGTTGGTCCAACTGCCTGTCCATCAGTGTGTGTGTGATTGCACCATGATATGCTGATGTGGATATCTTGACATCCCCCCCCTTTCACAAAGGATGTGTGCCTACATGCTAATAAATATAAATGTGTACTGAGTGCATCTGAGTATGTGTGTGCAATATTTACAACATGTACATGAGGCTAAACTATATACAGAGGAAGGTGTCAGGTGCAACAGAACAACGAGGTTGTACCAATAACAAAACAAATGCAATCAACAATCGACGAGAGAAAACTTCTGGAACAATGAACGACGAGAAAAGAAACTCGTTAACAGTACTGTAAAACAATTCAGTGAGTCCAATGTGCTAACAGGCTCATAAATCAAGTCTCTCAGGTGGGTGACGAATTTGGGTTGACCTTTAGGGTGGCACACCACTCATCGCCCGGATCAGTGCTATGCACTGGCAGCGGCTGGTGGTTCCGACTTGGGGACATCCGGTTCTTGTGGATTACCGCAACACGGAAGGGCTCCGTGTCTTCGGTATCGCTGGTCTGCATACTGTCTGGATATGACTCAGTGTAGGGGGGCTGAATCGCCCGCACGTTCCTGCGAGGCTCGTGGAATTGTTGGGAGTTGGCAGGTTGAGCTGCGCAAGAGCAGGCAGCATAGTGGCCCATCCTGCCACAGCGGAGGCATTGTCGCGCTTTGGCCGGACATTGCCGCTTTAAGTGGGCAGAGCCACAGTTGCCGCACGTCGTGATGTAATGGCGTTCCTTGCACCACCGCGCATGCGCGGTGCGGTCCCGCATAGAGCGCGCCTGCGAATCACGTCCCTCTGCGTCAACATCCCCTCTTTTGGCGCCTACAAGCGCGGGAGGCCTCGCAAAGCGCGCAAAATGGCCGCCCTCGTCCGGGAGGAACTCGATCGACTGGACCTGCTCCGCCTCATAGGACCCGTGCCGTGCCGTTTCGGCCACCTGGATTTGGGAGTACCGGCTGGTCGCGTTCTCATGGAGGACGCAGGTCTCGATGGCAGTCGCTAGGGTGATGCGCTTTATTTTAAGGAGCTGCTGGCGTAGGGTGCCCGAGATGACCCCAAAAACGATCTGATCCTGTATCATGGAGTCGGAGGTGGCCTCATAGCCACAGGACTGCGCGAGGATACGGAGGTGCGTCAAGTCAGATTGGAAAGGCTCATCCTTACCCTGCAGGCGCTGCTGGAATAGGTACCTCATTGACTTCCACGCTGAAGTGTTCCTCGAACTTCAGAAGCACCGTCTTATATTTTGTTTTGTCCTCACCTTCCGTGAATGCCAGGGAGTTATAGATATGGATGGCGTGTTGCCCTGCCGTGGAGAGGAGGAGGGCGATCTTCCTGGTGTCCGATGCATTCTCCCTGTCTGAGGCTTCTAGGAAGAGCTGGAAGCGCTGTTTAAACAGCTTCCAGTTTACGCCAAGATTACCAGCGATTCGGAGCAGCTGCGGCGGGGCTGATGTTTTCCATGGAGCAGGATGGCGGATTTCTGAAAGGGTGAAGGTAGGTCTCACAGTCGCTGGTTAGCGTCCACTACTGGTATCATGTCGTGTTGGGTTCTGATGCACAAATGATCCAACACGGCTGTAGATGGTACAACTCTGTTTTATTGTCTAAACAACGGTAACAACTAACTGCTGGCTTGGGTACGTGCTTCACCAGCTAACCTGTGGACCCAGCCCTATCACTATCTTAGTGAGGCACTCAGCACATGGTCTATGTCTGAGTGGCACGCTGTGAGCTCTGTGCTCTGAGCTATGTCCTGGTAAAATGAACGGGAACTGTGGTGTTCCCTGTTTTATAGTGCGTGTGCTCTCACTGGTGATTGGCTGCGATATTATGTGTGTGCTGGTTGGTCCAACTGCCTGCCCATCAGTGTGTGTGTGATTGCACCATGATATGCTGATGTGGATATCATGACATACAGCACTCCCTTGGTACTGCATGGAAGATTCAGCTTGCATTATGTGCTCATTAAGACCTGGGTGTCCTTGTAAGCCAGTTACTGAAGGTGAACATAGAACATAGAACATAGAACATAGAACAATACAGCGCAGTACAGGCCCTTCGGCCCACGATGTTGCACCGAAACAAAAGCCATCTAACCTACACTATACCATTATCATTCATATGTTTATCCAATAAACTTTTAAATGCCCTTAATGTTGGCGAGTTCACTACTGTAGCAGGTAGGGCATTCCACGGCCTCACTACTCTTTGCGTAAAGAACCTACCCCTGACCTCTGTCCTATATCTATTACCCCTCAGTTTAAGGCTATGTCCCCTCGTGCTAGCCATTTCCATCCGCGGGAGAAGGCTCTCACTGTCCACCCTATCTAACCCTCTGATCATTTTGTATGCCTCTATCAAGTCTCCTCTTAACCTTCTTCTCTCTAACGAAAACAACCTCAAGTCCATCAGCCTTTCCTCATAAGATTTTCCCTCCATTCCAGGCAACATCCTGGTAAATCTCCCCTGCACCCGTTCCAAAGCCTCCACGTCCTTCCTATAATGCGGTGACCAGAACTGTACGCAATACTCCAAATGCGGCCGTACCAGAGTTCTGTACAGCTGCAACATGACCTCCTGACTCCGGAACTCAATCCCTCTACCAATAAAGGCCAACACTCCATAGGCCTTCTTCACCACCCTATCAACCTGGGTGGCAACTTTCAGGGATCTATGTACATGGACACCTAGATCCCTCTGCTCATCCACACTTTCAAGAACTTTTCCATTAGCCACATATTCCACATTCCTGTTTTTCCTTCCAAAGTGAATCACCTCACACTTCTCTACATTAAACTCCATTTGCCACCTCTCAGCCCAGCACTGCAGCTTATCTATATCCCTCTGTAACCTGCTACTTCCTTCCTCACTATCGACAACACCACCGACTTTAGTATCGTCTGCAAATTTACTCACCCACCCTTCTGCGCCTTCCTCTAGGTCATTGATAAAAATGACAAACAGCAACGGCCCCAGAACAGATCCTTGTGGTACTCCACTTGTGACAGAACTCCATTCTGAACATTTCCCATCAACCACCACCCTCTGTCTTCTTTCAGCTAGCCAATTTCTGATCCACATCTCTAAATCACCCTCAATCCCCAGCCTCCGTATTTTCTGCAATAGCCTACCTTGGGGAACCTTATCAAACGCTTTGCTGAAATCCATATACACCACATCAACTGCTCTACCCTCGTCTACCTGTTCAGTCACCTTCTCAAAGAACTCGATAAGGTTTGTGAGGCATGACCTACCCTTCACAAAGCCATGCTGACTATCCCTGATCATATTATTCCTATCTAGATGATTATAAATCTTGTCTCTTATAATGCCCTCCAAGACTTTACCCACTACAGACGTGAGGCTCACCGGTCTATAGTTGCCGGGGTTGTCTCTGCTCCCCTTTTTGAACAAAGGGACCACATTTGCTATCCTCCAGTCCTCTGGCACTATTCCTGTATCCAATGATGACATAAAAATCAAAGCCAATGGTCCAGCAATCTCTTCCCTGGCCTCCCAGAGAATCCTAGGATAAATCCCATCAGGCCCCGGGGACTTATCTATTTTCAGCCTGTCCAGAATTGCCAACACCTCTTCCCTACTTACCTCAATGCCATCTAATCTATTTACCTGGAGCTCAGCATTCTCCTCCACAACATTATCTTTTTCCTGAGTGAATACTGACGAAAAATATTCATTTAGTATCTCGCCTATCTCTTCAGACTCTACACACAACTTCCCATCCCTGTCCTTGACTGGTCCTACTCTGTCCCTAGTCATTCGCTTATTCCTGACATACCTATAGAAAGCTTTTGGGTTTTCCTTGATCCTTCCTGCCAAATACTTCTCATGTCCCCTCCTTGCTCGTCTTAGCTCTCTCTTTAGATCCTTCCTCGCTACCTTGTAACTATCCATCGCCCCAACTGAAACTTCACACCTCATCTTCACATAGGCCTCCTTCTTCCTCTTAACAAGAGATTCCACTTCTTTGGTAAACCACGGTTCCCTCGCTTGGCACCTTCCTCCCTGCCTGACCGGTACATACTTATCAAGAACACGCAATAGCTGATCCTTGAACAAGCTCCACTTATCCAGTGTGTCCAAAACTTGCAGCCTACTTCTCCACCTTATCCCCCCCAAGTCACGTCTAATGGCATCATAATTTCCCTTCCCCCAGCTATAACTCTTGCCCTGCGGTGTATACTTATCCCTTTCCATCCTTAACGTAAACGTCACCGAATTGTGGTCACTGTCCCCAAAGTGCTCACCTACCTCCAAATCCAACACCTGGCCTGGTTCATTACCCAAAACCAAATCCAATGTGGCCTCACCTCTTGTTGGCCTGTCAACAAACATGCAGGTACAGCAAGTGGTAAAGAAGGGAAATGGTATGCTGGCCTTCATTGCAAGAGGATTCGAGTACAGGAGCAGGGATGTCTTGCTGAAGTTGAATAGGGCCTTGGTGGGGCTACGACTGGAATATTGTGTGCACTTTTGGTATCCTTATCTGAAGAAGGATGTTCTTGTTACAGAGTGAGTGCACCAACGGTTTACCAGATTGATTCTTGGGATGGCAGGACGGAAATATGAGGAGACATTCAGCCGGTTAGGATTATATTCGCTGGAGTTCAGAAGAATAAGGGGGGATCTCGTAGAAACCTATAAAGTTCCAACAGGACTAGACTGGGTAGATGCAAGAAGAATGTTCCCTATAGTGGGGTGTCTAGAACCAGGGGTCACAGTCTGAGGATACGGGGTAGACCATTTAGGTCAGAGATGAGGAGAAATGTCTTTACCCAGAGAGTGGTGAGCCTGTGGAATTAGTTGCCACAGTAAGTAGTTAAGGCCAAAACATTGTATGGTTTCAAGAAGCAGTTATATAGCACTTGGGACAAAGGGGATCAAAGGATATGGAGGGAAGGCAGAATTAGACTATATAGTTTGAAATCAGTCATGATCATGGGAGGCGGTGGCATAGTGGTATTGTCACTGGACTAGTAAGCCAGAGACCCAGATTATTGCTCTGGGGACCCAGGTTCAAATCCTGCCACTGTAGAAATTTGAATTCAATTAAAATCTGGAATTAAAAGTCGAATGATGACCATCTAATGATTGCCGATTGTCGTAAAAACCTATCTTGTTCACGAATGTCCTTTAGGGAAGGAAATCTGCCATTCTTACCTGGTCTGGCCTACATGTGACTCCAACCCACAGCAATGTGGTTGACTCTTAACTGCCCCTCAAGCACAATTAGGGATGAGCAATAAATGATTCTTAAAGTAACCACACTCTAACTGAAAGGTGAGAGTCCTACTATTAAGCCAAGGCTCAATACATACATATGTGCATATGATTTCAATGGAACTATCACCAGCATTGAAGTTTCATAGATTATCATAGAATTTACAGTGCAGAAGGAGGCCATTCGGCCCATCGAGTCTGCACCGGCTCTTGGAAAGAGCACCCTACCCAAGGTCCACACCTCCACCCTATCCCCATAACCCAGTAACCCCACCCAACACGAAGGGCAATTTTGGACAATTAAGGGCAATTTAGCATGGCCAATCCACCTTACCTGCACACCTTTGGACTGTGGGAGGAAACCGGAGCACCCGGAGGAAACCCACGCACACACGGGGAGGATGTGCAGATTCCGCACAGACAGTGACCCAAGCCATAACCGAACCTGGGACCCTGGAGCTGTGAAGCAATTGTGCTATCCACAATGCTACCGTGCGGCCCTCCAAGTTCCTTGGAAACAACCCTAATATTTCACAGCCACAAAAATCAATTTTAGATAGATTAATATATTTTCTTCAAATGCAATATGTTTCTTTTGGAAGCTCAAAAAATAGTTGTTTTTACTTTCTTTGGCCTGTTAAAAAACCTCAGAATTCTTCCAAACCAAGCAACCTTGGGCCAATCCTTCTTTTGTCAGCAGATCAACATGGGTCCTTCTGATGGGCCCTCACATGCATTGGTCATGCTAATGACCCCATTCAAACAAATTTGGATAAGTCTGCTTTCTGTGCCGTGAATGAATTAAAATCCTGGGCCACCATGCAACGACTAAGGGAGCTGATATTTCAGTAGATTATTAAAATGAACAGCAATTAATATACACGTTTGCAAGTAAACAGCATTAGTTCTAACGGTGATGAGAGGGGGAAATGGAGTTGAGGATTATCAATACCAGTCATGATCTCATTGA
Source organism: Scyliorhinus torazame (assembly GCF_047496885.1). Classification (NCBI taxonomy): domain Eukaryota; kingdom Metazoa; phylum Chordata; class Chondrichthyes; order Carcharhiniformes; family Scyliorhinidae; genus Scyliorhinus; species Scyliorhinus torazame. The sequence goes on along the minus strand of NC_092721.1, from coordinate 61,428,523 downwards.
ATGGCAGAGCAGACTCGATGTGCGGAATGGCCAACTTCTGCTCCTATGTCCTATGGTCTTGTGGTCAAAAAACTATTATTGATCATTTAATTTTAACTCTCAACCAGTTACCATCACAGTCGTATTCTAGAAAATAATGTAATCTTGGATCAGATTTGAACATTGAATTGATCAAAATGGTGGGGTTTGAAAAATCTGCAATGAAATGAATCATTGGGGTACATTAGGATGGAAACTTAGAGATTCAAATCTTTGGCACAAAACCTCATCAGTTCAATTTTCTGATGATGCAAATATTGGGGAGCCTTCCCTGGGTTTCTATTCAGCTGCAATAAATGACTCAGGTACAATAATATGGACCACAGCACATGCCAAATCCAATCCGAAGGATACCAACCAAATTTATTCCACATCGTATACCACTTAAGATAACTCTTTATCAAATTAAAGGAATAGAGGGATATAAATAAGGGTTAAGATCACATGCTTTTGTACCAGCTGTTAGTTGTTTAAAAAGAGAAAATGTATCTCTGAATTCACATATCGGTGTTCCCATATTCAATTATTTTGTATGATGTTTGCTGGAACTAAACTGATATGAAGAGGGTGATTTTCACCTTTGCTTCCTGGATGATATCATGGCTGAAGAGATGCTTCACACTTAATAGAATCCTCCTGATTTCCATTCCCTTGATTTCAATGGTATGAAAATGGAATACAGCATGTAGCTGACACACCCAGTCAAGTGATAGAATTAGAAATTACTCTGTGTGAGTTTGACTGCATAGTTATGCTGATTCTGATTGTGACTTCAGATCTGGTTGATATACAGACAAAAATCCAGAGGGATATTCCTAATTTATTACAGCACAGAACAGGCCCTTCGGCCCACGATGTTGTGCCGAACCTTTGTCCTAGATTAATCATAGATTATCATTGAATTTACAGTGCAGAAGGAGGCCATTCGGCCCATTGAGTCTGCACCGGCTCTTGGAAAGAGCACCCTACCCAAAGTCAACACCTCCACCCAATACTAAGGGCAACTTTGGACACTAAGGGCAATTTATCATGGCCAATCCACCTAACCTGCACATCTTTGGACTGTGGGAGGAAACCGAAGCACCCGGAGGAAACCCACGCACACACGGGGAGGATGTGCAGACTCCGCACAGACAGTGACCCAAGCCGGAATCGAACCTGGGACGCTGGAGCTGTGAAGCAATTGTGCTATCCACAATGCTACCGTGCTGCCCTTAAGAAAAATAAATCTACACTATATCATTTTACCGTAATCCATGTACCTATCCAATAGCTGCTTGAAGCTCCCTAATGTTTCCGACTCAACTACTTCCACAAGCAGTGCATTCCATGCCCCCACTACTCTCTGGGTAAAGAACCTACCTCTGACATCCCCCCTATATCTTCCACCATTCACCTTAAATTTATGTCCCCTTGTAATGGTTTGTTCCACCCGGGGAAAAAGTCTCTGACTGTCTACTCTATCTATTCCCCTGATCATCTTATAAACCTCTATCAAGTCGCCCCTCATCCTTCTCCGTTCTAATGAGAAAAGGCCTCGCACCCTCAACCTTTCCTCATAAGACCTACTCTCCATTCCAGGCAACATCCTGGTAAATCTCCTTTGCACCTTTTCCAAAGCTTCCACATCCTTCCTAAAATGAGGCGACCAGAACTGTACACAGTACTCCAAATGTGGCCTTACCAAAGTTCTGTACAGCTGCATCATCGCCTCACGGCTCTTAAATTCAATCCCTCTGTTAATGAATGCTAGCACACCATAGGCCTTCTTCACAGCTCTATCCACTTGAGTGGCAGCTTTCAAAGATGTATGAACATAGACCCCAAGATCTCTCTGCTCCTCCACATTGCCAAGAACTCTACCGTTAACCATGTATTCCGCATTCATATTTGTCCTTCCAAAATGGTCAACCTCACACTTTTCAGGGTTAAACTCCATCTGCCACTTCTCAGCCCAGCTCTGCATCCTATATATGACTCTTTGCAGCCGATAACAGCCCTCCTCACTATCCACAACTCCACCAATCTTCGTATCGTCTGCAAATTTACTGACCCACCCTTCAACTCCCTCATCCAAGTCATTAATGAAAATCACAAACAGCAGAGGACCCAGAACTGATCCCTGCGGTACGCCACTGGTAACTGGGATCCAGGCTGAATATTTGCCATCCACCACCACTCTCTGACTTTAATCGGTTAGCCAGTTTGTTATCCAACTGGCCAAATTTCCCACTATCCCATGTCTCCTTACTTTCTGCAGAAGCCTACCATGGGGAACCTTATCAAATGCCTTCCTAAAATCCATGTACACTACATCCACTGCTTTACCTTCATCCACATGCTTGGTCACCTCCTCAAAGAATTCAATAAGATTTGTAAGGCAAGACCTACCCCTCACAAATCCGTGCTGACTATCCCTAATCAAGCAGTGTCTTTCCAGATGCTCAGAAATCCTATCCTTCAGTACCCTTTCCAGGACTTTGCCTACCACCGAAGTAAGACTAACTGGCCTGTAATTCCCAGGGTTATCCCTAGTCCCGTTTTTGAACAGGGGCACGACATTCACCACTCTCCAATCCCCTGGTACCACCCCTATTGACAGTGAGGACGAAAAGATCATTGCCAACGGCTCTGCAATTTCATCTCTTGCTTCCCATAGAATCCTTGGATATATCCCGTCAGGCCCGGGGAACTTGTCTATCCTCAAGTTTTTAAAAATGCCCAACACATCTTCCTTCCTAACAAGTATTTCCTCGAGCTTTCCAGTCTGTTTCACACTGTCCTCTCCAACAATATGGCCCCTCTCATTTGTAAATACAGAAGAAAAGTACTCGTTCAAGACCTCTCCTATCTCTGCAGACTCGATACACAATCTCCCGCTACTGTCCTTGATCGGACATACCCTCACTCTAGTCATTCTCATATTTCTCACATATGTGTAAAAGGCCTTGGGGTTTTCCTTGATCCTACCCACCAAAGATTGTTCATGCCCTCTCTTAGCTCTCCTAATCCCTTTCTTCAGTTCCCTCCTGGCTATCTTGTATCCCTCCAACGCCCTGTCTGAACCTTGTTTCCTCAGCCTTACATAAGTCTCCTTTTTCCTCTTAACAAGACATTCAACCTCTTGTCAACCATGGTTCCCTCACTCAACCATCTCTTCCCTGCCTGACAGGGACATACATATCAAGGACATGTAGTACCTGTTCCTTGAACAAGTTCCACATTTCACTTGTGTCCTTCCCTGACAGCCTATGTTCCCAACTTATGCACTTCAATTCTTGTCTGACATCATCGTATTTACCCTTCCCCCAATTGTAAACCTTGCCCTGTTGCATGCACCTATCCCTCTCCATTACTAAAGTGAAAGTCACAGAATTGTGGTCACTATCTCCAAAATGCTCCCCCACTAACAAATCTATCACTTGCCCTGGTTCATTACCCAGTACTAAATCCAATATTGCCCCTCCTCTGGTCGGACAATCTACATACTGTGTTAGAAAAGCTTCCTGGACACACTGCACAAACACCACCCCATCCAAACTATTTGATCTAAAGAGTTTCCACTCAATGTTTGGGAAGTTAAAGTCACCCATGACTACTACCATGTGACTTCTGCACCTTTCCAAAATCAGTTTCCCAATCTGTTCCTCCACATCTCTGCTACTTTTGGGGGGCCTATAGAAAACGCCTAACAAGGTGACTGCTCCTTTCCTATTTCTGACTTAATAAATATGATATAAATTAACTACCTGAAAGGCTGGTTAACAAAAATAATGTTTGGTAGGCATGGTGGTGCAGTGGTTAGCACTTCTGCCTCATGGCGCTGAGGACCTGGGTTCAATCTCGGCCCCGGGTCACTGTCTGTGTGGAGTTTGCATTTTCCCCCGTGACTGCATGGGTCTCACCCCCACAACCCAAAATGATGTGCAGGGTAGGTGGATTGCCCACTCTAAATTGCCCATTAATTGGGAAAAAAATAACTGGGTACAAAAAAGTGTTTTTCCGACCAGAGGATAGCATACTGTGCTGTTCCCCGAGTGTCTGTGCTCGGGCCTCTCCTTTTTTGAAATATATAAATGACTTGGATATGGAAATACAGAGTACAAAGATTCAATATCCGTCACTGATACTAATGAAAGATCAGGAGAGACGCAAAGCAGCTTGCTGAATGTCTATTACCAATTTTACATTACCAGACTAAGTCAACGTGTATGCAGTTCTGTCACTTCGCATCTGTGATTTTCTTGAATATAAGAATTTGTCTAAAAAAAATAAAATTTGCACTCAGCATAGCAACTTTCCAACATGTAAACAAGTATTTAACCTATAATGTGAAAGATAGCTTTCTCAGTGTTGAGATAGTGTTTCATTCCTTATATCCAGCTCAATTAGCTGATATCCATGACACAGAAAAGGCAGATCCAGTCTTATCTCGCAATCAGTCTCCATTTCTTTGACTTGTAGTCAAAGTTTTTCTGGAATGAAACACCAGCAAGAACAGATGGTCAAGTGCAACCTATTCTTTCAGTATGACATTTGACCTGGTCTTTCTGATGATTATCAGGACAGCTGCCTTTCACGTTACTTTCATCTCCAGTTTGAGTGTAATGATAGGTTAATGCATCAGGGATGCAAGACAAAAGGCATACTTCAGTTTATGTCCAATTTCCTGCCTTACAGCTCTCCAGGCTAGTTTTCCAGGTCTCACCCACTCTCTATTCCTTCATCCAAGTTTCTTCTTCTTCATTAGACCTCTGCCCAAAGGCAGATCCAACTCACAGCACCGCAATGGAGAGGGCAAAGAGACAGGTCTCAAATCCACACATGCCTGAACAGGGATTGAACCACTATCTATGCTGTTGGCACCAATCTGATCCACAATAATTGAACCAACTGGCCCGTCTCAGAGTCCGAGTTGCTGTAGAAATATGCATGATTACTCCTCGAGCTATGAATAATGATGGCAGAGGCTCCACTTTACTTTCCACCACATGATTAGCCAAGAACCTCTTTCACGCTTATTGCCTGCCATTGTTGTGTGTCAGAAGGATTTACAGGTTGATACTCAACTTATTTGGCTGCATTGTGAATGCGCCTTTCATGACTCAGCGAGGACTGCTAACCATGCAGACTATTGCTCTTCTTCAAATAATTGGGCTGGCAGCAGTGCATACTCAGCTTTGGGACCAGAACAGAGAGATCAGGGCGCCAAGAGATCAGGGTTCAGGCTAGGAAATGGCAATGGTGTTGAAGGGAGTGTGAGGAGAGCAGTTGGTTCTTTTAGAGTTGTGGGCGGGTGGAATGCCATGAGGTCTTCTTGTTTCCATATTCAAATGAGTTAAATATGCTATTGATTGAGCTTAACAAGAAATTCCCAGGTTTGGTTACCCTGAGTGCAGCCACTACTAACACCGCTTGTCTCAGGACAAAGTAATCTTGGAAAAGGTGCCTCAAATGTATGTTAGTCTCCTTATTTGCGTTTTTAAAAAAATCTATTTTTATGGGAAGTGGGCTTCGCTGGCTCGGCCAATGGTTGTTGTCCATTCCTAATTGCCCTTGAGAAGATGGTAGTGAGATGCCTCTTGAAATGCTGCATTCCAGGTGGTGTAGGTTCACCCACAGTGCTGTTATGGAAGGCATTTCAGGGTTTTGACCCAGTGACAGTGAAGGAACGGCAATATATTTCCAAGTCAAGATGACGAGTATCCAAAAGACCCAGGACGCAATCTAATGGAAAAATTTCGAAGTGTGGTTGCGAGCGGGAATTGCCGGGTGTTTCCCGACGTCTGACCTGACGAGGTCGTCACTGATAATTAGGCACTTAATGCCCTATGGGCTTTATGTCGGAACGTGCTGTCCCGCCAGCTGATTCGCCTGGACTGCGCTCGGCAGCTTCCCACTAACGAGCAGGAGCAACTCTTACACTGATCCCTCAGACCAAACCCCAAATAGCATGCAACCATGCCCCCATGCAGACCGGTCCTATGTATGATGGTGATGCCAATCTGGCCCAACTATTGGATATGGTGGAGTGCAGGCGGGATTCCCAGTTCCCCCGAGAGGGGCGGAGGGTCAGCCATAGGGCAGCCAGTGCCGCCTAGGAGGCACTGGCAGCAGCCATCAGCACTGGGAGTGTAACTAGGAGGACCGACACCCAATGCCGTAAGGTGCTCAACGACCTCCAGCGTGCCGCATGGGTAAGTTGGCACCGGTCCCCTGGCACCAGTCCCACCTGCCACCCCCAGCTGTCCCCTCCCAAATCCCTGGGGTTGGCACCGCACCCCCTCCCCCGTGTCTGTGCCCCAGCACACCCTGGCACTCACCTGCGCACTTCACCCATGCCCACTGGTGGTGCCTATAACTAAGCCTTGCCAGGACCCCCCCCCCCACCACCACCACCATGCCCTGCAATGCATGAAGCGTGCAGCTCACAATGCCCTCTCATTGTCCCCTCAGGAGAAGTTGGCCCACAACAGGCTGGAAAAGGCCCACACGGGCGGCAGGCTGCCAAACATCAGAGCCCTCAACCCCTACAAGGAAGGGCTCCTGGAGGTTGCAGGGTGGTGGAGGACAGATTGGTCACTGTGCCGCAGACGTGAGTATACACCGGCTCACACGGAGATGATCTGTCACACGTGTGTTGATCATGCTAGACATAAGGGTCTTTCCCTCCCACTGACCACATGTTCATTCTCCCGCAGGAACTCCATCCAATGATGCCAACCCATCCGGGGTGGGCAACACCCTCCTGCCTTCCAGGAGAACACCTCGGAGGAGAGCTTCGAGGATGTCACCGTTGAGGCGTCACAGCTGTCATCCCCACCTTCCACCAGCACAGAAACACACACCTTGGTGTGCAAAGGTAGTGGACAGGCCTCTGGAGCATGATCTGGTGAACACCACATAGCTGGTTTAGCTCAGTGGGCTAGACAGCTGGTTTGTGATGCAGAACTAGGACAGCAGCGCGGGTTCAATTCCCGTAACAGTTTACCTGAACAGGCGCCGGAATGTGGCGACTAGGGGCTTTTCACAATAACTTCATACTTGTGACAATAAAAGATGATTAAATATTAAATATCCATAGGGAACAGGAGGTGGTGTCGGCAATGTGTGCCACTGAGACCAACGCTACTAGGGTGGCGACTGCAGTGGAGAGTCTGGAGCACAACGTCACAGCATGAGTAGTGGTGTCCAAGGCATTGCTCAGTCAGTAACGACCATGGCTGAGGGCCTCGATGTGTCCCTGAAGCAGGTGGACCTTGTCATGGCACTCCAGAGCATGCCCTAGTCTCAGGTGGGTATTGCCAAGGCGCTCCAGAGTATGTCCCAGTCACTGAAGACCGTTTCCCAGTCTCCGGTGGACATTGGTGACGCACCACCGTCCCAAGGTGACCCCCAGGTCCTACAGGCACTAACCGGGAGGAGGGAGCACTGGAGGCTAACCACGAGCCACCCGACAGTGAGATTATGGTGGTCACCAGCTCTCCCGAAACCCTCCCGTCTGTCTTGGGGTCAGCAGGCGGAATGACGAGGCATGTGCCAAGTCGGCATGGGCCCTCCGGCCCCAGGACCTCCAGAGGACGCCCGCCAGTGGCATCAAAGACCACAGCAGAACCCCTTCCTGTTAATGAAGGGTACTCCGGGACTGCCGGTGCTCGCAAGGCAACATGGGTGCCTCTATTACGCCCTGGACCTGGGGCATTCCGGCGATAGCAGAGAAACCTGCTGCCTGGGCATCTTGGTGACTTTACGGGCGCACCTGTGGGCTGTAGATATGCTGCACAAGTCCATGCTCGAGCCCTGGAATGAACCAGGGCATAAAAGCCCAGAGCTGGGGTGCCCTTGATGAGAATTGGTATCCTCCTCCTCCACATGGTGCCAAGTCCGCAATGACATGACACAGGTGCTGCACCATCCCCTAGTTGAGGCAGTGCCTCCTGCGGCACATGCAGTCTGACGTCTCTTCAAAAGACCAGTGACACCTGTACACCTTGGGCTTTCATCGACTTCCCCCTCTGGGTCCATCCCTGATCTGATGGACAGCTGAGATCTCTGGATGTGGGGTGGGCCCCTGACAAGGGCTGCTGCCTTGAGCCTCTGTTGACCTTGCTGCCGTCACCTTCTCCAGTGACGGGGCATCTGGACTGCCACCGCAACCGCGTGGGCGGCTGCTGCAGGGTAAACAATCTCATATATGGGGAATTGGAGAAGGTGAGAGACCGACAACCAGTTATGGCTTCCACCCCAGTACCCTCAAATCCCCCAAGCCTCCCGCACCCTTACATTCCCTGCCATCTCTCAGGGTGCCATCCAATGTGCCGGTTGTGCTGAGGGACCCTGCCCTATTCTGCCCACGCACCCCTGATCACAGAAGTCGGCCTTGAGCACCGGACCCTTGACCCAAGAGCCCGCCAGGAATAGCACTGGAATTGAACTGGGTACAGGTGCCCCCCTCCCTAATCAACATATTGGTAGAGGGGGGGTATCCCCAGTGCTGCCGCCCAGCTCTTAGGTGTTCAATTGTTGGCTGCTGCTCCAGCGGTAGTGAAGTCTCCAGTGTTCAGGCAAAGTGTCCAAGCGTCATAGTCTGAGTGTGATGCTAGGCTATAACACTCACCTGTGACATGGCACATCTACCCACGGAAATCCATTTGGGAGCTGTTAAGTGTTCACATTGCTAACATTGCCAATTTCCTCTTAGCGATAGACTTTAATTATGCGGCAAGAGGCCGCTACGGTCAATGGGGGTTAAAGTGACCTGCACCATATTACCACAGACAGGGTTCTGTCCTGCGGGTGTTCAGTGGGACGGACAGGCAGCAGCTGAAGTTGCCCCTAGTATGAACAAAGAACAAAGAAAGGTATAGCACAGGAACAGACCGTTCGGCCCTCCAAACCTGCGCCGACCATGCTGCCCATCTAAACTAAAATCTTCTACACTTCTGGGGTCCGTATCCCTCTATTCCCAACCTATTCATGTATTTGTCAAGATGCCCCTTAAACTTCACTATCGTCCCTGCTTCTGCCACCTTCTCCGGCAGCGAGTTCCAGGCACCCGCTACCCTCTGTGTAAAAAGATTGGTAGACACAACCTGGGGAGTGGCATGTCGGACCCACGGGCGACCCCCACCAATTGCGGCCGCCCTGCCCAACCAGGCCTTTGCCCCCCGTGGGCTCTGATGCACGATCAATTACACAAAGACGAGAGTTGAATGCAACTGAGGCTTTATTACACTAAGATGTGTGTCCTCCTACAGCAGTTGGCGAAATGGCTGCTGTATGGGGAGCACACATATTTATACTCTGCCTACTGGGCGGAGCCAGCAGGCAGGGAACTACCCCCGTACCTGTAGTACAGCGCCTTACCACAAATCACCTAATATATACATCAGTGGTGACTACCACATTCACCCCCTGTTAAAATTGATCCGGCGGGGGTGGTGGAGAACTATATACAAGTACATGTTTTAACGACATAGAAAAAATGGAGTCCCGATCAAGTTACAGGTTCAGTCAGTCCGGAGCCTTGATCTGCCGTTGGGAGCGCCGCAGTGGTGGCGGCGATTCCGGTGTCGGTCTGGTCCTCGGTGACCCAGGGAGCGTGCCGAAATCCTCGTCATCCTCGGCCGTGGGCAGGGGGAGGACGGATTGTCCTGGGGCATGAACTGCGGTGGGGTGCACCGGGGAAGGGGAGGGTGGCACTGGGTCGGAGGGGTGTGTGTGTGTGGAACCAACTGTTGCCAGGTCCCTGAGGGAGACAGTATCTTGGCAGCCGTCTGGGTACGCTACGTAGGCATCCTGCGGGTTGGCGTGGAGTAGCTGTACCCTTTCAACCAACGGGTCCGGCTTGTGGAGTCGTACGTGCTTATGGAGGAGTACCGGTCCTGGAGCTGCAAACCAAGTCGGGAGCGACACCCCGGAGGTGGACTTCCTGGGGAAGGCAAAGAGACGTTCATGGGGTATGTCATTAGTCGCAGTGCATAGGAGTGACCGAATGGAGTGCAGTGTGTCGGGAGGACCTCCTGCCAGCGGGAGGCTGGGAGATTTCTGGACCGTAGGGCCAGTTGAACGGCCCTCCAGACAGTCCCATTCCCCCTCTCCAACTGCCCGTTTCATAGAACAGAGAACATAGAAAATACAGCACAGAACAGGCCCTTCGGCCCACGATGTTGTGCCGAACCTTTGTCCTAGATTAATCATAGATTATCATTGAATCTACAGTGCAGAAGGAGGCCATTCGGCCCCCTGAGTCTGCACCGGCTCTTGGAAAGAGCACCATACCCAAACTCAACACCTCCACCCAACACCAAGGGCAATTTGGACATTAAGGGCAATTTATCATTGGCCAATTCACCTAACCCGCACATCTTTGGACTGTGGGAGGAAACCGGAGCACCCGGAGGAAACCCACGCAGACACGGGGAGGACGTGCAGACTCCGCACAGACAATGACCCAAGCCGGAATCGAACCTGGGACCATGGATCTGTGAAGCAATTGTGCTATCCACAATGCTAGCGTGCTGCCCTTAAGAACAAATAAATCTACACTATATCATTTTCCCGTAATCCATGTACCTATCCAACAGCTGCTTGAAGGTCACTAATGTTTCCGACTCAACTACTTCCACAGGCAGTGCATTCCATGCCCCCTCTACTCTCTGGGTAAAGAACCTACCTCTGATATCCCTCCTATATCTTCCACCTTTCACCTTAAATTTATGTCCCCTTGTAATGGTGTGTTCCACCTGGGGAAAAAGTCTCTGACTGTCTACTCTATCTATTCCCCTGATCATCTTATAAACCTCTATCAAGTCGCCCCTCATCCTTCTCCGCTCTAATGAGAAAAGGCCGAGCACCCTCAACCTTTCCTCGTAAGACCTACTCTCCATTCCAGGCAACATCCTGGTAAATCTTCTTTGCACCTTTTCCAGAGCTTCCACATCCTTCCTAAAATGAGGCGACCAGAACTGTACACAGTACTCCAAATGTGGCCTTACCAAAGTTTTGTACAGCTGCATCATCACCTCACGGCTCTTAAATTCAATCCCTCTGTTAATGAACGCGAGCACACCATAGGCCTTCTTCACAGCTCTATCCACTTGAGTGGCAACTTTCAAAGATGTATGAACATAGACCCCAAGATCTCTCTGCTCCTCCACAATGCCAAGAACTCTACCGTTAACCCTGTATTCCGCATTCATATTTGTCCTTCCAAAATGGACAACCTCACACTTTTCAGGGTTAAACTCCATCTGCCACTTCTCAGCCCAGCTCTGCATCCTATCTATGTCTCTTTGCAGCCGACAACAGCCCTCCTTACTATCCACAACTCCACCAATCTTCGTATCGTCTGCAAATTTACTGACCCACCCTTCAACTCCCTCATCCAAGTCATTAATGAAAATCACAAACAGCAGAGGACCCAGAACTGATCCCTGCGGTACACCACTGGTAACTGGGATCCAGGCTGAATATTTGCCATCCACCACCACTCTCTGACTTCTATCGGTTAGCCAGTTCGTTATCCAACTGGCCAAATTTCCCACTATCCCATGCCTCCTTACTTTGTGCAGAAGCCTACCATGGGGAACTTTATCAAATGCCTTACTAAAATCCATGTACACTACATCCACTGCTTTACCTTCATCCACATGCTTGGTCACCTCCTCAAAGAATTCAATAAGATTTGTAAGGCAAGACCTACCCCTCACAAATCCGTGCTGACTATCCCTAATCAAGCAGTGTCTTTCCAGATGCTCAGAAATCCTATCCTTCAGTACCCTTTCCATTACTTTGCCTACCACCGAAGTAAGACTAACTGGCCTGTAATTCCCAGGGTTATCCCTGGTTCCTTTTTTGAACAGGGGCACGACATTCGCCACTCTCCAATCCCCTGGTACCACCCCTGTTGACAGTGAGGACGAAAAGATAATTGCCAACGGCTCTGCAATTTCATCTCTTGCTTCCCATAGAATCCTTGGATATATCCCGTCAGGCCCGGGGGACTTGTCTATCCTCAAGTTTTTCAAAATGCCCAACACATCTTCCTTCCTAACAAGTATTTCCTCGAGCTTACCAATCTGTTTCACACTGTCCTCTCCAACAATATCGCCCCTCTCATTTGTAAATACAGAAGAAAAGTACTCATTCAAGACCTCGCCTATCTCTTCAGACTCAATACACAATCTCCCGCTACTGTCCTTGATCGGACCTACCCTCGCTCTAGTCATTCTCATATTTCTCACATATGTGTAAAAGGCCTTGGGGTTTTCCTTGATCCTACCCGCCAAAGATTGTTCATGCCCTCTCTTAGCTCTCCTAATCCCTTTCTTCAGTTCCCTCCTGGCTATCTTGTATCCCTCCAATGCCCTGTCTGAACCTTGTTTCCTCAGCCTTACATAAGTCACCTTTTTCCTCTTAACAAGACATTCAACCTCTCTTGTCAACCATGGTTCCCTCACTCGACCATCTCTTCCCTGCCTGACAGGGACATACATATCAAGGACACGTAGCACCTGTTCCTTGAACAAGTTCCACATTTCACTTGTGTCCTTCCCTGCCAGCCTATGTTCCCAACTTATGCACTTCAATTCTTGTCTGACAACATCGTATTTACCCTTCCCCCAATTGTAAACCTTGCCCTGTTGCACGTACCTATCCCTCTCCATTACTAAAGTGAAAGTCACAGAATTGTGGTCACTATCTCCAAAATGCTCCCCCACTAACAAATCTATCACTTGCCCTGGTTCATTACCCAGTACTAAATCCAATATTGCCCCTCCTCTGGTCGGACAATCTACATACTGTGTTAGAAAAGCTTCCTGGACACACTGCACAAACACCACCCCATCCAAACTATTTGATCTAAAGAGTTTCCACTCAATATTTGGGAAGTTAAAGTCGCCCATGACTACTACCCTATGACTTCTGCACCTTTCCAAAATCTGTTTCCCAATCTGTTCCTCCACATCTCTGCTACTATTGGGGGGCCTATAGAAAACTCCTAACAAGGTGACTGCTCCTTTCCTATTTCTGACTTCAACCCATACTACCTCAATAGGGTGATACTCCTCGAACTGCCTTTCTGCAGCTGTTATACTATCTCTAATTAATAATGCCACCCCCCCACCTCTTTTACCACCCTCCCTAATCTTATTGAAACATCTATAACCAGGGACCTCCAACAACCATTTCTGCCCCTCTTCTATCCAAGTTTCCGTGATGGCCACCACATCGTAGTCCCAAGTACCGATCCATGCCTTAAGTTCACCCACCTTATTCCTGATGCTTCTTGCGTTGAAGTATACACACTTCAACCCATCTCCGTGCCTGCAAATACTCTCCTTTGTCAGTGTTCCCTTCCCCACTGCCTCATTACATGCTTTGGCGTCCTGAATATCGGCTACCTTAGTTGCTGGACTACAAATCCGGTTCCCATTCCCCTGCCAAATTAGTTTAAACCCTCCAGAAGAGTACTAGCAAACCTCCCTCCCAGGATATTGGTGCCCCTCTGGTTCAGATGCAACCCGTCCTGCTTGTACAGGTCCCACCTTCCCCAGAATGCGCTCCAATTATCCAAATACCTGAAGCCCTCCCTCCTACACCATTCCTGCAGCCACATGTTCAACTGCACTCTCTCCCTATTCCTAGCCTCGCTATCACGTGGCACCGGCAACAAACCAGAGATGACAACTCTGTCTGTCCTGGCTTTCAACTTCCAGCCTAACTCCCTAAACTTGTTTATTACCTCCACACCCCTTTTCCTACCTATGTCGTTGGTACCAATGTGCACCACGACTTCTGGCTGCTCCCCCTCCCCCTTAAGGATCCTGAAGACATGATCCGAGACATCCCTGGCCCTGGCACCCGGGAGGCAACTTACCTTCCGGGAGTCTCGCTCGCGACCACAGAATCTCCTATCTATTCCCCTAACCAGTGAATCTCCTACAACTATTGCTTTTCTATTCTCCCCCCTTCCCTTCTGAGCCCCAGAGCCAGACTCAGTGCCAGAGACCTGGCCGCTAGGGCCTTCCCCCGGTAGGTCATCCCCCCCAACAGCATCCAAAACGGTATACTTGTTTTGAAGGGGAACGGCCACGAGGGATCCCTGCACTGTCCGCCTGTTTGTTTTTTTCCCCCTGACTGTAACCCAGCTATTCTTGTCCTGTACCTTGGGTGTGGTTACCTCCCTGTAACTCTTCTCAATCACCCCCTCTGCCTCCCGGATGATCCGAAGTTCATCCAGCTTCAGCTCCAGTTCCCTGACACGGTCTTTGAGGAGCTGAAGTTGGGTGCACTTCCCGCAGGTATAGTCAGTGGGGACACCGGTGGTATCCCTCACCACCCACATCCTACAGGAGGAGCATGTAACTGGCCTAGCCTCCATCCCCTCTTACCTTACAGAATATAGCTGCTGTGTGGACTAACTAGATCTCCGCCCTCCGACTCTGCTCCCAGTCAGCTACACTTCCTGTAAACTCCTGGCTCTCTTCGCACTCTTTGCGGAAATGTCGGAAACAAAATGAAAGGAGCACCTTACTCCCTCCTCACCTAACTCCCTCGGTCACCAAACTCTCACTATCGCACTCAAAAAGCACCAAATTCAGCACTCCCTCGGTCACCAAACTCTCACTATCGCACTCAAAAAGCACCAAATTCAGCACTCAGTGCAAACAAAGTCTGCACTGTAGGGGATCACTTTTGTACTGTGAATCTAGCCTCTGAAAAACTGGCCTAATCCAATTAACTAATTAACAAGCTCCAGCTGCAAGTGCCTAGAAGTAGAAGCCTGTTTAAAGCTGATTGAAAATTCACCTTCTTCTAAACCAAACAGCAACTTTTAAGTTAATTAACTAAATAAAAGAAAGACTAAACTTTCGATAAAAATGAAGCCTTATACTCCCTCGGTCACCAAACTCTCACTATCGCACTCAAAAAGCACCAAATTCAGCACTCAGTTTCCCCGAGGTTTATAGCTGGTCGTCCTGCTCGAGGCAATACCCTTGTTGAGCAGGAACTGACGCAGCTCATCGCTCATGAGTGAGGATCCCCTGTCGCTGTGGACCTAGGCAGGGAAGCCAAACAGCGCAAAGATGGTGTTGAGGACTTTGATGTCGGCGGCAGACATCACATCAGGGCATGGGATGGCGAAGGGGAATCTGGAGTATTCATCGACCACACTGAGGAAGTACGTGTTACGGTCGGTGGAGGGGAGGGGCCCTTTGAAGTCCATGGTGAGGCGTTCAAAGGGACGGGAGGCCTTCAGGCGCGAACGGTCTGGCTGGTAGAAGCGCGGTTTGCACTCCGCACACACCTGCCAGTCTCTGGTGATTGCCCTGACTTCCTCGACGGAGTAGGGCAGATTGAGGACCTTGATGAAGTGGTACAAACGTGTGACTCCCGGTTGACAAAGGTTGTCGTGCAGAGTCCGGAGTCGATCCACCTGTGCGCTGGCACATGTACCTCGGGATAGGGCATCGGGGGGCTCGTTGAGCTTACCGGGGCGATACAAAATCTCGTAGTTGTAGGTGGAGAGCTCGATCCTCCACCTCAATATTTTATCGCTTTTGATCTTGCCCCGCTGTGTGTTGTTAAACATGAAAGCTACCGACCGTTGGCCAGTGAGGAGAGTGAATCTCCTGCCGGCCAGGTAATGCCTCCAGTGCCGTACAGCTTCAACGCGGCTTGGGCCTCTTTTTCGACGGAGGAGTGCCGAATTTCGGAGGCATGAAGACTTTGTGAAAAGAATGCCACGGGCCTGCCTGCCTGGTTGAGGGTGGCGGCCAGAGCGACCTAGGATGCATCGCTCTCGACTTGGAAGGGGAGCGCCTCGTCGACTGCGTGCATCGCGGCCTTGGCGATGTCGGCCTTAGTACGGTTGAAGGCCTGGTGACCTCGGCCGTTAGGGGAAAAAGAGTGGATTGGATGAGTGGGCGGGCCTTGTCTGCATAATTTGGGACCCACTGGGCGAAGTAAGAAAAAAACCCCAAGCAACATTTGAGGGCCTTGGGGCAGTGGGGGAGGCGGAGTTCCATGCAGTCGGGATCGGGCCCCAGAACTCCGTTCTGGACCAAATAGCCGAGGATGGCTAAGCGGTTCGTGTTGAACACACATTTCTCCTTGTTGTAAGTGAGGTTGCGGAGAGTGGCAGTGCGGAGAAATTTGGCAAAGTTGGCGTCATGGCCCTGCTGATCGTGGCCGCAGATGGTGACATTGTCAAGGGACGGGAATGTGGCCTGCAGCCCGTACTGGTCGACCATTCGGTCCATTTCCCACTGGAAAACTGAGACCCCGTTGGTGACGCCGAAAGGAGCCCTGAGAAAGTGGTAAAGGCGGCCATCTGCCTCGAAGGCAGTGTATGGACGGTCCGCCTTACGGATGGGGAGCTGGTGGTAGGCGGATTTCAGGTCTACAGTTCAGAAGACCCGGTACTGTGCAATCTGATTGACCATATCAGATATGCGTCGAGCTGCGTGTACCTATTGATGGTCTGGCTGTAGTCCACAACCATTCTGTGTTTCTCCCCAGTTTTCACCACTGTCACTTGGGCTCTCCAGGGGCTGTTGCTGGCCTCGATGATGCCTTCCCGAAGCAGTCGCTGGACTTCGGACCTGATGAAGGTCCTGTCCTGGGCGCTGTACCGTCTGCTCCTGGTGGCGACGGGTTTGCAATCTGGGGTTAAGTTTGCAAATAAGGAAGGTGGGTCGACCTCTAGGGTCGCGAGGCCGTGCACAGTAAAGGCTGGTAGGGGCCCGCCGAATTTCAATGTTAGGCTCTCGAGGTTGCACTGGAAGTCCAGGCCGAGTAGTAAGGCAGCGCAGAGGTTGGAGAGGACATAGAGGTGGAAGCCGGTAAAGTCCACGCCCTGGACAGTGAGCGTGGCTATGCAGTACCCCCGGATCGCCACGGAGTGGGACCCGGAGGCCAGGGAGATTCTCTGATTGGCGGGGTGTACCGCGAGGGAGCAGCGCCTTACCATATCGGGATGAATGAAGCTCTCGGTGCTCCCGGAGTCCAGCAGGCAGGAGATACCGTGCCCATCGATTTTCACGTTTGTAGAGGCGGTTGCTAGGTTGTGTGGGCGAGACTGGTCAATCGTGACCGAGGCGAGACGCGGCTGATCGTCGATGGTGGCAGATGATGGGGTGCCCGGGGGGCATGGGTCCTGGTAAGATGGCGCCGCCCACTGCCCGCACGAGCCGTGGGGTAGACAAGATGGCGGTGGTTGATGTTCCAGTGGAGGACAAGATGGCGGTGCTCACGGGCCACACGTGGTGGGGGTTGAACAAGATGGCGGCACCCAGGGGCTGCACGTTGTCCGAGGAGGGGAAGATGGCATCGCCCACTGGCCGTGCGTGGTCCAAGGAGGGGAAGATGGCGGCACCCACTGGCCGAACGGAGGGGGGGGTCGGAACCATAGCGGCGACTGAACGGGCCTGGCACACCGCCGCGAAGTGCCCCTTCTTGCCGCAGGCCTTGCAAAGGGCGCTTCGAGCCGGGCAGCCCACAGAAGTAACATTTGGGGCCCCCGGGGTTGGTTGGCTACCGGGCGGCACAGGCGTGGGGTTGGCTGAGTGGGATCCCCGATGGGGCGGCCGTCTGCGGAGTCCACGATGCGTGGGAGGGGTGGGCCGCGCGGCCGGGGCTGTAGGCCTGGATGTCGCGCGAGGCGACTGTCAGTGAGAGCGCAAGCTTTTTGATTGCCGCGAGGTCGAGCGTGGCCCCTTCTAAAAGGCGTTGGCGGATGTAATCTGACCCTATCCCCGCAACAAAACTCTCCCTCATAAGCACGTTCGAGTGTTCCGTGGTCGTGACGGCCTGACAGTCACAGTCTCTGACTAGGGGAATTAGAGCACGCCAGAAGTCTTCTACTGACTCACCAGGGAGTTGACTGCGCGTGGAGAGGATGAGTCGAGCGTAAAGCGTGTTAGTCCACTGAGCGTAGTTTTCTTTCGGTAGCGCCATGGCTTCGTCGTAGTTCGGCGCGTCCTGGATAAGCGGAAAGACATTGGAACTCAGCCGCGCGTAGAGGATCTGAATCTTCTGAGCGTCCGGAATTGGGTCTGGTGCAGACCTGATGTAAGCTTCGAAACAGGCTAGCTAATGTTCAAAGTCCTTTTTGGCGTGGCCTGATTGCGGATCCAGCTGCAGGCGATCCGGCTTGATGCGGAGGTCCATCTTCTGAAAACTTGTGTAATTAATTGATGCACGATCAATTACACAAAGACAAGAGTTGAATGCAACTGATGCTTTATTACACTAAGATGTGTGGCCTCCTGCAGCAGCTGGCGAAAAGGCTGCTGTATGGGGAGCACGCATATTTATACTCCGCCTACTGGGCGGAGCCAGCAGACAGGAACTACCCCCGTACCTGTAGTACAGGGCCTTACCACAAATCCCTTAATATATACATCAGTGGTGACTACCACAGGCTCCCACACCCCCCTCGAGCACTGGGGCAGCAATTATCCAAGGTTGTTACTCACCACCTCTGATACCCACAGCAACCATTGCGCTAGCTTCACGGTTTTAAATAGGTGTGCTAAAGAACGCCCGCATGACCGCTCACTGGGGAGCTGGGCAAACACGGGAGGCCATTATATAAGGGGCCCTTCCTGTTAATCGGATGGAGATTGGCCTTAATTGGTGATTATAGGTTTCTCACCATGCTATGGTGGGATCTAGATGCGCTCCGGGTCAGTTAGATCGGAAACCATTGGCGCCCAGCGTGGTTCCCGAATTCGGTCTCTCTCACAATCTGACTGGCTCGCTTGGTTTTGCCCACGGCCCGGACGTTAGGTCGCACCCCTAATATCTGCGTCAGACAGGGGTAACAGATGCATATTTTTGTTCTTTACCTAATATGGCCAGCAGCACACCTCAACTAGCCAAACTGTAATAGTGGGAGTAATGTCTGAAAAACTGGAGCTGCATGAACCAATTGTTAGGCCATGAAATTCAGTTGTGTTTGAAATGGGCTTTTGTTGAAATGTGTCCTCTAGATGGCATTCTATTACCTCTACTTAGGACACGAAAAATTATCAAGACTATGAATATTTCAGAGTTGAAGGAGACTATTTTGAATTTTACAATCACTCTCCGAAAAAGCTATTCAATTACTAGATATCTTTCCATATTTTTCAAATATATATCTTTTTTAAAAAATATTATTCTGGAATCTGCTTCTACCATTATATCTGATGGACTGCCCTAACACTTCTACACAATACAAATTCACCCAACTTCTTACTTTGTTGTTTTACTGAAATCGGAAACATTTTCAAACTGACTCACCAATTAGTGAAATTATTTTTTCTGAATCATCTTTTCGCAAATTCTTCATTCTTCGCCTCTGTTGATTCTCATTTTAACCATCTTTGTCCTCATGAAAAGAGCCCTGTACCTCTCAAATCAGGAGAGGCCTCATGTCTCTCATCTGTCTTCATTACTAAAGCTTATCTGCTCTGGTACTGTTACTGACTCTCTTTTGCACTGATCCTATGCCCTTGGCATTTTTCTTAAATATATACTCATTTATACTCCCCACCCTTCCAGGCCGTACAAAAGTCTCCTTTTTCTTTTTAATGAGGTTCACAATATCCCTCGTTATCCAAGGTTCCCTAAACTTACCATACTTATCCTTCATTCTCTCAGTAACATGACCTACCTGAATCCGAATCAACTGTCGCTTGAAAAACTCCCACATGTCCGATGTTGATTTACTATCCAACAGCCACACCTCAATCCAAATTCTTCAGTTCCTGTCTAATGTTATTGTAATTTGCCTTTCCCCAGTTTAGCATCTTAACGCGAGGGTTACCCTCATCACTGTCTCAAAGTACCCTAAAACGTACAGAATTGTGGTCACTACTCTCAAAATGTTCCCCTACTGAAACCTCAACCACCTGTCCAGGTTCATTCCCCAATACCAGATCCAGTACTGCCCCTTTCCTAGTTGGACTATCTACATATTGCATCAAGAAGGCTTCCTGGATACACCTTACAAACTTTGCCCCATCCAAACCCCTAGCACTAAGTGAGCCCCAGTCAATATAAAGGAAGTTAAAATCCCCTACCACAACAATCCTGTTACTTTTGCACCTATCCAAAATCTCTCTACCTATCTGCTTCTCTATCTCTCGCTTGCAGTTGGGGGGGCCTGTAATAAACGCCCAACATTGTGATTGCCTCCTTCCTGGTCCTGATTTCTACCCATAATGCCTCATTTTATGAGCCCTCCAAGGTGTCCTCCCAATGAGGAATCCTCAAAACTAACCACATTCATGTCTCATGTAGGTAAATATTGTTTTCTTTGTATGTCCTATGGCATCTTCACAGGTAACGAGGTCTTCCAGTGGTGTATAGAGCAACTCTTTTCAGGCCAACCTTGCAAAATCATTGTTGATAACGATCTGGTTTGGGAACGTTCTATGCAAGAAGATGATGCACATCTTTGTCTCGTCCTTGACAGAATCAGGACCATACAGCTAAAGGTTAACCCTGCAAAATGCAGATTTAGGGTCAAGCAGATCCCTTACATGGCCCATTTACTCCCAGCCGATGGTGTAAAGCCTGATGCAGACAAGACAACGACTGCACGTTGGCAATTCTGGTGAACAAAGCACGCTTTACTGTGATTTCTTGGTGTAACGAACTATCTTTCTAAATTTATCCCGTGTTATAGTGAGGTCACTGGACGTCTTGTCAACCACGGCAAAGGATATCAAATGGTGCTGGCAAGAGCATCACATAACTGACATCAATAGATTCAAACATGCACTCGCAGCCCCACCGGTGCTACAATACTTTGATATTCGAGCACCTGTTCTTATACCAGCAGACGCTTCCCAGCAAAGGCTCGGTACAGTCGTATCCAGAACCAGACCAATAAACTTTGCTTCAAGGGCCCACACTGAAATTGGGACTAGTTATGCACAGACCGGAAAGGAACCCCTTGCAGAAATGTAATTCCTTTATATATGGTCATCTTGCAGCTGTTCAAACAGATCATCAGCCACTCACCTACCTTAAAAAAAACCTATGCACAATGCGTCTGCATGGCTGCAATGCATGGTATTAAAGCTGCAATGGTGAAATCTCAGTGTCGCCTACAAACATGGTAAAAATGTGTACTTGGTTGATGTGGTCTCCAGAATCTTCTAACCCACTACAGACCAGGCACATTGTGAGGAAGACATAGCCATTGTGACAATAGAGGCGATTTTCTCTCGCTGAATTCAGGAACTCAAAGATACCCAACAGACGGACATCACATACAGACAACTGCAAAACAGCATCATGGAGGGCTAGCCAGGATCCTCAAGAAAGCTTTCACATGTGCTTTGCACATTCTTCACCATCAGAGATGAACTAACCGCACAGGATGGACTATTACTGCATGGTCAGTGATTCATCATCCCTACTAATCTTCAGAGGTACTAACACTAACAACTTCACCAAGGTGCCATGGGTTGGAAGCGACCAGATACAGGGCCAAGGAATCACTGTACCAGCCCTCAAATGTACGCAGAGAAGGAAAGGGACGTTTCCCGATGTGCACCATGCGATGCACTCAAGCCGCATCAAGCAAAATAACCACTGCATTTACAGTTTTCATGAGGTTTCAAACCTCCCATGGTCATTCACAGCAGATGAATCACTACAATGCAGAAGGAGGCCATTTGGCTCATCGAGTCTGCACCAACCCTCCGAAAAAGCACCTTACCTAGCCCCACACCCCTGCCCTACTCCCGCAACCCCACCGAACCTCCTTCGAAAGGAATGAAAAACAATATTTAGCACTGGTCAATTCATATTCCGGTCAATTCATATTCCGGGTGGTTTGAACTTGACTACCTGCCAAATGTGACATGTAATATATTCATCGTCAAGCTCAAGAGACACTTGGCCACACATGACATCTCGCAGAGACTCATGACAGGCAGCGCATGCCAATTCATCCCAAAGAATTTTGTAACCTTGCACAAAAATGGGTCTTTGAGCATATCCCGAGTAGCCCCGTACATCCACAGTCAAATGGTGTGGTGGAATGGGCGGTTTGCTCGGCCAGGCATCTTCTCGAGAAGTGTGCCTGAGATCGAACAGATTACTATGCTGTGCACCTCATCCTGCGAAATGTACCACGACAGGGCCTGCCCTCCTCAGTACGACGACTTTTTTCCAGGGGCACCAGGACAATGATTTCTGCTGCGCAGGCTCTGCTGCAACCTTAACTTGAAACCAATGGGAATGATGCTCTCATACGCCGCAGATTGAGAAGGAAAATGCACTGACTCGGCCCTCTAACACCTGGTCAAACAGTCAGAATCTGGACTGCACGTGACCAGTTGACGATAATACACAGCCGTGCCACGCAGCCGAACAGTTACAAGGTAGCCTCTGACAGTACTCACCATCTGCACCGTCAGGGAACCTGAGCAAACTGAACACAAGGTTGCAGGACTTCATTACCACCGAGGCTAGAACTGGCTTTCGAATATTATTTTTCTGCAACAAAGGGCGGGGAGGTGTTGGGGTTGCGATGAGCTTAATCTGTGCCTCACTGCTACCTGTATATGTAAATAGTTATGCATTGTTTTCTCATTTAACTTGTATGTTACACAATGGTCTGTACATAGTTTCCTATTGTGCACACTTACATTTCATGCCACCGGGTGTTCCAACTAAACGAGGAAGGTGTAGACCGAGTGGTCACGTGCGAACGTGATAATGCAGCGACATAAGATATCACGTGGCGGGAGGGTGGGAGTTGTACTTGGGAGCGCGAGCAGAACACGAGTGTTGCAGTAGCTACTGAGCTTGTGAATGAACTAGCTTTTGTTGAAAGTCCTTACTGTCAATGATTCATTTCCATTTACAATGCTTATTTCTGTTTTTCTGTGCAGATACAGAAATCTGACTGACATGGTGCTGGGGGACAGAAAGAAGCTTTCTGCCGAAGAGAAGTGTTGCTTCATCCTCCAGCAATGTAAATTACACGGCTGGCAGGTATATCTGTGCTTTTTGTGATGACTGTATTACAACTAGTTTGCCAATGAGGCAGAGCAACATGTCTGTCCCATTAAGTACATTGAAATACATAGAAGGGCAGAATCCCAGACTGAGGGCTCCTAAAAGAATGCTGACTGGTAGGAAATTGTGGATCCAATTGCAAAGCAGTGGTTGTGAATTTACATCTGACCGCTGCAAATTATACATTCAATAAAGCTGATAATTTGTGGGCTGGCACCAAATGTTCACCATGACAAATGCTGGATTGTTATAAGAATCCAAGTGATTAGTGTACTTCAGCGAAGGGTGGTGCCACTCCTCCTTGGCCTTAACATCGATGTGACTAGAGGCCCACAACCGGTGGTTTACTCTTAATAAGGTCATTGCTGCTTGGGATGGATAATAAATGCTGCCTTGATGACATAGGTCAACTCCAAGGACAGCAAAACAATCAAGTGTGCTAGCTGGGAATGGTTGTTTGGGCAATGCATCAGTGAATACAAATTTGTGGGGTTAAATATAAATAATAATATGTGTATCACAACACACATGGAATCAGCCAGTTTAACATTTTGCAGAATTCTAAGGGCAAAACACTGTTGGAAATCGATGGAAAATGCAAGGAACACTCTGTGGAGAGAGAAACAAAGTTAATGGGTGGGATTCTCCACCCCGTGCGGCACGCCCCTGGCCGGCAGCGGGATTCTCCAACCCGTCAGCCAGCCAATGGGGTTTCCCATTGTGGCCAGCCCCACGCCATCGGGAAATCCCCGGGCGTGGTTGCCAGCGCAACGGAGAACCCCGCCAGCGGAGAAACCAGCCCAATGTTCCAGCTCAGTGACCTTGATATTTCTTTGCAGGCCAGCTGAGTGTTTCCTGCATTTTCTGACTTTATTTTGGCATTTTATAGCAATTAAAGTCTACTGGGGAAATTGACCGGAATGCACACTGTGTCAAAACTATTAAGGAAATAACTTTACTCCAAGGAGAATACAGGGGTGGGATTCTCTGACCCCCCCCCCGCCCCCGGCCGGGTCGGAGAATCCCCGGAGGCGGCGCGAATACTGCCCCGACGCCGGCTGCCGTATTCTCCGGCGTCGGTTTTCAGGCGGGTGCGGGGTTCACGCTGGTTGGGGGCCATTGGCAGCGGCCCCCCTGGCAATTTTCCGGGCCCCAATGGGCCGAGCGGCCGTCGGTTTCTGGCCAGTCCCGCCGGCGTGGACTAGACATGGTTCCACACGGCGGGACCTGGCAGATAAGTCGGCTGGGCGGTCCTCAGGGAGGCGCGGGGGGATCCGACCCCGGGGGGGTGGGGGGAGGGGACCCCCCACCCCACCCCACCCCACCCCACCCCACGGTTGCCTGGCCCGCGATCTGGGCCCACCGATCTGCGGGCGGGCCTGTGCCGTGGGGGCACTCCTTCTTCCACGCCAGCCCCTGTAGGGCTCTGCCATGGCCGGCGCGGAGAAGACACCACCCTGCGCATGAGCCAGAATATGCCGGCGGTTGCGCGCATGCACGGGATCACGCCAGCCCTTTGGCGCATGCGTGGGCTCACGCAGTCCCTTCGGTGCCGGCTGGCGCAGCGCCAACCCCTCCAGCGTCCACCTAGCCCCTGGAAGAGCGGAGGATTCTACTGTTTCCGGTAGGCCCGACGCCGGAGTGTTTTGTGCCGTTTTTGACGCCGCTGAATCCCGCTTATGGGGCGGGATTCTCCGCAATCGGCGCGATGTCTGCCAACTGGCGCCAAAAACGGCGCGAATCAGTCCGGCATCGCGCCGCCCCAAAGGTGCGGAATCCTCCGCATCTTGACCGGCCGAGCCCTAACCTTGTGGGGCTAGGGCCACGGCGGACTGATTTCCGCCCCGCCAGCTGGCCGGAAAGGCCTTTGGTGCCCCGCCAGCTGGCGCAGAAATGACATTGCCGGGCGGTGCATGCGCGGGAGCGTCAGCGGCCGCTCACGGCATCCCCGCGCATGCGCAGTGGAGGGAGTCTCTTCCGCCTCCGCCATGGTGGAGATCATGGCGAAGGCGGAAGAAAAAGAGTGCCCCCACGGCACAGGCCCGCCCGCGAATCGGTGGGCCCCGATCGCGGGCCAGGCCACAGTGGGGGCCCCCCCCCCGAGCCAGATCTCCCCGCGCCCCCCCCCAGGACCCCGGAGCCCGCCCGCGCTGCCTTGTCCCACCGGTAAGAGAGGTGGTATAATCCACGCCGGCGGGACAGGCATTCTAGCAGCGGGACTCCGGGCCAGAGAATCGCCGGGGGGGGGGGGCACCAACTGGCGCGGCGTGATTCCCGCCCCCGCCGAATATCCGGTGCCAGAGAATTCGGCAACCGGCGGGGCGGGATTCACGGCAGCCCCCGGCGATTCTCCGACCCGGCGGGGGGTCGGAGAATCTCGCCCATGGTCTTTATCTCTATTGCCCCATTAATGATTCTTTTTAAATTAAAGAAATTATTTTGCTTCAATTGTTGGTTATCGTTTTGATCAATACTTTTTTCAATGAAAATCTTCGATTAGACTTTGCAAGACTCTGCTCCCAGGACAGAGTCTCACTTGATAGTAAGAATCAGACATGAAGGTCAGTGTTCTTGGATCTCCTGATTCTCCGATGATTAAAATGAATTACCAGAAAATCAGGAATGTCGCAGTGTGGTGGACTGACCTTGGCAGCTAATTTTCTAATTGGTGCTTCCGTCAAACAGGACTTGAGCCCCTAAGATTTTATCATTAATTGTTAGCTTTCTTCTTGCCAAGTACAGAATTGAGTATTTTCACCTCTGAGAGAGCTTCTGCTCTTATTGTTCTATTCTCACTACAAGTTGTCATCTAACTCTGGAATTTGACCAGCTTTATATTTCAAGGGTAAGCAATCAAGGGCAAACATACTTTTAACATGAATTTCAGGCATAGTTATTTCTAAAACTCATATTTGTGTTCAAGAATTTTCAACAAAGCAAATCTTTACCACAGAAAATTGATTTCAAATTCAATACTTAGCTTTTTTGGCTAGGTTCAATAAGTTAGAATTTCAGAAACAATGGGCCGAATTCTCCGTCCCGCCACAACCGCTCTCCCACCGACAGTGGGACTCTTCATCCAGGCAGTCAACTAATGGGGTTTCCCATTCTAGCCATCCCCATGTCGTCGGGAAATTGGCGGGCGTGAGTGCGCTGCTGGCGATTGGAGGATCCGG
Organism: Scyliorhinus torazame; assembly: GCF_047496885.1. Classification (NCBI taxonomy): domain Eukaryota; kingdom Metazoa; phylum Chordata; class Chondrichthyes; order Carcharhiniformes; family Scyliorhinidae; genus Scyliorhinus; species Scyliorhinus torazame. Next base: position 61,402,277 of record NC_092721.1, on the reverse strand, counting down.
CCGACTGAGAATCCCACCCAATGGGTTTACGTTTAACTTTCCAATCCACTCGCTGTGGGGGATTCCAACAGTGTCAGGAACCCAGAAGTTTCAACAATGTGTTTGTTGGTAACCACTGAATTTGTACCTTACGTATGGGGCTTCGTGGCATATCAGAATGAGTAGATGGATGATGATGGCGTGCAGAAGTGCCCTGCTCTTGGGTACAGGTGATCAATGAACTCAACAGGACAGGAAAGGTGAGAAGGCCTGGTACATTCAACCGCACCCTGAAATGCATCTGACCCCAACTCTGCCTTCCGTAACATTTTCCTGCACATCGCTCCTCATGACAACAGAAGCTGCAGATGCATGCATTTCTCTGTCGAGGTATCTTTCTCACATCCCCATCTGGCCTGTCACCATTGACACTCATCTTTTTAAAAAAATATATATTTATTAAAGTTTTTTAACACAATTTTTCCCCCTTACAAACAATAACCCCCTCGTAACAAAAAAACAAAAACGTGAAATCGCGCAGAGCAAGATATATACATGGCAAAATGATATATTTACACAGCTTTGTACACTGGCCCTCACCCGTACGTGCCAGTTTCCCCAACCCTTCATGTTATCTCTTGCTCATCCACCCTCCCAGGCAGTCCCCCCTTTCCCCCCACCCCTCCCAGGACGCCGGGCTCCCTGAGCACCTTCCACATCTGTCCTCTACCCCAAAGAACCTACTCAACCTCGCCCCCGTCAAGTGCGCTCTGTGGACCACCTTAAATTGTATCAGGCTGAGCCTGGCACACGAGGAGGAGGAATTAACCCTACCTAGGGCATCAGCCCACAGACCTTCCTCGATGTCCTCCCCCAGCTCCTCCTCCCATTTACCCTTCAACTCTTCTACCAGCGCTTCCCCCTCTTCTTTCAACTCCTGGTGTATTTCCGACACCTTGCCCTCCCTGACCCATACACCCGAGATCTCCCTATCTTGAACTTCTTGTGCCGGGAGCAACGGGAATTCCCTCACCTGTCGCCTCACAAAAGCCCTCACCTGCATATATCTGAAGGCATTTCCTGGGGGTAACTCGAACTTTTCCTCCAGTGCCCCTCGGCTCGCAAACGTCCCGTCGATGAACAGGTCCCACATTCTTCCAATCCCCGCCCGATGCCAGCTCTGGAACCCCCCGTCCATCTTCCCCGGGACAAACCGGTGGTTACCCCTAATCGGGGACCACACCGATGCTCCCATTGCACCCCGGTGCCGTCTCCACTGGCCCCAGATCCTTAGCGTTGCCGCCACCACCGGGCTCGTGGTATACTTTGTCGGCGAGAGCGGCAGCGGTGCTGTCACCAACGCCCCCAGGCTCGTTCCTTGACAGGACGCCATCTCCATCCTCTTCCATGCCGCCCCCTCTCCCTCCATAACCCACTTGCGGATCATCGTCACATTTGCTGCCCAGTAGTAGCTCCCCAGGTTTGGCAGCGCCAACCCTCCTCGGTCCCTACTGCGTTCCAGGAACCCTCTCCTTACTCTCGGGTCTTATTCGCCCACACAAACCCCATAATACTCCTGCCTACTCTCTTAAAAAAGGCCTTAGTGATCACGATGGGAAGGCACTGAAACACAAACAGAAACCTCGGAAGGACCACCATTTTGACCGACTGCACTCTACCCGCCAGCGAGAGCGGTAACATGTCCCATCTTTTGAAATCCTCCTCCATTTTCTCCACCAACCTCGTCAGATTCAGTTTATGTAGGGTCCCCCAACTCCTGGCTATCTGGATCCCCAGATACCGAAGGCTCCCCTCCGCCCTCCTCAGCGGTAGGTCCCCTATCCTTCTTTCTTGGTCCCCCGCCTGTAATACAAAGAGCTCACTCTTCCCTACATTGAGCTGAGAGCCCGAAAACTCCCCAAACTCCCTTAGAGTCTGCATGACCTCCACCATGCCCTCCATTGGATCCGCCACGTACAGCAACAGGTCATCCGCATATAGCGACACCCGATGCTCTTCTCCCCCTCGGACCACCCTCCTCCATTTACTAGACTCCCTCAATGACATGGCCAATGGTTTGATCGCCAATGCGAACAACAGGGGGGACAGGGGGCACCCCTGCCTCATCCCTCGGTACAGTCGAAAGTACTCCGACCTCCGCCAGTTCGTCACTACACTCGCCATCGGGTCTCTGTAAAGGAGCTTAACCCAATTGATAAACCCTACCCCAAACCCAAACTTACGCAGCACCTCCCAGAGGTACTCCCACTCTACTCGGTCAAAGGCCTTCTCCGCGTCCATAGCTGCCACTATCTCCGCCTCTCCCTCCTCCGATGGCATCATTATCACGTTTAAGAGCCGCTGCACATTGGTGTTTAGTTGCCTGCCCTTTACAAATCCCGTCTGGTCCTCGTGGATTACCCCCAGGACACAGTCCTCGATCCTCGTGGCCAGCACTTTTGCCAGCAACTTTGCATCCACATTGAGGAGCGAGATCGGCCTGTACGATCCACATTGCAGTGGGTCCTTGTCCCGCTTTAGGATCAAAGAAATTGTCGCTTCCGACATGGTCGGGGGCAGGGTCCCCTCCTCTCTTGCCTCATTAAAGGTCCTCACCAGTAGTGGGGCCAACAGGTCTGCGTACTTCCTGTAGAACTCCACCGGGAATCCGTCCGGTCCCGGGGCCTTCCCCGCCTGCATGCTCCCCAAACCCTTGCTCAGCTCCTCCAAGCTCCTCCAACACAATTGGTGCCCCCAAACCAGCCACCTCTTGCTCCTCCACCCTCGGGAATCTCAGCTGATCTAGGAATCGTCTCATCCCCTCTTCCCCCGCTGGGGGCTGGGATCTGTACAGCTCTTCATAAAAGGCCTTGAATGCCTCATTTATTTTCGTCGCACTCCGCACTGTGGCTCCCCTTCCATCCTTGACTCCCCCTATTTCCCTCGCTGCCATCCTCTTACGGAGCTGGTGTGCCAGCATCCGACTAGCCTTTTCCCCATACTCGTAGGTCGCCCCCTGCGCTTTCCTCCACTGTGCCTCCGCCTTCCCTGTGGTCAACAGGTCAAACTCCGTCTGGAGCCGTCGTCTTTCCCCAAGTAATCTTTCCTCCGGGGCCTCTGCGTATCTCCTGTCCACTCTCAAAATCTCCCCCACTAACCTCTCCCTTTCCATACCCTCTGTCTTCTCCCTATGAGCCCTAATGGAAATTAGCTCTCCTCTGATCACCGCCTTCAATGCCTCCCATACCACCCCCACCCACACCTCCCTGTTATCGTTGGCCTCCAAGTACCTTTCGATATACCCCCTCACCTTCCCACACACCACCTCGTCCGCCAGCAGTCCCACATCCAGCCGCCACAACGGGCATTGGTCCCTCTCCCAGCTCCAGTTCCACCCAGTGCGGGGCATGGTCCGAAACGGCTATAGTCGAATACTCCGTCCCCTCCACCCTCGGGATGAGCGCCCTACCCAGAACAAAGAAATCTATCCGGGAGTAGGCTTTGTGTACATGGGAGAAGAAAGAAAATTCCCTGGCCTGCGGCCTTGCAAACCGCCATGGGTCCACTCCCCCCATCTGATCCATAAACATACGTTTACCAACACCACCCACGTCCCTTGCAGCCTACCGCTCACCATTACATATCGCCCTCCATTGTCCGCTACAATAGTCTTGGCCTCAAATGACACCCGCTTTCCCACCAATATTGCCACCCCTCTATTCTTCGCGTCCAGTCCCGAGTGGAATACCTGTCCTACCCATCCCTTTCTTAGCCTGACCTGGTCCGCCACCTTCAGGTGTATCTCTTGGAGCATGGACACATCCGCCTTCAGTCCCTTTAAGTGCGCGAACACTCGAGCCCTCTTCACCGGCCCATTCAGGCCCCTCACATTCCACGTTATCAGCCGGATTGGAGGGGCTCTCACCCCTCCCCATGCCCCGCCGACTAGCCATCTCCTTTTCTGGGCCAGTCCCGTGTCCACGCCTCCCTCACCCTCCAGTCCCCCAGAGGGGGGACCCCTGTCCCGACCACCTCTTCTGTGTCCCATTCCCTTTCGGCCAGTGCAGCAGCAACCCTTTTTCATTGACACTCATCTTCAATGCAATATCACATCTTTTTTTCACAGTGACCATCCATAAACATTATCCTTCTAGCCTCTCAAAACAACCTATTTTTCAATCATAAATTCCTTCTTTCTTTCCTTGCAGGAAAGGAGAGCACGGAACACCAAGGGAGGCAGAGATCTGGAAGCGGCCCTCTAGACAGCTCCACTTTGACAATGACAGAGACGATGGAGATATGCTGGGTCTCAGAATGCCTGGCCGTTGAAAATAGAGAGAATGTCTTCCGGGTGACAGAATTAAATATCACATAGCCGCACAACAGACAAACTCACTCATACTGACTTGATGTCAGTATGCAATGTAAAATGACAATATGCACAAGGATGACATAGTACCCTCTCACCTTGTCAGCTATAAATAGTGTCTATCATTTCCCATGGGCCCCCAGGAAATGAAGATGAAACACCTCAGTGGGCCAGCTTCTCCTCTGGGGGCACAGAGGGTGCATCAAGAGCCCCACACATCTTTGATTGCGGGGTAAGGGTGTGCTGTGGAGGGGAGGGGTCTCGGTGGGGGAGGGCTGGGCCGTATGGGAGGGGATTGGCCATATGAGGGGGATGGGTTGTATGGAGGGGATGGGATGTATGGGGGGGGCGTGTAGTCTAGGGGGATGGTGGGAGCATGGAGTTATGTGGGCAGCACTGAATGGAGCTGGGCAGGGGTGGTGCGGGTGCATTACTGGGTGGAGGGTGTCCGGTGCCAACCCACCCATGCGACCTGGTGGAGGTCATTGCCCTTATGGCACTGGATGCCAGTCCTCCTCATCACGCTCCCCGAGCTTACGGCCACTGCCACTTCGTCCCAGGCAGCACTGGCTAATCTGTGGACCCTCGGGGAACAGGACCTCCTGCCTCCACAGGGTCCAGCAGTCGTCCCAGGTCGGCGTCACCAAAGCATGGTGTGGGTCTCCGTGAAGGCATGGCTGCGAGCTGTGTGGATTGGCTGTACAGGAACGGTTTAAGTGTACGGGCGAATCAGCCTGCAAACCATGATTTGCGGCATGAATCCCATGGAGCCTTATTAAGTGGACCAATTAATGCTTTATAGCGGTAACGGGCTCCCCCAGCCAAGCATAGGGGAGCTCGTGGCATTTCCTGCTTGCTACCACACTTGTAAATTTTTGGTAAAATCCCAACCCAAAGTATTTGTGTTAATCAAGATTATCACTTGTGCAATAGTGTCTGTTTCATGTTTATGCACTTAATGGGGGACACACACACGTGGGCGCACACGTTTACGCCACGGGGTCCTTCCTGGCACCAAGTAGGGACCTGTCCGGGATCTCACAGTCCTTGATGCTCAGGTGCATCCACGCCATCACGGGGGCCATATCCCAGCTGGCTCAATACAACCATTTCAATGTGGATCGAGCCCACCAGGATGCCTGGACAGTGGGGTTCGCCGCCATCGCTGGGATGTCCCGGGTCCAGGGTGGATCGACGGGATGCATGACCCCATATGAGCACCAGCACATGACTGGCTGCTCTACACAAACCGCAAGGGGTTCCACTCGAACGCGCAGCTGATAAGTGATGCACGCCATCACCTCCTCCTCCCTCGGGATGCCAATGGCCCCCGGGCTACTCCGTGAGACGGGGGTGCGGGCGGAGCTGTTCCCTTGCTCTGGCACATAGTTGCTGTGATACGGCAACCCTGTCCTGGGTCTCAGCCAGCACATGCACAGAATGCCCCAGGCCTTGGACATGCTGACCCAAAGCCACGACCGTCGACCCCAATGCCTCCACCGTGGGCGCCCCCCGTGCGGTGTTGGTCTCGGTGGCACGCATTGTCGTCACAACCTCCTGCTGCTGCACGAGGTTGGACTCCTCCAACACAACGACAGTGCTGGATGATCGTGAATACTTTGCATCAGTATTCACCAAAGAGAAGAATTTGGTGGATGTTGAGTCTGGAGAAGGGTCTGTAGATAACCTGGGTCACATTGAGATCCAAAAAGACGAGGTGTTGGGCGTCTTGAAAAATATTAAGGTAGATAAGTCCCCAGGGCTTGATGGGATCTACCCCAGAATACTGAAGGAGGCTAGAGAGGAAATTGCTGAGGCCTTGACAGAAATCTTTGGATCCTCACTGTCTTCAGGTGATGTCCCAGAGGATTGGAGAATAGCCAATGTTGTTCCTTTGTTTAAGAAGGGTAGCAATGATAATCCAGGGAACTACAGGCCGGTGAGCCTTACGTCAGTGGTAGGGAAATTATTGGAGAGAATTCTTCGAGACAGGATCTACTCCCATTTGGAAGCAAATGGACGTATTAGCGAGAGACAGCACGGTTTTGTGAAGGGGAAATCGTGTCTCACTAACTTGATAGAGTTTTTCGAGGAGGTCACAAAGATGATTGATGCAGGTAGGGCAGTGGATGGTGTCTATATGGACTTCAGTAAGGCCTTTGACAAGGTCACTCATGGCAGAATGGTACAAAAGGTGAAGTCACACGGGATATTGGGTGAGCTGGCAAGATGGATGCAGAACTGGCTAGTTCATAGAGGCAGAGAGTAGCAATGAAAGGGTGCTTTTCTGATTGGAGGGCTGTGACTAGTGGTGTTCTGCAGGGATCAGTGCTGGGACATTTGCTGTTCGTAGTATATATAAATGGTTTGGAGGAAAATGTAACTGGTCTGATTAGTAAGTTTGGAGACGACACAAAGGTTGGTGGAATTGTGGATGGCGATGAGGACTGTCAGAGGATACAGCAGGATTTAAATTGTTTGAAGACTTGGGCGGAGAGATGGCAGATGGAGTTTAATCCGGACAAATGTGAGGTCATGCATTTTGGAAGATCTAATGCAGGTAGGGAATATACAGTGAATGGTAGAACCCTCAAGAGTATTGACAGTCAGAGAGACCTAGGTGTACAGGTCCGCAGGTCACTGAAAGGGGTGGAGAAGGTAGTCAAGAAGGCATATGGCATGCTTGCCTTCATTGGCTGGGGCCTTGAATATAAAAATTGGCAAGTCATGTTACAGCTGTATAGAACGTTAGTTAGGCCCCACTTGGAGTATAGTGTTCATTTCTGGTCGCCACACTACCAGAAGGATGTGGAGGCTTTAGAGAGGGTGCAGAAGAGATTTACCAGGATGTTGCCTGGTATGGAGGGCATTAGCTATGAGGAGAGGTTGAATAAACTCGGTTTGTTCTCACTCGAACGACGGAGGTTGAGGGGCGACCTGATAGAGGTCTACAAAATTATGAGGGGCATAGACAGAGTGGATAGTCAGAGGCTTTTTCCCAGGGTAGAGGGGCCAATGACTAGGGGGCATAGGGTTAAGGTGCGAGGGGCAAGTTTTAGAGGAGATGTACGAAGCAACGTTTTTACACAGAGGGTAGTGGGTGCCTGGAACTTGCTGCCAGAGGAGGTGGTGGAAGCAGGGACGATAGTGACATTTAAGGGGCGTCTTGACAAATACATGAATAGGATGGGAATAGAGGGATACGGACCCCGGAAGTGCAGAAGATTTTAGTTTAGATGGGCAGCATGGTTGGCACAGGCTTGGAGGGCCAAAGGGCCTGTTCCTGTGCTGTACGTTTCTTTGTTCTTTGCACCTTAATTGAAAAATAAAATTGGGTACTCAAACATTTTTTTCTTCTTTTTTAAAAATAAATTTAGAGTACCCAATTTTATTTTTCCAATTAAGCATTTTTTTCTTCTTTTTAAAAAATAAATTTAAACGACTTGCTGTCTAGGGGATCACTACCCCATACCCGACTCAAGCTTCAATTTCTTTGCTCCTGAAGGGGGACAAGGACCCAGTAGAATGTGGGTCATACGTGTGGTGATATGCATCACTGTAAATACACAAGGGTTTAATGTAAATACACTACGACTAAGTAAACGCTAGAGGGAGCACCGGAGATGTCATGACATGCAGACATACAGCTAATGAACACATAGAACAGGACACAACCAATGGGCAGTCAAGACACCCAGAAGTGACACTACCACAAGGGGGCAACCCATATATAAGGACAGGGCACACATGCTGTTTCTCTTTTCACAGGCGACACTTAGAGAGAAGGACAGGGGCAGATCAGAAGCACCACACCCACCATGTGGCTCAGAGCTGACTGGTTAGTTAGACTGAGTTACTATAGCAAGATTAGCAGGCGAGTCAAACTCATAGAGAACTGTGCTAATGGTTCAATATATCACATTGAACTTACTTCAAAGTCTGGAGTATCTTTTGGTCAAAGCTGCATCGAGTTGCAGCCTGTGTTATCCCAGAGTACATAACACATCATGGTACCAGTAATGCCTTTTGAATCTATATTGTTCAACTCAGCAAGATCCGTGACTGCCAGCAACAGCACCCAGGCAACTTGATCGAGATTCCGGTTCCTCAGCAGCTCAAGTACCACGGCAATCTCAGAGCCAACTGGCGTGCATTCAAGCAGAGATTTGAGATTGACATGGTAGCATCTGACCGAGATGGTGTGGCCGATGCTGAGAAGATAGATCTTCGACTCACCATTGCAGGTGAAACTGCAACAGAAATCTTCAACTCCTTCAAGTACTCCAAAGGGCAGGACAAGAGAGACTTCCAGACAGTCCTGGACAAGTTTGAAAACTACTGCGAGGTAAACACAAAGAAAATCGGTTAAACTGGAGCCTATACTCGCCACGAGGCAAAGGTAGGCTTGCAACAGAGGCAAACGGCAGTTTTGATTGGCAGCCATCTTGTGCAAGGAGCCGCACATGCGCAGTTCCTCAGAAGATGCGAACAGACAAAACAGTGTTTTGCACAGTTGCGAAAAGAGCGCACAGTGAGGGAAAAGCAATCTGCACATGCGCAATCCATTCCTACGCTCTACGTCACAAGCATCATGACGTCAGAGGCCACGGACCACGCCCACTTAAAAGGGAAATGTCTGAAAATAGTGAGAAAAAAAATTTAAAGCCAGAAAACACAATTCTTTCACATGGAACGACAGCACAATGCCTGAACTTCGACCAGTAGCTGAAAGTAACCTCTGCAGAACCCTGCAACAAGCAGTTAGCACCATCCTAAGCGATGATTTAGTCCTTGAAGACTACGACTCAGACGATGATTTCATCATTGGACGTGGCGACCTCAGTACCAAATCCGAACCGCAACGAGATGTGTTGTACATTGAAGCATCCGACACGGTCATGGACGAGTTTTTCGGATTTGAGGATCCTCAGCCCAGCATAGAGGACATCCCGACCCATGAGTACAGGATTCTGCTGTGGGATGACGCCAAGAGACAGAGAGAGGTACAAGCCCACAGAGAGCGGCCTGACACCACACCAGTGGTCCACACAGCACAAAGAGTCCCCGACTCCACACATAGGGTGGTCCATGCACCACGAAGAGCCCCCGACTTCGCACAAAAAGCGATGACAGACTCCACAGCAAGACCACTGCACGTCTCCACACAAAGAACATAGAAAGACTCCACAGTGAGACCACTGCATAACTCCGTTGAGAGCGCACAGATCGACTTAACAGCGAGGCCCACTGCATGACTCCACACAGGGAACGATGCCAGACTCCACAGAGAGAGTGATACAAGCCTCCACAGCGAGCTCGTTGACGACTCCACGATGGAAGCAACGCAAGACTCCAGAGTGCAGTCCTTGCATGACCAAGACCATGAAGGTCTATCCACCTTATCTGAGCAACCAGCAGCAGACGATGCAAGTCTGCCACGCTCACGTGAACAACAAAAAGACTATGACAGTCTACCCAGATTACTTGAGCCACCAGAAGAAGACTCTGACAGTCTACCCAGCTCATCTAACCGACAAGAAGACACTGAAGGTCTCCCCACTGTATGTGCGACAAGTGACAAAGGCTTCACAATTCCCATACAAGATGTGCGGCATATCAGCGAGACTGACAGATCTCAGTTAGTATGTACAGAGGCACTCGACAATCAAAGTGAGGCTACTAGTGACTCCAGTGGCACCACATTAATTCAAACCTCATCTACTCGAGCCTCTCCACAAGAACCTGAAATGACTCCAGGCGGGGAGCATCAAGAAACCAAAGGTGATTCAGGTGAACCAGAAAGTGCTCCAGACGGGGAGCATCGACAAGCCGAAGATGATTCCAGTGAACCGGACATGACTCCAGATGGGGAGCGCCGAGGAATCAGAGACGGCACGCTCAATGCAACAGCAGATGTCACGAAGGACACTGACACAAGTAACTTTGTGAAGGACTCAAATTCTCCACTCGGTGTGGTCATTGAGCGCAACAAAAACAACAACACCGACAACAACAAGAAGCGTACCAAAGGCACCAACGTCAACAACAAGCATGACAAAAACAACAACACTGGAACAACGACTGGTACGACATGGTACAACTCTGCAAATGCAGGAGACTGTGACAGCACAGCTCAAGACAATGGTAAGTGTGCAGACGTACCATGGCATGATAACGCATCTTACAAATTCACGTTTGCTCCACTACAAACAAGCGGACCAGCTTTCAAGGCAGCTGACATACGGCATCAATACCGCAAACACAGACACCAGTCCAGGTCAGACAGGAAAGATGACATCAAGAATCGCTACCACAAGCATTGAAAAAAAAAAGAGTCCAAATCAGACAACAAAGTGATTTGACCATTTGCACACCTCCTGATGGCTTCTTGGTTCCTTAAGCACACGGCCACTGACGGCATTCACAAGGACATGACAACATCAACATCAACACTTCAATAACAAAACAAGAAAGCTAGTTGACCGTATAAATTCATGAACTTTGGACTCATACATATTATTTGGTATTGTATAATCATCACTGTCATTATAACTTGTACATGTCATCATTTATCTACCTATTTTGTTCAATTTTCTTTCACCGAGTACAGAAAATATGTAACACAACAAAGGGGGGCCATATCTGTGGTGATATGCATCACTGTAAATACACAAGGGGTTAATGTAAATACACTATGACTAAGTAAACATTAGAGGGAGCACCGGAGATGTCATGACATGCAGACATACAGCTAATGAACACATAGAATAGGACACGACCAATGGGCAGTCAAGACACCCAGAGGTGACACTACCACAAGGGGGCAACCCATGTATAAGGACAGGGCACACATGCTCTTTCTCTTTCCACAGGCGACACTTAGAGAGAAGGACAGGGGCAGATCAGAAGCATCACACCCACCACGTGGCTTAGAGCACCACGTGGTTAGTTAGACTGAGTTACTGTAGCAAGATTAGCAGGATAGTCGAACTCATAGAGAACTGTGCTAATGGTTCAACAAATCACATTGAACTTACTTCAAAGTCTAGAGTATCTTTTGGTCAAAGCTGCATCGAGTTGCAGCCTGTGTTATCCCAGAGTACATAACACATCAATACCAACCTTCTTACTTTTGAATATCGACGTTAAGCTGCTGGCTAAGGTCCTTGGATCCTGGTTGGAGCCTTGTCTCCGGGGTATAATATCTGAGGATCAGACGATCTTTATGAAGGGCCGACAGTTGTTGACCAATATTCAACAACCTTTTAAACCTTGTCCTCTCCAATCTCCACTGCTCCAGACTGAAAGTTATATTTTATCTGGATGCAGAAAACGCCTTTGATAGGGTGGAGTGGGACTATCTACTTGAGATTCTGGGGAGATTTAGATTCGGCCCTAAATTTGTTTCCTGGATTTGTCTGTTGTACATTGCCCCTACGGCCAACGTTCATACAAACACTGTATTCTCAGAATACTTTCTCTTGGGCAGGGGCACTAGACAGGGCAGTCCACCTTCCCAGCTGCCCTTTGCCTTAGCTATTGAGCCCCTCCCAAAAGCATTGAGGACATCTGATCAGTGGTGGGATATTTGTCAAAATGGGATCACTTTTTGCAGACGCCCTACTTCTGTACGTTACAGACCCGTCTCCCTCCATAGACAACATAATGAGGGTACTAAGTAAGTTTGGTACGTTTTCTGGTTGCAGACTAAATGTGGATAAGAGCAAGTGTTTTCCAGTGAACATACCTGCTAGAGGAGCTTAACTTAATTAATTGCCGTTTTGCCTCTCCAACACTAGTTTCCATTACTTGGGGGTCCATCTAGCCCATAATTGACCATCACTTCACAAATTGAATTATTCAAGACTCATCAGTAATGTCAAAGCTGATCTGCCGAGGTGGAATCGCCTCCCTTTATCCCTGGCAGATAGGATTCAAACAATCAAAATAACTGAGCTTCCCAGATTTGGTTTTCCTTTCAATCCATCCCCACTTTTTTGCCCAATTGTTTTTTTATTATGGTCAACAAAATGATTTCTACTTTTATTTGGGCGGTAAGTGTCCCAGAGTCCGCAGCACTGTGCTCCAGAAAGACAAGGGATCGGGAGGCTTGGCCTTTCCGAATCTCCAGTTTTATTCCTGGGCTGCCAACATTGGAAAAATTCTGCAGTGGCTTAGTGACCCTGACTCAATTTGGGGCAAAATGGAGACTCAATCATGGACTACCACCTCCTCCCTTCACGGTATAATTGTTACTGCACTGCACCCCCAGGGTTTGGAAACAGTTCCGGCAGCATGTCAACCTTCTCTCCCTGTCTTCTTTAGTCCCTATTTGCGGTAAAGTGAATCGCACTGTCGCCTCACAGCGCCAGAGACCTGGGTTCAGTTCCGGCCTTGGGTCATTGTCTGTGTGGAGTCTGCACATTCTCCCTGTGTCTGCGTGGGTTTCCTCCAGGTGCTCCCAGATTAGGTGAATTGTCCCTTAGTGTCCAAGGATGTGCAGGTTAGGTTATGGAGTTACAGGGATCGGGGTTGTGGACATGGTAGAGTGCTCATTCGAAGGGTCAATGCAGATTCAATGGGCTGAATAGCCTCTTTCTGCATTGTAAGGATTCTATGATCCTATGATAATCAGCTCTTCTTGTCTTCGCACTTGGACTCATCGTTCAAGTCTTGGGGGTCAAGGAGACTTGTACATTTCAGGGATCTATTTGTACCGGGGAGATTCTCAAGTTTTGAGAAGCTGACCGACAAATTTCAGTTGATCAGTTCTAACATCTTTAGTCATTTTCAAATTCGTGATTTTTCGAGTAAGTTTTTGCCTCATTTCCTTTGGCCCATCCCCCTCCTTGCTGAGGAAGGTTTTGTCCTTGGTGCAGCCGGACAAAGGGTATATTTCAGCTCTGTCTGGCCTTATCCTAGGGAACTGGGTCCTGCACTTACTGATCAGGCATGGGGAGTAGCCCTCTACAGGGTGAGCTTCACTTCTTCCTGCACCCAGCTGAGTCTAATTCAGTTTAAAGTATTGCACAGAATGCATTGAACAAAGGCGAGGTTGAGTTGATTTTTTCAAGATGTGCGGCACGGTGACATATTGGTTAGCACTGCTGCCTCACAGCTCTGGGGTCCCGGGTTCAATTCTGGCCTTGGGTGACTGTTTGTGTTTCCTCCGACAGTCCAAAGATGTGCAGGTTAGGTGATTTGGCCATGCTAAATTTCCCCTTAGTGTCAAAAAGATTTGAGGTGGTGTCATGGGGATAGGATGGAGACGTGGGCTTAGTAGGGCGCTCTTTCCAAGGGCCGGTGCAGATTCGATGGGCTGAATGGCCTCCTTCTGCATTGTAGATTCTATGAAGTGTGACCGTTGTTCGCTTGCGCCAGCTAACCACACTCGCTTGTTTTGGTCTTGTCCCAAACCTGTTATCTTCTGGGTTTCCTTTTGTAATACAATGTCGGAAATTCTTTGAGTAACTCTAGAACCATGTCCACTAGCAGCCATATTTGGGGTCTCAGATTCACCGGCATTTCACTCTGGGGTAGGGGCGGATGTTATCGCTTTTGCCTCATTGGTGGCCAGGAGGCGAATACTTCTTAGCTGGAGGTCTCCCAACCGCCTAGTGTATCCACCTGGTTAGGCGATTTGATGTCATTTCTATACTTGAAGAAAATTAAGTATGCCATCAGCGGATCGGTGGGGAAAGCCATTTATCTCATTTTTTAAAGGTCTAGACACCGTTAGCTATTCGGGGGTTTTGTTGTTTGTTGCAAATCTAAGCAAAGATGCGTATATAACTTTTTGACTTTGTATTTCTATTTCTTTGCTGTTTGATTATTAACAATATGTTTGTTCATGAAACTTAATAAATATATTTGTTAAAAAAATATCACATCATGGGGAATCAGTATCATGATGAGGCAAGAACTTTATTCATTCATGAGAGATGTCTTTTGGAGACCAGTCCAGATTCAGATCAGTCCTTAGGTGGTCCAGCAATAACCAGTGGTTAATGATTGTCCTCCTTGAGGTGCCTTTTAATGCTCCAGGCTTACTGCCATGAGTGCAATGAGGTTTGCAGTGCTGCTCCTGCCTCTTGAAGATTACCGTAGGCAGTGAAATGTTGGGACAATGCTTGAAGGGACTGCACCATGTCTCCTTGCTTCACAATGAGTGTTGGTGGCCACATGTTCCATCTGGGAATGTGGAATAGAGGTTACAATCAGATCAGCCATGATCTTTTTGGAATGGAAGAACAGGTGGCTGATTCCTGCTCATAATTTGTATATCTCTGGATAAGCGGCCTTGGATCCTTCCAATGATGAAGTCATCGCTAAGCAAGATTGCAACCACATTTTCTGAAATTGATGTTCTTCAATTGAAATGTTCAGGATAGCAAAGAAGGTACTAATAATGTTAATGAATACCCTGCATTGAGCGGATAGGTGAAAGGGTTTGTATGATCTGCATTACCCTGGAACCTTGAAACTATGAGGGTCTCACAGGTCTGTCACTTATGGCCTGTGTTATGGTCTCTTCATCTGGAAAACCAACATCCTCTTTAAGGTCAACCCTCTTGACATCCTCCTCATTCCATGTCCTCATCTCTCCACCTGGCAACTCAAACCCCCTTTGGAGCTCCAGGTTGTGTAGCATACAGCAAATGAAAGTGATTCATTGCGCCCTCTGAGCAGAGTACTGGAGAGTGCCACTTGGTCAGTCCAGACAGCTGAAATGCATCTTCAACATTCCAATGTTCAGCTCAATCAAATAAGGTGATGCAGCATGAACCACATTGTACCTCTCTGAGTTATTAGCCATGTTACTTGTGTGTAGCTTTTATCACCAATGAGTCAATCCTGAATTCACGGAGGCCCCCTGACGATCTGTGGTGCCTCTGAATGAGTGACTCAAGATGTACGAATTGTGCAAGTTCCCAGGTCACCTCACACAGACCTGCATAATCTGCTTTCAGTGAACACGGATCAGTTGAATGTTGATTTATTGATAAATCTTAGGAAGCTCTTCAGGCCACATGTGCACAGTTGATGGCACCTTGCATCTGTGGGAATTCGAGATTGTTGCAAATCTCACTGCTCTCGTAGCTTGGCTTTATTCATCCTGGGAGAACGGGACATAATTGTGTGCCTTACTGAAAAGGGCATAGCTGACCTGTTGTATGCATTTATGAGCAGAGGATTGTGATGTTCTGCAGAAGCCCAGGAGAGCTTTGGAACAAGTCACTTCAAAACAGGTTGAGTGCAGCGGTCACCATTAGAGCTACTGACAATGGATGACCTCCCAGGCCATGTGCATCGGATCCTTCCGAATAATATAGCCACCATATTCCCTAATAAGCGAAGGTGTCTGCGGCATTGTCTCTTGCTCATCTACAAATATGGGGTGGGAGGGGGGGGGGGGGGGAGGCACAGTGGGTATTATCCCTGCCTCTGAGCCAGAAGCTCTTGGTTTGAGTTCCAACCCAGGACTTGACGATCAAGGAAGGTGTGTTCATAATGTGGCTAAACAGATTGAATATCGACCTGAAAAATTATCCAACACGCACCAATGGCAGGCAGTATGAGCAGGAGAGACTCCTGGTCAACCATTCTTGAGATGGAGAGCGCCCCTAAGCTATGGCAGCCCAGTGACCTATTCCAAGTAAAGCCTCGTTATAGGAACAGATGGAAACTTGCCTTGTGCACCACTGGGTGCAGGAAGAGAAACAATTACAAGTATGAGAGGCATCTTTGGAACACACAGAGCCTTTTCAACAGCCTCCATGGAATTGATCTCTCTCTCTCAGCTTCCAGGTTTTCATGGGGTCCTGTTGGCTCATGTTCCTCAGGATGCGGTTCTTCCCATTACCCTGGCTGATGGCGATGGGCCCTTCTTCTCCTCCTCAGTTGCATGAAAGCCATGAGTAAGGCAGCATCGCCTGCCCGCCTGCATTCTGCACACCTCATTGTGTGTTGTGGAAAAACATGACTGGAAATTATCCTACAGTGATCACCTTTCATCGCCAAGCTAGGAAGTCACTGTGAAGCCCTTGGGTTGCCCTAATTCCGGGCATGCCATCCCCAAGTCCTCCTTTACAGCTGTAGCACAGCACGAAGGATCACAGGTAGCTCAGTTCCCCCACACGCCAACTCCTGTCCCCCAAAATCAGGCACTGTAGCCCATTCACACAGGGAGTTGGATCTGGATGCGCACAGCCAGATGCTATCAACCTCAGTTGCGCAGGTCAAAGAGACACAGCCTGAGTGAGACACATCCAGAGTGGGAATTTGGAACTTGGTAATTTGGTGCAGTGAGGTAATCAGGAAAGGTAAGTGGTAAGTCTAATTCTGCTGTTTTTCAGTCAAAAGTGCAGTGTGTAGATTAGTGTCTGATTGGCTGAAGCTGCCCCCGCCCTAATTGCTGAGAGGCAGTTATCTGGCAGTCACCTGAGGCCTGTTTAGGGGCACAAAGGTATACAGTGTATTCTTCTCTTTGAAGTTTTAAGTACTGTGTGTCATCTGATCAGCTAAAGTCTGTATAAAAGACAGACAGAAAGCGCACTCAGTAAGCGTTGCGCAGGTCAAAGAGACACAGCCTGAGTGAGTGAGACACATCCAGAGTGGGAATTTGGAACTTGGTAATTTGGTGCAGTGAGGTAATTAAAAAAGGTAAGTGGTAAGTCTAATTTTGCTGTTTTTCAGTCAAAAATGCAGTGTGTAGATTAGTGTCTGATTGGCTGAAGCTGCCCCCACCCTAATTGCTGAGCGGCAGTTATCTGGCAGTCACCTGAGGCCTGTTTAGGGGCACAAAGGTACACCATGTATTCTTTTCTTTAAAGTTTAAATAGTGCGAGTCATCTGGTCAGCTAAAGTCTGTATAAAAGACAGACAGAAAGCGCACTCAGTAAGCGTTGCGCAGGTCAAAGAGACACAGCCTGAGTGAATGAGACACATCCAGAGTGGGAATTTGGAACTTGATAATTTGGTGCAGTGAGGTAATTCGGTGCAGAGTGGGAGAAGGTGCTTTGTCCCTACTGTTTTGTTCTCTCTCTTTCTTCTGGCCTGGAACTTTTAATCAGCAGGGGGAGACCCTGAGAGCATCTGAGACCCTCAGAAGATAAGTAAGTGATTTTTACTCATTTTTACTTTTATTACCTTTTCAAATTGTGTGTGTGGGGAGGGGGGAAACTGAAGTGACATCACAGAAAAGCTGTGACCTGATTGGCTCGTTGGGAATCTACCCTAAATTTAAAAAATTAAGCATTGGTAAACTAATTAAACATAATTACTTAATTATAATTTAGAGGAGTATCTAAGCCAGCAATCAGAAAGTACTGTATTTAGCTTTCACATTTATAGTAGAAATCTAGTGCTAGGAAACATATAGTTAACAGTAACTTTTTAAAAAACTTTTAATTTAATTTACTAATTTTAATTGACGCAATGTCAATTAGAGGAGGGCAGTGCTCTGACTGCGAGATGTGGCAGGTCCGGCAGGCTTCCAGCGTCCCGGATGGCTTCATCTGCAGAAAGTGCACCCAACTTAGTTTCGGGAGTTCAGTTTCGGGAGCGGCCACAGGGAGCAAGTGCTGTTGGGAGAGGTAAGTGCTGTTTAAAAACTTCCTTACCTTGCAGGTCAGCTGTTAGTTTCGGGAGTTAAGTTTCGGGAGCGGCCACAGGGAGCAAGTGCTGCTGGGAGAGGTAAGTGCTGTTTAAAAACTTCCTTACCTTGCAGGTCAGCTGTTAGTTTCGGGAGTTCAGTTTCGGGAGCGGCCACAGGGAGCAAGTGATGCTGGGAGAGGTAAGTGCTGTTTAAAAACTTCCTTACCTTGCAGGTCAGCTGTTAGTTTCGGGAGTTCAGTTTCGGGAGCAGGTCTATTGGCTGACTGTAAATCAGGAAGGATACAAAAGGTGTGGCTGAAGTGCCTTTAGAAAGGGAGTGCTGGAAGCAAACAGAGTGTATCTGAGTTTGGGTAAGGCTGAGTTCGGGTAAGAGGTGAGTGAGGGCTGTGTTTTTTTGGAGTTTGGTGTTTGGGGTTGAGTTTCCAAAAAAAAAAAACAATTGATTAAGTAAATTTGGTTAAGGGAATTTGGTGCTCATCTCAAGGAGGTGCAGAGAAGCAGACCTGTGAGGGAGTCTCGGGAGCAATTACATCACAGCCAGCAGGTAAGTGATTGGCTTGTGACTGGTAAGTGATTTTTTAATCTTTTCTCTCTTTGACTTTCTCTTAGCTGTGTAGTGTAGTTCAAATTTAACTTCAGGTTTAAGTCATGGCAGGAGAGCTCAGACCCGTGTCATGCTCCTCTTGTGAGATGTGGCAATTCAGGGACCCTTCTGGTGTCCCTGACTCCTTCATCTGCAAGAAGTGTGTCCAACTGCAGCTCCTGTTAGACCGCCTGACGGCTCTGGAGCTGCGGATGGACCCACTTTGGAGCATCCGCGATGCTGAGGAAGTTGTGGATAGCACATTCAGTGAGTTGGTCACATCGCAGATTAAAATTACTGAGGCAGATAGGGAATGGGTGACCAACAGACAGAGGAAGAGTAGGAAGGCAGTGCAGGGATCCCCTGCGGTCATCTCCCTCCAAAACAGATTTACCGTTTTGGAAACTGTTGGGGTAGATGGCTCACCAGGGGAAGGTGGCAGCAGCCAGGTTCATGGCACCATGGCTGGCTCTGCTGCACAGAAGGGCGGGAAAAAGAGTGGCAGAGCTATAGTGATAGGGGATTCAATTGTAAGGGGAATAGACAGGCGTTTCTGCGGACGCAAACGAGAATCCAGGTTGGTATGTTGCCTCCCTGGTGCAAGGGTCAAGGATGTCTCGGAGCGGCTGCAGGGCATTCTGGAGGGAGAGGGTGAACAGCCAGCTGCCGTGGTGCATATAGGCACCAACGATATAGGTAAAAAACTGGATGAGGTCCTACAAGCTGAATTTAGGGAGTTAGGAGTTAAACTAAAAAGTAGGACCTCAAAGGTAGTAATCTCAGGATTGCTACCAGTGCCACGTGATAGTCAGAGTAGGAATGACAGGATAGCTAGGATGAATACGTGGCTTGAGAGATGGTGCAAGAGGGAGGGTTTCAAATTCCTGGGACATTGGGACCGGTTCTGGGGGAGGTGGGACCTGTACAAATCGGACGGTCTGCATCTGAGTGGGACCGGAACCAATGTTCTCGGGGGGGTGTTTGCTAGTGCAGTTGGGGAGGGTTTAAACTAATGTGGCAGGGGGATGGGAACCGATGTAGGAAGTCAGTGGGGACGGAAACAAAAGGCAGGAAGGGAGAGTGTGTAAAGCATGACCAGAGAAAGCAGGGCAGAGAGCAAGGAAAGTCTACATTAAACTGCATTTATTTCAATGCAAGGGGCCTGACGGGCAAAGCGGATGAACTCAGGCCATGGATGGGCACATGGGACTGGGATATTATAGCTATGACTGAAACATGGCTAAGGGAGGGGCAGGACTGGCAGCTCAATGTTCCGAGGTACAGATGCTATAGAAAGGATAGAACAGGAGGTAAGAGAGGAGGGGGAGTTGCGTTTTTGATTAGGGAGAACATCACGGCAGTACTTAGAGGGGATATATCCGAGGGTTCGCCCACTGAGTCTATATGGGTGGAACTGAAAAATAAGAAGGGAGAAATCACCTTGATAGGACTGTACTACAGGCCCCCAAATAGTCAGCGGGAAATTGAGGAGCAAATATGTAAGGAGATTACAGATAGCTGCAAGAAAAATAGGGTGGTAATAGTAGGGGACTTTAACTTTCCCAACATTGACTGGGACAGCCATAGCATTAGGGGCTTGGATGGAGGGAAATTTGTTGAGTGTATTCAGGAGGAATTTCTCATTCAGTATGTGGATGGACCGACTAGGGAGGGGTCAAAACTTGACCTCGTCTTGGGAAATAAGGAAGGGCAAGTGACAGAAGTGTTAGTGAGGGATCACTTTGGGACAAGTGACCATAACTCCATTAGTTTTAAGATAGCTATGGAGAATGATAGGTCTGGCCCAAGAGTTAAAATTCTTAATTGGGGCAAGGCCAATTTTGATGGTATCAGACAGGAACTTTCAGAGGTAGATTGGGGGAGACTGTTGGCAGGCAAAGGGACGGCTGGTAAATGGGAGGCTTTTAAAAATGTGTTAACCAGGCTGCAGGGTAAGCACATTCCCTTTAGAGTGAAGGGCAAGGCTGGTAGAAGTAGGGAACCCTGGATGACTCGAGATATTGAGACTCTGGTCAAAAAGAAGAAGGAGGCATATGACGTACATAAACAACTGGGATCAAGTGGATCCCTTGGAGAGTATAGAGATTGTCGAAATAGAGTTAAAAGAGAAATCAGGAGGGCAAAAAGGGGACATGAAATTGCTTTGGCAAATAATGCAAAGGAGAATCCAAAGAGCTTCTACAGATACATAAAGGGAAAAAGAGTAACTAGGGACAGAGTAGGGCCTCTTAAGGATCAACAAGGACATCCATATGCAGAGCCACAAGAGTTGGGTGAGATCCTGAATGAATATTTCTCATCGGTATTCACGGTGGAGAAAGGCATGGATGTTAGGAAACTAAGGGAAATAAATAGTGATGTCTTGAGAAGTGTGCATATTACAGAGGAGGAGGTGCTGGAAGTCTTAAAGCGCATCAAGGTAGATAAATCCCCGGGACCTGATGAAATGTATCCCAGGATGTTGTGGGAGGCTAGGGAGGAAATTGCGGGTCCCCTAACAGAGATATTTGAATCATCGGCAGCCACAGGTGAGGTGCTTGAAGATTGGAGAGTAGCGAATGTTGTGCCCTTGTTTAAGAAGGGCAGCAGGGAAAAGCCTGGGAACTACAGACTGGTGAGCCTAACGTCTGTAGTAGGTAAGTTGCTAGAAGGTATTCTGAGAGACAGGATCTACAAGCATTTAGAGAGGCAAGGACTGATTCGGGGCAGTCAGCATGGCTTTGTGCGTGGAAAATCATGTCTCACAAATTTGATTGAGTTTTTTGAGGGGGTTACCAAGAAGGTAGATGAGGGCAGTGCAGTAGACGTTGTCTACATGGACTTTAGCAAAGCCTTTGACAAGGTACCGCATGGTAGGTTGTTGCAGAAGGTTAAAGCTCACAGGATCCAGGGTGAGGTTGCCAATTGGATTCAAAATTGGCTGGACGACAGAAGACAGAGGGTGGTTGTAGAGGGTTGTTTTTCAAACTGGAGGCCTGTGACCAGTGGTGTGCCTCAGGGATCGGTGCTGCGTCCACTGTTATTTGTGATTTATATTAAGGATTTGGATGAGAATTTAGGAGGCATGGTTAGTAAGTTTGCAGATGACACTAAGATTGGTGGCACAGTGGATAGTGAAGAAGGTTATCCAGGATTGCAACGGGATCTTGATCAATTAGGCCAGTGGGCCAACGAATGGCAGATGGAGTTTAATTTAGATAAATGTGAGGTGATGCATTTTGGCAGATCGAATCAGGCCAGGACCTACTCAGTTAATGGTATGGCGTTGGGGAGAGTTATAGAACAAAGAGATCTAGGAGTACAGGTTCATAGCTCCTTGAAGGTGGAATCGCAGGTGGACAGGGTGGTGAAGAAGGCATTCGGCATGCTTGGTTTCATTGGTCAGAACATTGAATACAGGAGTTGGGACGTCTTGTTGAAGTTGTACAAGACATTGGTACGGCCACACTTGGAATACTGTGTGCAGTTCTGGTCACCCTATTATAGAAAGGATATTATTAAACTAGAAAGAGTGCAGAAAAGATTTACTAGGATGTTACCGGGACTTGATGGTTTGAGTTATAAGGAGAGGCTGGATAGACTGGGACTTTTTTCCCTGGACCGTAGGAGGCTTAGGGGTGACCTTATAGTGGTCTATAAAATAATGAGGGGCATAGATAAGGTAGATAGTCAACATCTTTTCCCAAAGGTAGGGGAGTCTAAAACTAGAGGGCATAGGTTTAAGGTGAGAGGGGAGAGATTCAGAAGGGCCCAGAGGGGCAATTTCTTCACTCAGAGGGTAGTGAGTGTCTGGAATGTGCTGCCAGAGGTAGTAGTAGAGGCGGGTACAATTGTGTCTTTTAAAAAGCATTTAGATAGTTACATGGGTAAGATGGGTATAGAGGGTTATGGGCCAAGTGCGGGCAACTGGGACTAGCTTAATGGTAAAAACTGGGCGGCATGGACTGGTTGGGCCGAAGGGCCTGTTTCCATGCTGTAAACTTCTATGATTCTATGATTCTATAACTGGAGCTCCTCACATACCGCATGGTTTGGTTGGAGCGGCAGTTGGATGCACTTAGGAGCATGCAGGTGGCGGAAAGCGTCATAGATAACAGTTATATAAATGTGGTCACACCCAAGGTGCAGGCAGAGACATGGGTGACCACCAGAAAGGGCAGGCAGTCAGTGCAGGAATCCCCTGTGGTTGTCCCCCTCTCGAACAGGTATACCACTTTGGATACTGTCGGGGGATAGCCTATCAGGGGAAAACAGCAGCAGCCAGAGCAATGGCACCACGGCTAGCTCTGATGTTCAGAAGGGAGGGTCAAAGCACAGAAGAGCAATAGCCATAGGGGACTCTATAGTCAGGGGCACAGATAGGCGCTTCTGTGGACATGAAAGAGACTCCAGGATGGTATGTTGCCTCCCTGGTGCCAGGGTCCAGGATGTCTCCGAACGGGTAGAGGGCATCCTGAAGGGGCAGGGCAAACAGGCAGAGGTCATTGTACATATTGGTACTAACGACATAGGCAGGAAGGGGCATGAGGTCCTGCAGCAGGAGTTCAGGGAGCTAGGCAGAAAGTTAAAAGGCAGGACCTCTAGGGTTGTAATCTCGGGATTACGCCCTGTGCCACGTGCCAGTGAGGTTAGAAATAGGAAGATAGAGCAGCTAAACACGTGGCTAAACAGCTGGTGTAGGAGGGAGGGTTTCCGTTATCTGGACCACTGGGAGCTCGTCCGGGGCAGGTGTGATCTATATCAGAAGGACGCGTTGCATCTAAACTGGAGAGGCATAAATATCCTGGCCGCGAGGTTTGTTAGTGTCACACGGGAGGTTTTAAACAAGTATGGCAGGGGGTGGGCACGGGAGCAATAGGTTAGAAGGTGAGAGCATTGAGGGAGAACTAGGGAATAGGGCCAGTATCGCTCTGAGGCAGAGCAGACAGGGTGAAGTTGCTGAACACAGCGGGTCTGGTGGCCTGAAGTGCATATGTTTTAATGCAAGAAGTATTACGGGTACGGCAGATGAACTTAGAGCATGGATTAGTACTTGGAACTATGATGTTGTTGCCATTACAGAGACCTGGTTGAGGGAAAGGCAGGATTGGTAGACAAACGTTCCAGGATTTCGGTGTTTCAGGCGGGATAGAGGGGGATGTAAAAGGAGTGGCTACTGGTTAGGGAGAATATCACAGCTGTACTACGGGAGGACACCTCAGAGGGCAGTAAGGCTATATCGGTAGAGATCAGGAATAGGAAGGGTGCAGTCACAATGTTGGGGGTTTACTACAGGCCTCCCAACAGCCAGCGGGAGATAGAGGAGCAGATAGGTAGACAGATTTTGGAAAAGAGTAAAAACAACAGGGTTGTTGTGATGGGAGACTTCAACTTCCCCAATATTGACTGGGACTCACTTAGTGCCAGGTGCTTAGAAGGGGCAGATTTGTAAGGAGCATTCAGGAGGGCTTCTTAAAACAATATGTAGACAGTCCAACTAGGGAAGGGGTTGTACTGGACCCGGTATTGGGGAATGAGCCCAGCCAGGTGGTAGAAGTTTCAGTTGGGGAGCATTTCGAGAACAGTGACCACAATTCAGTAAGTTTTAAAGTGCTGGTGGACAAGGATAAGAGTGGTTTTAGGGTGAATGTGCTAAATTGGGGGAAGGCTAATTAGAACAATATTAGCCGGGAACTGAAGAACCTAGATTTGGGGCGGATGTTTGAGGGTAAATCAACATCTGACATGTGGGAGGCTTTCAAGTGTCAGTTGAAAGGAATTCAGGACCGGCATGTTCCTGTGAGGAAGAAGGATAAATAAGGCAATTTTCGGGAACCTTGGATAACGAGAGATATTGTAGGCCTCGTCAAAAACAAAAAGGAGGCATTTGTCAGGGCTAAAAGACTGGGAACAGACGAGGCCTGTGTGGAATATAAGGAAAGTAGGAAGGAACTTAAGCAAGGAGTCAGGAGGGCTAGAAGGGGTCACGAAAAGTCATTGGCAAATAGGGTTAAGGAAAATCCCAAGGATTTTTACACATACATAAAAAGCAAGAGGGTAGCCAGGGAAAGGGTTGGCCCACTGAAGGATAGGCAAGGGAATCTGTGTGTGGAGCCAGAGGAAATGGGCGATGTACTAAATGAATACTTTGCACCAGTATTCACCAAAGAGAAGGAATTGGTAGATGTTGAGTCTGGAGAAGGGTGTGTAGATAGCCTGGGTCACATTGAGATCCAAAAAGACGAGGTGTTGGGCGTCTTGAAAAATATTAAGGTAGATAAGTCCCCAGGGCCTGATGGGATCTACCCCAGAATACTAAAAGAGGCTAGAGAGGAAATTGCTGAGAAATCTTTGGATCCTCACTGTCTTCAGGTGATGCCCCAGAGGACTGGAGAATAGCCAATGTTGTTCCTCTGTTTCAGAAGGGTAGCAAGGATAATCCAGGGAACTACAGGCCGGTGAGCCTTACGTCAGTGGTTGGGAAATTACTGGAGAGAATTCTTCGAGACAGGATTTACTCCCATTTGGAAGCAGATGGGAGTATTAGTGAGAGGCAGCATGGTTTTCTGAAGGGGAGGTCGTGTCTCACTAACTTGGAGAGTTTTTCGAGGAGGTCACAAAGATGATTGATGCAGGTAGGGCAGTGGATGTTGTCTATATGGACTTCAGTAAGGCCTTTGGTAGACTAGTACAAAAGGTGAAGTCAAACGGGATCAGGGGTGAGCTGGCAAGGTGGATACAGAACTGGCTAGGTCATAGAAGGCAGAGAGTAGCAATGGAAGGATGCTTTTCTAATTGGAGGGCTGTGACTAATGGTGTTCCACAGGGATCAGTGCTGATACCTTTGCTGTTTGTAGTATGTATAAATCATTTGGAGGAAAATGTAACTGGTATGATTAGTAAGTTTGCGGACGACACAAAGGTTGGTGGAATTGCGGATAACGATGAGGACTGTCAGAGGATACAGCAGGATTTAGATTGTTTCGAGACTTGTGCGGAGAGATGGCAGATGGAGTTTAATCAGGACAAATGTGAGGTAATGCATTTTGGTAGGGAACATACAGTGAATGGTAGAACCCTCAAGAGTATTGAAAGTCAGAGAGATCTAGGTGTACAGGTCCACAGGTCACTGAAACGGGCAACACAGGCGGAGAAGGTAGTCAAGAAGGCATACGGCATGCTTGCCTTCATTGGCCGGGGCATTGAGTATAAGAATTGGCAAGTCATGTTGCAGCTGTATAGAACCTTAGTTAGGCCACACTTGGAGTATAATGTTCAATTCTGGGTGCCACACTACCAGAAGGATGTGGAGGCTTTAGAGAGGGTGCAGAAGAGATTTACCAGAATGTTGCATGGTATGGAGGGCATTAGCTATGAGGAGTGTTGAATAAACTCGGTTTGTTCTCACTGGAACGACGGAAGTTGAGGGGCGACCTGATAGAGGTCTACAAAATTATGAGGGGCTTAGACAGAGTGGATAGTCAGAGGTTTTTCCCCAGGGTAAAGGGGTCAATTACTAGGGGGCATAGGTTTAAGGTGCGAGGGGCAAGGTTTAGAGTAGATGCACGAGGCAAGTATTTTACACCGAGGGTAGTGGGTGCCTGGAACTCGCTACCGGAGGAGGTGGTGGAAGCAGGGACGAAAGGGACATTTAAGGGGCATCTTGACAAATACATGAATAGGATGGTAACAGAGGGATACGGACCCAGGAAGTGTAGAAGATTGTAGTTTACTCGGGCAGCATGGTCGGCACGGCCTTGGAGGGCCGAAGAGCCTGTTCCTGTGCTGTACTTTTCTTTGTTCTTTGTTCAGTCAGGGCTCCCTCCTTTGAGGAGGGAGTGGAAGACACAAATAACATGCCAGTGACTGATGGAAATGAGGCTATGACAGGTGAGGACCTTGAGAGGATTATTATCACCGAGAGGTAGTGATGGGCAAGCTAATGGGGCTAAAGGTAGACAAGTCTCCTGGCCCTGATGGAATGCATCCCAGAGTGCTAAAAGAGATGGCTAGGGAAATTGCAAATGCACTAGTGATAATTTACCAAAATTCACTAGACTCTGGGGTGGTCCCGGCGGATTGGAAATTAGCAAACGCGACACCACTGTTTAAAAAAGGAGGTATCCAGAAAGCGGGTAATTATAGGCCAGTGAGCTTAACTTCGGTAGTAGGGAAGATGCTGGAATCTATCATCAAGGAAGAAATAGCGAGGCATCTGGAAATTGTCCCATTGGGCAGACGCAGCATGGGTTCATAAAGAGCAGGTCGTGCCTAACTAATTTAGTGGAATTTCTTGAGGACATTACCAGTGCGGTAGATATCGGGGAGCCAATGGATGTGGTATATCTGGATTTCCAGAAAGCCTTTGACAAGGTGCCACACACAAGATTGCTGCATAAGATAAAGATGCCTGGCATTAAGGGGAAAGTAGTAGCATGGATAGAGGATTGGTTAATTAATAAAAAGCAAAGAGTGGGGATTAATGGGTGTTTCTCTGGTTGGCAATCAGTAGCTAGTGATGTCCCTCAGGGATCAGTGTCGGGCCCACAACTGTTCACAATTTACATAGATGATTTGGAGTTGGGGACCAAGGGCAATGTGTCCAAGTTTGCAGATGACACTAAGATGAGTGGTAAAGCAAAAAGTGCAGAGGATACTGGAAGTCTGCAGAGGGATTTGGATAGGCTAAGTGAATGGGCTAGTGCAATACAATGTTGACAAAAGTGAGGTTATCCATTTTGGTAGGAATAACAACAAAAGGGATTATTATTTAAATGATAAAATATTAAAACATGCTGCTGTGCAGAGAGACCTGGGTGTGCTAGTGCATGAGTCGCAAAAAGTTGGTTTACAGGTGCAACAGGTGATTAAGAAGGCAAATGGAATTTTGTCCTTCATTGCTAGAGGGATGGAGTTTAAGACTAGGGAGGTTCTGCTGCAATTGTATAAGGTGTTAGTGAGGCCACTCCTGGAGTATTGTAATCAGTTTTGGTCTCCTTACTTGAGAAAGGACGTACTGGCACTGGAGGGCGTGCAGAGGAGATTCACTAGGTTAATCCCAGAGCTGAAGGGGTTGGATTACGAGGAGAGGTTGAGTAGACTGGGACTGTACTCGTTGGAATTTAGAAGGATGAGGGGGGATCTTATAGAAACATATAAAATTATGAAGGGAATAGATAGGATAGAAGCAGGCAGGTTGTTTCCACTGGTGGGTGAAAGCAGAACTAGGGGGCATAGCCTCAAAATAAGGGGAAGTAGATTTAGGACTGAGTTTAGGAGGAACTTCTTCACCCAAAGGGTTGTGAATCTATGGAATTCCTTGCACAGTGAAGCAGTAGAGGCTCCTTCATCAAATGTTTTTAAGATAAAGATAGATAGTTTTTTGAAGAATAAAGCGATTAAGGGTTATGGTGTTCGGGCCGGAAAGTGGAGCTGAGTCCACAAAAGATCAGCCATGATCTCATTTAATGGTGGAGCAGGCTCGGGGCCAGATGGCCTACTCCTGCTCCTAGTTCTTATGTTCTTATGAGCCTGCCTTTGCGCTATTGTAATGACTGCAATTGTTAGCTGTATAGTGCCTGAACCTCCCAACTGCAATGTGTCGGATTGTCTAAACAATGTTGCATATGTACTGTAGCTGTGACCCTTTAATAGTTTGATCCTTCTGACCTTTTCATGTCCCTCTGAGCAGGACAAATAGTCAATCATACCAAATCTACATTTGGCCCCAAGCCCTAATGGATGCTCAGAAGAATGCGCACCATGAGTTAAATCCTTGATTGACATTTAAGTTTTCCTAACGCGTCTCAGCTGAGCCTTGCTGCCCATGTAGTGAAGCAGAAATTATTAGGGTGCCCCTTCATTGGGCCCAAAAGTGCATTAGTCAACTCCTTCCACAAGCCCTCAGATCCCTTACTCGCAATTGTTTCCCAAAGTTATTTTTCAACTGTATCAGCGGTCAAAATTATGTTGCTCCACTTGTATTACAAGATCAGCTTGCAGCACCGCACCATCCCCGTATCACCATTCAACTCCCTCCTATTCTCCTCAATGTTTATCATGTGCAAGTTTCCTTCTCCGATCACCCTCCTGGCACCCCCTCTAATCCTGCAGCCCATCGTTATTCTAGTTGATATCCCTGTCCTCCAGACTGGACCATTTTATATGCATGTCCCCATGCCCTCTGTCAAACTCACCCCTCTCCATCTTGAGGCCTTATGCACAGTGACCTACCAGGAACCCCACCATGAGTCAATCAAATGTCCGCCTCTTACTTATCAGTTCCCAATTTACAGGTTGTAGATGCCTCCCCTGACTGTGACTGTGCTATTTGCCACCCACTACCAAGACATCAATGCCAAAATGTGTGGGACTGACAAATGCTGTGCGCGTGATGAACAGGCCCACCCCTCCATAGAATGGGACTAAGACCTATGTGTCAGACATAACCTGCTCAGACTTTAACCATTGCTACCATCTCTATCCCTCTACCCCCCCCCCCCCCCCCTCCCCGGGCCAACCATGTGTCTCTGACCACCGCTACCTTCCCAGGCTCCTGTAACCTACCCCCTCACCATGACCCTCGCTCCACACCCCCAGTTATGTGTCTCTTTCAACCCCGTCCCTTATCTACATTCAGTCATTCCCCCCCACCCCCAGTCAAGCGCATACCTTCCATCTTCCATCCCTTCCCTCTGGTCTTGCCTGAACAGCCTTGGCATGGTGTCAGAGCGGAAACAAGAGCAAAACTGAATGGTAGGCAAACATTGTGCATACAGGCCTCAAAGTCATGAGAGATGTGCAGTTCACCAGGTGCATGCCACTTATATCCATTGTGAATCAGAGTGGTCAAATTACCCACTGGAGAGGCAATTAGATTTGGAGTGTGGACATGATTCCAGTGAGCTGGAATTTAAAAAAAATAAATTGAGAGTACCCAATTCATTTTTTCCAATTAAGCGGCAATTTAGCGTGGCCAATCCACCTACCCTGCACATCTTTGGGTTGTGGGGGCGAAACCCACGCAAACACGGGGAGAATGTGCAAATTCCACACAGACAGTGACCCAGGGCCAGGATCGAACCTGGGACCTCGGCGCCGTGAGGCAGCAGGGCTAACCCACTGCGCCACCATGCTGCCCTGTGAGCTGGACTTTTAATGAGCATTCATGAGATGTGTAAAGGGTTTCAAACGTGATTGTTGAAATGGACCAATGAGAGACTCGACCTGCCATGAAAGTCAGGATGGGAAAATTCCAAACTATTGCCCTGCCAGCTGAAAAACGGCTTTTGCTGTCACTCCAAATGTTGTATTTCCACTGCTGGTGGAATAGGCTGCCCTTTGTCTCTCTACTTCACTTTAAGATACTTCTTAAAAACTAGCAGTGAAATTCTCCTGAGACTAAGTGAGGAGCTTGCACCGACGCCACGTGGAACACAATCGATTCCAAAGAAAAATGGTGCGGGATTTGTCAGATTTGTGATTGACATCCCGGAGGCTAACAAGCTGCAGCAACATATACACACTTCACTCCCCACACACACTCATCCCAACCAACAAAGATAGCACTGGTTTCTCGGGAGAGCGCCCATCCCGCTGGTGGTTTGGCTGGGGCCAGAGGGCACCTAGAGGGGTTGTCCTGGGGGGGTCCCATATGACCCGTGGCGCAACGTTCACAGTGGACAGTCAGCAGCATGCTCAGCTACATAGTTGCCTTGCAGGCCGCGGCAATGGCGTTCCATGCCTGTCCACCCCAATCCCACAGCCCAACCGCTGACATCCCCTCCCCCGCTCCATCCCTGGCCCAGATAGAACCCCCCCCAGCCAGTGGCACAACCGTAAGGAAACTATGGAGACATTTTCCGTACCCCTCTCTCTCCCTCACGATTTTTCAAAGCACAAGTGAACCAAGCCGTCGGAAATACGTGGAGGCGGAGAATCGCCCAAATGCTGTCAAGAGAATCCCACCCTAGTTATTTAATCCACATTTTAGATCTGTCCTAACATGTCCTTTCGTGGCTCTGTGTCAAGTTGTATTTGATAAAGCTCCTGTGAAGTGCTTTGGGACATTATACTACATTCAACAAGAAAGAAAGATTTGGATTTATATTTCATTTTTCACAACCGCTGGATTTCTCAAAGCACTTTACAGCTTGTTGTTATCGAAGAAACATGACAGCCAAAATTTCAAAACAGCAACGTGATATTGTCCAGATAATCTGTTCTATTGTGATGTTGATTCAGGAGTAAATATTGGCCAGGACACCAGGGTAACTCATCTGTTTGGCATTTGATTAAGCTTTTACTTTGTCCATCAATTCCTGCCAAGTGTTGAGTGTATTTTTCCAGTGTGACCTGTGGTCACAAACAAAACAACCTACACTGGCTGGCACAATGGTTAGAACTGCTGCCTCGCAGCGGCAGAGACCCAGATTCAATTCCAGCCTTGGGTGTCTGTGTGGAGATTGCACATTCTCCCCTTGTCTGTGTGAGTTTCTCTGGCCGCTCCTGTTTCGCCGCACAGTCTAAAAATGTGCGGTTTAGGTGGATTGGCCATTCTAAATAGTCCCTTAGTGTACAAAGATGTGTAGGTTAGTGGGGTTGACCATGATCAAAGTGCAGGGTTACGGGGATAGGGCGGGAGAGTGGGCCTAGATAAAGTGTTCTTTTGGAGAGTTAGTGCAGACTTGATGAGCTGAATGGACTCCTTCTGCACTCCTGGTACACTTCATAGAATCCCTACAGTGCAGAAGGAGGCCATTCGGCCCATTGTGTGTTCACCGACCCTTCGAAAGAGCACTCTACCTAGCCCCACTCCCCACCCTATCCCTGTAACCCCACCTAACCTTTGGACACTAAGGAGCAATTTAGCATGGTCAATCCACCTAACCTGCACATCTTTGGACTGTGGGAGGAAATCGGAGCACCCGGAGGAAACCCACGCAGACATGGAGAGCACGTGCAAACTCCACACAGTCACACGAGGTCGAAATCGAACCCAGGTCCCTGGCAATGTGAGGCAGCTGTACTAACCACTGTGCCACCACTTCTGACAGAAATATCACCAAACTAGCATCTTAAACTAGAAGTGCCTTGCAAATCTAGCGACTCAAAATTGGGCATCCGTGAGTCATAGTGGGCCATTAGCAGGAGAGAACTGTACTCAACCACAATCTGTAACCAACCTCATGGCTTGGCATATCGCCTACTCGAACATTACCATCAAGCTGGTGACTAATCCTGGTTCAATGAACAGGGCATGTCAGGAGAGCACCAGGCATAGCTAAAGTTTAGGTGCCAATATGGTGAAGCGACAACAGAAGACTACTTGCATGCCAAACAGTAGAAGCAGCAGGCGATAAACAGAGCTAAGCAATCCCATGGCCAACAGATCACGGTGGCACAGTGGTTAGCACTGCTGCCTCAGTGCCAGGGACCCGGGTTCAATTCCAATCTCGGGTGACTGTCTGTGTGGAGTATGTGCAGTCTCCTTTGTCTGTGTGGATTTCCTCGGATGCTCCAGTTTCCTCCCACAGTCCAAAGATATGCAGATAAGGTGGATTGGCCATTCTAAATTTTCACTTAGTTAGGTGGGGTTATGGGGTTACAGGGATAGGACGGGGGAGTGGGCCAAGGTGGGGTGCTCTTTTAGAGGGTCGGTGAAGACTCGATGGGCCGAATGGCCTCCTTCTGCACAGTATTCTATGATTCTATCTAAGATCTGAAATCTTGCCATATCCATGGAGAAGAATGTGTGGAGCCCGTGGGGAAGCTCTCTTGAGGATTCGGGCCAGCCTTTCACAATGACATTGAAAAGCTGTCTGTGTGCGAGATCCAACTGTGGGACATCCTTGAGTTCCTAGATAAGGTGAGAGAAAAGTCCCTTTATAGTCATGATGTCGACGTACTTCTCATGATGCCTGGTCAGTAGTGGACAGGAAAGCATCAGCTAAGTACAGCTCGTGACAGCATTTGTAGACCACAGGGGCTGTAGCATTGCGGCTTCAGCATCATGCGCTGCAGTTATACAGATGTAGTTTGACTAGGCTTTTTAAGAATAGTTATGAGTGGCTGATGATCTGTTTTCAACACTTACGGGATGACCATATATGAAGCCGTGGAATTTCTGACAGGCGAAAACCAGGGCGAGGGGTTCCTTCTTAATCTGGGCATAACGAGTCTCAGTGCCAGGATCTTGATGAAAATGCCACTGGTCTTCTAGGTCCAGATGCAGACTGTGCCAGGTCTGTGCTGGGAGGCATCTGCTGATAGGAGTACAGCTCCTCCAATGTTGAAGCATTGTAGCACCGGCGGGGCCGACAGTGTCTCCTCGAGTTTGTGGAATGCAGCCGTATGATGCTCCTGCCAACATTATTTGGCATCTTGGTGGAGGAGCTGGCAAAGGGATTAACTGACCTCACTGTGGCAAAGAATGAACTTGAAGAGGAAAGATAATTTGTCATACCAAGGAAACACTGCAAAGCCTACTTGTCCGGGGGGATGGCCATATGTCGCACAGTCATTGTCTTGTTTGGCTCTGGCTTCATACCATCAACTGTGAGTAGGGAACCTGGTTGACCCTGAATCTGCATTTTGCAGGGTTAACCTTCAGCTGTATGATCCTGAGGCTGTGGAGGATGAGATGAAGATGTGCATCATGTTCTTGCATTGTACAGCCCCAAACCATGACATCATTAACAATGATTTCACAGGGTTGTCCTGACAAACAGTTGCTAGAGCTCGATGCCAAAGGAGGCAACACCGGGCATACAAAGAAAATAATATTTGCCTACTAGAGACATGAATGTTGTAAATTTCAAAGACTCCTCATCTACCTTTTGCCTCATAACTGACCCTTGGTGGTACCGAGTCATCTTGTCTCATGTGGTGTATTGCAGGTAATTTCCCAATGACGTTGCAGGTCTTTATATTCTATCACTTCTGGGGCCTGGTACTAAGAGTGTGTACACCTGGACCAAGATGGATTAGCCCCAATGTGATGCTGCCCCAAAGACCCAGCAGCAGCTTTATGTTTTGGTCAATGATATGAAACTGAAAGATGCACTGTGTGCAGATGGTTTGTCTACCATATGCCAAGAGGTCAACCTAGGCGTTAGGATCGGGTGCAGCATATGGGTCGATTCCCCACAGCAACTGCCTGGGCAAAATGTTGTACTTTGCTCCGGTGTCAGTTTTTACTTTTAGTTTTGCTTTGCTGCAGGCAGTGTTCAAGGAGATGCAAATCTTATCCTTCTCTGTGAGGTGTCAACACTGTCACGGTGGACTGTTGTTGGAGGCTCGGTGGTCTGATTGCTCTGATGAAGCTCCAGTTTGTTTGCCCTGTTCATGCTGCAGAGTGCCCACTGCAATGTGGCTGGTGACATAAGCAGGCAGATGTGGTTTAGATTTGCAGCATTTTGCAAAATGGTTCCTTTTGCCACATTTGTTCCAGCGTTTACCAATCACCAAACATACAGTTGTGTTCTGTGAGTGATGGCTGCCACAGCTGGGGCAGGGCATACCCTGTTCCTGCTTTAACTCTTTACTGCTTTTTTCCGACAGCTCATTGAGCATACAGATTCTGATGGCTGATTGCAATATTTCTCGCTATGGACCAAACACACAATACAATCTCTCACCAGCTCATCGGTGAAGGTGCTAGGATTTTAATGTTATGGTGTAGGACTGAATCATTCCATCAAATTTGTGGTTGGTGGTAATAATCACCTGTCTATCCAATATGATGTTCTTAACTGGCATGTATATATGCTCAAACATTTTTTAGCAATATCTCGGGGTCCTCCTCTTCCTCCAACTGAAAAGCAAATGATTCAAATATCCCGATGGCCTCGCTAAGTTCAATAAAGTGTACACCTGTGCCTCCTTGGTTTGTCCGCTAGAGCGACACCATAGTAGGTGAGCCAGTATTTGCAAATTCTGCCCACTTTTCCGCGATGTTTCCGTCAAACACAAGCAGGTCAATGCAGCAAAGTCACGGTGCCATTCTGCCAACTCCTGACACCATGTGCAAGTACTGGGTTGTGATGACTGCTGACCAAGGACTTTGAGCAATAAAGGTTTAGCATTAGCTCCGAGGAACTCTTACAATGTGTGTCGGCCCATACTTCAAGGAGAACTTTCGTGCCCGACATCTGCACCCTAAGTACCCACATCATCCCAGCGTCCACATGACCACCCGGTCTACATTACTGATGGTGGACAATTACACAACTAACAGGTGGTCGAGGATCCACAAATATCCCCATGCTCAATAATGGGTGAGCCCAGCACATCAGTGCAAAAGACGAGGCTGAAGCATTTACAACAACCTTCAGCCAGAAGGATGATCCATCTCGGCCTCCTCAGCATCACAGTCAATTTGATTCACTACATGTGATATCAAGAAGCAGCTGAACGGACTGGATACTTCAAAGGCCACAGCCCATGACACAATAGTACTGAAGACTTGTGCTCCAGAACTAGCTATGCCCCTAGTCAGGCTATGATGTGGAGATGCCGGCGTTGGACTGGGGTGAGCACATAAGAAGTCTTATAACACCAGGTTAAAGTCCAACAGGTTTGTTTCGAATCACTAGATTTCGGAGCACAGCTCCTTCCTCAGCTGAATGAAGAGGTGGGTTCCAGAAACATATATGTAGACAAAGTCAATGATGCAAGCCGATACTTTGAATGCAAGTCTTTGCAGGTAATTAAGTCATTCCAGGTCCAGACTGAGCAACTGGAGAGAGGGATAATCACAGGTTAAAGAGGCGTGAATTGTCTCAAGCCAGGACAGTTGGTAGGATTTTGCAAGCCCAGGCCAGATGTTGGGGGTGAATGTCATGCGACATGAATCCAAGGGCAGCACGGTAGCATAGCGGTTAGCGCAATTGCTTCACAGCTCCAGGGTCCCAGGCTCGATTCCCGGCTGGGTCACTGTCTGTGCGGAGTCTGCATGTTCTCCCCGTGTGTGCGTGGGTTTCCTCCGGGTGCTCCGGTTTCCTCCCACAGTCCAAAGATGTGCAGGTTAGGTGGATTGGCCATGCTAAATTGCCCTTAATGTCCAAAATTGCCCTTAGTGTTGGTTGAGTGGGGTTACTGGGTTATGGGGATAGGGTGGTGTGGGCTTGGGTAGGGTGCTCTTTCCAAGAGCCGGTGCAGACTCGATGGGCCGAATGGCCTCCTTCTGCACTGTAAATTCTATTCTATGAAAGGTCCCGGTTGAGGCTGTACTCATGCATGCGGAACGTGGCTAGAAGTTTCTGCTCAGCGATCCTGCATTGTCGCACGTCCTGAAGGCCGCCTTGGAGAACGCTTACCCGAAGATCAGAGGCTGAATGCCTTTGACTGCTGAAGTGTTCCCCAACTGGAAGGGAACATTCCTGCCTGGCGATTGTCACGCGATGTCCGTTCATCCGTTGTCTCAGCGTCTGCATGGTCTCGCCAATGTACCACGCTCCGGGACCTAGTCAGACTATTCCAGTACAGCTACAGCACTTGCATCTACCCAGAAATGTGGAAAATTGCTTGCGTATATTCTCTACACAACAAAGGAAAAATTCAACCCAAGCAATTACTGTCCCAAGAGTCTATTGTCAATCAGCAGCAAAGTGATGGAAGGGGTCATTAACAGTGCCATCAAACAGGATTTGCTCAGCAATAACCTGATCACTTATGTTCAGTTTGAGTTCCGCCAAGACCATTCAGCTCCTGTCTTCATTACAGACTTAATTCGAAAGATCTGAACCACAGAGTTCAGGTCAGAGTGGCTGCTCTTGACATCATGGATTCATTTGACAGAGTGTCAAATGAAGGAGTCCTAGCAAAACTGGAGTCAATGGGAATCAGGGGGGAAACTCTCCACTGATTGGAGTCATACCTAGCACAGAAAAAAATGTTTGTTGTCGTTGGAGGTCAATAACCTCAGTATCAGGACATTGCTATAAGAGTTCCTCAGAGTAGAATGCTTCTTCAACTGCTTCATCAATAACCTTCACTCCTCCATAAGGTCAGAAGTGGGGATATTTTCTAATGGTTGCACAATGTTCAGCACCATCTGCGACTCTTCAGATACTGAAGCAGCCCATGTACATATGTAGGAAGACCTGGATAAGATTCAGGCTTGGGCTGATAAATGGAATTTGTGCTACAAAAATGCCCGGCAATGACCATCTCCAACAAGAGAGAATCTAACCATCTCCCCTTGACATTCAATGGATCCACTGAATCCCCCGCTATCAACATCTGAGGGTTATCATTGACCAGAAGCTGAATTTGACCAGCTATATAAATGCTGTGGCTACAAGAGGAGCTCAGAGGCTGGGAATTCTGGAGCGAGTAACTCATTTTCTGACCAACAAAACCTGTCCACCATCTACAAAGCACAAGTCAGGAATCTGATGGAATGTTCTACCCGTGCAAAGCTGAGCGCCACTCCAACAACACTGAAGAAACCTGAGACCAACCAGGACAAAATGGCTTGCTAGATTGTCACCCCATCCAGCACCTTCAACATTTACTCCCTCTACCTTCAATGCACAGT
Organism: Scyliorhinus torazame; assembly: GCF_047496885.1. Lineage (NCBI taxonomy): Eukaryota > Metazoa > Chordata > Chondrichthyes > Carcharhiniformes > Scyliorhinidae > Scyliorhinus > Scyliorhinus torazame. The sequence continues at coordinate 61,365,188 of NC_092721.1, read as the reverse complement.
GGTAGCAGTCTATGCCATATACGAGATGCACTGCAGGAGCTCACCAAGGGTCCTTCCACTGCACCTTCTAAACACACGGGGTGGGATTCTCCATCGGCGGGATCCTCCGCTTCGCCGATAGCGCACTTATTCTCGCGGATCTCCCGACGGTGTGAGGGTGGCCATAATGGGAAGCCCCATTAGCCGGCTGCTGGGACGGAGGGTCCTGCTGTCTGTGAGGGCAGCACCAGAAAACGGGTCTGACGGGACGGAGAATCCCGCCCACGACCTCTACCACCTAGAAGGCCAAAGGCAGCTGGTGCATGGGGACACAACCATCTGGAAGCTCCCTGCCAAGCCACATACCATCTTGACTTGGAACTATACCACTCTTCCTTTACTGTCACTCAGTCAAAATCCTGGAACTCCCTCCTAACAGTACAGTAAGGGAAGCTGTAACACATGGACTGCAGTGGTTCAGGAATGCGGCTCACCACCACCTTCTCAAGGAAAAACAGGGATGAGAAATAAATGCTGTCCTGGCCAGTGATACTCGCATCCACTGAACTAATACATCTTTCATAAAATGTATTCAGTTTGTGCCCACCAACAATGAAGCAACCCCATTAAACTGGAGGCCAACCTGGAAAAGCTGCAGCTGTACTTCATTCCTCACCCTCAAGTCCCGATATCCTTCACAAAAAGCTCTGAATAGCAGACTCAGTCCAGGCCAAGAACTTGCTGTGTCTACATGCAAAGGCCACCCAAATGAAAATCTATCAGGCTGGCTCAGTGAGGTGTTGGTAAACACTTTGGCGCCGGGAGTGGAGAATCAGCCTGAAAACATTTAACCACAAAAGGCATTCGGCATTTAATTTTCCACTAAACTTTATTCAAGGTTAAATCAAAATCTTGAATGTGATCTGTCACTGTCGTGCCAAATGCAAACTTTAAAAATAAACGTTAAATCACTGTAATATTCCAGAGAGATCTATCATCCAAAAATGGGTGATTGGGATAAGTCAGAGGGTAAAATTTAAAAATTCTCTGACTCAACCCCAACCCGCCCTCTTCTAGGTTTAGCAGAAATGAGACAAGGAGCAGATAGCCAGTTCATTAAAAATGCAAACATTTTAGAGAGGCTCACAGCCAAATTTTATGTGTTTTATAATAAAACTGTAGCCTGGCAAGAAAGCCAAGCGCTAAGGGGAGGAGATAAATGTCTTTAAAGCACGCCTGTGACCCAGAGGGAGCAGACATTCTTATTTATGGCTCCATGTGTGCCCTCACTCTACCTGCCACATCAGACCAACCCCAGCCCACACATCTCCATACAGAGACACCAGACCATGAGATCTGATCTTCTCCAGGATCGTACAGGGCTCGGTGATTGGCATGCGCAACACCATCTCAGTCTGAATCAGATCTCCCCAGAATGGATGTCAAACTCCCCTGGCGAAGGACAGCTCCACTCCTGATCCAGGATCATTCCTCCTCCAGGATCAGATCCCCCAGCATTGAGGCCCTTGAGATTGGGTCCTCCACCCCACCCCAGGATTGCAGATCAGACCTATATGATCCTGAGATCTGCTCCAGAGTCCTCCCAGCCTGACGGGAAACCAGACCTGTCAGTTAAGGACAAAAGATGCACGCTGTAGAGTGTAAACTCCACCCATTGCCTGCAGGAAGCTGGACATCTTGGTGTTCTGTCCAAAATCCCACCTGCCATGCCCATTGCTCCACCCATTAATATCCTTGCATTAGGACCTGCTAAAGTCAGGGGTCAGTTCCATGAAAACTGGATGACGACGCAATCCAAGAGGATTTTTAGTCACTGAGTCTTATCGACCAGGCAAGTACAATGTGTGCATAAACAGGTATCTGCATGAAAATGTGGAGTCACAGTTTCTCAGTTGCATGTCCCATGATGTGTGCTCTTCTTCTGGTTATGAATATTTCTCAGGCAAGGGGCAATGGTTTTTGACACGTTACCTGCCCACCCCAGTTTCGGGAAAGCTGATACTAGTCTGCAGTGAACCAGATTTATTATTTTTGTTCCTCCCCATCATCCTCCCTTTCATGTGATCTGCAGGTAAGTAATGTTTCTTGTGAATTATAACTTAGTTGGTGTTTTGTGGGACATTATTTCTTATTATATGACTTTAATTGAAATATGTTACTCCAAAGTGTTCTGGCTGAAAACAGGTTAAGGCGAGAATGTAGGTATTCAGATTACAGACTGTGACAGGGTTAATGCCAAATAGAAAACGCCAATTCTGAATCAACAAAGTTGCACCTTTAAGACTCTTACCTTGAGACTGGGCAACATCTTTCCTTAAAGCTCTGAATGGAAAGTTCTAAGCAGTTTTGCGGAATGACTCCGAATGTCTTTGATGCCTCGAGCTCCAAGAGTTTTTAATCTGGCTATAGCTAAAGCAACATAAATTATCGAACTAATTAATGAACTGACTAATTAAAGCTAAACTTTGATTTGGCCACTTTGTAGCTCCAGTCCCTTTGAACACATCGCATGGCACAGTGGATTGCATTATGAATTACTATCATACAATCAGAAGTTTCTGACTTTTAAAATGTCCATTATTTTTATTCAGATGAGCCAGAGTGAAGTGTTTCTGAAGCACTGGCAAACAGATCATCTCAATGAGCAATGTCTTAATTTGCAGAAGAAAATTATCATCTGTCAGAAAGGTAATAAAACATTAAAATACATTGTTCAATTTATCATCTTTCATTTTCTCTGTCAACAGAATATTGCAATTTAAAATTTTCACAACCAAATACAGTGCTTTTATTCTATATATGTTTTACATGTATTTGATCAAATTAGTTTAATCATAACAGTTCAGAAATTAATGAACAGGCTAAAGCCTGTGCAAGAAGCTGAAACGTTAGTGAATTTCTCAGGGCTATTAATTGCTTATAATTTTTGTAATCTGTTCGGCAGTTGGTAGCATTGTGCTTCCTTCTGCATTATTGACTCGTACATTTTATTGTGTGAACTGCGGATCCATAATTCTTTTCCATAACTGTAGTTGTCAGAGAATTTCTCACCCGCCAGCGGCTGCTGCAAAGGATGAACATCAAACAGCAAGAGGTCAACTCCATTGAAAGCTTTTTGCAGTCTGCGGAAGATATGGGACTGAAAGTGTATGATTCCTTAGTCATTCAAAATGCGTCTGACATTGCACGGGAAAATGACAGGATTCGGAATGAACTTAATGCAGTCTACCTGAGAGAAAAGTTAGAGGCACGACAGAGAGACGAGCAGGCCACAAAACGGTAAGCATGGGCTTTCGACACTTCGTTCATTGTGAGGAATGATTGCTGGATTTGCAATAAGCCAAGGTTTTTAGAACACATAACGGAAGTTAAAATGATTTTAATGAGCCAAATAATTAGTTTGCAAGATACTAATTAAATACTGCAGTAAAATTGAGCCACCCCAGTGTGCTGAAAGTTTCTGTGCTTAGTGGTTCAATTAATCAAATTCAAGTAAATATTACAGTTGTGACAATTGATGCATTGCACACAAACCCAATGACCAGGTTCTATTTAACACCCTGGTACTTGGAAAACCAGGTTGCTTTCAATAATGGTTTGCTCCAATGAAAGAGTTAACTATTTTGTGTCATCCCACTCGACTGTTTCATGCAAGCTTGCAGCGTCTGCAGCAGCCGAGGTATTGGCGGGACTGCTTGCTGTCGTCTATTTTCCTAATTGCGAACAGTAAAATAGATGACATTGGGGGAACCTCAGCTCCCATTACAACACAGGATAATAAATCATTCAAAACTGTGTGTTTCATTTTGAATCATAATCTAAAGTTTTATATACAATATTAGAGGTGTGATGTTTTAATTTGCACAGTGCAGAAATGAACAGGAGAAGACAGCCAGCTTTCTGTGTTTGACAGGAGTAGTGCTTCCACCCTCACTTCACAGTGGGGGTGTTGGTTGCTTGCTTGTGTGAAAAGCTGGCATTACGTTTGCATGAACAGGTTCATTGTTCTAATTCAGCATCTGGACGTCATTTTAATTTCAGATCTGGCAACGGGAGTGGAAAGGTCAATGAAGACAGTCTTTTGGGCTGCCGAACAGTGAAGCATTTTCACTCGGGTTCGGTGCCGGCACCTACCTTTGTCGATGGGTTGGCACATTCTGTGATTGGATCATCCATCAGATCACCCTCTCTTCACTCAGTATTCAGTATGGATGATAGCAATGGCCTGCAGTCACCACGGAAACAACCTCCTCCTAAACCAAAGCGGGACCCCAATACGCGACTGAGTGCTTCATATGAGGTTGTGACTGCATGTATATCGGCGGCTTCTAAAGAAGCAGCGAATGAAGGTTTGAAGAATGATTGTTCACGTTGAGAATAGTGTAAAATTAGACTAAAATGGACAAATCTTCTTCATGATTAATCTGTCCATTTATGTGACATTTAGTAGCGTCATGGGTGATTTAACTGCCAGACTATAATATATGTATCTTCTCAGGATATTGCCTTTTTTCCCCTGTAACTGAGACTTGAATGATATTTCCTGAAAACAGTGAATCTTAGTAACCAGCTGCAAAATAAAGTGATAATGCTACCAATGTGATGTCACAAAACATAAGCAGTATTTTAGGAACATCAAATCATCTTAGAAATATAGTGAATAGTACGTCCAGTCAGTCATCACTAGCGTAATTGAGCACAGAAGGAGGCCATTCAGCCCATTGTGCCTATGCGAACACTTTGAGAGCTATCCAATAGTCCTACTTCCCTACTCTTTGTCTCATAACCCTGCAGATTTTTCCCTTCAAGTATATATGCAATTACTACTGAATCTGCTCCACCACACTTTCAGGCAGTGCATTCTAGTATATATATATATATGTGTCCACACTATCGCAGTTCTGTGAAATAGGTTGGATGGACCACAGGGTCTTTTGCTGCCTGTCAATTTTTGTAGATACGTGTGTACATAGATACTAATGATTGAACTTCTATAATTTATTTGCTGCAATTATTTCTACGTTTCTACATCACTTGAATTTTGCGGTTGCTTTTTCTGAAATCTGAACCTTCTTACCTCTTGACAACCACATTGTAAGATCACTGCTATGTATCCATTATTAACCCCAAAAGGCAAATTTGCCCATTTCATTGGTGAAGGAAGAAGCCACACACAAAGGCCCATTGGTCAGAATGATAGTGTTACAGTGCTGGAGCTGTGTTTCCAACCTCTGCTCCATTTGTGTACACATTCCCACTTACTGCAAAAGATTAGATAATTAATGCTTTTCAATCCAACAGCAACATAATTCACATAGTGAATATTAAAATATCCAATGGGATGTGCCAGAGCGGAATACAAATCATAGAATCATGAAATCATAGAATTTACAGTGCTGAAGGAGGCCATTTGGCCTATTGAGTCTGCACCGGTCCTTGGAAAGAGCACCCTACCTAAGCCCACACCTCCACGCTATCCCCGTAACCCAGTAAACCCACCTAAGCATTTTGGACACTAAGTGCAATTTGGCATGGCCAATCCAGCTAATCTGCACATCTTTGGACATATTTCATGTATTATATACATTCTAATTAATTTTCACTTGTATGTAGAAATTAATTTTGATTTCAAAGAATTCAACCCAATTTTCTCTTAAATGCAAGTAAATGCAGGTAAATGATTAAATATCTAACTAAGAGTGAGTTCAAAGTAATATTTTAATCCTCAAGAGTATGTGCCTCTCTCAACATCATCAACACCGTTTAAAAAGAAAAAATGAAAGTTACAATTATATAACACTTTTCCTGACTTTAGGATATCCCAACGTGCTTTACAGCCACTGGAGAACTTTTGAAGTGAGATCAGTGTTACAATTGCAACCAGTTTGAATGCAGCAAGCACCCGTATTACTTACCTATTTTTGTTGAGACCCAGCTTCCATGTTATTTTACGAAAGAGAAAATGCTGGAAAATCTCAGCACATCTGGCAGCATTTGTAGGGAGAGAAAAGAGCTAACGTTTCGAGTCCGATGACTCTTTGTCAAAGCTTTGACAAAGAGTCATCGGACTCAAAATGTTAGCTCTTTTCTCTCCCTACAGATGCTGCCAGACCTGCTTAGATTTTCCAGCATTTTCTCTTTTGTTTCAGAATCCAGCATCCGCAGTAATTTGCGATTATTCCATGTTATTTTAACTCTCTCTTAAACTCGTGTACTTTCTTCTGCAACTTCTGACTCAAAGAAGATGCACAAACATTTGGTTTCCTCTGGTGTCCTTTGTGCTTGGTTAAACTCCCTTGAATTTGATAGCAATTCGGCAAAAAATATTCTTTGCTTTTTCTACAGTAGAGCTTCTCATGTGGGGCATAAGATTGGATATTTGATGCATTTTATTCCAACAACAAAACAATTCACAAAGTGAATATTGAAAAACAGCACTTTGGGATATCTCGGGATCATGAAAGATATAGGGCGGGATTCTCCTACCCCCCACCGGGTCGGAGAATCGCCGGGGGGGAGCGGCGTGAACCCCGCCCCCGCCGGCTGCCGAATTCTCCGGCGCCGGGGATTTGACGGGGCGCTATGGGCCGAGTGGCCGCCCGTTTTCGGCCAGTCCCACTGGTGTATATTACACCAGGTATTTACCGGCGGGACCTGGCTGCGCGGGCGGCCTCCGGGGTCCTCGGGGAGGCGCTGGAGGATCTGGCCCTGGGAGGTGCTCCCACAGTGGCCTGGCCCGCGATCGGGGCCCATCGATCCGCGGGCGGGCCTGTGCCGTGGGGGCACTCTATTCTTCCGCGTCGGCCGCTGTGGTCCTCCACGATGGCCAATGCGAAGATCAACCCCCCCCTGCGCATGCGCTGGGATGACGCCAGCACATGCTGGCGCTCCCGCGCATGTGCCAACTCGTGCCGGCCGGCGGAGGCCCTTCGGCGCCGGTTGGCGTGGCGCCAAGCCCCTTCCCCGCCGGAGGATTCCGTACCTCTGGGGCGGCCCGACGCCGGAATGGTTCACGCTACTCCTTCGCGCCGGAGTTGCCCGCCCCGCAGAATCCCGCCCGTAAAGTTTTTCTTTTACTTCACTGATTTCTTTTGCTGTATCTGTTATTCTTCAAACTTGAACATTAGAAAGTCAAGTGCAAGAGGGGGAAAATCTGACCATTGTTCTTTTTGCTTCTGCCTCATGACATATAAGGATAAATATTAATTTCAGGTTTGACAGTGCCCAAAGTTTGCTTTTCAGGATTTTCACACATGAATTCAAGTTTATCCCTGTAATTTAATGGTAAATATCACAAGGGGTTATGTCTGAACCCTTGATATGAGCTCCTGGTGCGTGAATATTGCCACCAGGAGCACTGAAAATCCAATGCCTTGTCTTTCGCTGAACTGAAAGGCAACACCTAACTCATCATTCAATCCACCTTTAACATTGATTAGCCTAGGAATTCACCTCAACCTGAACTTTCAGTGGACATTGACTTAATTTGTGCTGTAACCTCAGTGAAAAATCAGATGAATTTCTGGAGAAACAGTGCAAGCGGTTAAAGAAATTTGCTTCTGCAATGTTTCCACTGATATTATGCTCGCTAAGATATCCCGAGGACCCTGTAGAAATTCTCCCAGCCTAATTTTCTGGATCATTTTCTTACCTCTAATCAACTCTGACAATACATATGTCTCTTTACCTCAGGAATTTGTTGCACATTGCCCATATCGATGAGGAACATCATTTGGAAGTCTTCCCATTATTCTGTGAGAACATGATGTGGAGAAGCAAGTGTTGGACTGGGGTGGGCACAGTAAGATGTCTTACAACACCAGGTTAAAGTCCAACAGGTTTATTTGGAATCACTAGCTTTCGGAGCGCAGCTCCTTCATCACTCAGTGATTCCAAATAAACCTGTTGGACTTCAACTTGGTGTTGTAAGACCTCTTTCTGTCTCCTTATTTTCTTTATTAATTATTTAAATCAGCAGGCAAGCTTTCTGAATTAAAAGTGGTCTTTACGAAGATTCAGGTACGTTTAATTAAATAAAGTGAGATGCGGAGATCACAAAGTAATTAATTCATTAAGCAGTTAGGCTTCAGGAATTAGAAATTGCTTGCAGAGAATGAGAGGAAATGGTAACAAATTAATTCAGTAAATACAACTAGAAAGGGACAAAACAGTTTTTCACTGAATGATGATCAGGATAAATTCTTCAAGTGTCAGTTGAAAGGAATACAGGACAGGCATGTTCCTGTGAGGAAGAAAGATAAATATGGCAATTTTCGGGAACCTTGGATGACGAGAGATATTGTAGGCCTCGTCAAAAAGAAAAAGGAGGCATTTGTCAGGGCTAAAAGGCTGGGAACAGACGAAGCCTGTGTGGCATATAAGGAAAGTAGGAAGGAACTTAAGCAAGGAGTCAGGAGGGCTAGAAGGGGTCACGAAAAGTCATTGGCAAATAGGGTTAAGGAAAATCCCAAGGCTTTTTACACGTACATAAAAAGCAAGAGGGTAGCCAGGGAAAGGGTTGGCCCACTGAAGGATAGGCAAGGGAATCTATGTGTGGAGCCAGAGGAAATGGGCGAGGTACTAAATGAATACTTTGCATCAGTATTCACCAAAGAGAAGGAATTGGTAGATGTTGAGTCTGGAGAAGGGGGTGTAGATAGCCTGGGTCACATTGTGATCCAAAAAGACGAGGTGTTGGGTGTCTTAAAAAATATTAAGGTAGATAAGTCCCCAGGGCCTGATGGGATCTACCCCAGAATACTGAAGGAGGCTGGAGAGGAAATTGCTGAGGCCTTGACAGAAATCTTTGGATCCTCGCTGTCTTCATGGGATGTCCCGGAGGACTGGAGAATAGCCAATGTTGTTCCTCTGTTTAAGAAGGGTAGCAAGGATAATCCCGGGAACTACAGGCCGGTGAGCCTTACTTCAGTGGTAGGGAAATTACTGGAGAGAATTCTTCGAGACAGGATCTACTCCCATTTGGAAGCAAATGGACGTATTAGTGAGAGGCAGCACGGTTTTGTGAAGGGGAGGTCGTGTCTCACTAACTTGATAGAGTTTTTCGAGGAGGTCACTAAGATGATTGATGCAGGTGGGGCAGTAGATGTTGTCTATATGGACTTCAGTAAGGCCTTTGACAAGGTCCCTCATGGTAGACTAGTACAAAAGGTGAAGTCACACGGGATCAGGGGTGAACTGGCAAGGTGGATACAGAACTGGCTAGGCCATAGAAGGCAGAGGGTAGCAATGGAGGGATGCTTTTCTAATTGGAGGGCTGTGACCAGTGGTGTTCCACTGGCATCAGTGTTGGGACCTTTGCTGTTTGTAGTATATATAAATGATTTGGAGGAAAATGTAACTGGTCTGATTAGTAAGTTTGCAGACGACACAAAGGTTGGTGGAATTGCGGATAGCGATGAGGACTGTCTGAGGATACAGCAGGATTTAGATTGTCTGGAGACTTGGGCGGAGAGATGGCAGATGGAGTTTAATCCGGACAAATGTGAGGTAATGCATTTTGGAAGGGCTAATGCAGGTAGGGAATATACAGTGAATGGTAGAACCCTCAAGAGTATTGAAAGTCAAAGAGATCTAGGAGTACAGGTCCACAGGTCATTGAAAGGGGCAACACAGGTGGAGAAGGTAGTCAAGAAGGCATACGGCATGCTTGCCTTCATTGGCCGGGGCATTGAGTATAAGAATTGGCAAGTCATGTTGCAGCTGTATAGAACCTTAGTTAGGCCACACTTGGAGTATAGAGTTCAATTCTGGTCGCCACACTACCAGAAGGATATGGAGGCTTTAGAGAGGGTGCAGAAGAGATTTACCAGAATGTTGCCTGGTATGGAGGGCATAAGCTATGAGGAGCGATTGAATAAACTCGGTTTGTTCTCACTGGAACGAAGGAGGTTGAGGGGCGACCTGATAGAGGTATACAAAATTATGAGGGGCATAGACAGAGTGGATAGTCAGAGGCTTTTCCCCAGGGTAGAGGGGTCAATTACTAGGGGGCATAGGTTTAAGGTGAGAGGGGCAAGGTTTAGAGTAGATGTACGAGGCAAGATTTTTACACAGAGGGTAGTGGGTGCCTGGAACTCACTACCGGAGGAGGTAGTGGAAGCAGGGACGATAGGGCCATTTAAGGGGCATCTTGACAAATATATGAATAGGATGGGAATAGAAGGATACGGACCCAGGAAGTGTAGAAGATTGTAGTTTAGTCGGGCAGTATGGTCGGCACGGGCTTGGAGGGCCGAAGGGCCTGTTCCTGTGCTGTACATTTCTTTGTTCTTTGTTTGTTGTTCTTTGTTCTAATAAAAGAGGACACACAGCCAGCAATTACTAAATTAATTAAATAAAGATCAATTTCAGAGAGATTAATTAAATAAAGGAGGAGGGATTGATGAAGTTAAAGTGGTCTTACCCAGAATTGTTGAAACTCAAGCAAATAAATTGAAGTCAGAAATGGCAGTTAAATAAGTTGGGAAGGAGCTTGTCAAAATTAATTCAATAAGTAGGTGAACTTGAAGAATTCAAAATAGCATTAAACATCGACAGAATGAATTGAAGACACTGGGGTTAATGAATTCCAAGCGGTCTTGTAGATTGTCAAAATTAATTTAAGTCACAGGCTTCGTTTGACAAAATTAATTCAATAATGAAATGGTCTTTAAGAATTCATAATAGTCTTACGCATCACCAAAATTAATTAAGCGGCGGGGTTTAAGAATTCAAACTGACCTTTCACAATATTGGCTAAATATCAAATGTATTTACCAACTACAATTGTTTTTATTATTATTATCGGTATTAAATTGTTCTAGCAATGCAACAATTTAAATAAAAATTATCTGGATTTGTACTATCAGATTAGTTGATTTTACTCAATTTAATGGATTTGGTCCAACAAACCTCAAGCACATTTCAATTGACTACGATAATGAAGAGCTATTATCATTTTGCAAAATGAGTCCTGCAAGTCACCTTAGATGATTTACTGACGAGGAAATGTGACTGATATTATTGTTGTCATCTATCTCTAAAGCATTGCAGCATGCCACTTTAAGGGAAATATGTTATGTGATCCAACTTCAGGATGCTTACAAAAGCCCCCTTGCTGTGATAAGGTGGGTAGGGTGCCAATCGAGTGGGCTGCTTTGCCGTGGATGGTGTCGCGTTTTATGAGTGTTGTTGGAGCTGCACTCATCCAAGCAGGTGGCGAAATTCCATCGCACTCCAGACTTGTATTTTGTAGATAGTGGACAGACATTGAGGAGTCAGGAGGTGTCTTACTTCCTGCATAATTCCAAGCCTCTGTAGATATGCTTCTTTTCCTTTCCAAAAACTCTTCTCCTTTCCTGTTATGTTGTGTTTCCTGTATCACAAATGTACAAATGAACTTTTCTGTCATTGACTTCTAATTGGAATACCTACCTTTGTCACCAGTCACCCTCTAAGCCAGTAAAGTCCTACTTCCGGTGTTTTCTTTGTGTAATACCATTGATATCCTACCATTCCCAATGTTCCGCAGTTTAATTAATCAAGTTTGAACCAGTATAGGCCCCAGTACAACTCCCCTTTGTTAATGTTTCTGAAGTGAGTGACATATATTAAGTGTGTATGCAGCAGTTTGGGTTAGTCTACATATGACCGACCAATGCTCTCTGCTTATGATTCTTGGCTTGCAATTGACAGGAATTAAATGACGATCAGTGTCCTGTATAGATAGACTATATGGGAACCAATTTCAATAAAGCAATTGAAGTATGTGAATTATAGAGCTATAACTCCTGTTGATGTCATTGCAATGTATTTTATTTCAAAATGTGTAATACATTAGAGATAATGGATGGAATTTTCTTTTTTTGATTTCGAAGTACTGGCTCAGGTGCGAAAACCCCGGATGCACAGCCGTCTTTTCTCACCATATTATCCAGCACATGGGAAAAAAGTCCAAGAGGCATGTCTCACGCTATCATGCTGGTGAGGCCTGAAAAAGCCAACAACAACAGGTTTCCAGAGATCGGTATGCCTTTTTTAAACGGGCACAGAGGACCCTTCCACGTGCACATGGGCAACCCACCCATGTACACGTGGAACCCCATTCCGCCCCCCACATACACTGGGAACCCCACCCCCACCTTCAGTAGACAGTGCCAGGCTGTACTTGCCTGTGTGCTCCCGGTGGTTTCCCTTTGCCTGGTTACTGTTTTTTTCATGGCGGCGATGGGGGAGATCTCAATGTGGGGGACGATACAGTGGGGAATTATTTAGCATTATTCATGGAATGTGGGACTTGCTTTCTAAGCGAGCAGTTATTGCCCATCCCTTATTGCCCTTGGGAAGATGGTGGTGCTCTGCCTTCTTGAACCACTGCAGTCTATGTGTTGTAGGAACACTCACAGTGCTGTTAGGATGAGAGTTTCAGTATTTAAACCAGCGACATGAAGGAGCAGCAATCTAATTCCAAGTCAGAATAGTGTGCAGCTTGGAGGAAACTTGCTGGTCGCGGTGTTCCCTTGCATCTGCAGCTCTGTCCTTCTAAGTGGTAGAAGTAGCGGATTTGGAAGGAGCTGTCGAAGGAGCCTTAATGAGTTGCGTGCCGTGTAGATGGTACACACTGCTGCAACTGTGCGTTGATGGTGTAGGGAGTGGATGCTGAAGGTAGTGGATGCGTTGCCAATCAAGAAGACAGCTTTGTACGGAATGGGTGTTGTTGGAGTGACACTCATCCAGGCAAGTGGAGAGTATTCCATCACACTCCTGATTTATAATTTCTGAATAGTGGACAGGCTTTGGGGTGTCAGGAAGTGTGTTACTCTATGCAGAATTCCAAACCTCTGACCTGCTCTTGCAGCCACAGTATGTATATGGCTGATCCACTTCAGTTTCTTGTCAATGGATGTTTATAGAGGGGATTCAGCAATGGTAATATAGTGGATTCTTCTTGTTGGAGATGGTCATTGCCTGGCATCTATGTGGTGCAAATCTTACTTGCCATTTAACAGTCCAAGCCTGACTATTGTCCAGGTTTTGTTGCATTTGGACACAGACAGCGGTCTCACATGGTGTTGAACAATGTGTAATCATCAATGAACATCCCCACTTCTGCCCTTATGATTGAATCACAGAATCACAAAATTGTTACGGTGTGTCTACATCATCTCTCCATACGAGCATTGTGACTTAATGTCATCCCTCTGCCTTCTTCCTGTAACCCTGCATATTGTTTCTAATCAAATGACCATGCAATGTCCTCTTGAATGCCTCGATTGAACCTGCCTCGACCACACATACAGGCGGTGCAATCCAGACCTGAACCACCCTTTGTGTGAAAAAGTTTTTTCCTCACATAAATTTGCTTCTTTTGCAATCACTTTAAATCTGGATTTGGATTTGTTTGTTTATTGTCACGTGTACCGAGGTACTGTGCAAGTATTTTTCTGCGTGCAACTCAAACAGATAATTTGTACATGAAAAGAAAATACGTTGTTGGGCAGTCCTGTGCCTCTGTGCCCTCTCTTTCTTGATCCTTTTACAAGCAGGAACAGTTTCTTCCTATCTAAGCTATCCATGATTTTGAACATCTCTTTCAAATCACCTCTTGCATGGCATGGTGGCGCAGTGGTTAGCACTGCTGCCTCACAGCTCCAAGGACCCGGGTTCAATTCCAGTCTCGGGTGACTGTCTCCCATGTCTGCGTGGGTTTCCTCCGGGTGCTCCGGCTTCCTCTCACAATTCAAAGATGTACAGGTTAGGTGGATTGGCCACCCTAATATTGCCCCTTCGTGTCCAAAAGGTTACGTGGGGTTAGGGAGATGTGGTGGAGACATGGCCTTAAGTAGGGTACACTTTCCAAGGGCTCGATGGAACGAATGGCCCCCATCTGCACTGTAAATTCTATGATTCTACTCTATGTTTCTTAGCCTTCTTCTCTACAAGGAGAACAATCCCAACCTCTCCAATGTATCCTCATAACTGAAGTGTCTCATCCCTGGAACTATTCTTGTAAACCTCTTCTTTACTCTCTCCAATGCATTCATATCCTTCCTATATATCCTGTGGCGTCCTGAACTGCACACAATATTCCAGCTGAGGTCTATCTTGTATATGCCAATAACCTCCTTATTCTTGCATTCTATACCCCTATTAATAAAGCCCAGAATACTTTATTAACTGCTCTCTCCACCTGTCTTGCACCCTCAATTATCTATGCACACATACACCCAGGTCCTCTACTCCTGCATTCCTTTAAGAATGTTATCCCTTATTTTATATTGGCTCTCCATGTTCTTTCAACCAAAATACATCACCTCACACTTCTTTGCATTGAACTTCATCTGACGCACATCCTGAGGAACTCCTGTAGTGACGTTCCTTGAGTGAGAAGATTAAATTCGAACCACAACCAACTTCCTTTGTGCTAGGTATGATTCCAATTGGTGGAGGGCTTTCCTCCTGATACCCATTGGCTCCAGTTTTGCACAGGTTCCATGGTGCCATATACGATCAAATGCTGCCTTGATGTCAAGGGCAATCACTCTCACCTCTGGAATTCAGCTCTTTTGTCTATGTTTGAACCAAGGCTGTAATGAGGTTAGGAGCTGAGTAATCCGGATGGAATCTGAACTGAGTGTCAGTGAGCAGATTATTGCTGAGTAACTGTCACTTGATCGTTCTTTGTGCACCTTCCATCACTTTGCTGATGATCGAGAGCAGACTGGTGGAGCGGTAATTGGCTGGGTTGGATGTTTTACTTTCTCTGGACAGGACATAGGCAATTTTTCAGATTGCCAGGTCGATGCCAATGCTGTAGCTGTACTGCAATAGCTTGGTTAAGGGCACGGCTAGTTCTGTTCTGGAACACAAGTGTTCAGTACTATTGCCAGAGCTTTGGCAGTATCCAATGCCTTTCGCTATCACTTGATATCACGTGGATCATCCAGTTGGCACTTTTGACCAACGATTGCAGCAAATGCTTCAGCCTTATCATTTGCACTGATGTTCTGGGCTAATCCATCTTTGAGGATGGAATATTTGTGGACCCTCCTCTTCCTCCAGTTAGTTTAATTATAATCTTTATTATTGTCAGTAGGCTTACATTTTTTTCATACATTAACCCTGCAATGAAATTACTGTGAAAATTGCCTCGTCGCCACACTCTGGCGCCTGTTCGGGTACACTGAGGGAGAATTTAGAATGTTCAATTCACTAACAAACACGTCTTTCGGGACTTGTGGGAGGAAACCGGAGCACCCGGAGAAAATCCTCGCAGACACGGGGAGAACGTGCAGACTCCGCACAGACAATGACCAAGGCAGGAATCGAACCTGGGATACTGGAGCTGTGAAGCAACAGTGCTAACCACTGTGCTCCCACGCTTAATTGTCCACCACCATTCACACCCATATATGTCAGGACCTAAGAGCTTAGGCCAAATCCATTGGTTGTGGGATTGCAATTATAATTGGGAATGCACAAGAGGACAGAATTAGAGGAACATGGATGTCTCAGACTTTTATTTGGTTGGAGGGACAAGACCATAGAGAGATTTGGAAACAAGGATGAGAATTTTAAAGTCATGACATTACTTGACTGTGAGCCAATATGGATCCATGAGCGCAGGGATGATTGGGGAACTGGACTTGTTGTTACAATATGCTTGGCATTGTTAGACTAATACAAAATACTTAATTAGTCTGCAGAGGAATATGAAACAATAGTTTTATTTAAACACATCTTACTGCTCTGGTTTCCATCTTTCACAAGGCCTTACCAGAGACCAAATAATGCAGTGTTGCATTACTTCCTGTGATGATGTACACAGTATATGATTAGCATATGAAACAATTAGAATTCACCCACGAACAACCCACTATCCAGTCTAACATATTGCACTACATCTCCCCCCCCCATGTCTCTGATTTCCAGTTCTATATTATGAATATCAAACAAACCTGCGGCTGGATTCTCCGATCCTGTGGCTATGTCCGCAGGATTGGTCTGGTCTTACAATTATAAAGTCGGCGCTGCCCCCGCACGGATCCCCAATCAGGTGGGGGGTTAGCAGCCGCGGAGCGTAAAACCCCCAGCTTTACCTGCGGATACGGCCGGTGATAGGCCGGGTCCGTGGCCGTGCAGGACCTGGCCTGCCAAAAACTGCCCCCCTGTAACTAGCCTCGCAACCCCTGAACCACCCCCTACCAGTCCCCCAATGAAGGCCCCCTGCAAACGCAACGGCTCCTCCCCCCGACTGTGGCGGCATTGGACTCAGTCCGCAGCCGACACGTGAGGTCTCCGAACGGTGTGAGCACCCGTGTCCCATGCCGTTGGGGACTCCGCCCATCGGGGGCGGTGCATCGGGGGAAGGCCTAAGGTGACGTCCTGACGCCGTCCATACGGCATGCGACGTATTCCCTGAGTACGCCGTTTTTGAGGGGGCGGAGCATCGCAATTCGGGCTTAAACGGGAATTCTCCGGCTGATCATTGAACGCGATTTCAGCATCGGCGATCTGGTGCGTTGCAGTCCTTAATCTTGTTTTCTTTTCTTCGGTTCTCATCATTCCTCCATTCTTTTATAAACCGTTGTTGTTGTGATTTCATGTGACTACCAGAATAGATCCTCTTCTCATTTGGAGGGGATCGGTAGTTTGAGTTTTGAGGGTGGTTCCCCCACAGTCTGCTGTGCAAGAGATGAATTGGCAGATCACTCGGGTTGTCCTTTGGATTGACAGATAAATGCAGCATCTCTGGCCAGTTGAATTGGATAAATAAGCACTTTCATGGCATAGGAGACTACTTCTGTCTGGCAATCAGTGTGCACCAGTTCATCTCACCATACCATGAGATTTTGGATAAGGTGGATATTGTGTCTGTTCCTCTATTTGTCTGCAACAAGCATGGTGAGTGTGTGTGGGAGAGCAACAAGTTGAGTTCTTGGTCTTCTTCCTATCTACATGAAGTTAGACTATTTTGAATTGGAGTTGAATAATAGCTCCGAGGTGCAAATTGGATGTCATTGTTCTACTTCAGTAATACTTTCACTGTACATACTCCTCTTTCAGCTTCGTCATTGGCTTGAGCCTATCTTAGTGAACTGGTTTTATGGACCAAGCCACATGACGTGGACTCTTTAAAGAGCTCATTGGCAAATTGCTGTCCATCGTCTGAGATTCCAAGTTCTGGGAATTCATGTGTTGTAAATATCTTCTACAACAATGTAATCTCTGCTTCAGAAGTGTGACCCTGCAGTTTCTTGACTTCTGTGCATCTGGAGCACTCATTGAACATGTTACATACAGTAAAAGCATTACAAACTTGGCAGTAATGTCCCAGTCCACCCACCGCACTTTCCCCTCCCTCCATCTCCCACACACTGATGTAGAATGACAAGATGGCAGCTAGGACCCGTCAATAAATAATAGCCAACGACGTGCAGTATTGAAGAGACACTATTACCTTTGAAAACTGGCAAAACTGTGGGCAGCACGGTAGCATTGTGGATAGCACAATTGCTTCACAGCTCCAGGGTCCCAGGTTCGATTCCGGCTTGGGTCACTGTCTGTGCGAAGTCTGCACATCCTCCCCGTGTGTGTGTGGGTTTCCTCCGGGTGCTCCGGTTTCCTCCCACAGTCCAAAGATGTGCAGGTTAGGTGGATTGGCCAGGATAAATTGCCCTTAGTGTCCAAAATTGCCCTTAGTGTTGGGTGGGGTTACTAGGTTATGAGGATAGGGTGGAGGTGTTGACCTTGGGTAGGGTGCTCCGGTGCAGACTCGATGGGCCAAATGGCCTCCTTCTGCACTGTAAATTCTATGATAATCTATGAAATTGTACCCCCGCAAAAAAGAGGTTGAAGAAAATGGGAAGAAAATGCAATCCTTTTAAAAAGCTCCAGAAAAATTAAATTATTTTGGTACCTATTTTACTCGAACATTGAAGTAAAACAAGGGCATAGGCATTGAAATTATTGTTTATTGATAACCTATTTTTTTTATTCCACAGTTCTGACGAAGCCAAGACCTCACAGCGATGATTACAGCACAATGAAAAAGATTCCCCCACCAAAGCCCAAAAGAAGCCCCAACACCAGACTGACAGGTTCGTATGAAGAAATCTACATAAGGAAACCATCTGCATTTAAATTCACAAGCACAATGACTAAAGTAGCTCACAGCACTGGGACTATTCAACGGGCTGCTTCTGCTGACGGGCCCCACTACAGCCTGTTAAGTCTCCATCTGTCACAAGAAGAGGATGTGGAACCTGTTTATATAGAAATGGGAGGGTCTGGCGGAGCAGACGAAAATTATTTGACAGAGGTGGAGAGTCCCGATCAAGGAGAATCTGTTTATGAAGAAATGAAATATTGTTTGTTAGAAGGCGGTTCAGGCACTTCTATCTTTGCAAAGCACGCAGCTTGTGCTCTTCGTGCAGAAATGAACACGCCGACATTACCTGAAGACTTCAGAACAGACAGCCCAACCATGACTGGCTACCAGGAATTAGTATGTGACATTCCACCGCCATTTCCAAACCTCCTCCCACATCGACCCCCTCTGCTGGTATTTCCTCCAACACCAGTGCAGTGTTCCCCTGCTTCTGATGAATCACCGCTTACTCCCCTGGAGGTCAAAAGGTTGCCGGTTCTGGAAACAAATTTGAATTACTCTGTGCAATCAGATGGTATATCACCTGCCTCTCAACCATACACAAACCATCAAAAAGGAGAAAATGAGCCACCAGCATCTCCTGGGTTGGGTGTGTTCAGTATATCAGGAAAGATGTCTCCTCCCTCAACACCTCCTCCTGTTCCATTAATTCCTACTCCTCCCTACAGGCAAGCTTCACATTTTATTTTCCCACCAGATACTTCCGCCTCTTGTTTTGCCAATACTGGAAAATTAGTTATGAGCACAGATGTTCCTAAAGTACCTCAGAAACCTAATCCCTTACAAGGAGGAATTTCTACAAACTCTATAAGATTGCCTTGCTCACCAGTAAAAACCTGCAGGACAGAACCTGGGAAGAGCATTTCCTCCTCGGCGGGGAATGCATTACTATTTCCCTACTCTTCCACTATAGCTAGGCCAATTACCAGCCCACTGGATGAGCTGAACAGTCTTTTCAGCTCAGGTCGAAGTCATCTGCGCAAGTCAGCAGCAGGAAGGAAGATACGGGAGCAAGCAAGTGAGTAATTTAACTTCTGTACAATAAATCTGAGCAGTCAAATGTGTTAAGGGGAGTGAGATATATCTGAGTAATGGTCTTAG
This sequence comes from Scyliorhinus torazame, assembly GCF_047496885.1. Lineage (NCBI taxonomy): Eukaryota > Metazoa > Chordata > Chondrichthyes > Carcharhiniformes > Scyliorhinidae > Scyliorhinus > Scyliorhinus torazame. Next base: position 61,345,918 of record NC_092721.1, on the reverse strand, counting down.
TCCTGGTGTAGTATCTGAGCCAGAAAATAACAGATTCAGGCTCCACTCAAGTGACAAAAGCATCTAATGCAGCTGATACGGTAGTAAGTGTTGCACTGTCAGGGGCATCACCTGTCAGATGAAACATCTACTCTTTCAGGAGGGTGTAAAAGATTCCAAAGAAGAGCAGAGGAGTTCTTTCTGGTGTCCTCAGTAACATCTGTCCCTCAAGGAAGTAAAACTGATTTTCTGGTAGTCATTCATTGGTGCTGCTTGTTGCTGGAACAATAATAAAGGCAAGCCCCTTCCCTGTTTCTCTCCACATAGAGAATGATGCTTCAATCCCACTTTCCAAATAATATTTGCAGGAAGTTTGGGTTGGATTAATGGATGAATCTTTGAAAAGTGCGACAAACAAAATAAACAGGAAAAAAGCTTTAAATGCTTACTGGGAAAGTACAAATGAAAAAAAACAAACACTTTTAGTTGACATAATAATAATCTTTATTGTCACAAGTAGGCTTACATTAACACTGTGAAAAGCCTCTAGTCGCCACATTCCGGCACCTGCTCGGGTATACTGAGGGAGAATTCAGAATATCCAAATTACCTAATAGCACGTCTTTCGGGACTTGTGGGAGGAAAGCGGTGCATACATGGGGAGAACGTGCAGACTCCGCACAGACACTGACCCAAGCGGGAATCGACCTGCGCCCTGGTGCTGTGAAGCCATAGTGCTAACCACTGCGCTGCCGTTAATGTTTAATAACAATACAGCAGCCATAATCATTCACATTCCACAATTTTCCTTAGTTCGAACACAAGTTATAAGTCTCCTTGCATTTAGTGCATATGAAAAAGAACATTTGTGTTAACCTCATAAAGTAATTGGCTGGGGATTTCTTTGGAGGTACTTGCACTCTGTTACGGTAATTTCACCGGACATTCTCTGTTTATCCATATAAACAGTGTTCTTGCCACAGAAGTTTTCACTAGCAGAGTGGGAGCAGCTCCGAAAGTAGCAACCATTGCCTTAGAGGACATGGTGCAAAGGACCGTGTACCAGTTCCAACAGTTATGATCACTACCCAAAACCCTGTTTGCCACTTGGATCAAACTGTCAGCGCTTTTAAAATTATAATCGTGAATATATGGCTATTTTAGAACAGCCAATAAGAGTTGGTTGATGACAATAGTTTTCTACAACATCATTCCATCCTGCCTCCTCTCATGATGGCAAGTCATGAATTCATTCATTGTCAGATACTAAATTTATGTTTTTAATAGGCGGCATGGTAGCACAGTGGTTAGCACTGTTGCTTCACAGCTCCAGGGTCCCAGGTTAGATTCTCGGTCTCGGGTCACTGTCTGTGCGGAGTCTGCACGATCTCCTCATGTCTGCGTGGGTTTCCTTCGGGTGCTTCGATTTCCTCCCACAGGCCAAAGATGTGCAGGTTAGGTGGATTGGCCATGCTAAATTGCCCTTAGTGTCCATAAAGGTCAGGTTGGGTTACGGGGATAGGGTGGAGGTGTGGATTTGGGTGGGATGCACTTTCTAAGGGCTGGTGCAGACTCGATGGGCTGAGTGGCATCCTTCTGCACTGTAAATTCTATGATTCTATGAATGGGACCCTCTTTGCTGATATTGGAAGTCAGCAAAGATAGCTACCAATGGTACTGAATTCTTCTCCCAGTTCGTCTCACAGTAGTATGAAGTCTCTCAGATTATCAGGAATCTGTCCGTCCTTCTTCATGGATTATAAATTTCCGATGTTCCTAAAATTGAGATAAACTGGTAGTCCTGGTCAGTGCAGATTGATGGGCAAGCATTCATAGACCAGAAAGAATAATCACAATGCCGTTTTAATTGGAGTGCCATATAATGGTGAATCCGTTAGATTAATAGAGAAATGGAAACAAGCTTTTATTATAGGACTGATTCCATGATCCAGTCAGCAGTCTGGTTGTGCTGTACTGAAGGGAGAGAGGTTTGTCAGTGATACGTCACTCCATATATTCAATAAGAAATTAAACTTCTCACCTCTCACAGACGAGGAGCAGTAACTTAAAAATGTTAATATGTTTAAATAAAAACGTATCCCGGCCCCTTGACAGTTACATGTTTAATGACCACCACAAAACTATTTCAAGGACACCGAATAAGTGGATACTCGAGGGAAATGTTAGAAAACTATGTTCTCAGCTTAGAACCTGACCTGTTGGCAGTTCACATTGCACCCAACTTCTGATTAGGTGCTCCAAGCAAGCAGTTCCTGCAATTCCCCTTGTAACGTGCCATATTGGCTCTCAAAAATGGCAATTGTTTAATCCAGATCAACATATCTGCTTGGAAATTTCAAATTGGATAACAGTTAAATTGTTCAACGAATTAATCCAAACTAATCAAAATCTATTCAAATTTCCAGCTTAGTTTAACAGCACTTCAAAGAAAAAGACATGTCTAAAAGATGGCATTATTGGTAAATATACAGCATTACATCATAAGGTTCAGAAATATTCCATTATAAGGGAATGGATTTATTTTTCTCCTCTGTTGGATGTAAGGTCCTACTTCAAGTATCAGGTAGTCGCATCCCAAATTCTAGAGGGTGGATATTCAACCCGAACCAACCCCTAGTTTGGTACAAATTTGGGATTTCACTAACAGTGGCCATTGGATGATTGATGTGAGAAATGGAAAACATCCAAGATCAGCTTCATTTACTGAAATGGTGCTTCATACTTGGCCTCTAATAGTGCTCCGTGAGAAAGGATTAGCAATGTCCACATTTTGCAGTTGTTCATGTGGATATATACCAACGCTTATAGTCAATGTACAAGCTGTTTTGGTTCTTGACATGCAATCAGGTACAGACATCAGAACACCTAGTCTTGCACAGAAAGGTGAGTAACACAAGCTAGTAGCAATTACCTGAAAAATGTCTACATTGCAATAGGCTGCTTTGCTTGAAAGTGATTGGCAGCTATGACTGAGCCTCTCGACTTGAAAATAGCTGTTGACGCAAAATCTGTGGAGAATTTAAATCGATGAGAGTGACACATTTGTTGCACTAATATAAACCATAAGTGGCAGCTATGGCTCAATGGTAGCACTCTCACCTCAGTTAGAAGCTTGTGGATTCCAGTTCCACTCCAGAGACATGGGTGTATATTCCAGGTTGAGACTGCAATGGGGAGTGCTGCATATATAGCTGTGCTATCTTCAGGATATCTCGTAAAATGGTTGCCCTGCCTGCCCTCACAGATGGATGCAAAAGATCTCAAGAAACTAGTTCAAAGATGAACAGGAAAGTCTTCTATGGTTATCCCTTAACCAACACCAAAAGCAGTGGTTTCAGTCATTAAATCATTGTTTTTTGTGGGACCTTGCTGCACATGAATGCCACATTTTTACACCAGTGACTACACTTTAGGCTGTCTTGAGGTTTTGACAGGCGCCATGTCAGGCAGGGAGGAAGTGGTCGAGCGAGGGAACCGTGGTTTACTAAAGCAGTTGAAACACTTGTCAAGAGGAAGAAGAAGGCTTATGTAAAGATGAAACGTGAAGGTTCAGTTAGGGTGCTCGAGAGTTACAAATTAGCTAGGAAGGACCTAAAGAGAGAGCTAAGAAGAGCCAGGAGGGGATATGAGAAGTCTTTGGCAGGTAGGATCAAGGATAACCCTAAAGCTTTCCGTAGAAATGTCAGGAATAAAAGAATGACTCGGGTAAGAGTAGGGCCAGTCAAGGACAGTAGTGGGAAGTTGTGCGTGGAGTCCGAGGAGATAGGAGAGGTGCGAAATGAATATTTTTCGTCAGTGTTCACACAGGAAAAGGACGATGTTGTTGAGGAGAATACTGAGATACAGGCTACTAGACTAGAAGGGCTTGAGGTTCATAAGGAGGAGGTGTTAGCAATTCTGGAAAGAGTGAAAATAGATAAGTCCCCTGGGCCGGATGGGATTTATCCTAGGATTCTCTGGGAAGCTGGGAAGGGGATTGCTGAACCTTTGGCTTTGTCATCTTTGTCTACAGGAATAGTGCCAGAAGACTGGAGGATAGCAAATGTTGTCCCCTTGTTCAAGAAGAGGAGTAGAGACAACCCCAGTAACTATAGACCAGTGAGCCTTACTTCTGTTGTGGGCAAAGTCTTGGAAAGGTTTATAAGAGATCGGATGTATAATCATCTGGATAGTCAACACGGTTTTGTGAAGGGTAGGTCGTGCCTCACAAACCTTTTTGAGTTCTTTGAGAAGGTGACCAAACAGGTGGATGAGGGTAAAGCAGTTGATGTGGTGCATATGGATTTCAGTAAACTTTTGATAAGGTTCCCCATGGTAGGCTATTGCAGAAAATACGGAGGCATGGGATTCAGGGTGATTTAGCAGTTTGGATCAGAAATTGGTTAGCTGGAAGAAGACAAAGGGTGGTGGTTGATGGGAAATGTTCAGACTGGAGTCCAGTTACAAGTGGTGTACCACACGGATCTGTTTTGGGGCCACTGCTGTTTGTCATTTTTATAAATGACATGGGGGAGGGCGTAGTAGGATGGGTGAGTAAATTTGCAGATGACACTAAAGTCGGTGGAGTTGTGGACAGTACGGAAGGATGTTACACTTTACAGAGGGACATAGATAAGCTGCAGAGCTGGGCTGAGAGGTGGCAAATAGAATTTAATGCAGAAAAGTGTGAAGTGATTCATTTTGGAAGGAATAACAGGAGAACAGAGTACTGGGCTATTGGTAAGATTCTTGGTAGTGTGGATGAGCAGAGAGATCTCTGTGTCCATGTACATAGATCCCTGAAAGTTGCCACCCAGGTTGAGAAGGTTGTTAAGAAGGCGTACGTTGTGCTAGCTTTTATTGGTAGAGGGATTGAGTTTCGGAGCCATGAAGTCATGTTGCAGCTGTACAAAACTCTGGTGCGGCCGGATTTGGAGTATTGCGTGCATTTCTGGTCGCCGCATTGTAGGAAGGATGTGGAAGCATTGGAAAGGATGCAGAGGAGATTTACCAGAATGTTGCCTGGTATGGAGGGAAGATCTTATGAGGGAAGGCTGAGGGACATGAGGCTGTTTTCGTTAGAGAGAAAAAGGTTAAGAGGTGACTTAATTGAGGCATACAAGATGATCAGAGGATTAGATAGGGTGGACAGTGAGAGCCTTTTTCCTCGGATGGTGATGTCTAGCACGAGGGGACATATCTTTAAATTGAGGGGAGATAGATATAGGACACATGTCAGAGTTAGGTTCTTTAAGAGAGCAGTAGGGGTGTGGAATGCCCTGCCTGCAACAGTAGTGGACTCGCCAACATTAAGGGCATTCAAATGGTCATTGGATAGACATATGGACGATAAGGGAATAGTGTAGATGGGCTTTAGAGTGGTTTCACAGGTCGGCGCAACATCGAGGGCCGAAGGGCCTGTCCTGCGCTGTAATGTTCTATGTTCTAAAGGGCTATTTGGGAGGGGAATAGATGCTACCTAGCCAGTGACACTCACGTCCAACAAATAAAAAAAAGTTTTTTCTTTCACAGGCAGCATGGTGGCACAGCGGTTGGCACTGCTGCCTCACAGCACCAGGGATCCGAGTTGAATTCTGACCTTGACTGACTGTCTGCGTGGGTTTCCTCTCGGTGCTCCGGTTCCCACCCACAGTCAAAAGATGTGCATCTTAGGCGGATTGGCCATGATAAAATGCTCTTTAGTGTCCAAAATGTTAGTTGGGGTTACTAGGTTCTGGGGCTGGGATGGGAGCGTGAGCCTAGGTAGGGTGCTCTTTTGGAGGGTCAGTGGAGACATGATGGGCCAAATGCCTTCCTTCTACTCGGTAGGGATTCTATAATTCCATTCAACAGTTCATAGCTCAACTAATGTGAAGATATTTAAATTGGTCTTTACACGAGGTATAAGGTACTAGAATAAATGGGGAGGGATTCTCCATCCCGCCGCACCAGTTTTCTGGTGCGCTGCGGACCCGCCGGCAACAGGATTCTGCGTCCCACCAGCCTGCCCATTGTGGGCAGCTCCACGCCATCGGGAAATCCCGACAGCAGAGGATCCTGCCCATGATCTTTTATGTCCAGCACTTACATATTTTTAATGCGTTTCAATCATGCCCTCTAATTCCCAAACTTAGTGACCAAATGTGGTTAAAAAAAGGAGGGTTTGTTTTAATATCTTTGAATCCCTAAGGAAGAGATGTCTTCTGGAATTTTTAAACCCTGAGGACTTAATTCACCATCAAGTTAGATTTGCTGGCCCTGATATCTGAGTTTCATTGTAGAAAGCGGGTTAAGGTCAAGAAATCAGCACTGCGTGTGTTGAATTTCTGCATGGTCAATTTCTCTACTGACTGTTCCAACAGAATAATAGAGCATAAATTGTTACTGAACAACCTTTCCAAAGTCAAATACATGCATGAAAACTGTTAGCAGTCTTTTTGAAGGTTCCCAACACTTTATCCCCATGCAACCACTTTGCTTTCAATAGCTAGCACCTTTAATTCCTATCCAAGGTGATATCTAAGTCCTGTCTGGTGCTGAAGATCAATATGCCACACTCCTGGCCTGTTCTTCACAGGGCTGATAATGAGTGGTGATGAAAGAATAGGTTGGTCTTGTGAATGCAGCAAAGTATCCAAAGCACTGGAATACTTTGCCAGTGTTCCATTTGTCAAAAACATGGAGCCTACTGAATGATCAATACCACGAAATCAAGATCATTGAGCCAACACGCTAACCATGTGCAAGACTCCGTTCAAATTTAAGAAGCTCCAGATAATGGAGCTGGAGTGCCTAAAAAGCGTTTTTGCCACTAATATTTCAGATAAGTGCTCGAAGGGAATGCTGTCAAAACACATGGTTCATTCCCCCACAGCCTCCCCCCTCACCCCGAGTAGCCCATTCATCCATTTTATCGAGCACCTCCACATGCCTGCCTTTCAAAGGATATTCCTTAAAACAGTCATTGTTCTCCAAGCAGCGATATTCGCTGCAGCTCTTTACTGACTGCAGGTTCCTGAAAATGTGAGTCTCAATCCCCATGATATTCCTGCTACTTTAGGCTTGCCATGCAATGCTAATGATGATGTCACCCTGGTGAGATACAGGTGCATTGTTCTGAGTCTTCTCGGATTTTACTAGTTTATCAATTTAAATACATTTCAAGGAATAATTATGTGGCTTATTTTATTGTACCTAAGTACAGTGCTTTACATTTGTTTGATTTGAATTTAATCTGCCATCACTTTATCTACTTACAATTTTGATACAACTCATTCTTTCTAATAACAGAATGGCATTTATCTTCTTCTTTTACTGATTTGGGGCTCTAAGAGTCACGAGCACAAATTGGAGACTGCAGCACAGTGGTTAGCAGTCCCTATTCATAGCACTACATTCTTTCCAGCCTTTTAATTTGCACTCCTCTCAAGCGAGACACTGTGTTGCAGCTATTGAATGGTATTGCTCAATTGTTTATTTTCAAATCTAACCCTCTGGAACCACCAAGTGCCACACATGAAACCAGTCACATCTTTCCAATAATTGTTTCATGCTGTATTAGTTTGCCATTTTTTTCCTTCATTCAGTCCACTATGTATAGTGAATACTATACATATGGGTGGCACGGTAGCACAGTGGTTAGCACAGTTGCTTCACAGCTCCAGGGTCCAGGTTCAATTCCTGGCTTGGTCACTGTCTGTGCGGAGTCTGCACATTCTCCCCATGTCTGCGTGGGTTTCCTCCGGGTGCTCCGGTTTCCTCCCGCAGTCCAAAGATGTGCAGGTGCTCTATCCAAGAGCTGGTGCAGACTCAAGGGGCCGAATGGCCTCCTTCTGCACTTCTATGATTCTGTAAATAAATGTAATATATCTCACCTGACAGAAAACATTTACTCAGTTCTGCAAGCGAAGTGGTAAATTCAACCGTAGAATTGGTTAACTGATGTTAGAAATGTGAGGAGGACAATTTTATACCTCAGCTTGATCATTGTATGGGCTGAGATGTGAGCCAGCATAAGCCTCAGGTACTGGGAATTTTCAGCTTGCTGTGTGAGGGACATTGGATAATAGAAGTTGTAATTTTTACTATTCCCCTATGGAAATACAATTTTCAATGTGCACCATTATCCAACTGCACATGACAACCAGGTAAAAAATCAAGAGGAAGTTGCAATTGCTGCTCATGAATTGTGTGTATCTGATGAACCATAGGAGTGGCAGGGGGTGAATTTGCGCCTGCCTCCGTCACAAGTACTACCGACGATGCTGGCATAAAATCTCACGAGAATCAGAAATCTCGCTGGTGAGATCACATTTTCCAATTTTTTCCACAGGAATCTTGGACGTCATTCTCCGACCCCCCAGAGGGTCGGAGAATGGCCGTTGGCCACCGTGAATCCCGCCCCCGCCGAAGTCTCCGAAGGGAGAAAAGTCGGCGGGGCGTTAATGGCGCCGCTGCCGCGGAGAATGTCACGGGTCTGCGCAAAGCAGCCGATTTTCGGCCTGCCGATATTCTCCCATCCGGATGGGCCGAAGTCCCGTCGACGTGATGACCGTTCACGTCGACGTGAATCAAACCTTCTTTTCATCGGCGTGACCCGGTGCTCCAGGCTCACGCCGACCAGCGTGGAGGTGAGTGACGGCCTGGGGGGTTGGCTCTGGGCAGGAAATGGCGTGGCCGCAGTCTGATTGCGTGAGGAGAGGTGTGTCTCGGGTTGTGTGTGTGTGTGTGTGCGGCGGGGGGGGGGTGGTTAGAGTAGGCTGGGCTCCGGGGGAGTGCCGGGAGGGGGTCCGTTCCGGGGTGGAGGTTGGGGGGGGGGTCCGTGCCGGGGTGGAGGTTGGGGGGGGTCCGTGCTGGGGTGGAGGTTGGGGGGGGGTCCGTGCTGGGGTGGAGGTTGGGGGGGGTGGGGTCCGTGCCGGGGTGGAGGTTGGGGGTTGGGGGGGGTCCGTGCTGGGGTGGAGGTTGGGGGGGGTCCGTGCCGGGGTGGAGGTTGGGGGGGGGGGGTCCGTGCCGGGGTGGAGGTTGGGGGTTGGGGGGGGTCCGTGCTGGGGTGGAGGTTGGGGGGGGTCCGTGCCGGGGTGGAGGTTGGGGGGGGGGGTCCGTGCTGGGGTGGAGGTTGGGGGGGGGTCCGTGCTGGGGTGGAGGTTGGGGGGGGTCCGTGCTGGGGTGGAGGTTGGGGGGGGGGGGTCCGTGCCGTGCCGGGGTGGAGGTTGGGGGGGGGTCCGTGCTGGGGTGGAGGTTGGGGGGGGTCCGTGCCGTGCCGGTGTTGAGGTTGGGGGTTGGGGGGGGTCCGTGCTGGGGTGGAGGTTGGGGGGGGGTCCGTGCCGGGGTGGAGGTTGGGGGGGGGTCCGTGCCGGGGTGGAGGTTGGGGGAGGGTCCGTGCTGGGGTGGAGGTTGGGGGGGGGGTCCGTGCTGGGGTGGAGGTTGGGGGGGGGGTCCGTGCCCGGGTGGAGGTTGGGGGGGGGTCCGTGCTGGGGTGGAGGTTGGGGGGGGTCCGTGGCGGGGTGGAGGTTGGGGGGGGGGGTCCGTGCCGGGGTGGAGGTTGGGGGGGGGTCTGTGCTGGGGTGGAGGTTGGGGGGGGTCCGTGCTGGGGTGGAGGTTGGGGGGGGGTCCATGCTGGGGTGGAGGTTGGGGGGGGGGTCCGTGCCGTGCCGGGGTGGAGGTTGGGGGGGGTCCGTGCTGGGCTGGAGGTTGGGGGGGTCCGAGCTGGGGTGGAGGTTGCGGGGGGGGTCCGTGCCGAGGAGGGGGATGGGAGGGCAAGTGAGTTGGTCCACCTGGCCAGGTGCCAGCCTCCAACAGTTGGACCCATGCGGTCCATGCCACCTGGCTGGGGGGAGGAGGGGATATGGGCAATGATGACATGCCGTCGTTCCCCTCCCCCCCCACCAGGGCGTCATGTTTTCAGATCATCCAGCGATGTTGGTCGCCGTGGTGGCAGCCGCTCATGTTGCCCTGGATGAGGAGGAGGAGGAGCGTGCCAGAGAGGCGGCGCAGGCTGCCGCAGAGGGGCAGGCGGCAGCCGCCCAGGCTGGAGGGACACCTGACCGACAGGACGAGGAGGGGGAGGAGGACGTCGCGGCCCCACGGCAATGGAGGCACCCGAGGGCGCCCCGTGTGTACCGGCTCCGGCAGTCATACCAGGACCTCACGGACCGGGAATGCAGGAGGAGACTCCGGATGAGCCGGGAAACCATGGCACACATCTGCCACCTGCTGGCACACCTGTCACCGCGTGGCACTGGCGGGGGACACCCTCTCCCCGTGTCCGTCAAGGTTACAGTGGCCCTGAACTTTTCTGCAACGGGGTCATTCCAGGCACCGAGTGGGGACCTGTCCGGCATATCGCAGACATCGGTGCATCCGGGCAGTGACAGATGCCCTATATGCCATGGCGCACCGCTACATCCGCTTCCCAGTGGACCGGGCCAGCCAAGATGCCCGGGCCGTGGGCTTCTCTGCCGTTGCCGGGTTCCCCATGGTCCAGGGCGCGATCGATGGGATGCACGTCGCCGTGCGGCCACCTGCAGATAACAGGGCCGTGTTCACTAATAGGAAGGGGACCTATTCGATGAACGTACAGGTGGTCTGCGACCACCACATGATGATCCTGCACGTCTGCGCCCGTCACCCAGGCAGTGTACACGACTCATTCGTGTTGTCGCGGTCATCCATCCCCGGCATGTACGAGGGACGCCATCCCCGGCTGAGGGGCTGGTTGCTGGGCGACAGGGGCTACCCATTGCGATCGTGGCTGATGACGCCTATACGGAGGCCACGCAATGAGGCGGAGAACCGCTACAATGATGCCCATGTAGCGACAAGG